>NC_089830.1:11267472-11933117 GCF_035046505.1 Tiliqua scincoides | reverse complement strand
AAGTCTTGACTGGAATTCAAACTCCTGAGAGTCTAAATAAAAAATGCCCATCTAAACACCTGGCAGAGTGTGAAAATTGACATATTAATTAATTAAAAAATACAATTTTCAGATGAGCCCTGAAGCTAAATACTCTCTTAACAAAAGACAGAAGAAAAGAGGGAAGACCCTTTGATTCAGCAGCACAAGGAAGATTTTGACACAAATGATTTCGTGCAAGGAATTGTTGGCCTTGGTCTCCTCTGCTCACCCTTTTCCTTCTTCTCTTTATTTCTTTGCCTCTCTTTTGCACTGTCTCTCTGTCTGCCTCTGCCAAATTCCCTCCTGTTTCCCTTATTCTTTGCAAGATCATCCGCTCCCTAGTCTGATCATGTAAGAGGGTCACCTTGGGCAGTCATTCTCTGAACACCTTGGGTGCCATCTGTGCTGAGGTGGGGTGGGCTACTTCTGCTGAGAGGATCTCCTTGGCTGTGGTGCCCTACCTGTCAAATGCTCTCCCAATGGAAGCTCATCTGGTTTCTACCTTGTCTGATTGGGTACCAGGCAATAACCATTTTTATTTTGTAAGGTGCTTAACTGGGTTAGAATAGATGGTTTTAGTGCTGCCACTTTATCTGCTGTTTTTATCTTTGTGTTGCCTCACTGTTAGGAGGTAATTTGTTTTCTTATTAAATTTACTTTTAAACATTTCTATCCTGCCTTCCTTGCCTCTAAAAAGCAAACCAACAAAGAAAAAAATGAATTAAAAAGCAAAACAATATAGACAGTGTTGGTTGCCATTACTGAGTTAGGTGATCAGTGGCCGTGCACTGAGCAGGGGTTTGAAATAAGAGCCCAATCCTAAACCCTCCGAGCAATGGCACTGGGTGTCACCAACGTACTATAAGGCACATCTACATCACCCAGTGAGGAATGTCCATGAGCCCTGGGCCTCAGCGCCAAGTAGAGATGCCAGGGGTGTTGGCAACCTACAGTCTCGAAAGGCTATGGTATCACGCTCTGAATGGTGGTTCTGGAACAGCGTCTAGTGTGGCTGAAAAGGCCAATTTGGGAGTGACAATCCCTTCCACACCGGGAGCAAGTGCAGTCTGTCCCTGGTCTGTCTCCCTGGCTGTGGGCCTTCCTTCTTTGCCTCTTTGCCTCAGTCTGTTGGCCAAGTGTCTCTTCAAACTGGGAAAGGCCATGCTGCACAGCCTGCCTCCAAGCGGGTCGCTCAGAGGCCAGGGTTTCCCACCTGTTGAGGTCCACTCCTAAGGCCTTCAGATCCCTCTTGCAGATGTCCTTGTATCGCAGCTGTGGTCTACCTGTAGGGCGCTTTCCCTGCAGGAGTTCTCCATAGAGGAGATCCTTTGGGATCCGGCCATCATCCATTCTCACGACATGACCGAGCCAATGCAGGCATCTCTCAGGACTGTGTTGTTTGGAACTTTGTCCTGCCAGGTGATGCCGAGGGTGCGCCGGAGTCAGAGCATGTGGAAAGCGTTCAGCTGCCTCTCCTGTTGTGAGCGAAGAGTGCACCCAAAGGTAAGTCACGACCCCAGGTGGTGGTGCAGGTTTTTGGGGAGGGGGAAGGCATTCCGGGGCGGGGTGCAGGAGTGACAGGCCCAGGGAGGGGTGGGACTGGTGAAGATTCTTTCCTCCATGTCAGGCTGCAAAGTGGCGGTTCAGCCAGCGCAGACTTGAGTAGCCCCATTGAGGGGCCTGTGCCCTGGCTTGCCCCTGCTCTTCAAGTTCCCTTCCAACTCTAACAGCATATGCTTCTTCCATTCTTCAAATGAATAAAATCATTCCTCATCTTTTCAGGAGCTCCCTGCTGGATCTCAATTGGATCCCTGCAAATGACACAAGGAAGCTGACACCTGTGCCCAGCGGCAGTCTTCCGTCCCTTCTCTCCCTCCTGTAGTTCACCAGGTGAGCCGGCAGATTTTTCAAAGCACACTTGGAGCTTGATTGGCTCTTCTTGTTTCACAGACTGCTAAGCAGCACTGCTGCCACCTTTTTCTCTGGCTGTGCTCCTGGGCTTGTCTTAGGAGCACAAAGATCTCCCATTTCCTTTCTGATGGTCAGAGCAGAGCCCTTGACGAAGGCTGGGAAGGTCCGTGGATGTTCAGAAGCAAGAGTTGGCTAAACCCCTAAAAGAGACAAAGGGCACAATCCTAACCGTGCCTTGGGCCACAAGTTTATTCCGCCGGCCCAGGAGGGTCGCTAACGTGCCAGAAGCCACAAGGAGATGCGCCAACACATGGAGGCTGAATCCAGCCTCTGTGGCGGCTTCCCTGCTGAGTCTTGCGATGGCCTGGGTGGGCCGATGCAAGAGTGAAAGGTAGGCGTGGGGGAGGCAGTGGGCATCAGGGAGGAGGCAGGACAGAGGCATTCCTGGGTGGGGTGTGGGTGAGCAGTGGGCAGCCCCGGGGGTGGGCGGGGGTGGGCGGGGGTGGGCGGGGGTGGGCGGGGGTGGGCGGGCAGAGAGAGGTAGTCGGGCTGGGATCCAGCAGTTATGCCAGATCCCAACCCCTGTTCCCAGGGAGAACGGAGCATTTTGAAGCCACTGCGCTCTCCTTGGATTTGTGCCACCTCCAGAGGTGGTACAAATTCAAGGAGACCCATAGTGGCCAGCAGCTGTTACCCAGGGGTAAAGGGAAAAATTTTCTCTTGCCTCTGGCTAAGCTGCTTCTGGCCATAATCCTGCATGGATGCAGCACAAGCCTCCTGGCTTGCCTGTACCAGCGCAGGATAGGATTGCACCCCAAAACTTGGATGAGAGGACCTCCCCCTGCCTCAGGCCATTCACAAAGGTATAGGGAGGAAAGTCTTGGCCCAGACATTCACCGTTGAGCGTCCTTCTCATACACCAGTATAAACACCCCTGGGATGACTGGCAGGGCAGTCGTGAAGCAGGTGCTTCCTCCTTTCCCCAATTCTGCCTTTCTGTCCAAGTCCAAATTGGTGGACTCCACAATCACAAGAAGTGGGTTGCAATCAACCTGGGCTCCGCTCCTGCTTCTCCTACAAGAACGTACCTTGGGAATTTTACTCCTGAGAAGTTTGAGAACCCCTGCCATAGAGTGTCGTGCAAAGAAAAGCATTGAAAATTGCTGCACTACAGAGGAGACTCTCTTCCGTGATTGTGCATACAATTCAATTTTTACTTCTGGGGACAGATACATAATACGACATTTCTTGCCATCGTTCCTCCAAGGAGCTCAGCGAAGTGTACAATGGTCTTGTCTCCCCAGGTGCGGGCACATGTGCTTATATGCCTCTTGGTAGCAAGAAAGCAAATCCATGCGCATAGAAAAGTGGCTTGGTTCTAGCTATGCTAGACCCCTTTGCCCTGACATGCTTATTCTGTACGTGAAATTTATCCTGTCTGGAAGAATTCACGCAAGCCCCTTCCTGCATGTAGCCTGCCTCAGTGCAAATAATTGGGGGAGGATCAATTGGGAATTTCAGGGGTCTGGAGGTGACGCTTCAATGCCCTTGTCTCTCCCCGAGGTGATCAGCAGCAGCCGCCAGATCAATCTTGCCCAAGTCAGCAAATATATTCGCATAAATGAGACCATGTTTGTGTTTGTTCTTGGAGCGGAATGTGGGTTACCTTCCATTATTATTCATACCTCAACATCTGATCCCCTGGCACCTTGCTGAGTTGCGTCTTAGACAAGTCCTCTGCCCCAAAGAGCTTACAGTGCAAGATGATAGGGAAGGCAAAAAAGAGGGAGAGAGAAGGGCAAGAATGGGTGAGTGGAGGCAAATGTAGGGGTAGGAGCTAATACATAGGCCAGGCCTGAGTAGATCTGGGATGGGATGGGCACATTGGTGTGGGTTCCGTCCTCCTTCTTGAGTTTTCAGCCTCTCTGCTCCTCTTTCTTGCAGATCCCCCTGTCGTCATGCTGTCGGAGCAGCCGCAAACAGTCGCCGAGGGTGGCAAAGTGAGCTTTCTCTGCACGGCCACCTCTAACCCGGAGCTGACAGGCGACAGGTAAAAAGGCCAACAGACTCCAACCTCCCAGAGATCACACAGCAATAGTGATGTTGCTGCGATGCCCTCTACTGGCAGCTTTGGGGATTGCAATGTGCCAGGCTCTTCTGATGCCAGTGCATGCCTTCGCAGGTGGGCCAAAGGAGGTGTGCCCATTCCGGAGGCCAACGGGGACAGCGATGAGGCGATAGTCGATCAATCGTTTTTCACGGAGCCCGTGTCGTGCGAGGGCTCGAATGCCGTCGGCAGCACACTGGTGGATGTGCATTGTAAGTGAAGGAGGCAGGTTGGGTCTGTGTATCCTGGGATAGGTGGGAACACATTGGAAGAGGAGGATGGACAAGGAGATGACGAGGGTGAACTTGGTGCCAGATTGGGGCATACTGAGTGTGGGCAGGTCAGATGTGGGGCTCCCCCCGCCAGGATCTTCTCTCCTGTAACCCCACTTGCCGTTCCAGCAGGTAAACCTCAAAGGCCTCCCACCTGCGACCATCATCGTGGTAAAATTAGGCATTTGTGCCATATTTTTGACGCATTCACAGGTGGGTTTGCACCCAATTAGAGCGAGGTGACTAATATATCCATTACCTTTGCATCAATTTGCATATGAGTAAAAATAACCATTTCTGAAGCAAGAAAGCATGCTTAATTTGTTTTTTTATATTATGCACACGGATCAAGACCCTTAATTGACTATAAAGCTACCCCCAATTAATTTTATAAGTACTTGTATGAAGCAGCACAGGCAGATGTGTATCTACATACAAATTTTTTGAAAACAAACTATTTAATACATGCATAAACACACGTTCATTCACACTATTGAAGAAAACAGTGTATAAAACTGCAGATTTTAAGAAGAATGTTTAATGAACTGCTTGTCAACCAAAAAGCCATTCACAAAGAAGGCAAGCGCTGTCTTTAAAAGAAAAAAAAGAAAATCCACTCCTGGGACCTTCTGCATGGAAAGCAGGTCTCTACTACTGAGCGATGGGCCCCCATAACCCCTGTTTTCCTCTTTTTTCCTGCAGTTGGATCCCGCCTTATCTCCCAGCCCAAGCCCCTGACTGTAGGTGTTGGTTCTGATGCCTCTTTCACCTGTACCTGGGCGGGGAGTCCACCTCTCACCCTAGCCTGGACCAAGAAGGGATCTAGTGTGGTCAGTGACTTAAACCAGGAGTTCAGGTTCCCAAGTTGTGTGTAATTTACCAAACACAAGTCTGGGAACACCAACCTCTACCCCCTCCTGTTGTCTTGTAGCACAGTGGGCCAGGTGGAAGACCATGGTGGTAGTAAGAGAGATATAGAACCTTTGCTTTATTCTGACTGTCTGCCAAGGTCAACGGGGGGCACCCCTTTCTGCCTTCCTCCCCACCTGAACTGAGCCTGGTGAACACACAGGACACAGTTTTGGTTGTGGCACCAGGAGACCCACCCACTTTGAATCCTCAGAAAAATTGTGAAGCCCTTCTGTCCAAACAGGCCTTCAGTTTAGGATGTTCTGTTCCCTGGTTAGATAACTGAGGCCGGGTATCCTTTTTTGGGCTGGAAAAAGAGCACTGATCCCTTCATTTCAGTAAATAAATCTGAATTCACTTGTACCCACAGGTGTCGAGCAATGGAAACGCGCTACACCTCAAGGCTGTGACGCAGGAAGATGCCGGCATGTATGTCTGCAAAACCATCGTGCCACGCATTGGAGTGGCTGAGAAGGCACTAGCTGTGAATGGTGAGGGGTCTTGGAACCAGGTCATGCACAGCAACCTATTGCAGTGAGCCTGGCGGAAATCTGACCAGACCTGATTGCATCCGTCATTTTTGTCTTTTCCTCAGGGCCGCCCATTATGGGCGCGGAACCAAGCCTGCAGACTGCAGTGGGGGCCAAGGCACGGCTGGAGTGTTTGGTGGGGAGCGTCCCACCCCCCGACAGGATTGTAAGTGCTTGACTCGCCTTTGCCCTCCACCCTCATGCCTTAACCAGGCCTGAATGTACCAGATGGTCCTCCTTATCCATGGAGTTGTGATCCATGGAGTTGACTCAACATGGATTGCAAGCCCACACTGGAGCAGCAACTGTTACCCTGCACATGCCTGATCTCATCTGGTCTCGGAAGCTAAGCAGGGTCAGGCCTGGTTAGTACTTGGACGGGAGACGCTTGGGAATACCGGGTGCTGTAGGCTTCTACCATAGTCTTTCGCGACTGAAGGTTGCCAACCACTGGAGGACCTCAGAGGACCTCCCAGACATGACTGGAAGTTTCCTCTTGCCTCCGGCTGGGCTGCCTTGGGCCCCTGTCCTGGGCTGGATACAACGCAAGCCTCTTGGCTTGCCTGTTCCAGCGCAGGGTAGGATTGCAACCAAAAAAGTTATGTTTTTTTGCTGGCCAAAATAAATTTTCAAGCTAAGTCTGTGCTTTGACACCCGTCCATTTTTGACTTGCATTCGTGCTCTGGTCCCCAACCAGAAGAAAGCACAAGGTATCATTTAAGATGGCATGAAATCAAATGCCAGTAATTAAAGGCATGAATTCTCCCCGCAGAGGTCTTGTCCGTCCTGATCATGGGGGGCTTAGCTGCCTCCGGGGTTGCTGCTCTCCTGCTCCTGGTGGTTGTCATCTCTTTCTGCTACCGACGGAAGCGCTGTGGGGAAGGTGAGGTGTCATTCTCAGAAGCTAAGCAGGGTCAGGCCTGGCTAATCCTTGGATGGGAGACCGCTTGGGAATACTGGGTGCTGCAGGCTTCTACCATAGTCTTTCGAGACTGAAGGTTGCCAACCAACCGTTCTCAGCCCTCCCAGGAATTACGTGGGGCCTTGTGCCCCTGAGCTGCAGCCCACGTCACCAATCCTTGAGTGACCTTTGGGGAGAAAGTTGGGGTACAAAATCAAATGATCTGTTTGCTGCCAGCCTATAGTTAAGGCTGCATTGTCAGAATGCTGGATAGAGGCAGGGTTATTCCCTCTTCCTCTGAGCTCCTCTGGTTTGTGGACTTGGTTAGGCCCACTGAATATCCCCACCTGGTCTTCAAAGCCTCTCCCCCTCCTTTTCCATTGGCCTGACATCTCCCTGCTACGGACGGCGGCTCCAGACGCAACCATTTGAGCTGTTTTCCTGGGGTCCCGCAGACACTTGCCCCTGCACAGTTTCTTGGGAAAACCAGTGGGTGGAATGGTGGCACCAGTGGAGCTTGCGAACAGCAGATATATGGGCCTGCTCTTCTCCCAGCTAGCTGCCCAAGGGGATAGGGATTCACCCATGCCTCCGTTGAATAATGCTACCCAATCTACGTAGGGATGGATCAGAGAAGGGCTTCAGTGCATCTTGCCACTTCCTGGTGTTTTCACATGCCCATCCCAGAGCTCTCCAAGATCTGGAATGTGCGCAGATGTCATTGTTTAAATCCCCTGGTGTGAAATCCTGTAGAAGACCAAGTTTTCAGCTCACACCTCTGTCTGTCCATAAATCCTGCAGCCAAGCGGGGGGCGCAGCTCTCCAAAGCAGATATCCTTGTGCAGA
Source organism: Tiliqua scincoides (assembly GCF_035046505.1). NCBI lineage: Eukaryota > Metazoa > Chordata > Lepidosauria > Squamata > Scincidae > Tiliqua > Tiliqua scincoides. The sequence goes on along the minus strand of NC_089830.1, from coordinate 11,925,620 downwards.
TCACCACGAGCGATAGCAGCCCAAGCCGGCCGAGTGAGACAGAGGGTGATGGCAAGGAGCCCATGGTGACGGGGAGCCAAGAACTGAAGGTGAGCTCAACTGGGAGACTCACAGTAGATCCACCCAAACTGAGGCTCTAAGTCAGTGTGGTCCAGCAAAGATGTGTACAGTAATGTACACTTTGAACCCCCAGAGATGTGTGGCCTTAGTGGGTGATGCCAAAAGGTCCTTCTCTTTCCACAAGTGCCAACCAGATGAATCGACATGCTCAAAAGCAGGGTGTGATGGTGACATTTATTCATTGATTTAAGACATGTATACCCTGCCTTCCCAGTGTTTTTAGAACACGAACATCATCCCTGGCATCTTTTCCTCAGCAGGTGGTACCTGCTGGCATCCTGCCTTTGAAACAGAAAAGTTCTGTTCTCCACTAATAGTTAGGATAGCAGATTTGTGGGCAGTGGGTCTAATGCTCTCTTAATGCTGTCTAACCTAGTGCCCACCACACCTGATGGCAAAGAGGCCTACCTGTGAACTTCTCCATAATTGGTCCATTCTTTTCATTCTTTCCTAAAGCAGCTATGGGAGGTGAACCTGGGGTTCCCTTGTTGTAGTCCAATGCTCTAATCATTGCGCCACACTGTGAATCGGCCCTCCAAATAATTTGGTGGTACCTTAACCTTGCTTCATTGGCATTTCTGTCTTTGTCCTCCCCAGGATCCCACCAATGGCTACTACAAGGTCCGCGCCCATGAGGAGCAATGTTTAGGAAGCAGCTTCTCTGAGTACACGCCAACCACCCGACCTTTGTTTGGGGCATCTTCTCTCTACCCTTCCGCTGGGCCAGTCCAGCCCAAGTTGAAAGAGTATGCCCACCGGTACACCCTGGGTACACCAGGCTCTCATGCAGCCTATGACCCACACGAGTGACTTTTCCCTCAGGAAAGCATGTACAGCGGGGCGGCCTACCTCACAGCCCCCTACAGCCGGGCTTTCACCAGCTACGTCAAGCCCAGCAGCTACGAGAAGGCCGAGAGCGGGTATGAGCAGTCGGACCAGGCCAGTAAGACCTCGGGCTGCTCCCGCTTCTCTTATACCTCCCTGTCCCAGCAGTCTGACTATGGGCGCCCTGCCCACCAACGCATGCAGACCCACGTATGACTCGTGCCTGACCCCTGCCAACCTCCGGTCGTCTTCAGAAGGGAGAGAACAGGGAGCGTACACTTCACGTGGCTAATGGACTCCAAAACAGCCAGATAGACTCGGTGCTGAAGACCTGGGCTGAGACATGCCATTCTCATCCTCCGGGGAAGATGGCTGCCAGGCTAGCTTAGCAACGCAGAGTTGCTGTCAAGATGGCCAATAGCCTGCTTGTAAGTCATCTTCATCTGTAGCCAGGTCCATCTCTCTTGGGGAGCGTGAGAGGAAACTGTTTTTAGCCACCTCCACGTCAGGACGTGAAAGTGGATTTTGGACAGCCAAAGGCACATCTCTGCTGAAACTGGAAACAAGTTTTCATGGCTTATTAAGAAGTCTTGGTCTAGGTCTGACTTCAAAATGGTGGACGTGGCTGGCTGCCAGGCCAAGAGTGCTAGTGGAAGCAGCCAGCAGCTCAGCACTTTCAAAATGGTGCTAGGACACGGAGTCGGCAATGGGACTACAGGACTCTCTCGCTCTTTGCTCACTGATAGACTTGCCCAGAATGGAAAGACTCCAGACTCTGCTCCAGACGCATGATCTTGGGAAATCTCTAAGCATGGGTGCTAGGCTTTCCTGATACCCACAAAACCCTCTCTTCCCCTCCCCCCTCCATCCCATTTGTCTCACCACTGCTCCCTCTCCAATTTCCTGATAACCACAAACCCCTCTATTGCCCCTTCCCCCTGCATCCCGTTTGTCTCTCCACTGCTCCCTCTCCAATTTCCTGATACCCAAAAACCCCTTTCTTCCCCCTCCCCACTGCATCCCGTTTGTCAAAATTTATCAATCAATCAATCAAATCCTTTATTGCTTAACCATAGGTCATTACATTTGGAAAGAAAAATAAAATATATAAAATGTATATATACTTTAGTATAATAGTGCCATACAGTAAAACTCAGTTATTAACAAATGGAATAAAACACGATCTTATCTTTTTAGCCGCAAGGGCAAAATGTGCCACAGCAAAAGTAACATTTGATTGTAAATCCTCAAGTAGATAATAAACTAATTGTTCAGGGGAATAACCACACAGGGATTTTACTATTGGTTCCAAAAAACGGCTTCTCGGATTCCCATATAAGGGACAAATCAGTAAATAATGTAACACATCTTCAACTTGCCCACATCCATAAACACAAAGGCGCTTTGCTATAGGAATTTTTTTATATCTACCCTCTAAATATGCTGAAGGCATTTGTTGAAATCTCAGTTCAGTAAAAGCTCTTCTTAACTGTGGGTAAGTCAGAGTCTCAAAATAAATGGACATCATATGCTGGATGTTAATATGGGGATACCAGCTCGAATATCGAGATTCCCATAAAGAAACTTTGTCTTGGTAAGTTTCCCAGTCATAAATCCATTCCCTGAGCTCTTTAGGACTCAGGCACAGAAACTTGTCATACTCCAGGTTAAAATACTTTAACTTAAAAAAAACCTGATTGGCCCATCCTCCAATAAGCATCTGTTCGTTCCAGCATTCTTTTGCTAGAGCTGACTCTTCCATAGCATTGATCCTTCTCCAAAATCGGAAGTAAGCAAGGTCCATTCTAATGGCTAAAGATGGCAGTCCTAGCTCTGCTCTAATATGAACCGCAGGAGTGCCTGGAGACAGTCCTAATATTTGTCTCAAAAATTTATTTTGTAAGACTTCTAACTTTCCCTTAACTGAGTCTCCCCACAACTCTGCCCCATATAACATATGAGGTAAGATCTTTGCTTCATGAACTTTAATCAGTGGGGGAATTAACTGTCCGCCTCTAGCATAAAATTTTTTTTTTTAACAAACCCATCTGTCTGGCACTGGAGATTAAAATCATCTCACTATGTTGTTTCCAGGTCAGACTCTTTGAAAATTGTATGCCAAGATATTTAAATGAATTTACCTGTTCTATAACATGCCCATCAAGCTTCCATTTATGATTGACACAGCCCTTCCCAAAAATCATGATCTTACTTTTAGAGTAATTTATTTTTAAATGCTCTTCCTTGCAAAGTTGACCAAATCTATACAACATCCTCTTAAGTCCAATTTGATTCTGAGACATCATAACTAAATCATCTGCATACAGCAGAATAGAAATCTTCCTATCTCCTATAGAAGGAGGAAAAAAAGATAGAGAGGACATTTGTGGGATCAAATTATTTACATAAAAGTTAAATAAAAAAGGAGCTAATATACAGCCCTGTTTAACCCCCCTATTGACCTGGATCTTTTTGGTCAAATAACCTAAATTGCCTAATCGCACTTGAAGTGTATTTTGGCTGTGTAATATCTCAATAAGCCACAATAGGCGTTTATCTATATTGGTCATGGATAATTTGGTCCACAGCCTCTCTCTATCAATTAAATCAAAAGCTGATGTAAAATCCACAAAGGCCAAATAAAGAGATCTTTTAGCATGCTTGGTGTATTTACATATAATATGATGTAATATAAATGCTTGATCAATAGTACTCCTGCCTTTTCTAAATCCAGCCTGTTCATGATGAATAATAGCCTGACTGTTATCCCACTCTATAAGTTTATTCAATAAAAATCTGGCATATAATTTTGCTGCCACATTGATTAAACTGATAGGCCTATAGTTTGAGGGTTCCTTAGGATCACCCTTTTTATATCTTGGTATCACTATGCTATTTAACCATTCGGAAGGCACTCTACCGGAGTGATTAATCCACGTGAAAAGATTGGCAAAAATAGGGGACCACCAATGCAGGTCCAACTTAAAGATCTCCGCTGGTATCATATCATCACCTGGCGCCTTACCTGTCCTCATAATCTCAATCAATTGTACAGTTTCATTACATGAGACCGGAGGCCATTCAGAGCAGTTAGGTATATCTACTGATGGTAAGGGAAAGTCTATCTCACTCCCAAAGATATAACTAAAGTGAGATATCCAGGTTACAGGTGAGATAGAATTTACAATTCCTCTGGTTTGATGTAAAAAACCTCTATTAATTAAACTTCAGAATTGAATTTGATTTTTTTCTTTCGTTGCAGCTTCCAGGGCCTTCTAATTTGCTACATAAAAGCCTTTCTTTTTATTTTGGAGAAGTCGTTTATACGCCTTGCGAGTAGTCAAATAACATTCCATAGCTTCTTTATTGGCAGCGACTTTTGCATATCTCAATGTTCTAGTTAACTGCTTTTTATGCATAATACATTCTTTATCATACCATGAATCATTGCCCTTCTTCGACTTCTTTTGAAAGGGAGCCGATACTACGGGTCTAAGAGCCATAATAATTTGCTGACAAGTCCCACCTATATCAGAGTGGGACTGTATCACCTGCCTTCTTTTCTCTAGTAATTGTTCAGAGTACAACAAGGCTCTAGCACTTGTATCAATCTCCAATGACCATTTTAATCTTCTAACTCCTTGTTCCAAACCTTGCAATGTAGTATTCGTCAACACCCTTGTATGAATTGAATTACAGTTAAAGGACATCATAAGTGGAAGATGATCACTGTCCGCTCTATCTCCTATTGCCATACAGTTTATCCATCCAAACAGAACATTTGAACAAAAAATATAGTCTATTACACTTGCCCCTTTCTCCGTAAGGAATGTATAGTATCCTTTGGAGCTATCCAGATTGGAACCATTTAAACAAATGAGCTGGAATTGGAATATTAACTTCATTAGAGAGCGACCATAATTATTGATCATTTTATCACAAGACACTCTAAATGGACAATGACTAACTTCTGACTCAATACCAAAAGCCAACTCCATTTTGAGACCGTCACCGATTCTGGCGTTGAAATCCCCACAGATCATAAAGGGGATATTAGGATATTCAACAGTTAATGTGTCAAGTAAACCCCCAAAAGGATCCCAAATGACAATTGCTGAGTTCACAATTCTCATTGTGGGGAATATATACATTTATACAAATCCAAGAACTCCTTCTGCATCCCTTAATCAGTATAACTTGCCAATAATTAGAAGACGAACAGGTGAGTTCTGTGCCTTCCAAGCCTGTGGTAGCTGCAATAAAAAGGGCCAAACCTCCACTCCCTCTTCTTTGAAAAGAAACTTTGACCGCAGGCATATGCCATACATTACAACCCTGCAAAAAAGGGCTTTCAGAATCTGTAAGCCATGTTTCTTGGAGACATATAATTTCAAAGGATAACAGATACTGAGTAATATCTGGGTCAATTAACTTATTTTGCCAAGCAGCAATGTTCCAGGATAAAAGATTTATAGACTGAGTATGAGGCCTTCACCATTCTGGTCAATCCCTATCATAAAATGGGGCGCGCTGAACCGTTTGATAGTTATAATAACCCAAGGGTTTAAAATTCTCAGGCAATGGTTCCTCAATTCTGCATGATTTACTTTTGCAGAATAACTTATCCGAGACCTGTTTAAGGGCTATATTATTCGGAAAGGTCACAAAGGAGGGACAAGGCTCCGGTCCCCTAATTCGTCTGATTAAGTCCTTAGCTGTCCCGCTATGTTTTCCAAAGTTATTTCTGGACTTAAACTGGGAAGTTGATTTATTTTTCCCTTGCCATGAGACATATTTAGCTACAAACCTTCCCTTTTTTTCCCTTCTAGGGGGCTGAAAATTTCTATCAAATTTATCATTCAGACCCCATTTAAAAGATATTTGCATAAACTCAAATTTATAGAGTAGTCCCCAGAAATGGTGTGCATGTTCCAGATTGCTAAAAATTAACAGAATTCTTCCCCATTTTATATCAGGATTATTTGGATATCGACAAATACAAAAAAAAAAAGACTCTTTTGCATTCCAATCCTCACCCAGGATCTTCTTTATGGTCTGTTCAACTTCTCTGGCAGACCTCCATGTATTAGTTGGACGACCCAGGGGCCAATTATTTATAGTAATGTAATAACCATTAGAATTTGGATCAGCCTCCAAGGTAGAGGAATATTCCATTGCTCTACAAGGAAGGATCAAACCTTTAGAATAAAGTTGAGAAGACGGTGCAGGAATCCTATCTGTAGCAGAAGCAATGGGACTAATATTATTTTCTTCATCATGCCAATCATCGATAACTATGAGGTCATTATTAGAAAAGGTCAAATTTGATCTTAATTCTTCTATACTTGAGTCCTGATTACACTTGAGTCCAACCTGACAAGGTTGGAAATCAAAGGAAGGTTGCAAATTATCTTGTGCATCATTCAGCTGACAATCATGACTTCTTGGGATCATAACTTGTTTCTCTATTAGGCTAGATCTTTCATTGACATCTCTAACTCCAATTGTTGTTACATCCACTGTCTGCTGATCTCCAATGGGTTTAAGAGGATCAATAGTTGGAGCTGCTCTTAAAATTCCATCACTTATTAAATTTACATTGAGTTGTAATAAAGCTTTCATTCCCATAATTTCTTGATGCATCATACTTAACTTCTCAAATATTGCCTTAGTCATTATAGCCATATGGAAACATCGATCATGCATCTGAGAGCAGAAAAAACTAGAGTGTCCATCATTAGCACCAGTAAGATTATGGGAAAAAACTTCGTCCGGAGTATCTTGTATAGTCATTTTGGGGTCTTCTGAAATATTATAAGATCCCACAACAGGCCACGTAAGCTTCTGAAATCAATTAGGATCCAAAGACCAATTTCCAATATCAAGTGAAATATCAAGTGAAGTATCAAGCCCCTCATTTACTAAGTCCATGTCATAGTTTTCCCTACCACATAGGGTTTGTACAAACAGGCTATTATCTGCAGGGTCACTATGCACATTCCTAATTGGAGAAGTGGCTGTATCGACATTTAGAGTTTCATTTAAAAAAGACTTTTCATGAGTAGAACCTACTTTAGAAGAAACACAAAAATCATCCGTTAGCCTTTGAATACACTTGGACTTATTCCCTTGTGTGGGAGAACGAGCACTCTGTGCCCTAGTAACCACCATCTTGAAAGTTGGAATTAAAGCACTTGTGTAAATAAAACGGAAACTGTAAAAACAGAACCGGCTACTCTTGTTTGGAGAGCTGTTTTCCTTTCACTTCAAGTTAATTTTAAACATACAATTCTGCATTCCAGCAAAATCAGTTTTTATACGTAGCAATGTTGTTAAAAGCTACTAGCAACGGCTTTCCCTTCAAGATGGCTGCTGTAGCAAATCTTTATCTTGTTTGACAAATTAGGGCTGATAGTGTCTAATTAAATGCAATTGAGGTGCATTCCAAAGAGCCGACTCTCTGCCAAAATATAAAATATTTTTTCTTATCAAATCCTAGGACAGAAGGCACTAAAAACTTGAAAAATAACCTTGTGGAGACGGAGCTCTCCCAAAGGCAGCTACTTCCTCCAGCCACCTGGTCCCCCTACCAACCCGTTTGTCTCACCACTGCTCCCTCTTCAATTTCCTGATAGCCACAAACCCCTCTCTTTCTTCTCCACTCTCTTCCCCCTCCACTTCCCCTCTCTTCCCCTCTCTTCCCCCTCCACTGGAGAGGACACTCCAACTTCGCCATATGGTGTCAGCACAACACGGGAAGCAGCAGTTACCAGTTATAAGTCTTCCCTTGATTGCCGTAGAGCGTGACGCCAGGGGCTGTTTCCGACAGTGGGAGAGATAATTGCATCTCGCTGGGCAGTCCCCAGCCAGTAAGGTGTTGCCTCGCCACGGTCCGTTAACCTCACGGGGTGCGTGGGATTTAGGGTGAAAACCGACAAGCGGATCGACAACTCTGCACCATGCAACAGAAAACAGAAAACTCCTGCCCTAAAGCTGGGCACCTGGAATGTAAGGACAATGACACCTGGCTTCTCTGATGACCTGCAAGTAATAGATGATGCATGCAAAACAGCTGTCATCGACATGGAGCTGAGCAGACTGCAGATGGACATCTTCGCCCTTCAAGAGACTAGGCTGCCGGATTCCGGATCTGTCAAGGAGAGAAATTTCTCATTTTTCTGGCAGGGAAAACCACCAAACAAAACCAGGGAACACGGTGTTGGCTTTGTGGTCAGAAATACCCTGCTGAAATCCATCATCCCACCTACTGTGGGAAGTGAAAGAATTTTGTCCCTGCAGCTCCATTTATCAGCAGGACCTGTCACTCTCACCGACTGTTGTCTCCAGCAGAAGCCAAAGACAAATTCTATGATGATCTGGCCACCACTATCAAGAAGATCCCCGTAAAAGATCCATTGTTCATCCTCAGCGATTTCAATGCTAGTGTTGGTGCTGATAACAGTTCGTGGCCCACTTGCTTAGGTCAGTTCGGCACTGGGAAGATGAACAAAAATGGCCAACGCCTGCTAGAGTTTTGCTGTCATCACGGTCTCTGTGTCAGCAACACGTTCTTCAACACGGAGCCCCAAAATAGTCTCTTGGAGACACCCAAGATCAAAGCACTGGCACCAGCTCGACCTGATTCTCACCAGACGCTCCAGCCTTCCCAGCATCAAGATCACACGCAGCTATCAGGGTGCTGCCTGCGACACCAACCACTCCCTGGTGTGCAGCAGAGTGAAACTGCAAACAAAGTGACTGTACCACACGAAAAAGGAAAGAAGACCTCGCATTGATTCCAGCAAGACCCGGGATCAGAGAAAAGTGGAGGAATTTGCACGAGCACTTGAGGAATCTCTTCCAGGCCCGGTCGATGCAAACGCATCCAACAGATGGGAACATTTTAAGAATGCCGTTTACAACAACGCCTTGTCCATATTTGGCAAGAAGACCAACAAGACGGCAGACTGGTTTGAAGCCCACTCTGAGGAGTGGACACCAGTCATTGAGGAAAAGAGGAGAGCTCAAGCAGCATACAAGGCCTGTCCCAGTGAGCACAACCTGCAGGTCCTCCGAGTTGCTCGCAGCAAAGTCCAGCAGATTGCCAGGAGATGTGCTAACGACTACTGGTGCCAGCTCTGCTCCCAGATACAGATAGCAGCTGACATGGGCAACATCAAGGGGATGTATGATGGTATCAAGCAGGCCCTGGGTCCAACGCAGAAGAAAATTGCCCCTCTGAAGTCTGCCACAGGCGAGGTCATCCAGGATCGGACGCAGCAGATGGAACGCTGGGTGCAGCACTATTCTGAGCTATATTCCAGAGAAAATGTAGTCACCGAAGAAGCGCTGAACAACATTGAGTGCCTGCCTGTGCTGGAGGAGCTTGACAGTGAACCAACCCTAGAAGAACTTCACGTGGCCCTGGACTCCCTTGCCTTTGGCAAGGCACCTGGAAAAGACAGCATCCCTGCTGAAGTCCTCAAGTGCTGCAAAGAGATCATCATCACTAAGCTGCATGAAATCCTCTGTCTCTGCTGGAGAGAAGGTGGAGTACCTCAAGACACGAGGGATGCAAACATCATCACGCTGTACAAGAACAAAGGCGACAGGGGTGACTGCAACAACTACCGTGGCATCTCTCTCCTTAGCATTGTAGGAAAGCTGTTTGCCCGAGTTGCACTAAAGAGGCTCCAGGTACTTGCAGAGAGCGTCTATCCAGAATCACAGTGCGGATTCCGATCCAACAGGTCCACCACTGATATGGTATTCTCCCTTAGACAACTGCTGGAGAAATGCAGGGAACAATGACAGCCACTCTTTATAGCCTTCAAAGATCTCATGAAGGCCTTCGACCTGGTCAGCAGGGATGGCCGCTTCAAGATTCTCCCCAAGATTGGATGTCCATCCAGGCTCCTCAGCATCATCAGATCTTTCCACAAGGACGTGAAGGGCACTGTTGTCTTCGATGGCTCCTCATCAGACCCCTTTGACATCTGAAGCGGCGTGAAGCAGGGCTGTGTTCTTGCACCAACCTTGTTTGGGATTTTCTTTGCTGTTTTGCTGAAGCATGCCTTTGGAACTGCAACAGAAGGCATCTATCTCTGGATCAGATCAGATGGAAAGCTCTTCAACCTCTCCAGACTGAGAGCAAAGTCCAAAGTCCAGCTGAAATGTCTGCGTGACTTCCTCTTTGCCAATGATGTAGCTGTCACTACCCACTCTGCCAAAGATCTCCAGCAGCTCATGGATCGTTTTAGCAAGGCCTGCCAAGATTTTGGACTGACAATCAGCCTGAAGAAAACACAGGTCATGGTTCAGGATGTGGACTCACCTCCCTGCATTACAATCTCTGCGCATGAACTGGAGGTTGTCCATGACTTTGTGTACCTTGGCTCAACGATCTCCGACACTCTTTCTCTCGATACCGAGCTAAACAAACGCATCGGTAAAGCAGCTACCACGTTTTCCAGACTCACAAAGAGAGTCTGGTCCAACAAGAAGCTGACGGAACATACCAAGATCCAGGTCTACAGAGCTTGCATCCTGAGTACACTTCTGTACTGCAGCGAGTCATGGACTATTCGCTCACAACAGGAGAGGAAACTGAACACTTTCCACATGTGCTGCCTCCAACGCGTTCTCGGCATCACCTGGCAGGACAAAGTTCCAAACAACACAGTCCTGGAACGTGCTGGAATCCCTAGAATGTATGCACTGCTGAAACAGAGACGCCTGCGTTGGCTTGGTCATGTCGTGAAAATGGATAATGGCCGGATCCCAAAGGATCTCCTCTATGGAGAACTCATGCAAGGAAAGCGCTCTACAGGTAGACAACAGCTGCGATACAAGGACATCTGCAAGAGGGATCTGAAGGCCTTAGGGATGGACCTCAACAAGTGGAAAACCCTGGCCTCTGAGCGGCCCGCTTGGAGGCAGGCTGTGCAGCATGGCCTTTCCCAGTTTGAAGAGACACTTGGCCAACAGTCTGAGGCTAAGAGGCAAAGAAGGAAGGCTCATAGCCAGGGAAACAGACCAGGGACAGACTGCACTTGCTCTCGGTGTGGAAGGGATTGTCACTCCCGAATCGGCCTTTTCAGCCACACTAGACGCTGTTCCAAACCACCATTCAGATCACCATACCAGAGTCTTTCGAGACTGAAGGTTGCCAACAGTGGAGAGGCACTTGCACTGAGCCAAGTGGACCAGGAGGTGGCGATAGTGTTCAACATTTTTCTGCCATTGAAGCTCTGAAAGATTTGGGGGATTTAATTTTTGTATACGAAAAATAAGTTATTCCTTGTTGTTACTTTTGCCTTACCAGCCGTGGATGTTTTATTTTTTGTTTGTTTGTTTCAGTTTTCCAGAGTCACTAGGGGAAAGGGGTTGTTTGTATTTTTCTTTTTAAAGAATGGGATTCCACATTGGCATTCTATGATCATGCCTGTTTTGAGTCTGCATTTTTATATACAGAGGGGAGATTGCAAATGTATTGTCTACTGCAGAACTCAAAATATTTATATTTAATTTAAAAAGTGGGAATGGAGTGACGATCCTTTATTATTTCTGGGATGTGTACTGGAAAACCCAGAGTCTGGAATAGAAGGAGAGAGAAAGGGAAGCACACACTAAGTTTCCTGGGTGACCTTGGGCCAATCGGTCACTCACTCTCAGCCTCACCTACCTCACAGGGTTGGTGTGAGGACCAAAGCTGGGGAGGAAACATGTTCATCACCCTGAGTTCCTTGGAGGAAGGGCAGTAGAAAAATATGAAATTTGAAAGTGCACAGGTATGCCCAGAAAAGCTCGATCCTCTGTGCCATCTGAATTTTTTTATTTCTCACCTATGCAAACTAGTTTGACTCCAGTTATTAAAAATGCAGGGTTCCTATCTGCAGATATATCTACCCACCACTCCAGCATAGCTTCTCTATAGCTTATTGAAGCCAGCTACCCAAGACGTTCATATGTTGGGTAGTATGAATGCCATATTGTAACATAAGCGTCTGCACTCCTTGCAATTGACATTTTGAACATAAGAACCTAAGAACAGCCCCACTGGATCAGGCCACAGGCCCATCTAGTCCAGCTTCCTGTATCTCACAGCGGCCCACCAAATGCCCCAGGGAGCACACCAAATAACAAGAGTCCTCATCCTCATCCTGGTGCCCTCCCTTGCATCTGGCATTCTGACATAACCCATTTCTAAAATCAGGAGGTTGCGCATACACATCATGGCTTGTACCCCGTAATGGATTTTTCCTCCAGAAACTTATCCAATCCCCTTTTAAAGGTGTCTAGGCTAGAAGCCAGCACCACATCCTGTGGCAAGGAGTTCCACAGACCGACCACACGCTGAGTTAAAGAAATATTTTCCTTTGTCTGTCCTAACCCGCCCAACACTCAATTTTAGTGGATGTCCCCTGGTTCTCGTGTTATGTGAGAGTGTTAAGAGCATCTCCCTATCCATAATTTTGTATGTCTCAATCATGTCCCCCCTCAGGCGTCTCTTTTCTAGGCTGAAGAGGCCCAAACGCCGTAGCCTTTCCTCATAAGGAAGGTGCCCCAGCCCCGTAATCATCTTAGTCGCTCTCTTTTGCACCTTTTCCATTTCCACTATGTCTTTTTTGAGATGCAGCTATCAGAACTGGACACAATACTCCAGGTGTGGCCTTACCATAGATTTGTACAACGGCATTATAATATTAGCCATTTTGTTCTCAATACCCTTCCTAATGATCCCAAGCATAGAATTGGCCTTCTTCACTGCCGCCGCACATTGGGTCGACACTTTCATCGACTTGTCCACCACCACCCCAAATTATGCAAGTTCTCATTTTTCTCCCAAATTTATTCTGAAATTTCTATTGCAGTAACCAAATTTACCATTGAGAAACGAGCTCAAGCTGAAGCTCCACCCCACGTACCGGCAATCTTCAGCCACACCTCTGACTTTGACAAGCCACATCCCTAGCTTTGGCAGGGATTTCCCATGTGCTTTTGACTATGGAACTGTAAGGGCTAGCACATCACATCGCCTTTGAAAACTGACCTCTTTACACACTAAGGCCTTGCTAGGCTAGGACGTTGCTTTTTTGCTATTCCCATTACTGAAAACCTTTCATTGCAGCCATAAGAACTAGAACCCTGTTTATTTATTTTTTAATTGAAAGCTGAGATGCGCAGGAATTTGACTGTGGCTCCTTGCCTTATTTTGCCTGCCTGTGGCATATAGGCATGAACACGGCCCTGGTGGTACAGATCAGAAGACAGAGCTCCCAGTGAAATTCTGGGTTCGCCTCTAATGATAGAAGCACATGACCCCTTTCCTCCTTTTGGACCCTCTCTGGCCACAGGATATAGCTGTGTGCAAACCACCATTCCACCCACATATCCCTGTTGTAGCCTAGGCTCCAGATTCCCCATGAGAAGCATTTCACAGCTTTTTCCCAAAGTGTCTTCTGAAAACAGATGGGTTGGTGTCACGCCGCCTTTGCAAAAAGAGACTTGGAAATCTCAGGATACGCCTGCTTCTCTTTAGTGTGGGCAGCCCCTCCCCCTTGATAACATTGAAATGATTTCGCTCCCACCCATTCTTTTTTCCCCCACGTGCCCAAAATATTCAGTGTCATCACTGTGACAAGTAACAAGTAAGCCTAGTGCCTGAAATGTCTGCATTGGAAGTCAAAAACTGATGCCTGCCACGCTATGACTTTCCTGCAACACAAAATCAAAAGGAGAACGTATATGTGGGTTCGGCTGTGCCCGTCAACCTGGAACATTTATACATAAGAAATGTGTTTTTCCAGTCCTGAGTTCACCCAGCCCCTTACTGCAGCGGTGATTGTGCAGGTTGACCAATGGATCAGAAAACAGGGGCTTGGGCTTCTCTTGTGCCTTTTATCATCAGATTAAGGCACAGAAAACAGCAGATAAAAATGTTCACTGCACTGGTAAGCATTGTCACTTGCGGATTGAACACAGAAAGCTGTCTAATACACACAGGGCCCAATCCAATCTAACAATGCAGCACCACTGCAGCCATGCCAAGGAGATGTGAGCTGCATCATGGGGTGGGGGGGCAGTCATTGAGGTCTCCTCAAGGGAAGGGAACATTTGTGCAGTGCTTCATTGTGGCTGCATCAGCACTGGAAAGTTGGAGAGCATCAGTGGCGTCACTAGGGTTTGCGTCACCCCATATGGGAGGCCACAAGTAGACCACAGCTGCGATACAAGGACATCTGCAAGAGAGATCTGAAAGCCTTAGGAATGGACCTCAACAAGTGGGAAAACCTGGCCTCTAAGCGGCCCGCTTGGAGGCAGGCTGTGCAGCATGGCCTTTCCCAGTTTGAAGAGACACTTGGCCAACAGTCTGAGGCAAAGAGGCAAAGAAGGAAGGCCCATAGCCAGGGAGACAGACCAGGGACAGACTGCACTTGCTCCCGGTGTGGAAGGGATTGTCACTCCCGGATTGGCCTTTTCAGCCACACTAGACGCTGTGCCAGCACCACCTTTCAGAGCGCGATACCAGAGTCTTTCGAGACTGAAGGTTGCCAATATATATATATGGGAGGCCAGCACGTCACCCCATGATGGACCTCCTCCCATTCAGTGGCCCAGGCAATGCCTTGGGCAGGGGGTGTGGTGGTGTACCCAGGGCCTCTGAGAGGAATTTTATCAGGGGGTACAAAGTTTCTTTTGGGCCCCTTTGCAAAGGGGGGCGAGTGAAACAGTGCGGTGGAGGGTGGGAATAGGCAAGCAGAATAGGGATAGGTAGGGGAGAAACAGGGTACAAGGAAGGTAGAGACAGCTGGAAAAGTCTTTGACGCCCAGGTCTACCAACCCATGTGGCATCAGTAGTGTCCCCAGCAGACAGCAAGTCTGAGTAGATAGGAAAACGTAAGATCCCAGGCAATTTCACCCCCCTCCCCCCGTGCGTGTCATCCTAGCATGGGGGCTGCACCGAGTGATGCGCACAGGGGGATGACACATTCCTGGCCAAAATTTGGGGCCCTAAGGCTGCAATCCTATAACACTTTCCTAGGAGTAAGCCTCATTGAACTTACAATGGGACTTACTAGTAGACATACATCAGATGGTACAGAAAGGGCCCAATCCTAACCAGTTTTCCAGCACCGATGAGGCCACAATACAGCCCCAAAGAAAGGGAAGACATGTTCCTTTACCTCGAGGAGGCCTCCGTGACTGCCCCCCCACCGCAGGATGCAGTGCATGCCCCATTGGCATGACTGCATCAGTGCTGGAATGTTGGATAGGACGGGACTCTAAGTCTGCAAGTTACATGCTGGCTCTGTTCCGGAGGTTCCCTGCTTTTCTACAGAGGTCCCAGGTTCAATCTGTGGTATGGCCATGTATGGTGGGGGAAAAATGCCACCCTGAAACCCTGGGGCAGCTTTCAAAAGACACGGAATTTCTTCTGGGGGAGGAACCAACTGGCACTCTTCAATTTCCTCTCTCTCCATTCCTCTCTGCTCCATTAATGAGGCCTAGATTGTGTGACACCCTTTGGCACAAACGTAACACGGAGAGTGACATGCAGCATTTATTATCTGGAAAAACCCTCCCCCTCCCCCGAGGGCTTCTTCCACAGCAGCTGGCAGACGGTGACTTCATTTGGCCTACCGAAGCGCATCATGCTACACTGTCAGCACCAGTAGTAGCGGATCAAGCGACTGGTCCCTCCTTGGAAGGTCTTCAGCCACCTCTGAATGAGGGCAGTGGTTCTCATTGGCTCTCGGCAGTCCTATCTCATTTAGGCTGCAATCCTATTCACACTTACCTGGGAATAAGCCCTATTGACTATAATGGGACTTACTTCTGAGTAATACATAGGGTTGGGCTCTCAAAAGTCTTTGTGGAGAGGCAGTGGTGTAGTTAAGGTATTTGGCATCTGGAGGCACAAAAATTTTAACAGCCCCCCATAGTAGTGGAGCTAAGGGGAGTAAGGGGATACATTAGACCAGGTACCACACCTTGACGGGGTGTCTTAGAGCAGTGGTTCTCAATCGTTTTTGCACCCACTTTTTAGAATGATAATCTGTCAGGGTCCACCAGAAGTGATGTCATTAATCCGGAAGTGATGTCATGGCCAAAAGTGACATCATCCAGGAGGAAAATTTATGACACCTCCATATGACAAAATAAAATCAATTAAGTAAATTAAAAGCTGACGGGAAGTATAAGCTTAAAAATTTATTTAAAATAAAGAAGAACCCTCCAAACTCTCCCAAGCAGTTGCTGATCTCTTGTTTTTTTTTTAAAGTCCCCAAACATCCCAAAGGATGCAATCCTATCCACACTTAACCTGGGAGTTAAGCCCCACTGACTACCATTGTTAAAAATATATACATAGCAGCCCATGAAAAGTACAGATCTGTAACATTTCCCCAAATGCAGTCACATACCATGGCAGCAACAAGTCTAATATATTACATTGAAATGAATGGGAACCCACCTGAAATTGACTTGTAACCCACCTAGTGGGTCCCAGTCCACAGTTTGAGAAACACTGTAGAGCACTTCTGGTTTTCACCAAAAAATCATAAGTGGTTTTCGGAGGCCTATAACACACATCCTCGAGGCATGGAACCCAGGGCAATGGACCCACCTGCCCCCTCTTACCTAGGCCACTGAGGGGATGGGAGATGTGTGTGATCACCCAGCACAAAACTAGCATGAGACACCATGTCTCATACGCATTTTATTGTACTGTGATCTCATATGAGGGATACAGTCAGCCAGTCTTGTGGAATCAATGGAAAAAGCACATGGCGATCTCACTCGGTGATCCCCCTCAGTGATCTCACACGCCACCTGGGGCTGCAGGTTTGGGAAGCAGGGAAGCAACTGGTAACTTTGCCAGCAGCAAAAAAAAAGTTAGGAGTGTCAAGATTTGGAGCCTGCCTTGTCAGCCACATGCAGTTTGAGCTGTAGGGAGGACATCGGAGATGACAAGTTGGCAAGACGAGACGGAGTAGGAAAGGATGGAAGAGTCACCAGCCTAAAACCGCAAATCGAACTCCACAGATACACACTCCCCACTGGCAAGCTGTATAGTATCCTACAGTCAGGTGAACACCAAGTCAGAGGCGGGGGGAGGGCAACATTTCAAAGGTACCCACAATGAAGTCCAAAGTGACTGTAGGCATAACCCCAAGCAGAACTGAGAGCCAGGGTGATGTCGTGGTTCGGGCTGAGACTTGCAAGATCCAGGTTCAAATCCCCGTTTGGCCATGAAGCTTCCCGGGTGACCTTGGGCTGATCACGCTCTCTCTCAGCCTCACCTACTCACAGGGTTGCTGTGAGGACAAAAGGAAGAGAGGGACTATATAACTCACCCTGAGCTTCTTGGAGAAGAATAGAATGGGAAAAGTAAATAAATGCCCTTCTGCCGGGGTCAGGAGAGATGACTGCAGGTGTAGGAGGCCATCAGCAAATTGCCCACCATGGCCCCCCTCTCTGAGAGAGTTTGGAGATCACTCACTAGTCTTTGCTGTAGGCCCCTGACTACTGCCCAGTGACGATGCCCTCTTAGCTCCAGCCTCAGTGAGAATAGACCATTCCATCTTCACAGCCATGCTCGGCGGGGAAGCAACCACACTTCTCATCATTGAGGCTCTGTACTTTTCCCACATCCAGGTTGACGGCAGGGCCTGCAGTATGAAATGCTACTCGGGGTCGGTCCATCCCTGAGGTCGACTGAAGAGGTTGCTTCAGGCTGCAGGTGGGGGACACTCTGTTGTCGATCCCCACTCCTTGGATTCATAAAGATGGGTACAGAGCAGAAGAGGAAGTATGGACACTCTAGCCCAACACTCTCTCTCCTCCGCACTTCCTCTTCCTGTCTGAGAGTGAAGGGATAGGCATAAAGGCAGCATCTGGTACACCAGAGCTTCTTGGGCTAGCCTTGATATCAGTCCCCTCCCTGCTACTCTCTTGTACCCAATCTGCACATCTGCCAGCAATGCTCAAATTACAAGGAGGCCAGAGGGGGCCTGACCTCTGAGCTGCAGTTTTTAGAAGGCTTCTGGGATTATTTGGCTAAAATTGACAGGAAGGAACTAAGAAGACTTGTGGATATTGCTGGCACTCGTCTCTCACCCCCCCCCCTTCCAGCCCCGTCCTGGAAACTCAATACCTATTTGCACATTATGCTCTACAGACATGCGCATGGGTTTTCTTGTTATTTTGTGCCATCACCTGTGCATGTGTGATGAGCTCACTTTAAAAGTGAACTAGGATATTGGAGCCCTTGAACATAGGGTACAGACTGCCCGTGAATGGGCATCCTGGATCACTTTGGGTGCCACATTTCCGAGTGGTCCTGCTTTTAAAGATGTGCACCAAGTCGTGGGGGGGGTGGTACTGGTGGAGCAGACTGGTTCCTCCACCCATCCTGCTCAATGGGAGTGATAAGGGCTTGCTAACGAGGCACCTTTTCAAGCAGGGGAGAGCAACTATACCTCTGCACCCCAGCATGGCATCTTTTCTGGTGGCTTTTCTTGGTGTCTCTTCTGTATTTTTTTTTTTTTTTTTTAAGATTGTAAGCCCTTTGCGGCAGGGACCAAAGATTGATTGATTTCACTATGTAAACCGCTTTGAGAACTGTTCCTGTTGAAAAGCGGTATATAAATACCGTACTGACAACAACAAAGAAGAAGAAGAAACTGCTCACTTCATAAAATCCCCACTTCATAAAGTCCCAAGAGGCACCTGAGAGGGAACACGACGGAGATGTACAAAATTACGCAGGGGATGGACAGAATGGATAGAGAGACGCTCCTTTCCCTCACACACAACATCAGAACCAGGGGACATTCACTAAAGCTGAGTGTTGGGACAGTTAGGACAGACAAAAGTAAATACTTCTGTACCCAGCATGAAATTCGTGTGTGGAACTCCTTGCCACTGGACGCGGTGATGGCATCTGACCTCAATGTCTTCGAGAGGGGATTGGACAGATTTCTGGAGGAAAACTCCATCACAGTTTACAAGCCAGGATGGGTATGTGCAACCTCCTGGTTTTATAGGT
Organism: Tiliqua scincoides; assembly: GCF_035046505.1. Classification (NCBI taxonomy): domain Eukaryota; kingdom Metazoa; phylum Chordata; class Lepidosauria; order Squamata; family Scincidae; genus Tiliqua; species Tiliqua scincoides. The sequence continues at coordinate 11,906,623 of NC_089830.1, read as the reverse complement.
AGGCCGCCTCAGAATGCCAGGTGCAAGAGAGTGGCACCAGGATGCAGGTCTCTTGTTGTCTTGTGTGCTCCCCGAGGCATCTTTTGGGCCTCCATGAGATCCAGGAGGACTAGATGGGTCTTTGGCCTGATCCAGCAGGGCTCTTCTTATAAGAGGGTGTGTGAGGAGTGCCTCTGAGCATGGTCAGAAAAGAGGGTGTGTGAAGAGTACCTCTGAGCATGGACAGAAAAGAGGGTGTGTGTGAAGAGTGCCTCTGAACATGGACAGAAAAGGGGGTGTGAACTGCTCTCAGCATGGACAGAAAAGGGGGTGTGAACTGCTCTCAGCATGGACAGAAAGGGGTGTGGGAAGAGTACCTCTGAGCATGGACAGAAAAGGGTGTGTGTGTGTGTGTGTGTGTGAAGAGTGCCTCTGAACATGGACAGAAAAGGGCGTGTGAAGAGTGCCTCTGAGCATGGACAGAAAAGGGGGTGTGAAGAGTGCCTCTGAGCATGGACAGAGAGACGGACCCCGAAGCCTTCCCAAGTGGATGGGAAGAGGGGCTGGAGGGGCAGCCGGCGAAGGTGCTGGGGCGCCCCCCACCCGCCGCACCAGCCGGGCTCCTCCCTGCGGGGCGCCGCGTCGCCGCTGTGGTGGCTGCGGGCGGAGCGAGGCGGGCGGGCGGGCTGGTGGCGGCGGGCAGCGGCTCCCGTCAAAGCGCTTGCTCGGAGCCGGTGCCGCAGCCGCGTCCCTCCGACGGTGCGATCGCGCCCGCGGCCCCTTCCTCCACCACCCCGCGGCCAGCAGCGGAGCGGAGCGGGCGAGCCGTGGCCATGGCGCGAGGCTGCCTCTCTTGCTCCTCTGGCGCCCGGACCCAGGCGAGCCTTCCCTTCGCGGAGGAGGGGGTCGCCTGCAACAGCCTCTGCGGAGCCCGGCGGGGGAGGGGCTGCCAGGGGGACCTGCTTCTCACCCTCCGCCCACCCCTAGTGTGGAGAAGGGGAGGGGGCGTCCTGCAGCCCCGCCAGGCAAGGTGGAGAGAGCGAGCCCACCTCCCCACCCGCCCACCTCCTCGGGCAGCCATCTATTATTATTATTATTATTATTATTATTATTATTATTATCAACAGTATTTATATACCGCTTTTCAACTAAAAGTTCACAAAGCGGTTTACAGAGAAAAATGAAAGAACTAAATGGCTCCCTGTCCCAAAAGGGCTCACCGTCTAAAAGATGCAAAGGAATCCCAGCAGACAGCCACTAGAACAGGCACTGCTGGGGGGAGGTGGGCCAGTTACTCTCCTCCTGCTAAAAAAGGAGCACCCACTTGAAAAGTGCCTCTTACCCAATTAGCAGGATCTTCAGCATCCTCCCATCCTGCAGCCAAGTCTGGAGAGTAGCAGGCATCTTTTCATTTTTTTGCAGCGCTGTAAGGCTGCCATCCTAGCCACACTTTCCTGGGAGTAAGCCCATTGACTCTAATGGGACTGACTTCTGAGTAGACATGCCTAGGATTGGGCTGTAAGGCTGGCAGAGGCAGGCACGGATCTGCTCTGCTGGGCGGTGGGGCAGCTCCAAGGTGATGCGAGAGGGGGGGTCTCCTCTGGACCCCAGACGTTGCCAGCTGTAGTTCTGCAGGGGCCAAGATGCCCCATGCTCTCTGAGCAGACTGGCCTGTGTCCCTGCATCAGCTCACCTCTAGTCCCAAGGGAGTCTGGTACTTATTGCATCTGTAGAGTGGTGAGGGCCTCCAGGGCAGATGTCTTTGGAAAAACAAATTTAGATTGCTTCAGATAGGCCTTTGGATGAGCATTCATCATGAGAAGCTTGATGGAGCCTCCCTGTTTAGAGGCAGTGTACTTCAGTGGCAGAAGCCAGGCACAAACAACAGAGCATGTCAATTACATCATGCGCTCTGAAGCACAGCTGGCTATGGTCAGAGAGAGAGAGAGAGAGAAAGAGAATGCTGCACTAGAGGGCCCCTTGGTCTGATCCAGCAAAACCCATGCTCTGTTCTTATTAGAGGGGAAGGAAACCAGATGGGTCTCTTGCCTTTTTCCCCCTATCCTGGGAGAATCAGGGGAGATTAACAGGCAGGATCAGCAGGGGCTTTGCCTAACCCCATAGACATCAGGTTCATAAAGTGCACAGAGTATATGTTGAAGAGGTTCCCCTGGAACCGAACCCCATGTGTCCCATAGGCTCAATGATTCAGTATCTGCTAACACGGTATCCACTCGATTTTCCAGGAACCTACCCTAGAGGATAACAAGAACTGACTGTATATATTTCAATGAGCCACCTCTTTTGTTTTAGATGAGGAGCCCCTGGTGCCTACAGCTGGCTCTCTTCAATCAGCAGGGCATGAGAAAGCCAGAAGCCCTCCCCAAAATTTTGGATGTGTTAGAAAGCAGCTTGTCCTCTATCACAGGGGAGGAAGAAACCGCCTACATCCAAGTGTTGTCTGCAACCTACTCTGCTCTTGTTGACCATGTGAGTGTTTTAGATGGTCATGTCAGACACTGGAGCCTTCTCTGTGGGCACGCGCGTGCGCTGAGCCAGGCAGCCTGGAGGGGGCGCTGAAGCCTCTGCCTCCTCTCCCTTCACTCCTTTGCCCTGAGTTTGCTTCCCTCCCTGTCTTTCCCTTCCCTTCCCCAACTGTCCAGCAGGCTCAGCCAATCAGCATCCAGCAGACTCCTGGCTTTTTCGGTAAGAATGGCTCAGGGCCCTTCACTGGCTGCAGACCAGCCAATCCGGAGCTGCTCTCCTCCTCAGCCATTTGAGCCTTTGCAGCCCGCCTTTCCAACTGCCCACTCAGCGCCAGGAGAGGCTTTTCCTCCGCAGCACAGGCGCAGCTGGGGGGGAGCAGCGCAGCCAGAGACAAATCCTGCCTGTCTACTCAGAAGGAAGTCCCATTAGAGTCAGTGGGGCTTGCTCCCAGGAAAGCGTGGCTGGGATTGCAGCCTGAGAAGGAAGTCCATTGCAGTCAGTGGGGCTACTCCCAAGAATGTGAGGGAAGGATTGCAGCCTGAGAGTGCAGCGCGGACATTCCCGTGGTGGGCTTGGAGAGGAGCTGGGCTGGAGGGGAGCAGAGCTCACAGCCTGGCATCGCTGGAGGGGAGCAGAGCGCTTGGGCTTTGTGGCACCAGCCCTGCACCTGCTGCTGGCCCTGCCTTATCGCCTTATGGCACATGCTGGAGGCTTATCTGTAAGAATGTCACACAAAACTAATTTTTATATGATCTTAAAGGTAAACCACAGAATTGCTTCTCCAAACCTATTGGAAAAGAAGTGCATGCACAATTTCACATAGCTGTGAGCATGAAATACAGCATGATGCAGCCATCCAACCAGCCCCATTAGAGTTGATGAGACTTACTCCCAGGAAAGAGTGGCTGGGATTGCAGCCTTGGAGCCTGCTCCTGTGCATGCCTTCTCAGAAGTAAGCCTCATTAGAGTCAATGAGGCTTACTCCTAGGAAAGAGTGGCTGGGATTGCAGCCTTAGAGCCCACTTCTGTGGGTGGGGCTTTAATTTTTATTTTCTTGTTTGAGAAAATGAGCAGCGGTAAGGTCTTGCAGCCACCCCTTCCCTGCCAATATTTCCTTACCCAGCATGTAATTAGTCTGTGGAACTCTTTGCCACAGGAAGCAGTGATGACAACTTGCCTAGATGCCTTTAAGAAGGGATTGGACAAATTTCTAGAGGAAAAGTTCATTACGGGTTACAAGTAATAGTAGGTAAAAGATGTTAATGTATGAGTTGTTTTTTCTAAACAAAAACCTCAGTATTCAGGTTAAATTGCTGTGTTGGCACTTTGCGATAAATAAGTGGGTTTTGGGTTGCAGTTTGGGCACTCGGTCTCTAAAAGGTTCACCATCATTGCCCTAAGTGACTCACGTATTTCTGGATCTCTGTCAGCAGATCTGAACACTTTTCCAGAGCCTGTGACCAGATCAGATTGTTTGGGCTGATCATCTGATTCAGGATAGTGGCCAGATCACACGCCAGCCTCTCTTTCTCAAATTTGTCTGGGACTTCAGCACAATCGGGAACCCCGTCAGAATATTCCAGGTTTCTGGGAGAAGGAGACAGATGGAGAAGAAAAAACACACGCAACAAACTGATGTGGACTAACAATATCCGCGTAACCTCCACGGATTCCCTCAAGGAATAGTGTAGCATGATGAGGAGCTGAGACTGACAGCAGGTCTGCACTTCAAGTGACACAGACTCAAAATTTGCAAAATTTGTCAGCAGATCTGAACACTTTTCCAGAGCCTGTGACCGGATCAGATTGTTTGGGCTTATCATTTGATTCAGGATAGGTCAGAGTCACAAGCTTTGGGGCTGCCGAAGCAAAGAGCCAGAGGCCAAGTACACACAACAGTGCTTTCCAGATATCCTGCTGGAACAGGCAGGCTGGTGGCAGGGGCAGTTCAGGGGAGAATCATGGGCAGTTTGGGGCAGGCAGTAGGCTGGGCAGGGGGCTGTTCAGGGGCACTACCTCACCGCCTAATCCTAATCCCCTTTCCCTGCCCTGAACCAATCCAGAAGTCTCCTTGGACTTATGCAAGCAGAATAGCTACTATAGGTTTGATGAAACCCATTGGGGGCCAGGTGGCCTATGGGGAAGTAAGTAGGAAAACATTTTACTTATCTCCTGGGCTGTCTGATACACACACACACACACACACACACACACACACACACACACACACACACACACACACCCCATAGCATGCAACATGTGCTCTGTCTGCAGCACTGTGCACTATGGGCTGGCAGGGGGGATAGGGTTGGGCCGCATGTTTCTGGCTTTGAGCCACTAAAGATGACAGGAAATTCACACTGCTTTACCTTAAAGAATCATCCACCTCTTCTCCCAGGCTAAGGGAGGTGCTGGTGTCACTGCTGAACTCACTAACCTGTGAATGAGAAAGCAAGAAGAACCAGGGAGGTGAGATGTGAGAAGCACACCTGCAGTTGGGTCCTTTCTAGTTGTCCTTCGAGGACCCTGGCGGCTGCGGTTTCTGCTACGTTCCTGACCAAATAAGGAATAAATGGTCCCTCCCAACATCAGTGCTTCCAATCCCTTACTTGCCAGTATCTTGCTGTGGTAGGTGCCCCCACCCTCAGAGAAGCTACCTTTCTAGCTCAATGGAGCACCTCTTGGCTGCATTTTTCTCTCCAGAAACCAGGACTCCTGCAACCCTGCCCAGATGGTAAAGATGTAGGAATAAGACTGGGCTCACTCACAAAAGACCAGGTGCGGTTGTGGGACACTTGGGAATCTCTGCAACACCCTCAAATCATCACTACCCTAAAGTGCTCTCCCTACCTGGGGTTTGGAGCAGACAGTTTCTGGATCTGAATGGTCTTAACTAGACACATTAGATTTTGCCCATGGAATGTGAAATGCATTGTCTTTTAATGGCTTTCAGTACAGAAAATCTACCATACAGAAACCCTTCCTCCAGCACAAACCTGCAATGTGGAACAAACAGTATTTATTATTATTATTTTGCTCTTCCTCCAAAGAGTCAGGCTGGCATACATTCCATCCTCTGCCATTTTATCCTAATGACCTTACACCAGGGGTGTCCAAAGTTTTTGGCAGGAGGGCCACATCATCTCTCTGATGTTGTGTCAGGGGCCGGGGGGGGGTGGGGAGGAGGAATTAATTTACATTTAAAATTTGAATAAATTTGCATAGATTTACATAAATGAATATATTAAAGATGAACTTATATGATTGAATGAAGGTCTTGCAATAGCTCAAGGCCTATAAAAGGCCTTGCACAAAGCAAGGCTGGCCTTTCCTTTGCTGCCGCTACTGCATTACTGACATGGAACAGCAAGCAGTGGAGGGAGCCCTCAATCCACAGCTCACAAAAGAGGTCAAACAGTCGCCCTCACGCTGAGAGCAGTTGCATCTGGCCAGTGTGGGTTCCAACAAATCTCCGGACGGCCAGAGGCTCATTGGAGACTTGGGGCTCCCTGAGGGCTGCATTGAGAGGCCTTGAGGGCCGCAAGTGGCCCCAGGGCCGGGGTTTGGGCACCCCTGCCTTACACAGTAGGTAAGGCTGAGATATTGTGACTGGCTCAAAGTCACCAAGCAAGCTTCAGGACCAAATGCAGATTTAAACCCAAGCCTCCCTGAGTCTCATCCTACACGCTAATCACTATACCTCTCTCTCTTTTCATTGTGGAGCTACACAAATATTGTTGTGGTACTGTTGTGCCCCTCCTTAGGTTGGACCGAGTTGCAGCCCAGCAACCCCACATTTATTGATTGATTGATTGATACAAGTATTGATATACCGCCTTTCTTTTGGTCGTCAGATTTCTCCTCAGACTTTAATCCAAGGCGGTTTACGTAGGCAGGCTGTTCTAAACCCCCATAGGGATTTTTACAATTGAATATTTCTAGTCTTTCCTAGAACTCCTCGTTCCAACTGGATTCCTTCCCAGTCTGGTCTCTCTCTGGCCCTTCGCCTCCCACGCTCCACTTGATGGCAACTCCTCTCTGCCACTGAGGGTCAGCTCATCTGTATATCAGCGTGTGGTCAGTTCTCTGGTACTTCCGAATGTTTCGAACTGGCAGCCTCAGATCTTCAGGCATACAAGGCGGCAGCTCTACCAACTGAACCAGACCTCCACATCTAGAACCACATCTAGAAGGCACCTTGGGAGAATCAAAAATCCACTTACCTCATCGGGTTCTGGAGACGCCATGTTTCAAGCACACAAAGGAGGCTCACCCCAACAAACCCTATGAAGAAACTGATGCAACAAACTAGGGCTACAAAAAAAGAAAGAAAGAAAATGCCCTGGAATGCTACAGCCTAACATATGAGCTTCCAGAGCAATAAACAAACACAACAAAGATGGATGTATCCAGTGTACGATGAATGCAGCAAAAAAAAACAAAACAGTGTATGCAGCAAAACTAAAGCTATTCAGAAATGTTAATGGCCAAGAACTTCCACAAAAGAAACTCTATGTACATAGATAACCAGTGCCAAAAAGTCTCCTCCTGCCTAGGAGCCCAAAGCCCCAAGCTCATAGGACTTGATACGTCAACCACCAGCCCTTTGCGACATCAAGAGACTGCAGTGCCTGGCAGCCATGACCTAGGACCATTCAGCTTGGTGAGTGTCATAATGTTTCTCCAGGAGGTGTGAGAAGTTTGTCTTTGGTTCCCCTTCAAAACATCCCTCCCACACTGGCTACCAAAAGCTGCCATTTATGTAGTCATAGTCTGCTTTTCCTTGGTCCTTCCTTTCTTCACCTCCATGATTCCACTATGGTGTTTCCTAAAGTGTGTTCCTAGGCACACTGGTTCTCCCTGTGATCCCTTCATGAGCTCCGCAATCACACCATTAAGTGGCTGCCATCTGCCCCCAGCTGGTTTACTCATCTGCCTTCCTGCCTTCCATTGTAGCTCTCCTTCCTCATTCTCCTCCTGTTCTAGCTCTTCACCAATAGTCAGTGTTGGGCTCTGTACTTTGCCACTCTGTGCATATCCCAGAGCTCTGGGGCTCTCCAAGACTCCACGCATGTGCTGGAAGACCATCTTGAGACACCTTTTGGGAACACAACGGACTCCGGCATCACCAAAGTTTCAGAACTTCAAGATGTCAGAGGGAGGTGAGCATAAACAGAATGCTAGACACAGGGAAGTGGCAGCAAGATGCAATCTTGTGGTCTTGTGTGATCCCCGAGGTATCTGGTGGGCCGCTGTGAGATACAAGAAGCTAGATCGGATTGGCCCTGGGCCTGATCCAGCAGGGCTGTTCCTATGTTCTAATGAGAAGTGCTGCCCCAGTGGCGTACCTATGCCATCTGTCACCCAGGGCATCCTAAACGTTTAGTGCCCCCCCCGCCCACTGTGAGTTGGGACCCATTAGGTGTGTTATTGGCCAATATCAGGTGGGTCTCCATTCATTTAAAAGTGTTAAATTTAAATTTTTAATAAAACACCCACCTCCTTGCAGGACAGTTAGCAGCTACCTTGCAAACTGCGGGACCTTCGCTCTTTGCAGGGCAGTTAGCAGCTACCTTGCAAACTACGGGACCTTCGCTCTTTGCAGGGCAGTTAGCAGCTACCTTGCAAACTGCGGGACCTTCGCTCTTTGCAGGGCAGTTAGCAGCTACCTTGCAAACTACGGGACCTTCGCTCTTTGCAGGGCAGTTAGCAGCTACCTTGCAAGCTGCGGGACCTTCGCTCTTTGCAGGGTAGTTAGCATCTACCTTGCAAACTGCGGGACCTTCGCTCTTTGCAGGGCAGTTAGCAGCTACCTTGCAAACTACGGGACCTTCACTCTTTGCAGGGCAGTTAGCAGCTACCTTGCAAACTGCGGGACCTTCGCTCTTTGCAGGGCAGTTAGCAGCTTCCTTGCAAAGCTGCAGGAGCTCCACTCTTTGCAGGGCAGTTGGCAGCTACCTTGCAAACTGCAAGAGCTCCGTTCTTTGCAGGGCAGTTGGCAGCTACCTTGCAAACTGCTGGAGCTTTGCTCTTTGCAGGGCAATCCCAAACTGCTTTAGACAGCAACTGCATTACTATCACAACAACAGCTGTGCGACAAGAAGATAAAAAACAGCAAGACATCTTTGCCACGTTGAACTCAAGTTTTGAGAACCAGTATCTCCCAATGGCTTCTATTCTTTTTCCTCCTATCAGAAAAATCTTACAGAGAGCTTTTCTGAGTTAATGAACAAAACACGCTGCAAAAGATTTGCAGTGAGCAGAGTTCAGATGGACACCCCAAATTCTTGGCATGAAGAGCAGAGACCCAAGAGCGCAGGAGAATCCAAAGAGTGGCAAGACCAATCTGTATGGGATATGTGAAACAACAATGACATGTATCCATTCCGTTCCACTCAAAGTATGCTTTTTGAAATGTTCTAACTCACTGCTTGAAGAATGCAAAGCAAAGATGGGACTGAGGAGGTTCTTGAAGGACAGCTGCGTTTCTGTTTGGATCCAGTGACAGGGAAGATCTGAAAAGGGTTGTAATAGAGCAACAAAAAGATACACACACAGGTGTTACTGCAAGCATAATCACAATCTAAACAAAAGTTAAACACCTGGGGAAATTTAAACGAGTAGTTACCTAGTGCTGCAACGTCAACAATGTGGATTCCAGGTGACCTTCCCTGGGAGGAACTGCATCACAGCGTAGATGGCTTCCCAATAGTAGCCTAGCAGCCCAATCCTTTCAAACTCCCTGTGCAGCAATGCAGCTGCCCCAATGTGGTGCCTCCTGGGGAGTAAGAGAACACAGATTCCCTTGCCCCAGGCAACAAGCCCGTGCCCTGGCAAGGAGTCTACTCAGACCTGCGCCAGCTCCATAGCTGGCATAAATCTGCATGAACCTGGGTTGGGGGATCGAGGCTGGGAAGGGGGGTAGGATTTGGCAGACACCTCCACTGTCAAACCTGCCCCCCTTCCTGGTCCCAATCCACCCTCCTTCCTGCCTTGTTGCTGCCTCATTCCACCCACCTGCCACCCACCACTTGAACAAGTGCCCGTGGGTGACTGGTGGAGGCAGTGGCGTAGCTGGAGGGGGATGGCGCAGCCAGTCTGGCGGGGGGCAAGTAGTCGATCCCTTCGGAGCCATTCCCGGCAGGGGGAGCAAAACGGAACCATATGGGAATGGCTCCGAAGGGAGGGGCCACTTGCCCTCCACGCTGAGGCTCCCTGCCAGCTGAGTGCTCTGTCCCCCCTCCAGCTACGCCACTGGGTGCAGGCAGGTGTGCGGAGCCAGCTGCTTGCAGGGACCAGGGCGTGCCACCTTCTGTGACAGACAGAAAGCACCTAGTGACACCAGAACACTCATTCCGACACTGCTGAATTCCAGGGCCTAAATCTGGTTTCTACTTCCACATCAGCCATGGTCATGATTCTGCAGGTATTTGACTGATTGCGAGTTCAAAGCACATACTGTACTCACCAGTTCTTCCCTGCAGTATTCCGGTGGGTACTTTCCTGTTGGCGAACACAGCCTGGCACAGTGGGACATAAGTCCCTGGAAGCCTTTTTTGCTGTACTCGCTGAAGACCCGGTGTAAGAGGGTCTTGGTGGCAGCACCAACCAATCTGCCTTCCTAAGTTACATCACGGGTTTCATTTTGAAGCCCTGAATGGGTGAGACAGAAGGCCAGTCAATCAGAGATGCCTGCTGGATCTTTTTCTTCTTTTAACTACAAAGTCTGTTTTGTTCTCTTATTTGTTTGTGCCTATCTTCATGCACGGGAAATCCCCTTTTCTTTCCAACTTCCTCAGTCCATTCCAAGCCACCACTGCCCTCTCTGCTTTTTGTCCTCTCTATCTAACTGTGCCTTATGAGTGGGCAGAAAAAGACAGCTTCACGCAATTTTTATTTATTTTTCCAATAGATTTCTATCCTGCCCTTCTCCAGAACAACAGGAAGTCCAGGGTGGGTCACAATCACAAATTAAAATTCCAGAAAAAACAAATTACAATGAACTTAAAAATATATCAAAATACAATAAATAAAACATGAAGTTTAAACAACCCCCCCCCCCCAAGAAGGTCAACAGAAAGGCAAAACAAAATCCACAGGTACCAAGGTACACAATAATTGTGCACTGTTTTTGTTCCCCTCCTCCTAAAAAAATGTGTATTGAAATGTAAATTTTGATGAAAGAGAAGAGTTAAAAGGACTCAAAGCCTAGCAGTTAGTGATGGCCTTTGATCTCCCTTGAAACCAGTTATTTCTCAGATACTTCACAACATCCTGTGGTAAGGAGTTACAAAGAACATAAGAACATAAGAACAGCCCCACTGGATCAGGCCATAGGCTCATCTAGTCCAGCTTCCTGTATCAAACAGCGGCCCACCAAATGCCCCAGGGAGCACACCAGATAACAAGAGACCTCATCCTGGTGCCCTCCCTTGCATCTGGCCTTCTGACATAACCCATTTCTAAAATCAGGAGGTTGCGCATACTCATCATGGCTTGTATCCCATAATGGATTTTTCCTCCAGAAACTTGTCCAATCCCCTTTTAAAGGTGTCTAGGCTAGACGCCAGCACCACATCCTGTGGCAAGGAGTTCCACAGACCGACCACACACTGAGTAAAGAAATATTTTCTTTTGTCTGTCCTAACCCGCCCAACACTCAATTTTAGTGGATGTCCCCTGGTTCTGGTATTATGTGAGAACGTAAAGGGCATCTCCCTATCCACTCTGTCCATCCCCTGCATAATTTTGTATGTCTCAATCATGTCCCCCCTCAAGCGTCTCTTTTCTAGGCTGAAGAGGCCCAAACGCCATAGCCTTTCCTCATAAGGAAGGTGCCCCAGCCCCGTAATCATCTTAGTCGCTCTCTTTTGCACCTTTTCCATTTCCACTATGTCTTTTTTGAGATGCGGCGACCAGAACTGGACACAATACTCCAGGTGTGGCCTTACCATAGAGTTGTACAACGTCATTATAATACTAGCCGTTTTGTTCTCAATACCCTTCCTAATGATCCCAAGCATAGAATTGGCCTTCTTCACTGCCGCCGCACATTGGGTCGACACTTTCATCGACCTGTCCGCCACCACCCCAAGATCTCTCTCCTGATCTGTCACAGACAGCTCAGAACCCAACAGCCTATATCTAAAGTTTTGATTTTTTGCCCCAATGTGCATGACTTTACACTTACTGACATTGAAGCGCATCTGCCATTTTGCTGCCCATTCTGCCAGTCTGGAGAGATCCCAGTGCACCAGCACAGTATTCACAGGTAATGAGAACAGAGTCAGATAACTAGAAGTAGGTAGCAATTCTGCCCCTCGAACATCAGCAAATGCACATATAAAGAGGAACTGAACTGAACTATCATGGGTGCAGCTTCTTTTATTACAGAGTTCCCACCACCTGATAGGTGCAGAGAGGAGTACACCCATCCCAGCAATCTTCTGTCAAAGTCCCTGTGGGTATGCATTAATGGAATCTGTGCATGTGCCGGCCAACTATCTGAGGAGTTACATTTTTATTATTCCTGTCTTTCGAGGATGACTTACCAAATCAGATTCAAATATCAGGGAAGAAAGTCCTCTGAGGCTGAGCTTCTGAACCCCAAGTTTCCCATGATCCAGCCACTGAAGGAGAGAGTCTTTTGACATGATGTTTCCAAGCTCCTTCACATGGTTCAGGAGCAACTGAAAGCCCAAGAAGGACAACAGAAGCAAATTAATTGTGATGAACACTTTGGTTCACTTTGTTGAGCTCTTTGCAGATGAGTGTTCATGGCTTTATCCACCACATACAGATGCAGAGGGCACAGCTATATCACTGGTTTAAATTTGGTGAAAAGCCATTTCCTCTCCTCAGAGCATCCTGGGAACTTTATTTCTGTGAGCGGAGCCAGAAAACTCTTGCATTGGCAGTGCCATCACAATTCCCAAGATTTGCTGGAAGGAACTGCATCAGTTGAACTGAACAGGAAATGGATAGAAGTTTAGAGCATAGAGTTGCCTGGAGACACCCAGAAACATCTATCACAGTCTCTTCTGCAAGCTGAAGCAAAGACTCAAAGAGTGAATTCCAAGTCATTCACATGCCTTGTCTCCCTGACCTTGAGGTCAGAGATTCAGGGCAAAACCAGCCCAGAGGGTATAAAATTCACACACTCCTCTGTAAACACAAGTAGACTCTAACTGATCATTTGATGCCCTGTAATGGTGCCCATAATTTGCCATCCACATGCCAACCAATCTTTAGGACCATTGGTTTCCATAGCAGTTACATGGCCTAATCCAGTGGTTCCCAAACTTTTTCGACTGGTGGCTCTCTTGATCTACTTTGCCATTGGCCGTGGCTCTCCATTAGGGGCTACAATCCTATGCAGGCAGGTTTTTCACAAGGATTCTGTGGCTCCCCTAGCTGATTTCCATGGCTCTCCGGGAAGCCACAACTCACAGTTTGTGAACCACTTGCGTAATGCTATCCAGGGAAAGGCTGCAGGGTGCATCGCCACTAATGAAGCCTCTCAACTACTGCAGTACCCCTCACCTTCTGGTAGAGCATCACTGCTGTTTCATAGAGCCATGCATGCTCTTCAGCCCCAAAGATGTCCAGAAGGAACTCAATGATGCCAGAGACCAAGGAGTGTGAGCTGGAGAGGAGAATCCTGGAATACGTAACAGGACCATGCAAAAAAAAGAAAGAAAAAGGAAAAGAGGCACTAAAGATGTCAGTGGAAGACAAATGGATGCACATTCACATCCCACAACTTCAGCTATCTGACACTCCTTGAGAAACCCAGCAGTCTTCCTCCTACCTTACTAAGCTGGACAATCCCTCACTAAAACATTGAGGACTGCTCAGCTGATCCCAGCACTTGGTTTCCTCTGTCACGGTTCTCATGATCTTACAGAGAAGCTGGAGTGTTTTCAGGGGCTCTCTGCAAGCAAGATAAAAGAAGTAAGACCAGGAGGGTCACTGCCACAGATACACCAGGAGTGTGACTAAGGGTCCCACTTCTATAGAATCCAAGAGTTTCATTTAAGTCAGAAATGGAACAAGTTGCTGGCTCAGGAGTAATCTTCTTCTTATTTTGAGAGTGTGAGATTGTCAGGTCAATTTCCCAGATGAGCGCATGTCCAAGGGAACCCCGGCCTGGGTGCCAAATCTGGGATTCCAACAAATCTGTGCGCCCGGTGAGCAGATCTTACCGTTCAGCCTGGGCGCTGCATGTGGTCCTCCACGATCAGGAGACAGAGATGCTCTGGGCAGTCGCATGTGCCTGAATGTCCTGTCACGTGGCCTTCTGGGACGCCAGGCAGCAGATGTGACTGCCCAGAGCGTCCCCCAATCATGGAGGATTACACATGGCGCCTGGGTGGAACGGAAAGATGTAGTCCAAACAGGAACTGCTTTTCCTGTGTGTGGCGGTAGTGAGTTTGGCCACTGTGGTCCAAGAGGAAAAAAGGGCCACATGCTGGGCAAGTGGCCATGGCTGAGTTGTATCCTCCATGCCTTGCAAGCACCGTGTTCCAGATTCAATACCTGGCATGGTCAATCCAAAAGGTAGCACCAAAACCCAAAAGATCTCTTGCAGAGACAACTTACCTCACATTGTTGCCGTCCTTCAAGGAGACCGAGATTTGCCCCAGTAATGTCATAAGCAACTTGGGAAACTGCTCTCTCACCCTTCTTTTGTTAGCAGCAGCACAGAGAAAGCTCCTCATGGCTTGGGTGGCATGTTGCTAGGAGAAAAGGAAAAAGAGATGCCCGGTGCTTTTACCGCTTCTTCTTTGTCCCGGATCAGAATGCCATGCAGCAGAGGGTGAGATCCTGTGTGTATGCACCTGCTCATCTCTCTCAGCTGCAGGGGGAGTCCTCCACTGCAATCTGCCTGGTACCTGCCAGGGACTGGGCTCGTCCTCCACCCCCTTCCCCTCACTTCCTCACCAACCCGAACTCCAGCTGAGGCAGGGTTGGCCCAATCCTGACCGAGAGTGAAAAATACAAATGACCCCCTTCCTGTTCATGAACTCAGCTGGGCAGAAGGTTTCCTGCACAATCCCCAGTGATAGGAATGGATCCTGCCTCTTTTTCTTTCACAGCCTCCACTCATTTCACTAGGACTTGAAGAAAAGGGCATCCCCATGGGGTCAGATGGGTTTGTCTCTCACTCAGCCACAGTTCAAAAATCTCTCACTTCCAGTGAGCACTTCATATTGTCTCTTGGCAGGTCTCCCATATTGGAGTTTGCAACAAAGTGGTACTCTTGTAACTGTACCAGCGGGGAGGTCCTAAGGCTAGGCAGATAATGGTAGTGGGATAAGGTGTTCTCTCTATCTTTTCTATCCTCCGGTAAAGCATACCTAGAGGACAATCCTCAGGCTTTACTTCCTTCCTGCTCCCTCTTCCCCTGAAAAGAAGCCATGGAGCTAGACAGACTAGCTATGGGATTCACTTCCATCCTCTCAAACTCACATGCATGTTCCTTAAATTAACTGATGTCTGAGTCTTGAACTCAAGTCTCATACAAAGCTGCCGATCTCGGCTTTCCTGCAAAATGCATCTTTTGGGGTTTGGTCTCTGCCAACAACCCAGCATTGGATGGAGAGCTACATTGCAAAGATGTCAGCAACAGCAGAGATTTTCAACCCTTTTCATTTCATGGTACACTGACAAGGTGCTCAAATTGTCAAGGCGCACCATCAGTTTTGGACAATTAACAAGGCACATTGCACTACAAGTGCGGGGCTTGCGCACCCCAAAGGCCCTACTGATAAATGACCCTCTCCCAAACTCCTGCAGCACCCCTGTGAACCACTGGCAGCACACCAATGTGCCATGGCACACTGGTTGAAAATTCCTGTGCTAGAGTATACCACATTAAGAGCAGTCCCTCCAACAGAAATCAATTCTCTCCTTCCTTCCTGACAAAAGGAGAGCACATCATGCACGAGGGACAGTCATTCACACTTGTGGTTCAAACCCTGAAATAATATTCTTGATTGTTGTGGATATTAACATTCATTGATATTGAAGAAGTTGATATTCTCCAGGGTGAATTTTGGTGTGTAGATTTTGCCCTCAGTACCAACTCCCGTGGCTTCTCTCTCCTTGCATGCAGCTGCAGGATATACTCATACGCTACCGGGAGAAGGGAATCGTGACACAGTTCCACAGCACAACTCTTACCACACTTGTCTGCTCTTCTGGCTTTCCCCGCATCTCATACAGCAGGGCTTCAAGGAGCAGGGTTGTATCTGCACAGGCAAACACCACCGGCCAGTGCTCCTGACAAGCGCTGTGAATTGAAAAACAGACAGTTAGGTCCCTTGGACCAGGCGTGGCAACATCTGCCTACCTTACTGATGGCCCCCTCCAACCTGGAGTCAGCCTTGGTGCCGCCCTATGTAGCATGCTCTTTGACAAACTACAAGCCCCAGGATTCCTTACTTTCTTCTGGCATTCCTACATGTCAGATGTACCCACAGGGAGCAGTAACTCAGCAAGAAGAACTGTAATAATCATGAACACTGGAATCCCAGAGAGAGTGCAAAACTGCCCGATACCATCTCACTTAGCATTGCCTATTCTGACTGGCGATGGTTCTTCAGCATTTCCGAGACGGGTCAATTGCAGTTTCCAGCCCTACCAGCAGATGCCAGGGACTGAACCCAAGTCATTCTATGTACAAAGCGCATGCCTTATCATTGAGCTAGGGGCTAGGGGCTTTCCCATACATGACGCAGAACATATGGCAGTCAATGAGTTATGCCTGCACAGTGAATCCAACTTTTAAGATTAACAGGGAATCTTTTTGATGGAGTAGCTGGACTGATAGGGCAATTTTTACATCAACTTACTGATCAGGGCCAGGAATTTTTCCTGACATCACTTCTGGTGGGTCCCAGACATTGTCATTCTAAAAAGTGGGTCACAGTGTTAAACATGAGAGAACCACTGCCTTAATTCAAAACAGGCCAATGAGACATCTGGGGTGGGGTTGACACGCTAGTGACCAAAATTCTGGAAAGCGTGGCGTTTAGGAATAATGCCATCATGTTACGAATAATACCATCATGAGATTATTTGATGCAGAATTTCATCCATTGATTGCGGGGAAATATTCACTGCATTTATTTTCTGGCCATTATTACTACTCACTTCATGTCATGACTATTACTATCTCTCAGTCTCACCTACCTCACAGGGATGTTGTGAGGACAAAATAAAGGGAGGAACCACACACACCATCCTGAGCTGCTTAGAGGAAGGGTGGTATAAAAATGTGAATGAATTAATATGATTAATTAATAATTAAATAATTATGTTGCATGAGGAGACAAAAAATTATGGGCCCCAGGTGTCAAGTGACCTAGCTACGCCACTGTATATATTTGAGGATATCTGGAGGCCATTACTTGCTATAATAACCTAAGCTGCATGAAGTGTTGATATGCAGATACTTTGTATATGTGTGTGTGTTTAAATATACATTCCCCCCCCCCTTTTTTTAAGTATGTAACTCATAAGCATGTATCCATGTAATGCTATTTTTGGGGGGGTTCTGTTTAAGCAATAAAAATAAAATAAAATGTCTGTACAGGTCTCCAGTGCCCACAGAACTGCCACTACATCTCAGCCAGGCACAGAAGCATGCACATACATAATGAGCCTATGGGTGCAATCCTAACCCCTTATGTCAGTGCCTTCCAGCACTAAGGGCCATGCAGCTCCGAGGTAAGGGAACAAATATTCCCTTACTTTGAGGAGGCCTCCATGAGTGACACCCAACTGCAGGTTGCAGCACATGTTCCATTGGCACCGCTATGCCAGTGCTGGAAAGTACTGACATAAGAGGTGAGGATTGCGCCCTATGTCCGTGTTTCTCAACCAATGCTATGTGCACCACCAGCGATACTTGAGGTTGTGTCTGATGGTACTTGTGGGACCCCCAGGCATCTGCTTCTGGCAGCAAGACAAATGAACTGATGTGACCAACTTCAGTAGGAGGCTTGGCTCAGTGAGCAGCAGGCTTTTCACCTACTCTAAAAAGTCCTCCTGTTCACCCTGAGCCTCTTCCTGATTGGTGTTTGTCATGTGGCATCTGGCCTCTCAACCCAGAAGTAACTGGCAATCACTTCTGCTGGTACTTCCAATAGGTGGATCATGCAAAGTGGTACAGTGTGGGATGAACATTGAGGAACGCTGGTCTATGTGCATACAAGGCTACAATTTCTGGCTCCTAATACAAATCAAGTTTGAAATATTAGGAAGCTAAACCATGAACTAGATGTGACCGGACACCCGTAGAGATGCTCCAGAACAGAGAGTATTCTTCATTCTGGTAGGCAGGCAGAGAGGGTGGTGGGGAACCCTGCTTTAAGTTTGTCCTGGGTGCAGAGACATGATACTTAGGGTCCAATCCTATCCAACTTTCCAGTACTGGTGCAGCAGTGCAAACAGGGCATGCGCTGCATGCTGTGGTGGGGACGCAGTCACAAAGGCCTCTTCAAGGTATGGGAACATTTGTTCCCTTACCTTGGGGCTGCATTGTGGCTACACCAGTGCTGGAAAGTTGGATAGGATTGGGCCCTTAGGCACTACTGTAAGCCCCATAGATCCCCAATGGGCCATCCAAGGCAGTACAAGCTGAAATCCCTTATAGCTGCTTTGGGTTGTTTTTTATAAATACTAACAGAGAGGGAGAAATGCTTTAAATAAATAGATACCACAAAGGATTCTGGAGGAGAAAGTTTACCACTTTGACAACGTTCTCACCAGCGAGCACAGCAAAGGCTAATAACGCCATGTTGCTTTCACCCTTCCTTTGTGTTTTACTCTTTTCAACGAAGTGTTCCAGCAATGTCTCAACCTGTCAGGAAAGCAAAGGGCCACTGCTAAGGTACCCAGAAGCAAAATGTCTCAGTGGCTGATGCCGTCCTAGGCAGGGCAACATCCATGAGGCCAGGTGAGATGAATTCCTCAGGCAGCAGACTGGTGGACGGGGAAGGGTGACCAGATGTCATAACGGCAAAAAGAGGATCAGGCACCCCCAAATGTAGGAATTCCAAGAAAAATGTAGGACATGACACAATAAATGCTATGAACATTCATGTATTGATTTCATGTGGTTAATTTAAACACTTAGGGCACAATCATAAAACAATATTACTTCTTAATTTCAAAACTCTATTACTTATAATTTATTACATTTAACATTAATTACAAGACAGTTCTGCGCTGCCTGCAGGGGCCCACTCACAGGGAAAAGGAGGACATTAAAGTTCTTTTCCAGGACACGAGGCTGAAAACGAGGATATGTCCTGGAAAAAGAAGATACCTGGTCACCCTGTGGGGGGGAACCCAACTCCATTTGTTGGGTTCTGCCCACCGATTTGCTGCCCAAGGCAATTGCTAAAAAACCTTTACTAAACCTTTTTCTCCTCCCACTGCCTGGATTTGGAAACCAAGAAGGAGATGGAGTGAGAAGAGGAACAAGAAGAGCAGTCCTCTCTCCTTCACGCCAAACTCCCTCTCCATCTCTCCCTTCCCTATGAGAGAAGAGTGTGTGACTGCATTTAGGGAAATAAATAATTTAGGAAAATATTTAGGGAAATGATATAGACAATCCATCAATCCTTCTCTCTCCAGGTGACCCCTTCCTTCCCCCTGAGCACATGAAAGTAAGGTGATCACTTTGCATCGGTGAAGGGAGGGGCTGAGTGAATTGGAGGACTGATTGATGGATTGTCTTCTTAATGATCTTACATCACAAAGGTCAGCAAGGCTGTTTTTAAATCACCTGAACAAAAAGTTTTTTTAATTTTTTTAAAAATTGATTTGCTATAGTGCGTTTTTTTGCCATCCACTTAAGTGCTTGGAATGGAACCCACACGAATAATGAGGCTCTACCTGTAGATCTAGCGCATGTTTTCCAGCTCAGAGCTGACATGAAACAAACCTGTTTCCAGTCCACTCAAAGTACCTGAGAAATAACCAGTTTCCACTGTATTACTCTTTTCTTGCAAGCTAGCTAGCTGAATGCTTGAATATTTTAGTTTTCCTATGTGCGTACATTTGTACTCTGACCTTCCTCTAAAGATCACACAATGGTAGACGGAGATCTAGACATTTGCCCAGCATGCTTCAGTCTTTGATTAACCTCTCCAGGCCTTGTGTCTTGCTGGCACATCAGGGAGAAGGCGCCCCAACTAGGGGTGATAGGGTCCTGCTGCAAACATAGGCATAGGGTACCTTACAGCCTGATGCTATGCGGCCGCTGTGCTGATTGCCCAGGGCTGAGTGCGCTTTGTCTGCTGATTCCAACGTGCCATCATGTTGGAGAGGTTAACTGTGGGGGGAGGGGGTGAGATGGTTGGCAACCTTCAGTCTCAAAAGACTATGGTATAAGCTTACAGCAGCCGGAATTCCCAGGCGGTCTCCCATCCAAGTACTAACCAGGCCTGAGCCTGCTTAGCTTCCGAGATCAGACAAGATCGGGCATGTGCAGGGTAACAGACCTCTGAAAGACTTACCCGCATGGCATGACTCCTGTGCAGGGCTATACCAGCTATTCCATGGGACTCCTATGAGCTACACAAGCTACGTTGCCAGCTTTGGAGCCACTGGGGGCATGTACAGCTCAGGAAGGGATTTTGGGATCTGGTGTCTCCTGACTTTATCTATCCCACCTTGCTTCCCTCCCCCCTTTTTCAACCTCTCTGCTAGTGAGGTTGTGGCCAGGGACTTTCTTCAACCTGCTGGTGGTGGGGCATGGCTTTCTGGTGTACTGCTGTGCTTGTGTCAGTGCAGCACCTGTCAGGCTTCTGCACTGGTGGGCTGCCTGTGTGCTGGTGTGTGTGGCAGTATGCTGGTGTTTCCCCTGGCTAGGATTGTTTCCTGAGGTTTCCATAAGAAGCCTTCCATAGGAGAAAGACTTCTCCAGTGCAAAGGACGCCTTAGGACAGGGGTCTCCAAACTTTTTGGCCAGAAGGCCACATCAAATATCTGGCACGGTATTGAGGGCCGGAAAATTTTTTTTTAAATACATCATTTATATAAATAAATCAGAGATGGAATTTAAATGAGTGAATAAATAATGAATGGGCTCATTCATTCAACCTCTCCGGCCCTTCAGACCCTCCAGACGCAACCAGAGCACTGTTCCAGTCATGTTCCGCCAAGTGGGCCAGAGGCTTTCAGGGAACAAGAGGCTGGTCGTGTGCCGGATAGAGGCTCGCCATGGGCCACATACGGCCCCCGGGCCAGGGTTTGGAGACTCCTGCCTTAGGATATGATCTTTTTTGACTCCATGTGCTGCATGATGTAATGGCCTATCTCAGAGTGCTGGTCCCAAGAGTGAGGAGGTACGTGAAGCCCCAAAGCCACGACCTTCACTTCGTGCTCTACCATGTTGCCAAACATTTGGTAAGTCTCTGTTGCTTCCTTCCCAGGGTACCACTTTAAATCCCACCTGTTCGTCAAGAATAGAGTAGAACTACTTACAAAGCTTTATTTTACTGAGCTTTATCTCAACTGTCTTTATCTTTACTGTCATTATCTGAGGATATTTCACCTTCAATTTTATCTCAATGTGATGAGAAAGGTCCTTTAAATTAAAGGAAAAACATCCTTTAACAATAGCCTCACTTACCATTATAATCTCTCTCCAAGGGCTTAGAGAGGCTTCACTCCAAGGCAAGCAACCCCTCCCTTCCCCCTGGAGCACTGAAAAGAATACAAAGGGAAGTGATTATTGCCTCCCTCTTTGCATTCTTTCCCTGTGCTTCAGGTGAAGGGAAGTGTCACTGCCTAGGAGTGAGGCCTTTCTAAGCACCTGGAGAGAGAGAGAGAGAGAGAGAGAGAGAGAGGGATTGTCTGCTTTCTGCTTCTGCTCTCCCTCACAATGTTAAGTGAAGCTGTTTTTAAACCACTGAGAAAAGGGACATTGTTTTTTAAATGGATTTCATTTAGCATGATTTTTGGCATCCGTAGGGATTCTCAGAACGGAACCCTCATGGATGCCAAGACTCAACCTGTATAAATTTTCTCATATACCATGGGGAATTTCCACATCACACTATAAGGTAGTATGATGTTCGTTGTTCCATAGTCCTCTAGTGAAATTCATAGATGAGCATGGATTTGAACCCAGGTCTGCTTAGTCTACATCCAACTTCATGGGTTTCACTAGTTTATTTGTGATAGAAGGGTGGTAGGATCAGTACAGAGTGTTCCCTTTGCACAAATATGCCTGATGCCAGTTCTCATTGTTATTTTCTGCAAGACCAAGACCTACAGCCCAGATCTCATTAGGGGTGCTGCTCTGAGCTGTGTGTTCCATCCTTGTGTGAAGGAGGCAGCAATATTCAAGGTGGCAGCTTGCTTTGTGGGTAAGTCAAGGAGCATCCCTCACTTCAGTGCTGAACATCAGCCCCCACCCGTTTCTCTAATCCAATAAGCAGTGTGACTGTTTCAAAGACACCCCCTCTTTTTCACCTGGCAGATCCTCCCAAACTGCAGAGCACCCCTGAAAACCATCCTAATTGTTGGAGACGATTTTTGCTTGTTTGTATTTTGGCAAAAGTGTATTTTGGCTTAAAAAACATTAGGTCAGCATTTGGCTGTGCGAGAACTTGTGATATCTGGGTGACTGAACAGAGAAGTCCCTTTGATTCAACAGGTCTCTTGGTGCAGAAACTAGAACCCAGTGCCAGGAACAGGGGACCACTGGCTTCTCTACAAGAATAGTTTCTACAAGTGGTTCCCAAACTGTGGGTCAGGACCCACTGCTTGGTTGTGACCTGATGTCTGGTGGGTTTTATGTAGGAACATAAAATGGGTCATTTCCCCTTAAGGGGAGTGACCTAGTAATGGATGCCCCGGCAGTGCCACAGTAAACCAAAAGTCAATCTTCAGATCGGAGTGAAATGAAGCTTGGGGGAGACCCGCAGAGGGAGCTGCAGGCCTCTCGGACCCTCTCCAAGGCTGGCAGACCCCCTCAGGTAGGCAAGCCTCTGGGTGCCTGCGGCGCCACTATTACTGCGGTGCCACTGGGGCATATCCTCTCTCTCAGTCCCTGTCACTTACAAGCAGTTCTTGGACTTCCAGCGAGTTTGAGAACCGCTGAGCTATTTCCTCAAGCCCTGAGGCTATTCAAAAATCAGATACTGTAGTTACATATTACCCTACAAAGAGCCCAACTGCTGCAGTTTGCAAGCACGTGTAAATAGAGGGAGATAAATGTTTCAGGGTCTTTTTCTGGTTATTATCCCTTATAAATAAATAGATTTTTCTTTCTAGACCTCTTTTTTTAAAGTCAGGTAAACCTAAGTGGATCCTGATAGAGTGTTTAAAAAAGTGGGTCCTGATACTTAAAAGATGCCCCTTGTTTATTGCCTCTCGGTACAGTACATGTGCCACACAGGGAGAACTCTGTTCTCAGCTCACAACCTCCTAAGGCAGTGGCTCTGAAACTACTAGCACCAGGACCTCCTTTTTAGAATGAGAATCTGTCAGGACCCACCGGAAATGATGTTATGAAGTGACATCATCAAGCAGGAAAATCTTTCTTTCTTTCTTTTTTTTAATAAATGCAAATACAAAAAAATTAAAAAGAATAAAGATATTACAATTTGTGTGGCAAGTGTGGAGATCTCAAACTACATTTCTTTGTTCTACTACTACAAATCATACAAAAAAGTTAGTCATCAAATCTTAAACAATCTACACTTATTTAAAAAGTACATTTTCAACACAAAAAGAAAAATGAGAAAAACATACAAGTTAAATCCCCTATTTACTCATCAAATCCATAGATTATTTGACCCATTCTCCCTTCAATGCGCAGGAAGTCCATGAATGGCTTCCAATTGTCCATAAAAGTTTTTACTGACTTATCTTTAAGAAGTATTGTAAGTTTATCCATTTCTGTCAAATCCAATACTTTTAGCCAGCGTTTTTCCACTACAGGTATCTCTGGAACTTTCCATTATTTGCCGTACGATATTCTTGCAGCAGTTGTCATATATAAAAACATAGTTTCATAGTCTTTCTGAATTGAATCATCCAATATTCCCAACAAAAAAGTGTCTTGTTTCATTTGTAAATTTACCTTAAATGTCAACTGCATTTGCTGGTGTATCAAAGTCCAATTTTTTTTGCTTTTGTACAAGTCCACCACATATGGTAGAACATTCCTTCTTGTCATTTACACTTCCAGCATCTATTTGGTATATTAATACATTTTTGCCAGTTTACCTGGAGTCAGACACCATTTATACAACATTTTATAAAAGTTCTCTAAGATTTGCATTCAATAAGCAGGAAACTTTTTCACAATCATAGGCTGCAATCCTACCTGTGCTTATCCAGGAGTAAGTCCCATTTACTGTGTTACATTCTAGCCTGTAAAAAGTACAAGTTTGTCACATTTCCCCAAATGATAGCATCAAGTCCAATATAGTAAAAATAAAATATTGAAATGATATGGGGAGCCACCTGAAATTGGCTCTCGGTTCACCTAGTGGGTCCTGACCCGCTGTTTGAGAAACACTGACCTAGGGAGATCTCTGGCAGTCCTAGGTGCTGTATTGACAGTCCAAGAATCAACATTCCGTCCCTTGTCGATGGCAACACCATGAAATGAGTCGCAAAAGGCATCCCCTGAGCACTGAAGCTGTCCTTCAAGATGGGTCTCTCCATCTTGCACTCCAGAGGTGGTACAAATTCAAGGAGAACCATATTGGCCAGCAGCTGTTATCCAGGGGTAAGAGGAAAAATTTTCCCTTGCCTCTGGCTAAGCTGCTTCTGGCCATAATCCTTTGCTGCATGCAGCGCAAGCCTCCTGGCTTGCCTGTACCAGCGCAGGATAGGATTGCAACCCAAAACTTGGATGAGAGGACCTCCCCCTGCCTCAGGCCATTCACAAAGTTATAGGGAGGAAATTCTTGGCCCAGACATTCACCATTGAGAGCCCTTCTCATACACCAGTATAAACACCCCTGGGATGACTGGCAGGGCAGTCGTGAAGCAGGTGCTTCCTCCTTTCCCCAATTCTGCCTTTCTGTCCAAATCCAAATTGGTGGACTCCACAATCACCATGAAGACAAATCCAGGCAGAGAGGGGTCATCTTTGGAAGCCTCCAATTTACAAGAAGAACCCCAAAACCAAACCAATTGCAAATAAGCAAGCCTCAAAGAGGTCTGAGGCAAGGCTATGGATAATTCCAGAATAAAACAAGAAAGGAAGCTCAATCATTACATGTCCCTTCCTCCTGAACTGATTGTATATATGAACTATACAGCAGGGATGTGAAAATCCCCAGCGGCTAGACTCGACTTGGGTCCCAAGTCTCCGTCCTCTTTGATTCGATTCGTGCATAATTGTGTCCTGGAGTATTGTGTCCAGTTCTGGTCGCCGCATCTCAAAAAAGACATAGTGGAAATGGAAAAGGTGCAAAAGAGAGCGACTAAGATGATTACGGGGCTGGGGCACCTTCCTTATGAGGAAAGGCTACGGCGTTTAGGCCTCTTCAGCCTAGAAAAGAGACGCCTCAGGGGGGAAATGAATGAGACATACAAAATTATGCAGGGGATGGACAGAGTGGATAGGGAGATGCTCTTAACACTTTCACATAATACCAGAACCAGGGGACATCCACTAAAATTGAGTGTTGGGCGAGTTAGGACAGACAAAAGAAAATATTTCTTTACTCAGCGTGTGGTCGGTCTGTGGAACTCCTTGCCACAGGTTGTGGTGCTGGCGTCTAGCCTAGACGCCTTTAAAAGGGGATTGGACAAGTTTCTGGAGTCCAAAAATCCATTACGGGGTACAAGCCATGATGTGTATGCACAACCTCCTGATTTTAGAAATGGGTTATGTCACAATGCCAGATGCAAGGGAGGGCACCAGGATGAGGTCTCTTGTTATCTGGTGTGCTCCCTGGGGCATTTGGTGGGCTGCTGTGAGATACAGGAAGCTGGACTAGATGGGCCTATGGCCTGAACCAGTGGGGCTGTTCTTATGTTCTTAACTACAATTCCCAGGAGGCCTTGCAGGTCTCTTGTTATCTGGTGTGCTCCCTGGGGCATTTGGTGGGCAGCTGTTTGATACAGGAAGCTGGACTAGATGGGCCTAAGGCCTGAGCCAGTGGGGCTGTTCTTATGTTCTTAACTACAATTCCCAGGAGGCCTTGCAGGTCTCTTGTTATCTGGTGTGCTCCCTGGGGCATTTGGTGGGCTGCTGTGAGATACAGGAAGCTGGACTAGATGGGCCTATGGCCTGAACCAGTGGGGCTGTTCTTATGTTCTTAACTACAATTCCCAGGAGGCCTTGCAGGTCTCTTGTTATCTGGTGTGCTCCCTGGGGCATTTGGTGGGCAGCTGTTTGATACAGGAAGCTGGACTAGATGGGCCTAAGGCCTGAGCCAGTGGGGCTGTTCTTATGTTCTTAACTACAATTCCCAGGAGGCCTTGCAGGTCTCTTGTTATCTGGTGTGCTCCCTGGGGCATTTGGTGGGCCGCTGTGAGATACAGGAAGCTGGACTAGATGGGCCTATGGCCTGAGCCAGTGGGGCTGTTCTTATGTTCTTAACTACAATTCCCAGGAGGCCTTGCAGGTCTCTTGTTATCTGGTGTGCTCCCTGGGGCATTTGGTGGGCAGCTGTTTGATACAGGAAGCTGGACTAG
This sequence comes from Tiliqua scincoides, assembly GCF_035046505.1. NCBI lineage: Eukaryota > Metazoa > Chordata > Lepidosauria > Squamata > Scincidae > Tiliqua > Tiliqua scincoides. Next base: position 11,880,472 of record NC_089830.1, on the reverse strand, counting down.
ATGGGCCTATGGCCTGAGCCAGTGGGGCTGTTCTTATGTTCTTAACTACAATTCCCAGGAGGCCTTGCAGGTCTCTTGTTATCTGGTGTGCTCCCTGGGGTATTTGGTGGGCCGCTGTGAGATACAGGAAGCTGGAGTAGATGGGCCTATGGCCTGAGCCAGTGGGGCTGTTCTTATGTTCTTTTGGTCTTATAATGCGTGGCCGTGGGGACTGCAGTGTTGGCATCCTTCAGTCTCAGAAGACTATGGTATCGCGCTCTGAATAGTGGTTCTGGAACAGAGTGCCCTCTCCAGTGCGCAAGGTCTGGGTAAAGGAGGTATGGAGGATAGACTGTTACCCATGCAGCAAATCCCCCCTCTCCATGTCGCTGAAATGGTCCAATGGAAAGGCAGAAGCCAATTCGGTTGGTTCCAGCGGCGTTGCAGGAGTTGCCAGAACGTGACTGTGTTCAGCCATGAACTGCCTCAGGGACTCCAGCTCCGGATTTTGCCTCGAGGTTGACTCCTGAAGCCTTTTCCATAACTGGATGTAGCCACAAGGCAGTGGAGGTTTGGGATCAGAGTTTTCCTTCTCTCAGATGAGCTGCCTTCCCAGGCTAACGAGTCCCATCTACCCGGGACCTCTTATGACAAGTGCAGCCAAACCGAGGGCCTATTCTTATCGCCAGCCCCCAGGGGAGACCGTGGGGACTAGTCCAAAGCATTTTTGGAACTGAGTTTGACTGGAGTCATGTCCTTCCCATACACGTGTCAGCAAGGCTGGTGGGGGTGGGACGGACTGCGTGAGAGTGGAGACAGAAGGGGCAAGTGGGAGGGGGGTCAGGTGCACCAGCTGGGCGGCTTACCAGTAGGATCCAATCCTTTGCGGCTCTACTCAGTAGTCCCATTGTGGCCAGGAATTTAGTGAGCCTGCTGAAGCCATGAGTTTCTCTTCCATTGCTAAAACCACCTCCCACACACCTCCCCCCCCGCCCCGGCTTCCCAAGTCACTCCCCAGGCAAGAACCCCACCCCCATCCCTTGGGCTCCTCCTTCTACTCATCCTTTGTCCAATTACACAGGCCTACAAAATTGAGGGTCAGAAAAGTTTTTCCCAAACTTTATGGTGATTTGATATGAATTTGGGGTGCCTATTCCAAAAATGGCATCCGTTTTGCCCTATCGTGTCTAGTTTTGGAGACTACACCATGGCTTCCTCATGAGGAAGCTGCTTGAACTATTCACTAATGAAGCATATCTCCCAAACTAGACGTGATAGGACAAAACAGATGCCGTTTTTGGAATCAGCACCCCAAATATACCCAGGAATAGGTGTAACGTTTAAGGAAGCAAAGTGTGTGTTGGCCTGTGTTATCATTGGTTCCTTCAGAGATGGACAAAAGAGCCTGCTGCTGCCTCCCATCCCCCACCTCTTGTTCAATGCAAAGCCAAAACATTAACCCTTCCCTGCCTCCTGGCTGGAATTTCCCTGCTGCTCACCCGATCTGAATGATGGCCCCACAAGGTCTTTCACGCCATGAAAAAAGGAAGCAAGCACACCCAGACTTATGCACTTAAGTTGTTTACATTAATGACTCTCAGTCAGGGGTCTCAGACTCCATGAAAAAGGTTGAAAATCACTGCCCTAGAGGCTGCTACCTGATTGATGAGTGCCAAGAGATATGGCTATAATGGTGATTGGACAGCAGTGCTCTCCCTCTCCTTCCCCCACAAGACACAGCTTGTTTAACCCTTGATGCACATCGCCTAATCTGCCCCATCAGCTTTATGAACCACCAAAACTTGGGTCACGACCCCCCACGGAGAACCACTGCATTAAATTGATTTGTAGGGCCTCTTTTCCAACGCAAGCATCTCATCTGTATGGTTCGTGATCAAAATTGCAGAGGTGACTCCTAGAAGGGAGGGGGGTGTCCTTAAACCACAGCCTGTAAGCCACGTTCCAACCAACACATTTTGGCCAGGCCACTGAGTCCAACAGAATTATAGGAACTTATGCTCCCTTCCCAGCTAATTATAAATAATCATTCTAAATGAATACACATACTTGCAAATATTTTTCTTCTACTGTGAAAATGGTTACAGTCATGCCTAGCGTTTATATCTCCTTTCCTACCATGAACCAGCATTGGCCCGGCATAGCAGCAAGGCTGAGTTATACTGTCCTGGTAGTTGACAGTTTGGGGAACCCTGGCCAAACCCCACACTCTCTACCCTACCCTATTTTTATTTGGCCTCCCCATGATCCACACCAGTTGAAGTTTAAATTTACATGGTTAGACTCTTGCCAGACACCTGTTGTCTACATACCACTCCCCCCCCCAATCCTCATAGGGACTGACCACTCTCAGGACAGGGGGAAGGGAGGGCTATGCCTTGAAAAACTAAGGTTGCCGGATACAAAGAGGGACAGAGTTCCTATACCTTTAACCATTGTATAGAAGAGGGAATTTTGGCAGGTGAAGCTCAACAGGGAAAGGTTCAAAAACCCTCTTCTATATCGGGGTATCAAACTGGTTTCATACAGAGGGCGGAAGGGAGGGGGGTGTCCTTAAATTCGTGGTGCCTGCTGAGGGATGGAAGTGACATCATTAAACAGAAAGTGACATCGTTAAGCAGATGATGGCCAGAAATGAGCAACTGGTTCTCAGAAACTCATGAGCTGCAAATGACAAAAGAGAAAATGTGCAAATCTGGTCCATATTTTCAAGAGAGCCCAATAATCTCGCTGGGAGAACCCAATTATAACGTGGGGCGGATCAATTGCTTCCAGGGGCTACATTTGGCCCTCAATGATTAAGGTATAGGCCAGCCATTTTCGACCACTGTGCCATGGCACACTGGTGTGCCGCGAGAGGTTCACAGATGTTCCCCAGGAATTTGGGGGAAGGTCATTTATTAGTAGAGCCAATGGGGGATGTGAGCCCCCCACCGGCAGCATGGTGTGCCTTGTTGATTGTCAAAAACCTGATGGTGCGCCTTGACCATTTTAGTTCCTTGTCAGTGTGCCGTGAAATGAAAAAGGTTGAAAATAGCTGGTATAGGCACTCTGTCCCCGTTAGCATCTGGCAACCCTAGGAAAAACAGAATCAGGTATGATTTGGGGAAAGAAAAGAAAGAAACAAAACTTCATCGTCACCAAGCGGAACCCAACTGGATTTCAGAGGAAACAAGTGCACATCCTCAATGCATCCATTTTGACTGGGAGAGCATAAACTTGCCCTGTTCCAGATTCCCAGCCTCATGAATATTCAGCTTCCCCTTTTTGGAACTGGCTTTATTTCCTGGGCTGTGCTCCTCCATCCAGTGGCGTAGCTAAGGGGGTGCAAAGCACTAAGTGTGGCAGGGAGTCTCACCGCTGGGTGCAAGCGGACCCTCTCCTTCGAAGCCATTCTGGGCGGGAGGGGGGCAACACAGAGGGCGGGGGAGAGCCTGCTTGCTTACTGTGTGGCGAGGCTCCCTGCAAAACTTAGCACTTTGCATTCCCCCGTTATGTCATTACCTCCATCTAGCAGCCCCACGGTTTGCAAAAGCCTTCTGAGGCTGCCACACTTACCTGGGAGCAAGCCCCACTGACTTTAATGGGACTTACTTCTGAGTAGACATGCAGAGGATTGGGCTGACGGAAGACCAGGAAGAAGTCCAGGGGTGGGACAGGGTAATAACAGCGGTGGGTTCCTCCAACCCAAACTTGGGGCATCTCTGTCTTGATTCCCCCCCCCCAAGCAAAAGGATTGGGGCCAGATCCACCCAGTGTCGCTTACCGTGTGCTTCCTGGCTGAGACAAGGCCATAGAGGCAGCCAAGATTATTCTAAGAGACCAGAATGTATACCTGCTCAGTGAAGACAATGAAATGTCATGATGTTTTGTTCAAATGTATGTTTGAAAAGCAATCCAAACCTATGCCAATCAAATGTTATGTTATGTTAGGGGAAAAAATATGTCTTTATCATGACCAAAGCAATATGTTTGTGCTTAGGACAGTTCAAAAAGCATTTCACAAACAAGACTTCAGCATATATGTTATGTTTAGCAAGCATTTGCTTAGTAGATATAGGGAAAATGTACTATATTTGAGTTGGAATCCATTTTGTCCAGAAGCCTCAGAGAGAAAGACAGCTGTTGTCTGCAAGCTGGGTGTCATCAAAAGGAAATGCAGAGTCTGTTAGTAGAGACATTGCTTGGAAAGGAATCAAAGATACATCCCCAATTGCTCTTTTATAAGAACAAAATTAAAGGAGAGCACCTAATTTATTTATAAGCAATAAGTTTAATAATGTAAATGCAAAAAGTGAATCAGTATAAAACAAATGTTTAATAATGCGAAGAGTAAATAAGTTTGGAAATAGGGAATAAGGTAAGAATCAGATGAACTCTGTGTCACCCCTCTGAGTCCAAAGCTGGGTGAAGGCAGAGGTCATAAGCTAGGATGGCACGGGAGGCCCCAGTAATAAAACCATTTGACATAAGGATTAGATAAGAGGTTTCAAAGAAACTGTCAAGCTAATTAAGTTGATACCTAGAGTCAAGCAACAGCTTCAAAGAGTTAAGAATGTAAACCCCCCTCCAACCTATGGGCTGCTTTTGGACAGAGAAAATAGGATTTAAACAAAAGGAAAACACAGAGAGAGAGGAAGAACAAATATGTTGAATTTTAAGGGAAGCTTACTTTGAGAATTAGATATTAATGAGTGATCATAGTTAGGTCAGTTATTTTTCTTACGCTTAGCAGAGCTTCAGAACAAAAGGGAGCATTTTAAAGTTTCTGAAGCCGCAATAAAAGGGGATAGGGTTACAAGATCCTGCTACCAGCACTAATAAAACTAATAAAATCTAATGAGAATTACCAAAGGTCATAAAATCATTAGCAAGGAGGTAAACAGAAGCTACATGAAGATGGATTCGAGTAGACTAAAACAGAAGCAAGATCGTTCTAATCTAAAGGGACACTTCATACCTGCAACTGAATAGAGAGCCAGTGGTTTGCATTCAAATACACAGAAAGTCAAAAGGGATTTTTGACTTTCAACTTTGCCTGTGATAAGTAGAAATACATAGGATGTTTGCAGATATTCTTAATCAATATAAGTCAAGTGTAAAAGTTTAATTGCTAATGTTATTCGAAGCCAGAATATAAAATCCACAAGAAAGAGAAAAGCTAAGTTTACTTAGCCAGCTAATAAGCAGATCTGTCTCAGCCTAAGTTTCCAGAATTTATGGCATGCCACAGATAATGAGACTCTGTAGGTACAGACTTATAATTAGATCATAGCAGTTAGCAAGTAAATTGAATTCTTCACTGCTCTAATCAGTTAGAAAATACAATGAAAGGGTGAATTCTAGTTTTGTTAATATGAGTTAGATTAATAAGAGAAACTAAATGGAAAGGATTTAAGTTTCAAATGTGACTCAAATCAAACGAGTAGAACAAATCTGGAATGTGTTAAATGGGTAACTCCTCACAGTTGAAATTCTTATCTAGCAAAAATATTATATCATGTCAGCTAACTAATAAGCAACTCAGTTTAAGGAGTGAAACTCAGGCGCCAGAGAAAGTTTTAAGTATAAGAATAGTTAATCAAACTGGCAGGACCCGATATCTAAGGAATGTTAGAAGGGGCCCAGTTGAAGAGATTCCAGAGAAAAACACAGCTTGTCTTCTGAAATCATCAGAGCAAAGCTGAGATTTTACAGAGAGAAGAAAACCCTTAAAAACTCAGTTTTTAAGCAAAATATGAAATGTTTGAAATCAGAATCAAAAGAGGAATAAATTGAGAATTATAAAAAGTCTAAACACTAGCTTATCAGAGGCTTAATTAAAGAAATAAAGAAAATATAAAAGTTAAGCTCTGAATAGGATAGAAGCACAGTGCCCCCTACAGGCTTTTTAGAACAGTGCTAGCATTACAGGAAGGGGAGGAGCTTTCCAAATATGGCACAAGTGGTAACCTGAGAGATTCAAATGCACTCTCCTTGGATGGCACAGCCAATCAATGCTAGAGGCCTGTGGCCAATCAAAGGAAAGTTCCATTTCTGATATCATCAGCTCTTAATGAATAGCAGTAAGATTTTTAGAACAAAGAACCTAGGGGTACTTAAAATGAAACATGCATTGGAAAGTTGCTTTTTCTCTGGAGACACGGAGAGAACACAGATCTCTGTGTTTCCCATTTTGAACACCAAGAGAAGCCCATTGCTGGCAATGAATAAGTGCTTGGAAATCACCACGATTTAAGTCTGCTGAGTTTGCTTTTGAACCCTGAAGACACCGTGCAACATGGCTACCATCTTCTCCAGCTTCTTGGCTATTCGGATCAGCTCCTCCGCTGGCCCCACGCTTTCTGCTCTCCCAAGTCTAGGGGGTGGGGGGAGCGTCTCCTTGACTTTCATCCGAGGGGGGCTGTTTGGTTTGCTTGTGCGTGGGGGAGGGGAAAAGGTTTGTGCGCTTCCTGCAAGTTTGACAAGGAAGGTGGGGGCAGGCAGGAGGGAGAGGGAAAGGAAAGCAAAGGGGAAGGTGGGGAGGGAAAAAAGGAGGTGGAGCCATCCAAGCACTTCAGTGCAGAGCAGTCATAGCAGGGGGTGGCTGGGCTAAATAGAGCAGGCCAGGATTAAGCGCTGGAAAGCTTTCCAAGGTGGAGGCAGGCAGGGCAGTGGTTGTGCAGGTGGCTGATCTGTGGCTACTGTGGGGCTAAGGCAAGGTTTCTTAAACTGTGGATCAAGACCCTCTAGCTCAGTGGTTCGCAAACTGTGGATCCGGACCCGATTTGGGTGGGTCCCCTAAGGGGGAGTGGAAAGATCGGATAGCTAATAGCCTCAAGCGCTGAAGCTGTTCAAAAATCAGATCGCTGCTAACTGCCCTGCAAAGAGTGGAGCTCCTGCAGCTTTGCAAAGAAGCTGCCAACTGCCCTGCAAAGAGTGGAGCTCCTGCAGCTTTGCAAGGACGTTGCCAACTGCCCTGCAAAGAGTGGAGCTCCTGCAGTTTGCAAAGAAGCTACTAACTGCCCTGCAAAGAGTGGAGCTCCTGCAGCTTTGCAAGGTATCTGCCAACTGCCCTGCAAAGAGCGGAGCTCCTGCAGCTTTGCAAAGAAGCTGCCAACTGCCCTGCAAAGAGTGGAGCTCCTGCAGCTTTGCAAAGAAGCTGCCAACTGCCCTGCAAAGAGTGGAGCTCCTGCAGCTTTGCAAGGACGTTGCCAACTGCCCTGCAAAGAGTGGAGCTCCTGCAGCTTTGCAAGGTATCTGCCAACTGCCCTGCAAAGAGTGGAGCTCCTGCAGCTTTGCAAGGACGTTGCCAACTGCCCTGCAAAGAGTGGAGCTCCTGCAGCTTTGCAAAGAAGCTGCCAACTGCCCTGCAAAGAGTGGAGCTCCTGCAGCTTTGCAAAGAAGCTGCCAACTGCCCTGCAAAGAGTGGAGCTCCTGCAGCTTTGCAAGGACGTTGCCAACTGCCCTGCAAAGAGTGGAGCTCCTGCAGCTTTGCAAAGAAGCTGCCAACTGCCCTGCAAAGAGTGGAGCTCCTGCAGCTTTGCAAAGAAGCTGCCAACTGCCCTGCAAAGAGTGGAGCTCCTGCAGCTTTGCAAAGAAGCTGCCAACTGCCCTGCAAAGAGTGGAGCTCCTGCAGCTTTGCAAAGAAGCTGCCAACTGCCCTGCAAAGAGTGGAGCTCCTGCAGCTTTGCAAAGAAGCTGCCAACTGCCCTGCAAAGAGTGGAGCTCCCGCAGTTTGCAAGGTAGCTGCTAACTGCTCTGCAAAGAGGTGGGTGTTTTATTAAAAATTTAAATTTAACACATTTAAATGAATGGGGACCCACCTGATATTGGCCAATAACACACCTAATGGGTCCCAACCCACAGTGGAGGGGGCACTAAAATTTTAGGTTGCCCTGGGTGACAGATGCCATAGGTATGCCACTGGGGCAGCACTTCTCATTAGAACATAAGAACAGCCCTGCTGGATCAGGCCCAGGGCCAATCCGATCTAGCTTCTTGTATCTCACAGCGGCCCACAAGATACCTTGGGGATCACACAAGACCACAAGATTGCATCTTGCTGCCACTTCCCTGTGTCTAGCATTCTGTTTATGCTCACCCCCCCCCGACATCTTGAAGTTCTCAAGTCTGTTGCGTTCCCAAAAGGTGTCTCAAGATGGTCTTCCAGCACATGCACGGAATCTTGGAGAGCCCCAGACCTCTGGCATATGCACAGAGTGGCAAAGCACAGAGCCCAACACTGACTATTGGTGAAGAGCTAGAACAGGAGGAGAATGAGGAAGGAGAGCTACAATGGAAGGCAGGAAGGCAGATGAGTAAACCAACTGGGGGCAGATGGCAGCCACTTAATGGTGTGATTGCGGAGCTCCTGAAGGGATCACAGGGAGAACCAGTGTGCCTAGGAACACACTTTGGGAAACACCACGGTGGAATCATGCAAGTGAAGAAAGGAAGGACCAAGGGAAAGCAGACTATGACTACATAAATGGCAGGTTTTGGTAGCCAGTGTGGGAGGGATGTTTTGAAGGGGAACCAAAGACAAACTTCTCACACCTCCTGGAGAAACATTATGACACTCACCAAGCTGAATGTTCCTAGGTCATGGCTGCCAGGCACTGCAGTCTCTTGATGTCACAAAGGGCTGGTGGTTGACTTATCAAGTACTATGGGCTTTGGGCTTTTGTCTTTGGCCTCCTAGGCAAGAGAAGACTTTGGGCTTTGGGCTCCTAGGCAAGAGACTTTTTGGCACTGGTTATCTATGTTCATAGAGTTTGATTTGTAGAAGCCCTTGGCCACTAACATTTCTGAATAGCTTTAGTTTTGCTGCAATCTTTATTCGTCATACACTGGATACATCCATCTTTGTTGTGTTTGTTTATTGCTCTGGAAGCTCATAAATTAGGCTGTAGCATTAAAGGGCATTTTCTTTCTTTCTTTCTTTCTTTCTTTCTTTCTTTCTTTCTTTCTTTCTTTCTTTCTTTCTTTCTTTCTTTCTTTCTTTCTTTCTTTCTTTCTTTCTTTCTTTCTTTCTTTCTTTCTTTCTTTCTTTCTTTCTTTCTTTCTTTCTTTCTTTCTTTCTTTCTTTCTTTCTTTCTTTCTTTCTTTCTTTCTTTCTTTCTTTCTTTCTTTCTTTCTTTCTTTGTAACCCTAGTTTGTTTCATCAGCTTTTTCATAGGGTTTGTTGCGGTGAGCCTCCTTTGTGTGAGTCAAACATGGCGTCTCAACAACCCGATGAGGTCAGTGGATTTTTGATTCTCCCAAGGTACCTTCCAGATGTGGGGTTGATGGGCTGCAACTCGGCCCAACCTATGGCAGGGCACAACAGTACCACAATATTTGTGTAGCTCCACAATGAGAACAGAGAGAGGCATAGTCAGTGCTTTTTGTGTAAAAAAAAAAAAAAAAAAAAGGTGCAGGAACTCACAACTTGTTAATCTTTTATTTATTTATTTATTTATTTATTTATTTATTTTTCTTTCTCATTCACAGCTTACTGAGTTCACCAGTGACACCAGCACCTCCCTTAGCCAGGTGGATGATCCCTTAAGGTAAAGCATTGTGCGTTTCCTGTCACCTTTAGTGGCTCAAAGCCAGAAACATGGGGCCCAACCCTATCCCCCCTGCCAGCCCATAGTGCACAGTGCTGCAGACAGAGCACATGCTGCATTCTATGGTGTGTGTATGTGTGTGTGTGTACCAGACAGCCCAGGAGATAAGTCAAATGTTTTCCTACTTACTTCCCCATAGGCCACCTGCCCCCCAATGGGTTTCATCAAACCTATAGTAGCTATTCTGCTTGCATAAGTCCAAGGAGACTTCTGGATTGGTTCAGGGCAGGGAAAGGGGATTAGGATTAGGCGGTGAGGTGGTGCCCCTGCCCAGCCCCCTGCCCAGCCTACTGCCTGCCCCAAACTGCCCATGATTCTCCCCTGAACTGCCCCTGCCACCAACCTGCCTGTTCCAGCAGGAGATCTGGAAAGCACTGTTGTGTGTACTTGGCCTCTGGCTCTTTGCTTCGGCAGCCCCAAAGCTTGTGACTCTGATCTTCGCCACCTAAAGAGGTGTTGTAGATCTGAGCAGCCCGGAGCTGGGCTATGCTGCCCAGGAACGGGGTCAGGATCCGGCACAAGTGACGGATCCTGGCCCCACCCCCCACTCTCTTGCCACCTGCCTGCCTGCAGCCTGCTTTCCCTCTGCCCCAAAACTCCTCCTCCCCACACCCCCCAGACCCACACGCCAGCTGAGTTTGGCTGGCATGAACTTACCCATCGTCGGGGCAACAGAAGCTGGATGCAGCCCCTGCGGGCTGGTGCACATTCTTGTGCCAGCCCAGCTGTCTCCACACATGCTTTATGGCACATTTACAACCCTCCTAGGCTGGCGCAAGGGACTTGTGCCGGCCAAGCGCACCATTTGGATTGCGCTCTAATTTGATTTGATTTTTTTGTATGGGGGTGTTAAAAATTTTCCTGCTTGATGATGTCACTTCCAACCATGTCGTCACTTCAAGGTTAATATCTTCACCCAGTGGGTACTGACAGATTGTCATTCTAAAAGTGGGTCCTGATATGAAAGAGTTTGAGAACTACTGATCTAACCCCATGGAATCCAGGCCAAGGAGAGGAACAGCATTCCTCACTTCAGAGCCTTTTTGCAGGTCCAACAACTCTCACTATCCGGCAGTCCATTTTTGCTGAAATCTCTACCATCTCTGGTGACAAGGGAAGGCAATCCTGGGGTGCAAATTTTGAATCTGTGTCACTTGAAGTGCAGACCTGCTACACATGCTCAACATGCTACACTGAGCAGGATTCCTTGAGGGAATCCATGGAGGTGACGCAGATATGGTTAGCCCACATCAGTTTGTTACTAATTGTGTGTGTTTTTTCTTCTCCATCTGTCTCCTTCTCCCAGAAACCTGGGATATTCTGACGGGGAGGAAGTGAGGCTGATGTGGGATCTGGCCACTCTCCAGAATCAGATGATCAGCCCAAACCATCTGATCCGGGCACAGGCTCTGGAGAAGTGTGCAGATCTGCTGGGAGAGATCCAGAGATACGTGAGTCACTGAGGGGAGTAGTTTGGACAAACCTTGTTTTGAACACCAAAGGCTGCCCCTTCCAGGATTGCTGTGCAAGCCGGCTACATGCAATCAGTATTCATTTCTTAAGCACTTCAGAGTATTCAATCTGCTTCACAGATTATATTACTCATCCTTTCAACAACCCTGCAGGGTAGGCCAGTCGTAGAACTACAACATCCCTGACAAAGGGCCAACCAGCTTCTGCGTAAAGATCTCCAATGATGAAGAGTCTACTACCTTCTGAGACATAGTGTTCTACTGCACAATTCTTTGGACCATTAGGAAGTTTTTCCTAATGTTTAATTGAAATCCCCTTTGTAGTCCAAGCCCACTTGTCCCGGTACCATCCTCCAGAGAAACTGGGAACAAGGCTGCTCCATCTTCCATGCAACAGCCCCTTAGATATTGACAGATAGTTCCCAAATCACCCGGTAAACATCTCTTCTCTCAACTCCTTCATGCGAATCCCTTTCAACCTGTCCACATAGGATGCAGTCTCTGGACTCCTCACCCATCCTAGACTCCCTCCTCTGGACCTGCTCCAGTCTTCCAGTAAGAACCTTGCCATAGGTTTCATCATGATTTCATGGCCCAGGAGAGATTTGAATGGGGTTTTCCCAACCTACAGGCAAAACGAGGGAAAGTAGCTCCAATTCAACCAAAGAAAAAAGTGACAGACCAAGACTGGGGTTCTATTTCATCACCTGATTGATTGATTTAGCGTAAGGCATATAATACATGGACATATATATCAGTTAGTCTAGATCAAATGTCAGTGTCCAGTTCATGCAGCCATTCAAAGACAGAGTGACCTTCAAAGAAAAAGTCAGACCATGGGCCATTATACGCCCTCAGTTTGCAGCCAGACACAATGTGGTACATGGTTTGGTGGGAGAACCTACAATCACACTGAGGGGTAGAGACTAGCCCCCATTTAAACACCTGACAAACACCATGTAGGGTACTGATCACCTGATGCTTTAACCACACACAGTGTTCTTTGTTTTTATATTATTACTATTATTGTATTTATTACAGTATTTATATACAAGCATGCCCCCGTATCTGCGGGGGTTCCATTCCAGAACCTCCTACTGTTACCTGAAACTGTGGATGCTGGCAAACACCTGCCCCCCACCCTCTGGAGGTGAGGGAAGCAGACCTCCCCGTCCGTGGCCTCTGCTGGGCTCAGGCTGAGCTTGGCAGCTCAAATAACATAACTTCCGGTTTCACGGAGAAACCAGAAGTGGCTTTTTAAAGCCTTATAAGGCATTAGGAGGTTTGGGGAAGCCCTCTGGGCGAAGCAGAGCTCCCCTCGCCTCCGGAGGGGGCAAGCGCCCAGGGGGTCCTGCGGACTCAATCCACGGATAACTGAATCTGTGGATATGGGATCCGTGCATACCGGGTTCCCCGGGTTCCTATGCCTTTCTCAAAGACTCCTGTTGTTCTCATGATGCATTTTTGTCATTTGCCGCTTGTAATATTGCACTGTTCTGATTGTTTTGTTGAATCTTTGGGAATTTCAGCCAGAAGCCATCATAGGTGTTTGATAAATAGTCAGTGTGCCTGGGTTGTGAGATGTAAAGATGCACAATATCCCTGCAATAGGACGTCTCCTTCCTGCCATCAGGGTGAGCTGCTTAACCCAGCATTGGCTAATCCTCATTTCTCTCCAGCCTTCCGTAGAGTTGCCTTTGCTTCCCCGCCTGGTCACGATCCTCGGTCTCTGCTCGTTGGATACAGATGCCAGGTGCGATGAGAATGCGGTAGAGGTTCTCTGGGAGCTGCTGCCCATCCTGCGCCATCGGGCGGGTAAGTCTGGAAGGAGCTTGAGCTGTTGCCTGCAAAGGTCGCTGAACCTTTTGCCAAGTCGAACAGAATACATCCAGGGACAGATAGAGTGTTTGTGTTTGTTGGGCTGGTCACAAGCACTACCTTAACTCCAGAGCCCAGGTCAGCCAGGGGGATAGACTTGGGCTCCTGTTGTGCTTTGACCTCTGTGGCTGAGGTTTGCTGAGTAGGTAGACCTGGGCTCTCCAAGCAGACTTGGAGCCCAGGTTTACCGGCCTCCCTGGATGAGGTTAGCTGAGTGGATAGACCTGAGCTTCTGCCTGGACTTGGAACCCAAATCTACTGGCTTACATGGATGAGGTTTGCTGAGTAGGTAGACCTGGGCTCTCCACCCAGACTTGGAGCCCAGGTTTACCGTCCTCCCTGGATGAGGTTAGCTGAGTGGATAGACCTGAGCTTCTGCCTGGACTTGGAACCCAAATCTACTGGCTTACATGGATGAGGTTTGTTGAGCAGGTAGACCTGGGCTCCCACCCAGACTTGGAGCCCAGATCTACCTGCTGGGTAGACCTGTGTTCTTGGCTGTGCTTGGGCTGCTTCCCGTGGACAATTTGAGGCTTGCCATGGATCCTTGTTCCCCCCTTGAATCTGCCCCGGAATGCATCACATTTGAAGACTGCCAGTTGAAAGCCTTTTCGTTGTCTGGCCCCTTGGCAAGGCTAATGAAGGCTGGCAGCTTTCTTTTTCAGGCAGCATCTCCCTCTCTTTTCTAGGTGTAGAATCAGTTGCAAGGGGAAGTAGAAGAAACTCAGGGGCCTCCCTCTTGCCCTCCATGCAGTAGCCCTTGCTGCAGCGTTGGAGCATCCAGTGCTCAGTGTGGGTTGCTCCTACTCTGTTGGCTGCCTTGAGCTGAGGGCACTTGGAGTCTAGACAGCATGAGGGTGTTCAAATGGCGCATGGAGGAATTTTCCCAGAGATGACTAAGTTTCTTTTAGGCCCCTTCCCAAAGAGGATGGGGCGAAACAGAGTGAGGGGAGGGTGGCGACGGGAGCAGGCAGAATGGGGGCAGGGAGGGGGTGAAACAGGGTGGGAGGAGAGTGGTAGCAGCCAGAATAGTCTTTGGAGCCTGGGTCTACCAGGCTTCCCCATGTGGAGAAAATGTAGAAAATCATTGCAGAAAGTTAGCAACATTGTCTTTAGGCTCCCAGGAGCATGGGAAATGTCCTGCCTGCAGAAAATGTACTTCTGCAGTAGCTGTAATCGCACCGCTGTGTCCCTGAGCTCTTATACACTCCTTCCTGGAAAGTGGATCCACAAACCAAAGAGCTACTGCAGCAGGCCGGTTGCCTCCTGGATTTGACACCAGGAGTTAAGTGTTAAGGAGTGTCATGTATGCATTCCCTGGCCCGGTGCATATGGCTTGCAGCAGCCAATGCCGCAGCAACCTCAGCATCCCAAGTCCAGGTGAGAAATTTCTGCGGCCCCTCCTTTGGCTGCTGGGCCCCCTTTTTCACTCTGTGCCTGGGTACAAATTACCCCCTCTCATGGGCACTGTTGCCTTGACAGGCACCCGCTAGTCATTGCCACAGGACTGCCTCCTCCTCCCTGCCACCCTCTTGCAGTGGCTGCAGTGACTGTCCTAACTCTGTCGCTGTTTCACCATGTTCCTCTGAGCTTCACCAAGATCTTTCCAGACTAGAGGACCACATATTTTGGCAGTCAATAGTAAGCAACCTTCAGCTGATCTAATGGAGGGTCAAGCAACTGTTCAATACGGAATTCTCTGATCTCATTCCGATGGAGGCCAGGGAGGAGTTGCAATGAAGGGGCATCCGTTGTATGGTGGAATGAGTCGAAGCTGTTTCTTTCCCTTGCAGACATGCTGATAAATTCCTCCTTGAACCAAGTCTCTATCAAGAATGCACTCCGCATCCTGAATGCAACTGATGTAGCACTACCAACCATCTTCAGGAACAACAGCTTCATCCTGGTCAGAGTAAGTTAGCATCACAAGGGACAGAGTACTCCTGACCCCATATGAGAGTGAGTGACAGCACAATCCTATCCTTGGGCTGCTCTGCTGGAACTTGTGTTCCAGCAGCACAACCTATCACACTGCGAAATATAACACTTGAGCACACTGCTGGGTGGCTGCCAGAAACAGTTAGTGGTGCTGACCAGGCAGCAGTGGGTTTCCTATATCCCCCAACAACAGGTCAGCGGGGAAGGCAGGTGTGTGCACGGAAGGGGAGGACTGGGGCATTCCGTGGGAGGGACGGAGGCAGGAGGGGATGGATCCAGCAGCAATGGTGCATGCTGAATCTAATCCCCCCTTTCAGAAACCTCCCTGCCCCTTTTCCCACCTTGGACATACACCACCAACACAGGTGGTGTATGTCCAAAGAGACCCATCGCTAGCCCCAGGGCTTATGTGGGGTTAGTTAAAAAAATGCTTTTTACTTGCCTCCCATAAGAAGATAAGAACAGCCCCACTGAATCAGGCCATAGGCCCATCTAGCGCAGCTTCCTGCAGTGGTGTAGCTAATGAACGTGTAGCCCAGTGCAGAGCTCAAAATGATGCCCTGGAAGTGATTTCACAGCAGGAAGTGATATCAAGCCCAGGCTTTTTTAAAAGTGCAAATTGGGGGGAAACTTGCCTCCTCCCCCAAGGAGCTCATCACCCACTTGATCTGCCATCTCCCCCCAGCCAGTGGCATAGCTAAGGCATCTGTCTGCTACCTGGAATCAAAGATTTTGTGGCCACCCCCATGACAAAATCAAACTTAATTAAGTAAATACATAAAAAGTTTGCCCCTTATTGGTTCAAGACACTGTGCTGGGGTGATGAGGGACGGTTGTTCTCCCCCTGCTAAATAGAAGAGGAGCACCACGTGAAAAAGTGCCTCTTTACCAGTTAGCAGGAGTAGCTGTATTATGATACATGGAAATGAGAGCTGACTCATATTCACATCTTACTGGTTCTCTGCTGTATCATAAGAACATCTCTTTGGCTCTCAGAAAAATCAGTCTCATAAGTCAGCTTTGAGTTAAAGTCGGTTTTTGTTCTTTGAGGCAGTTGTATTTTCGTTTTCTGGTTAATTGGCCATAACTTTTGATAAAATACAGTTATTCTAATGTGGTTTGTTTCATTGAATTCTGCATTAAATAACCTTTCTAATGATATATAACGTGATGGTATTATTTGTATATACCAAGATTTGCTCAATTTTGGCCACTAGTGTCAAGCTCAGCTTGTTGCCCCCCTAAAGCTTGTTGCCCGGTGTGACTGCTACCCCCTGCACTGCTACCCCACTGGCTTCCTGTATGTCACAGTGGCCCACCAAATGTCTCAGGGAGTACACAAGACAACAAGAGACCTGAATCCCGGTGCCATCCCTTGCATATGGTGTTCTAAGGTAACCCACTTCTAAAATCAGGAGGTTGCACATACACTTCATGGCTTGTAACCCGTGATGGACTTTTCCTCCAGAAATTTGTCCAATCTCCTTTTAAAGGCACCTAGGCCAGATGCCATCACCACATCCCATTTGTCTTCAGGTAGTTCCCACCTACCATAGGATGCAGTGTGAGGAGCACCTGCATTGCTGCTGTTGGTGGGTGAAAGGATTGGGGCCTGAGTGTGTGTGTATATGGGGGACATCTAATTCATTCCTAATTCATTCCTCCCTTTGACTCACCATTCATTTTTTTGGCTTTCTGCCCCTTTGTTTCTTGTGTCTGGCTCTATAGTTTCTGTCTATTAACCTTTCCACCCCTCCCTGGCTATGCAACATTTTACTAGTAATAATTTAGACCCGTCTCTTGGTCCAAAGGAAAACATATGAGAAAAGCAAGGAGGAAAGGGTGTGAAGCCTTCCATGGTCTGAGGCCTCACTGCGTCCTAAACTTCAGGGTTCTTCCAACCTGGAAAGGAAGAGGAATGGGGCTGAAAGACTGGGGGAAAATGTAGGTGCTTGGAGGTTAAGCCAGTAGTTCTCAACCATTTTAGCCCCATGACCCACCTTCAGCATGGAGCTCAGCAACCCAGATGTTTTGGCGTTGGCGTAATGATGCCATCACATCGCTGCCCAAACATCTGGGTTGCTGAGCTTTTGCATTTTTTTAAACACAAAAAGCTCACCTGTGGAACATGTTTCTGTCAGCAACAACACAATGCATCTCAGCCCAGAGGGGGCCAAGCATTCTGCTTTCCGGTCTACAGCCCACTCTGGTCCTTGTCGCGTTGTGTTCTTGTTCATGAAAACATGTTCAATGAGAAAAACACACTCCAGAAGGTGTGCTTTACAAGTAATAAAAAAAAAATCCGCAACAGCTCAGCAAGCTCATGCCATGTTATGCAACCTGCCAAAAATCAGTTTGTGACCCACCTGTAGTTGTGACCCACAGTTTGAGAGCCACTGGTTAAGCCTGGCGCAAACACAAGATGTTCAGTTGTGTTCAATACAAGATGTTCAATACAATAATGTGTATTATTGCTAACATGGCAATAATGAAGTGAAGGCAAATAACCTTAACTAACCATTTCGGTGCTTTTTTTGGTGCACATAAGCACCTTCATTGTTGGCTTAAACCAGTAGTGCGCAATCTTTAGGAGCCTGCAGACCACTGAGGCAAAAATTAGAATTGTCGTGGACAATGTGGAACCCCCCCTCATTCCCACCTCACCCCTACACACAAAAAATGCACAGCCTATCAGAGAGAATGGACCACCCACAACCACAGCCAACACTTCAGTGCTGGCTGTGGGCGGTCTGATCTCCACCCTCTATGGTGGTCCATGTGGAAATGCTCACTTGGCAACATGGAAGTGATTAAAGGCATGTTGTTGTTTTTTTCCTGAGACTGTGTGGACCACTTCTCAGGGTCTCACGGACCACCTGTGGACCACAGGTTGGGAACCAGAGGTTTAAACTAAAGGTGGTGGTGTTTTATTTTCATCTTAATCATTGTTAAATATTTACAGTCACATGAAAGCGTAAGACCCAGTAGTTGAGAGACAGGTTGGAAATAAGAATAAGGGCCCAATCCTCTCCAACTTTCCAGTGCTGATGGAGGCACAATGCAGCCCTGAGGTATGGGAACAAATGTTCCCTTACCTTGAGGTGGCTTCCTTGACTGCTTCCCCACTGCAGGATGTGGCACACACCCCTTTGGTATGCTGCATCAGCACTGGAAAGTTGGATAGGATTGGGCCCTAAGGCAAATTCATGGCTCCTGACAAATGTGACTCAAATGGAACCTTCTCAGATGATGAAAAGGCTTTTGAACTGATTAACACAGTGGTCCCCAAAGTGTGGTTTGGGACCCACTGGTGGGTCACGCCCTGATTTTTGGTGGGTAGCATAAGGATGATGGAAAGATCAGATAACTAATTGCCTCAAGCCCTGAAGCTATTCAAAAATGAATGAGTGAATGAATAAACCTTGATTGGGCATAGATAGAGAAATCATAAAAGCAAACATAATTAGTCCTAATCCCGTTGATCAAAAACGGAGTTAAGATACTAAATTACTAATAAAACATTTACAGTTCAACATAAAATATCAACATTTTTGACAAATTACATTAAGAAAGCTTAGAAATCACCATAAGTAAAAATTTAGAAACTCCATCTAGCACATCTGGTGAGCAGTCATTAGGAGACACTTCAGTTTTGCCTCATCCGAAAGCCCATTCATTTTGCCAAGAAGTGATATAAGTGTGGCGGGATCTAGTGTGCCGAGGACAATAAAAAAGAATGTGTATGATTGAGTCAACATTTCCCAAATTTCAAGGGCAGAGGCGTTCTTTATAGGGTATTTGCGTATATCTGCCTTCTGTGACCTTGGATGAAAACACATTGAATCTTGCCAAGGAGATTGCACGATGTTCAGAAGGGTTGATCAGAATACTCAGATAAGGAGACATTTGCCCATACTTTAGCGGGATAGAGAAATTAAGAGGGGAGCAAATTCTAGAAGCAAGTTCAAAGAGGTTTTGTGCCTCAATGTCTAGCATTCTTTGCTTCACGCTTTGATAAACTGCAGGGAATGGATAGAAACTTAAAAAATCCAAAGAAAAACCAATGGATTCGATTTTTGATTTAATTGGGCTCTACTCAGATAGCATTCTGGATAGGAGACTGCCTGGTTTCATGTTATAATGGAATTGGAACCAATAGCGTATGGTTAAAAGCCATGCTCTTGATACTAAGAGCGATTGTCTGGTCTCCAAACATAATGCAGAGTATGGTACAGATTTAGGTAAACCCAGGATAGCCCTCAAAAATTTAGCTTGGATACTCTCAAGGGTGTGATTTATAGCACTAATCCAGATAGGGCACCTGTACAGGAGCTGTGCCGCTACTTTGGCATTAAATACCTTGAGAGCAGCTGGTATATAACGATTGCCCTGACTAAAAAAGAATCGATTGGTGCTCTGCAAAGTGACACGGGCCAAGTTGGTAAGCAATTTTCGATGAGTACCCCAGCAAAGATTGTAGTGGAAGTGAATTCCAAGATATTGAAAGCTTTTGACCTGTTCCAGTTTCTCCCCTCCAATAGACCAAGTGCCTGGGCTCCATGATTTTGAAAAAACCATAACTTTGGTTTTCTGAGAGTTCAATTCGAGTTTGTTGCACTTCAGATAGTCAGAAGTTCTATTTAAAAGTCGCTTAAGTCCACTAGGTGTACAGGAAACTAGCACTGCATCATCTGCCTAAAGCAATGCTGGAATATGCATTGAACCTAGTTTGGAAAAATGTCCATCTATCTGAAGCAAAAAGGGGGTAAAATTGTGTAGAAAAAAGATGAAAAAGAGTGGGTGCTAAAATGCACCCCTGTTTCACTCCCCTTTTGACCTGAATTTGGGGAGTCAATTTCCCCAGATGTCAATTTAATTTGGCAGGTGGTGCCTGTATAAAGTTTCTGAATAAGAGATAGAAGTTCAGGGTCTATATTGAGTTGAACTAGTTTGTCCCATAGCAGCGATCTATTAACAGAGTCAACATATAAGTTTTGATTTTTTAAGCCTTGTGTACTTGTCAATCAAATGAGCTAAAACAGCACAGTGATCAATTGGTGAAGATCCTTTTCCAAATCCTATCTGATCCCACCCTGGAAGGCCCAGATCTTCCATCCAGGATAGCAGCTTGTTTAAAAGATGTTTTGCATCAAGTTTTGTCCCCACTGCTAAAAGGCTTATAGGTCTAAAATGGGAGGGATCAGGATGGTCGCCTTTTTTGTAAATAGGCACTATAATAGCATTTGTCCATTCAGCTGGTATTATACCTGTTTGGTCCACCACTGTGAATAATGAGGATAGAATAGGGGCCCACCATTCGGGGTCCACTTTCAGGATCTCTGACAATACCAAATCTGGCCCAGGAGCTTTCCCTTGTTTACTTTGAGAGACTAGCTCTCTCATTTCTTCAGGGGATACAGGAGGCCATGGGGTGGTTGCTGAAGGATTTAAAGTCAAAGATGCTCAGCCACTTTCACCCTCTTGGCAATAGAAGGTGGGGAACAAGCGGCACCACTCGTGTGGGGAGATGACCATCTGAGAGCGAGGTGCAGTTTTCTGAGCAGAATTGGTGATTATACCCCAAAATGGCTTAGAATTTTTATGTTCTATGGCGGCTAGTAGTTTATACCACAAGCGGGAAGCATCATTATGTGGCTTTTCTTGGATCAGTTGTTGCAGCTGCTTCTTTAGAATAAAAGATGTATCAGGAATTTGAATATCCCCTGAATAGCGGTACTGCTGGTAAACGGATCTAATCTGATTTTGGAGATCCATACAATCCCTATGAAACCAAGGGGATATTGTTTGGGATCCCTCCCCTGTAGCACCTTTAGCAGAGGGTATACTAGTGTAGGAGACTAAAGTGGATGAAACCCTAGAGATTAATAACTCATATATCTGAATTAGTTCTATCGGATCTGACTCGTTTAAAAGTGGGATTCTATAGCTCTTGTATGGCTCCGTGTAGAGCAGTTTGCTCATTTTCTGATTAATTGTAGTATTCCACATGATTTTAGGCCTAATTTCATATTCATTTTCAAGCTCTACATCAGGGGTAGAGTACTGGAAAGAACCTCAATCTAGCTTGAGTATGAAAGGAAAATGGTCACTCATTGCTAGATCATCAAGCAAAAAATCAATAACATTGACCTTGAGGTGAATTGGAACCAAGAAATAATCTATAACACTGGAACCAATGGCTGAAGCAGAAGTGAATTCACTTGAATTGGGGAAATCTACAAGGCCATTTAACCATATTGTATTAAAATTGAGACAGAATCTGGCCAAATAGAGGCCAGCTGCATTCGTTTTATTATCTTTGGAAAATCTCTCTAAAGAAAATAAATCAAGGAGAGATGAATCAGGATCTAAGTTTGCGGCAGTACTGAGCAACGGCTCTGAATTTCCAAGCCTGGCGTTGAAATCCCCACCAATAAGCCAATGGCATGAAGGAAATTCCATGTCTAACTCCTTGACAGTTTTAGAGAAGGTGCTCCAATTCTGGGATCATAATTGGCTGTTCAAGCCAGGAGGAAGATAAACCTTTCCAATTATTAATTGGAGATGGTTAAGAATAAGCTTGACTGCATGACATAATTTGCTAGTTGTCTTGGTGACCACCAGTTCTGAATTGAGCTGGGAAGAGACAAAAATTGTCATCCCCGCTTGCAAACGTCCCTTGGAGCTTATTCTATAAACTGGAATGTTGTAGGAATTAAAACCTTGAAGGTGTAAAGGAATTTGAGACCAGGTTTCCTGCAAAAGGATTATGTGAAAATCACATAAATATCTCTGGAAAGTCTCATTGTTAACCTTGCTACGCCATCCCGCAATATTCCAAGAAAGAAGTTTTAAATATGTCCTTGATGTGAGATCATGTATTGCAGATGTAAGTCAATCTCCCATCAGATTGACTTACATCTGCAATACCTATTCAAAAATCAAATAGCTGCTAATTGACCTGCAAAGAGCTCAGCTTCTGCAGTCTGCAAGGTAGCTGCTAGCTCTTTTTTTCTGGGCATTATTGCTTGTAAATAAATCAATATTTTTTTCTAGATGGCCTTTCATTTAAAGTCTGTTAAAGCTAGGTGGGTCCCAATAGAGTGTTGTATTAAGAAGTGGGTCATGGTGCTGAAATGTTTGGGAATCTTCTGGATTTGATTTTGTTTATCATTGTTGTACATTGGACTGTTTATGTTTTACGTTCGGTTGTATGTTCTGAACTTGTAAGCTGCTTTGGACATTTTCTTTCACTAAAAGCCCAAGACCATTTTCCATGGAAAAGTGGAGTATAAATAGTTGAATAAACCAAGCAAGATTTGACGCTCAGAGATGTTGCATTGTTTCAGGTCTTTGGTGCATTCCTGACTCCTGAAGAACTCTTGGAAGCCGTGGCCTTCCTATCCGGAGCTGCCCAGAACTCCTTTGAGGTGTTTGATATATATTGCTTGCTCCGTCAACTCCTCAAGCAGTTTGGCGGCAAGGTAGTGAAGGTAAGGAACTGCAAAGATATTATTATTATAGAAATTTATACCCCACCTTTCCCATGCTGAAGCAATTACCCAAGAGGACTTACAAAGCTCCATAATAAAATACAAAGTATCATAACAGGTCAGAAGGAAAAACATCCAACAAAGCATTAAAAACATGTTAACAGTAAGCAGTGAAACACAAAACGAAGAAACAAAGTAAGACCTGACACATATTATTGAGCCGTTGGGAGAACAAATAAATCCAGAGAGACAGTCTGGATAGCAAAGAAGGATCTTGGTTTTGAACTGGATCTCTTGGAGTTGTAAATCAATCCCATGCCATTGGGATCCTTGCGCCAGATCCTTAGCATGTTTTGAAGGATATATTTTTGAGCATATCATGCCAGTACTAACCAAAGGACTTTGAAAGACCATATGTCAGGTGAGTGGCCTTAGAGGTGAAAATATAAACCCCCCTCCCCCCCTCAAGTTTAGCTCGGTGTTCCTGAATTCTAAGTTCTGCAATAACCCCAAGTTTCAGCATGGAACAGATGTCAGGTACCAATCCTAATATATCTGTCATCTCCCAAAAGATACGTATGCAAGAGAGGCAAACCATAAGATGCTAAGGGTTTGTGTGAAATCCATGGCTGAAATCAGTGGTTCTCAGACTTTTTTAGAACTGGGATCTGCTTTTTAGAATGGCAATCTGTCAGGGCTCATCAGAATTGATGTCATTGACCAGGAAGTAATGTCATGGCTGGAAGTGAGATCATCAGACAGGACAATTTAACACCCCTCACATGACAAAGTCAAATCAAATTAATTAAGGGTGCAATCCTAAGCCACTTTCCAGCAGTGACATAAGGGCAATGCAGCTGCGAGGTAAGGGAACAAACATTGCCTTACTTTGAGGAGGCCTCAGTGATTGCCACCCAACTGCAGGATGCAGCACTTGACCTGTTGGCAAAGCTATGCCAGTGCTGGACAGTTGGTTAGGATTTGAGCCTAAGTATATTAAAATGTTACAATAAGTATAAGTTTAAAAAGTTATTTAAACTAAAGAAGAACCCTCCTAACTTTCCCAAGCAATTGATGATCTGTTTCAAGAAAATTCCCCAAATATCCCAAAGGCTGCAATTCTGTCTGCGCTTACCCAGGAGTAAGCCCTATTGACTATCAGTGTGAAAAGCATTTACATAGTATCCTGTTGAAAGTACAGATCCATAACATTTCCCTGAATGTTTCCCTAAATGCAGTCACACACTCTTCTCTCATAGGGAAGAGAGAGATGGAGAGGGAGTTTGGCATGAAGGAGAGAGGACTGTTCTTCTTGTTCCTCTTCTCACTCCATCTCCTTCTTTGTTTTCAAATCCAGGCATTGGGAGGAGAAAAAAGGTTTAGTAAAGGTTTTTTTAGCAATTGCCTTGGGCAGCAAATCGGTGGGCAGAAACCAACAAATGGAGATGGGTTCCCCCCCCCCCCCCCACAGGGTGACCAGGTATCTTCTTTTTCCAGGACATATACTCTTTTTAACCTCGTGTCCTGGAAAAGAACTTTAATGTCCTCCTTTTCCCTGTGAGTGGGCCCCTACAGGCAGCACAGAACTGTCTTGTAATTAATGTTATATATAATAAATTATAAGTATTATAGTTTTGAATTTAAGAAGTAATATTGTTTTAAGATTGTGCCCTAAGTGTTTAAATTAACCACATGAAATCAATACATGAATGTTCATAGCTTTTATTGTGTCATGTCCTACATTTTTCTTGGAATTCCTACATTTTGGGGTGCCTGATCCTCTTTTTGCCGTTATGACATCTGGTCACCCTCCCCCGTCCACCAGTCTGCTACCTGAGGAATTCATCTCACCTGGCCTCATGGATGTTGCCCTGCCTAGGACGGCAACAGCCTCTGAGACATTTTGCTTCTGGGTACCTTAGCAGTGTCCCTTTGCTTTCCTGACAGGTTGAGACATTGCTGGAACACTTCTTTGAAAAGTGTAAAACGGAAAGGAGGGGTGAAAACAACATGCCCTTCTTAGGTTTTGGCGTGCTTGCAAGTGAGAACGTGGTCCAAGTGGTGAACTTTCTCCTCCAGCATCCTTTCAGGTATCTATTTATTTAAAGCATTTCTCCCTCTCTGTTAGTATTTATAAAAAACCACCCATAGCAGCTATAGGAGATTTCAGCTTGTACTGCCTTGGATGGCCCATTGGGGATCTATGGGGCTTACAGTAGTGCCTAAGGGCCCAATCCTATTCAACTTTCCAGCACTGGTGTAGCCACAATGCAGCCCCAAGGTAAGGGAACAAATGTTCCCATACCTTGAGGAGGCCTTTGTGACTGCCTCCCCACCACAGTATGCAGCACATGCCCTGGTTGCACGGCTGCACCAGTACTGGAAAGTTGGATAGGATTGGGCCCTAAGTATCATGTCTCTGCACCCAGGACAAACTTAAAGCAGGGTTCCCCACCACCCTCTCTGCCTGCCTACCAGAATGAAGAATACTCTGCTCTGGAGCATCTCTACGGGTGTCCGGTCACATCTAGTTCATGGTTTAGTTTCCTAATATTTCAAACTTGATTTGTATTAGGAGCCAGGAATTGTAGCCTTGTATGCACATAGACCAGCGTTTCTCAATGTTCATCCCACACTGTACCACTTTGCATGATCCACCTATTGGAAGTACCAGCAGAAGTGATTGCCAGTTACTTCTGGGTTGAGAGGCCAGATGCCACATGACAAACACCAATCAGGAAGAGGCTCAGGGTGAACAGGAGGGCTTTTTAGAGTAGGTGAAAAGCCTGCTGCTCACTGAGCCAAGCCTCCTACTGAAGTTGGTCACATCAGTTCATTTGTCTTGCTGCCAGAAGCAGATGCCTGGGGGTCCCACAAGTACCATCAGACACAACCTCAAGTATCGCTGGTGGTACACATAGCATTGGTTGAGAAACACAGACATAGGGCGCAATCCTCACCTCTTATGTCAGTACTTTCCAGCACTGGCATAGCGGTGCCAATGGAACATGTGCTGCAACCTGCAGTTGGGTGTCACTCATGGAGGCCTCCTCAAAGTAAGGGAATGTTTGTTCCCTTACCTTGGAGCTGCATGGCCCTTAGTGCTGGAAAGCACTGACATAAGGGGTTAGGATTGCACCCATAGGCTCATTATGTATGCGCATGCTTCTGTGCCTGGCTGAGATTTAGTGGCAGTTCTGTGGGCACTGGAGACCTGTACAGGCATTTTATTTTATTTTATTTTTATTGCTTAAACAGAACCCCCCAAAAATAGCATTACATGGATACATGCTTATGAGTTACATACTTAAAAAAAGGGGGTGCGGAATTTATATTTATACACACACACATATACAAAGTATCTGCATATCAACACTTCATGCAGCTTAGGTTATTATAGCAAGTAATGGCCTCCAGATCCTCAAATATATACAGTGGCGTAGCTAGGTCACTTGACAACTGGGGCCCATAAATTTTTGTCTCCTCATGCAACATAATTATTTAATTATTAATTAATCATATTAATTCTTTCACATTTTTATACCACCCTTCCTCTAAGCAGCTCAGGATGGTGTGTGTGGTTCCTCCCTTTATTTTGTCCTCACAACAACCCTGTGAGGTAGGTGAGACTGAGAGATAGTAATAGTCATGACATGAAGTGAGTAGTAATAATGGCCAGAAAATTAATGCAGTGAATATTTCCCCACAAGCAATAGATGAAATTCTGCATCAAATGGTCTCATGATGGTATTATTCCTAACATGATGGCATTATTCCTAAAAGCCACGCTTTCCAGAATTTTGGTCACTAGGGTGTCAACCCCCCCCCCCCAGATGTCTCATTGGCCTGTTTTGAATTAAGGCAGTGGTTCTCTCATGTTTACACTGGGACCCACTTTTTAGAATGACAATGTCTGGGACCCACCGGAAGTGATGTCAGGAAAAATTCCTGGTCCTGATCAGTAAGTTGATGTAAAAATTGCCCTATCAGTCCAGCTACTCCATCAAAAAGATTCCCTATTGTCCCCAAAATGCCCAGCTCACAATATTGAAATACCCACAAGGCCCAAATGCTCTGACTAAAAGCCCCTCTCTGACCCTTGTCCAAGAATGATACCAGCCAGCATCTAATATCCTTCTCAGAAAACAAGCTGGCTGCAGTATGGGCCCCAAGGATGAACAGAAAGCCATAAACAATGGCAAGAAACAAATCAGGATGAAAGGGTTAGGGTAAAAGGGATGTTGATAGAGCACCAGATCCTCTGCAATGGATAGGTCTGTAAACAAAGTGTCTATGCGCGTCAAACTGCCCTTCTCAAATCAACATCCTGAACTGATAACAAATGCCAAATGTTGTTCTTTTGCCTGTTGGTCTGTTAATTTTCCCATGGATGTTCTCCTCTCTTTGTGTGCTCTTGTACCCCTCCCCTATCTAGAATACCCTATAAAACCTGCATCATTGTAGTTTTTTGGGATCCTCCACCTGTGTGTGTGGGGGTCCCGTTTGCAAACGAGTAAAGGTTTACTTTTGTCAGAAGTCCTCTGAATTCTCCTGTCTGTTGTTTGCCGCTCCAAAAATCCGAACTAACAGTGTGCCCATTTGGCATCACTATTAATCTGTAAAGTTGGATTCACTGTGCAGGCATAACTCATTGACTGCCATATGTTCTGCATCATGTATGGGAAAGCCCCTAGCTCAGTGATAGGGCACGCGCTTTGTACATAGAATGACTTGGGTTCAATCCCTGGCATCTGCTGGTAGGGCTGGAAAGTGGATTTGACCCCTCTCGGAAATGCTGAAGAACCATCGCCAGTCAGAATAGGCAATGCTAAGTGAGATGGTATCAGGCAGTTTTGCACTCTCTCTGGGATTCCAGTGTTCATGATTATTACAGTTCTTCTTGCTGAGTTACTGCTCCCTGTGGGTACATCTGACATGTAGGAATGCCAGAAGAAAGTAAGGAATCCTGGGGCTTGTAGTTTGCCAAAGAGCATGCTACATAGGGCGGCACCAAGGCTGACTCCAGGTTGGAGGGGGCCATCAGTAAGGTAGGCAGATGTTGCCACGCCTGGTCCAAGGGACCTAACTGTCTGTTTTTCAATTCACAGCGCTTGTCAGGAGCACTGGCCGGTGGTGTTTGCCTGTGCCGATACAACCCTGCTCCTTGAAGCCCTGCTGTATGAGATGCGGGGAAAGCCAGAAGAGCAGACAAGTGTGGTAAGAGTTGTGCTGTGGAACTGTGTCACGATTCCCTTCTCCCGGTAGCGTATGAGTATATCCTGCAGCTGCATGCAAGGAGAGAGAAGCCACGGGAGTTGGTACTGAGGGCAAAATCTACACACCAAAATTCACCCTGGAGAATATCAACTTCTTCAATATCAATGAATGTTAATATCCACAACAATCCAGAATATGATTTCAGGGTTTGAACCACAAGTGTGAATGACTGTCCCTCGTGCATGATGTGCTCTCCTTTTGTCAGGAAGGAAAGAGAGAACTGATTTCTGTTGGAGGGACTGCTCTTGATCTGGTATACTCTAGCACAGGGATTTTCAACCAGTGTGCCATGGCACATTGGTGTGCTGCCAGTGGTTCACAGGGGTGCTGCAGGAGTTTGGGAGAGGGTCATTTATCAGTAGGGCCGTTGGGGTGTGCAAGCCCCGCACCTGTAGTGCAATGTGCCTTGTTAATTGTCCAAAAACTGATGGTATGCCTTGACAATTTGAGCACCTTGTCAGTGTACCGTGAAATGAAAAGGGTTGAAAATCTCTGCTGTTGCTGACATCTTTGCAATGTAGCTCTCCATCCAATGCTGGGTTGTTGGGAGACCAATATGGGAGACCTGCCAAGAGACTATATGAAGTGCTCACTGCAGGTGAGAGATTTTTGAACTGTGGCTGAGTGAGAGACAAACCCATCTGACCCCATGGGGATGCCCTTTTCTTCAAGTCCTAGTGAAATGAGTGGAGGCTGTGAAAGAAAAAGAGGCAGGATCCATTCCTATCACTGGGGATTGTGCAGGAAACCTTCTGCCCAGCTTTCATGAACAGGAAGGTGTATTTTTCTCCCTCGGTCAGGTTTGGGCCAACCCTACCTCAGCTGGAGTTTGGGTTGGTGAGGAAGTGAGGGGAAGGGGGTGGAGGACGAGCCCAGTCCCCGGCAGGTACCAGGCAGATTGCAGTGGAGGACTCCCCCTGCAGCTGAGAGAGATGAGCAGGTGCATACACACAGGATCTCACCCTCTGCTGCATGACATTCTGGTCCAGGACAAAGAAGAAGCTGTAAGAGCACCGGGCATCTCTTTTTCCTTTTCTCCTAGCAACATGCCACCCAAGCCATGAGGAGCTTTCTCTGTGCTGCTGCCAACAAAAGAAGGGTGAGAGAGCAGTTTCCCAAGTTGCTTCTGACATTGCTGGGGCAAATCTCGGTCTCCTTGAAGGACGGCAGCAATGTGAGGTAAGTTGTCTCTGCAAGAGATCTTTTGGGTTTTGGTGCTAGCTTTGGGATTGACCATGCCAGGTATTGAATCTGGAACACGGTGCTTGCAAGGCATGGAGGCTACAACTCAGCCATGGCCACTTGCCCAGCATGTGGCCCTTTTTTCCTCTTGGACCGCAGTGGCCAAACTCACTACCGCCACACACAGGAAAAGCAGTTCCTGTTTGGACTACATCTTTCCATTCCACCCATGCGCCATGTGTAATCCTCCATGATTGGGGGACGCTCTGGGCAGTCACATCTGCTGCCTGGCGTCCCAGAAGGCCACGTGACAGGACATTCAGGCAGATGCCCAGAGCATCTCTGTCTCCTAATCGTGGAGGACCACATGCAGCGCCCAGGCTGAACGGTAAGGTCTGCTCACCAGGCGCACAGATTTGTTGGAATCCCGGATTTGGCACCCAGGCCGGGGTTCCCTTGGACATGCGCTCATCTGGGAAATTGACCTTACAATCTCACACTCTCAAAATAAGAAGAAGATTACTCCTGAGACAGCAACTTGTTCCATTTCTGACTTAAATGAAACTCTTGGATTCTATAGAAGTGGGACCCTTAGTCACACTCCTGGTGTATCTGTGGCAGTGACCCTCCTGGTCTTACTTCTTTTATCTTGCTTGCAGAGAGCCGCTGAAAACACTCCAGCTTCTCTGTAACATCGTGAGAATCGTGACAGAGGAAACCGAGTGCTGGGATCAGCTGAGCAGTCCTCAATCTTTTAATGAGGGATTGTCCAGCTTAGTAAGGTAGGAGGAAGACTGCTGGGTTTCTCAAAGAGTGTCAGATAGCTGAAGTTGTGGGATGTGAATGTGCATCATTTGTCTTCCACTGACATCTTTCGTGCCTCTTTTCCTTTTTCTTTCTTTTTTTTGCATGGTCCTGTTACCTATTCCAGGATTCTCCTCTCCAGCTCACACTCCTTGGTCCCTGGCATCATTCAGTTCCTTCTGCTTATCTTTGGGGCTGAAGAGCATGCATGGCTCTATGAAACAGCAGTGATGCTCTACCACAAGGTGAGGGGTACTGCAGTAGTTGAGAGGCTTCATTAGTGGCGATGCACCCTGCAGCCTTTCCCTGGATAGGATTACGCCAGTGGTTCCCAAACTGTGAGTTGTGGCTTCCCAGGGAGCCATGAAAACCAGCTAGGGAAGCCACAGAATCTTTGTGAAAAACCTGCCTCTATAGAATTGTAGCCTTAATGGAGAGCCACGGCCAATGGCCCAGTAGATCAAGAGAGCCATCAGTCAAAAAAGTTTGGGAACCACTGGATTAGGCCATGTAACTGCTATGGAAACTAATGGTCCTAAAGATTGGTTGGCATGTGGATGGCAAATTATGGGCACCATTACAGGGCATCAAATGATCAGTTAGAGTCTACTTGTGTTTACAGAGGGGTGTGTGAATTTTATACCCTCTGGGCTGGCTTTGCCCTGAATCTCTGACCTCAAGGTCAGGGAGACAAGGCATGTGAATGACTTGGAATTCACTCTTTGAGTCTTTGCTTCAGCTTGCAGAAGAGACTGTGATAGATGTTTCTGGGTGTGTCCAGGCAACTCTATGCTCTAAACTTCTATCCATTTCCTGTTCAGTTCAACTGATGCAGTTCCTTCCAGCAAATCTTGAGAATTGTGATGGCACTGCCAATGCAAGAGTTTTCTGGCTCCGCTCACAGAAATAAAGTTCCCAGGATGCTCTGAGGAGAGGAAATGGCTTTTCACCAAATTTAAACCAGTGATATAGCTGTGCCCTCTGCATCTGTATGTGGTGGATAAAGCCATGATCACTCATCTGCAAAGAGCTCAACAAGGTGAACCAAAGTGTTCACCCCAATTAATTTGCTTCTGTTGTCCTTCTTGGGCTTTCAGTTGCTCCTGAACCGTGTGAAGGAGCTTGGAAACATCATGTCAAAAGACTCTCTCCTTCAGTGGCTGGATCATGGGAAACTTGGGGTTCGGAAGCTGAGCCTCAGAGGACTTTCTTCCCTGATCTTTGAATCTGATTTGGTAAGTCATCCTCGAAAGACAGGGATAATAAAAATGTAACTCCTCAGATAGTTGGCCGGCACATGCACAGATTCCATTCTTGCATATCCACAGGGACTTTGACAGAAGATTGCTGGGATGGGTATACTCCTCTCTGCACCTATCAGGTGGTGGGAACTCTGTAATAAAAGAAGCTGCACCCATGATAGTTCAGTTCAGTTCCTCTTTATATGTGCATTTGCTGATGTTCGAGGGGCAGAATTGCTACCTACTTCTAGTTATCTGACTCTGTTCTCATTACCTGTGAATATAGTGCTGGTGCACTGGGATGGGGAGCAGTGCAGCTAAGAGCAGGCAGGCAGGTGGGGGCAAGAGAGGTTGCATGAGGAGGAGGAGAAGAGACAGTGGCCTCCTCGTGAGCAGAAGGCAGTGTTGGTGCTCTGCAGGGCTGAGAGGAAGAGACAGTATACAGTATATGGCCAACAGTATATGGAAGGAATGGGCGTAATTGCATCCAGTCAGTTTTTTAGAAAGTTGTCTACTTTAGGTCAGTTTTGGATACCAAAGGGACTTTGGGATTGGCCCATGGAGAATGGTTGGGCACACTTGTGTCCACTTCCTGACTTGCCCTGCCATCTTGGGCACCATCTTGGGGACTTGCCGCTGAACCTTCAGAATGGCGATGATGAGAGGCCAATGGAAGTCTACCTGAGGGCTGCTCTGGGGCAAGCCTATGTAAGGAGCCAAGAGTCAGGTTGAGGACGAGGACAGGTGAAGCTACCCCCTTCCCACTGCTGAACTATGAGGCTTGTTGTTGGGTCAGCAACCTTGAACTAGTCAAGGGACAGCCAGCACAGAGGCGGAAGCATCAGATGTTGATGAGCCTTCGCTATCACCTAACCCTATAGACATCAGGTTCATAAAGTGCATAGAGTATATGTTGAAGAGGTTTCCCTGGAACCGAACCCCATGTTTCCCATAGGCTCAATGATTCAGTATCTGCTAGCACGGTATCCACTCGATTTTCCAGGAACCTACCCTAGAGGATAACAAGAACTGACTGTATATATTTAAATGAGCCACCTCTTTTGTTTTAGATGAAGAGCCCCTGGTGCATACAGCTGGCTCTCTTCAATCAGCTGGGTGTGAGCGAGCCAGAAGCCCTCCCCAAAATTTTGGATGTGTTAGAGAGCACCTTGTCCTCTATCACAGGGGAGGAAGAAACCAGCTACATCAGAATGTTGTCTGCAACCTACTCTGCTCTTGTTGACCATGTGAGTGTTTTAGATTGTCATTTCAGACACTGAACAGGTGACCCATGGAGTTCCTTGGTACTGGGCACGCTATCAAGAGTGTGTGTGCTAAATTCAGGAGGAGAGACATAGGCTCCTCATCCTTGTAGCCACAGACAATGAAGGGCTAAAACCAGAAACAACATCTCTGTTGCACATTGTCACCAGTAATTTAGTGTTGGGAGAATTAGAACAGATATAAGAAAGTATTTATTTCTTTATCTACCCACCCACTCAGTAACTGTAATTATTCTTTGTAACTCCTTACCACAGGATGTGGTGATGGCATCTGGCTTAGATACCTTGAAAAAGGGATTGGACAAATGTAAGGAGGAGGAGTCCATCACAGGTTACAAACCATGATTGGTGTGTGCAACCTCCTGCTTTTAGAAGCAGGCTACCTCAGAATGCCAAGTGCAAGGGAGTGGCACCAGCATGCAGTCTTGTGTGCTTCCTGAGGTATCTGGTGGGCCTGTGAAATACAGGAAATTGGACTAGATGGGCCTTTGGCCTGATCCAGCAGGGCTCTTCTTATGCTCTTATGAGATTAGAAAACTGGCAAGTATCAACCTCTGGTGACTCTTCCTATTTGTTTCCTATTTGCAGGAGGAAGCAAGCGTCCGTGCCCTAGTGATAAAGCACTTGTGGTTGCTTCGGAGCCGGAAGGGGAAACAGTGGCTCCCACATACAACAGAAGCAGCCATTTCTGAAATGGTGAACATTCTTGTTCATCTCCAGGATAAGAGTGAGGTGGTGGAGGTGAGTGGCCACCTGCGTGACTTACATTAGCAGGAGAGAGGAATCACCTCCAAGAGCAGGGACCAAGACTCTTGTTGCCGGGGGTGACCTGCCATTGACTGTTCTGGGAAATTCTCCCATGTTGTAGCTCAACTCTTGCTTGCTGTGCCCGTGGGGGAAGGATGATGCTAAGGATAGGCAGGGCAGGCCCAAGACCTCCTAAGGCAGCATGCCAAATATTGTCCCCCTTTAACTGATGATGTGCCAGTCTCTGTTCCTCCCCTTCCCCATGTTCTTGTTCAACTCTCTCCTGCCCTCCAGCTTTCTCTTCCTCTGCTCTTCTCTATCCCTTCTTCCCTTTCCAATGCAGGGAGTGGGAGGAGGAGGAGGAGGAGCAGTGGAGGTAGGCAGGCAGGCAGAGATGGGCAGCCCCACCAATCTGCGTTAGCTGGCCTCATGAATGGGCTGGCCCTGCTCAAGGGTTTCTTGTACATGTTGGCTTCGCAAGACTGACCACCGTCTTCGGCTTCATTCCCCCTGCAGGTCCTGTCTTGACTAATTTGCTTCCCTCTCTGCAGTGGCGTCACCAGGGTTTGTGTCACCCGGTGCGGGACGCCAGCGCATCACCCCTGTGATGGATCTCCTCCCATGCGACGGGGGGGGCAATGCTTTGAGTGGCATTGTACCATCACCCCACCCCCGCTGTTTTTTTTATAACTTTTGATGGAAAAGAGCTAGTTTAAGGTTTGTTTCATTGAAGTTACATGAACTTCATACATGAAATTATGCTTTGATTGATATATAACATGATTGTATTATTTGGAAATACAAAGATTTTAAAAATTTGGGTGAGTAGTGGTATCACTCCCCGTGCACGTCACGCAGTGTGGCCCACACCCATCTAGCAATGCCATTGCCATTGTTATATCTTGGCTTTCTGACATCAGAAAATATACAGGTCCAGTCTTGTTATACACGGATTTGACTCAGCATGAATGGCCACTGCAAATGAGAAGGAATGTGCTGATCCCTGGAGAAGGGGGAAAATGCATGCCTTTAAAATCAGTTTAAAAATTTGAACAGTTCTTTAACAATAGCCTCCTTAATGAGAGGGGAGGCAGCTGGCTGACAATCCATCAATCCTTCTCTCTCCAGGTGACCCCTCCCTTCCCCCTGAGCACATGAAAGAAAGGTAATCACTTTGCATTGGTGAAGGGAGGGGCTGACTGAATTGGAGGACTGATTGATGGATTGTCTTCTTAATGATCTTACATCACAAAGATCAGCAAGGCTGTTTTTAAATCACCTGAGCCAAAAAACTTTTTTTAATTTTTTTTAAAAATTGATTTGCTATAGTATGTTTTTTTGCCATCCACTTAAGTGCTTGGAATGGAACTCACGCGAATAATGAGGCTTCACCTGTAGATCTAGCGCATGTTTTCCAGCTCAAAGCTGACATGAAACAAATCTGTTTCCAGTCCACTCGAAGTACCTGAGAAATAACCAGTTTCCACTGTATTACTCTTTTCTTGCAAGCTAGCTAGCTGAATGCTTGAATAGTTTGGTTTTCCTATGTACGTACATTTGTACTCCGACCTTTCTCTAAGGATCACACAATGGTAGACGGAGATCTAGACATTTGCCCAGCATGCTTCAGTCCTAAATAGCTCTTTGATTAACCTCTCCAGGCCTTGTGTCTTGCTGGCACATCAGGGAGAAGGCGCCCCAACTCGGGGTGATAGGGTCCTGCTGCAAACGTAGACATAGGGTACCTTACAGCCTGATGCTATGCGGCCGCTGTGCTGATTGCTCAGGGCTGAGTGCGCTTTGTCTGCTGATTCCAATGTGCCATCATGTTGGAGAGGTTAACTGTGTGTGTGTGGGGGGGGTGAGATGGTTGGCCACCTTCAGTCTCGAAAGACTATGGTATAAGCTTACAGCAGGCGGTATTCCCAGGCGGTCTCCCATCCAAGTACTAACCAGGCCTGAGCCTGCTTAGCTTCCGAGATCAGACAAGATCGGGCATGTGCAGGGTAACAGACCTCTGAAAGACTTACCCGCATGGCATGACTCCTGTGCAGGGCTATACCAGCTACTTCATGGGACTCCTATGAGCTACACAAGCTACGTTGCCAGCTTTGGAGCCACTGGGGGCATGTACAGCTCAGAAAGGGATTTTGGGATCTAACTTTATCTATCCCACCTTGCTTCCCTCCCCCCTTTTTCAACCTCTCTGCTGGTGAGGTTGTGGCCAGGGACTTTCTTCAACCTGCTGGTGGTGGGGCATGGCTTTCTGGTGTACTGCTGTGCTTGTGTCAGTGCAGCACCTGTCAGGCTTCTGCACTGGTGGGGCTGCCTGTGTGCTGGTGTGTGTGGCAGTATGCTGGTGTTTCCCCTGGCTAGGATTGTTTCCTGAGGTTTCCATAAGAAGCCTTCCATAGGAGAAAAATTCTTCTCCAGTGCAAAGGACGCCTTAGGACAGAGTTCTCCAAACTTTTTGGCCAGAGGGCCACATCAAATATCTGGCACGGTATTGAGGGCCGGGAAAAAAAATTAAATATAACATTTATATAAATAAATCAGAGATGGAGCTTAGATGAGTGAATAAATAATGAATGGGCTCATTCATTCAACCTCTCCGACCCTTCAGACCAGAAGCCACCCTCCAGACGCAACCAGAGCACTGTTCTAGTCATGTTCCGCCAAGTGGGCCAGAGGCTTTCAGGGAACAAGAGGCTGGTCGTGTGCCAGATAGAGGCTCTCCATGGGCCGCATATGGCCCCCGGGCCAGGGTTTGGAGGCCCCTGCCTTAGGATATGATCTTTTTTGACTCCATGTGCTGCAGGAAGCAATGGCCTATCTCAGAGTGCTGGTCCCAAGAGTGAGGAGGTACGTGAAGCCCCAAAGCCACGACCTTCACTTCGTGCTCTACCATGTTGCCAAGCATTTGGTAAGTCTCTGTTGCTGTCTTCCCAGGGTACCACTTTAAATCCCACCTGTTTGTCAAGAATAGAGTAGAACTACTTACAAAGCTTTATCTTACTGAGCTTTATCTCAACAAAACTCATACAGGTATAATATCATTAGCTGAGGATTTTTCACCTTCAATTTTATTTCAGTGTGATGAGAATGGTCCTTTAAATTAAAGGAAAAACATCCTTTAACAATAGCCTCACTTACCATTGTAATCTCTCTCCAAGGGCTTAGAGAGGCTTCACTCCCAGGCAAGCAACCCCTCCCTTCCCACTGGAGCACTCAAAAGAATACAAAGGGAAGTGATTATTGCCTCCCTCTTTGCATTCTTTCCCTGTGCTTCAGGTGAAGGGAAGTGTCACTGCCTAGGAGTGAAGCCTTTCTAAGCACCTGGACAGAGAGAGAGAGAGATTGTCTGCTTTCTGCTTCTGCTCTCCCTCACAATGTTAAGTGAAGCCGTTTTTAAACCACTGAGAAAAGGGACATTGTTTTTTAAATGGATTTCATTTAGCATGATTTTTGGCATCCGCAGGGGTTCTCAGAACGGAACCCTCATGGATGCCAAGACTCAACCTGTATAAATTTTCTCATATACCATGGGGAATTTCCACATCACACTATAAGGTAGTATGATGTTCGTTGTCCCATAGTCCTCTAGTGAAATGCATAGATGAGCATGGATTTGAACCCAGGTCTGCTTAGTCTACATCCAACTTCATGGGTTTCACTACTTTATTTGTGATCCAAGGGTGGTAGGATCAGTACAGAGTGTTCCCTTTGCACAAACATGCCTGATGCCAGTTCTCATTGTTATTTTCTGCAAGACCAAGACCTACAGCCCAGATCTCATTAGGGGTGCTGCCCTGAGCTGTGTGTTCCATCCTTGTGTGAAGGAGGCAGCAATATTCAAGGTGGCAGCTTGCTTTGTGGGTAAGTCAAGGAGCATCCCTCACTTCAGTGATGAACATCAGCCCCCACCCATTTCTCTAATCCAATAAGCAGTGTGACTGTTTCAAAGACGCCCCCTCTTTTTCACCTGGCAGATCCTCCCAAACTGCAGAGCACCCCTGAAAACCATCCTAATTGTTGGAGACTATTTTTGCTTGTTTGTATTTTGGCAAAAGTGTATTTTGGCTTAAAAAACATTAGGTCAGCATTTGGCTGTGCGAGAACTTGTGATATCTGGGTGACTGAACAGAGAAGTCCCTTTGATTCAACAGGTCTCTTGGTGCAGAAACTAGAACCCAGTGCCAGGAACAGGGGACCACTGGCTTCTCTACAAGAATAGTTTATACAAGTGGTTCCCAAACTGTGGGTCAGGACCCACTGCTTGGTTGTGACCTGAATTTTGGTGGGTTTTATGTAGGAACATAAAACGGGTCATTTCCCCTTAAGGGGAGTGACCTAGTAATGGATGCCCCGGCAGTGGCACAGTAAACCAAAAGTCACTGAAATGAAGCTTGGGGGAGACCCGCAGAGGGAGCTGCAGGCCTCTCAGACCCTCTCCAAGGCTGGCAGACCCCCTCAGGTACGCAAGCCTCTGGGTGCCTGCGGCACCACTACCACTGCGGCGCCACTGGGGCACATCCCCTCTCTCAGTCCCTGCCACTTACAAGCAGTTCTTGGACTCCCAGCGAGTTTGAGAACCACTGAGCTATTTCCTCAAGCCCTGAGGCTATTCAAAAATCAGATACTGTAGTTACATATTACCCTACAAAGAGCCCAACTGCTGCAGTTTGCAAGCACGTGTAAATATAGGGAGATAAATGTTTCAGGGTCTTTTTCTGGTTATTATCCCTTATAAATAAATAGATTTTTCTTTCTAGACCTCTTTTTTTAAAGTCTGGTAAACCTAAGTGGGTCCTGACAGAGTATCGTTTAAAAAAGTGGGTCCTGATGCTTAAAAGATGCCCCTTGTTTATTGCCTCTCGGTACAGTACATGTGCCCCACAGGGAGAACACTGGTCTCAGCTCACAACCTCCTAAGGCAATGACTCTCAAACTACTCGCACCAGGACCTCCTTTTTAGAATGAGAATCTATCAGGACCCACCGGAAATGATGTTCTGAAGTGACATCATCAAGCAGGAAAATCTTTCTTTCTTTCTTTCTTTTAATAAATGCAAATACAAACAAATTAAAAAGAATAAAGATATTACAAGTTGTGTGGCAAGTGTGGAGATCTCAAACTACATTTTTTTGTTCTACTACTACAAATCATACAAAAAAGTTAGTCATCACATCTTAAACAATCTACACTTATTTAAAATGTACATTTTCAAAAGAAAAAGAAAAATGAGAAAAACATAAAAGTTAAATCCCCTATCTACTCATCAAATCCATAGATTATTTGACCCATTCTCCCTTCAATGCGCAGGAAGTCCATGAATGGTTTCCAATTGTCCATAAAAGTTTTTACTGGCTTATCTTTAAGAAGTATTGTAAGTTTATCCATTTCTGTCAAATTCAATACCTTTAGCCAGTGTTCTTCCACTACAGGTATCTCTGGAACTTTCCAGTATTTGGCATACGATATTCTTGCAGCAGTTGTCATCTATAAAAACATAGTTTCATAGTCTTTCTGAATTGTATCATCCAATATTCCCAACAAAATAGTGTCTTGTTTCATCTGTAAATTTACCTTAAATGTCAACTGCATTTGCTGGTGTATCAAAGTCCAATATATTTTTGCTTTTGTACAAGTCCACCACATATGGTAGAACATTCCTTCTTGTCTTGTACACTTCCAACATCTATTTGGTATATTAATACATTTTTGCCAGTTTACCTGGAGTCAGACACCATCTATACATCATTTTATAAAAGTTCTCTAAGATTTGCATTCAATAAGCAGGAAACGTTTTCACAGTCATAGGCTGCAATCCTACCCGTGCTTATCCAGGAGTAAGTCCCATTTACTGTGTTACATTCTAGCCTGTAAAAAGTACAAGTTTGTCACATTTCCCCAAATGGTAGCATCAAGTCTAATATAGTAAAAACAAAATATTGAAATGATATGGGGAGCCACCTGAAATTGGCTCTCGGTTCACCTAGTGGGTCCTGACCCACAGTTTGAGAAACACTGACCTAGGGAGATCTCTGGCAGTCCTAGGTGCTATCTTGACAGTCCAAGAATCAACATTCCGTCCATTGTCGATGGCAACACCATGAAGGAAGTCCCAAAAGGCATCCCCTGGGCACTGAAGCTGTCCTTCAAGATGGGTCTCTCCAGAGGTCTCATGGCAATTTACAACCACTTCAGAGCACTCCTTCATAAGCTAATACTGATTCAGGTTGGTTTTCCAAGAGTAACTTCCTATTTATTCCACTGTCTCTCTAGGACACCTGGCTCATATTAATGGGAGCTTCCTAAGAGGAGAAGATTTTCCTGCCTACTTCATGTGTAAGTGAGGAGTGCAGCTTTGCCCTTTCATAAACTCCCTATATTTTTTAAGGATTTTGTGGTCCAAGTTCATCCAGGAAGGAGCAGGTTCATCACTAGTCTCTGATAATCTCATTACATGACTGTTTTAACTTCCAGAAGAAAAGGAACCCACTAGATTTTGGGCTCTCTGTTCACCAAGGAGGGAGGGTCCCCAAGGTAGCCTCCTTCTGACTCAGCTCCCTAGGTGGCAGAGAAAGCTATCATTTTTTCCCAGTTAATCCCAAACGGACCAATAGGAAGAATAGAGTGGACAGCAAGAGATCAAGGGCCGTCACTAACTGCTAGGCTTTGAGTCCTTTTAACCCTTCTCTTTCATCACAATTTACATTCAAATACACATTTTTTAGGGGGAGGGGAACAAAAACAGTGCACAATTATTGTGTACCTTGGTACCTGTTGATTTTGTTTTGCTTTTCTATTGACCTTATTGGGGGGGGGGGTTGTTTAAACTTCATGATTTATTTATTGTATTTTGATATATTTTTAAGTTCATTGTAATTTGTTTTTTTCTGGAATTTTAATTTGTGATTGTGACCCACCCTGGACTTCCTGTTGTTCTGGAGAAGGGCAGGATATAAATCCATTGAAAAAATAAATAAAAATTACGTGAAGCTGTCTTTTTCTGCCCACTCATAAGGCACAGTTAGATAGAGAGGTCAAAAAGCAGAGAGGGCAGTGGTGGCTTGGGATGGACTGAGGAAGTTGGAAAGAAAAGGGGATTTCCCGTGCATGGAGATAGGCACAAACAAATAAGAGAACAAAACAGACTTTGTAGTTAAAAGAAGAAAAAGGTCCAGCAGGCATCTCTGATTGATTGGCCTTCTCTCTCACCCATTCAGGTCTTGAAAGCAGGGATGTCAATGAGGAAGGCAAAGTGGTTGGTGCTGCCACCAAGGCCATTTTACAGCGGGTCTTCATCAAGCACAGCAAAAAAGGCATCCAGGGCTTTATGTGCCACTGTGCCAGGCTGTGTTTGCCAACAGGAAAGCACCCACCAGAATACTACAAGGAAGATCTGGTGAGTACAATATGTGCTTTGAATTCGCAATCAGTCAAATACCTGCAGAATCATGACCATGGCTGATGTGGAAGTATAAACCAGATTTAGGCCCTGGAATTCAGCAGTGTCGGAATGAGTGTTCTGGTGTCACTAGGTGCTTTCTGTCTGTCACAGAAGGGAGCATATCACATATTAGCATAATACTTCATTAGCTCCTAAAGTCTTGACTGGAATTCAGACTCCTGAGACTTTAAATAAAAAATGCCCATCTAAACACCTGGCAGAGTGTGAAAATTGACATATTAATTAATTAAAAAATACAATTTTCAGATGAGCCCTGAAGCTAAATACTCTCTTAACAAAAGACAGAAGAAAAGAGGGAAGACCCTTTGATTCAGCAGCACAAGGAAGATTTTGACACAAATGATTTCGTGCAAGGAATGGTTGGCCTTGGTCTCCTCTGCTCACCCTTTTCCTTCTTCTCTTTATTTCTTTGCCTCTCTTTTGCACTGTCTCTCTGTCTGCCTCTGCCAAATTCCCTCCTGTTTCCCTTACTCTTTGCAAGATCATCCGCTCCCTAGTCTGATCATGTAAGAGGGTCACCTTGGGCAGTCATTCTCTGAACACCTTGGGTGCCATCTGTGCTGAGGTGGGGTGGGCTACTTCTGCTGAGAGGATCTCCTTGGCTGTGGTGCCCTACCTGTCAAATGCTCTCCCAATGGAAGCTCATCTGGTTTCTACCTTGTCTGATTGGGTACCAGGCAATAACCATTTTTATTTTGCAAGGTGCTTAACTGGGTTAGAATAGATGGTTTTAGTGCTGCCACTTTATCTGCTGTTTTTATCTTTGTGTTGCCTCACTGTTAGGAGGTAATTTGTTTTCTTATTAAATTTACTTTTAAACATTTCTATCCTGCCTTCCTTGCCTCTAAAAAGCAAACCAACAAAGAAAAAAATGAATTAAAAAGCAAAACAATATAGACAGTGTCGGTTGCCATTACTGAGTTAGGTGATCAGTGGCCGTGCACTGAGCAGGGGTTTGAAATAAGAGCCCAATCCTAAACCCTCCGAGCAATGGCACTGGGTGTCACCAATGTACTATAAGGCACATCTACATCACCCAGTGAAGAATGTCCATGAGCCCTGGGCCTCAGCGCCAAGTAGAGATGCCAGGGGTGTTGGCAACCTACAGTCTCGAAAGGCTATGGTATCGCGCACTGAATGGTGGTTCTGGAACAGCGTCTAGTGTGGCTGAAAAGGACGATTCGGGAGTGACAATCCCTTCCACACCGGGAGCAAGTGCAGTCTGTCCCTGGTCTGTCTCCCTGGCTGTGGGCCTTCCTTCTTTGCCTCTTTGCCTCAGTCTGTTGGCCAAGTGTCTCTTCAAACTGGGAAAGGCCATGCTGCACAGCCTGCCTCCAAGCGGGCCGCTCAGAGGCCAGGGTTTCCCACCTGTTGAGGTCCACTCCTAAGGCCTTCAGATCCCTCTTGCAGATGTCCTTGTATCACAGCTGTGGTCTACCTGTAGGGCGCTTTCCCTGCAGGAGTTCTCCATAGAGGAGATCCTTTGGGATCCGGCCATCATCCATTCTCACGACATGACCGAGCCAATGCAGGCATCTCTCAGGACTGTGTTGTTTGGAACTTTGTCCTGCCAGGTGATGCCGAGGGTGCGCCGGAGTCAGCGCATGTGGAAAGCGTTCAGCTGCCTCTCCTGTTGTGAGCCAAGAGTGCACCCAAAGGTAAGTCACGACCCCAGGTGGTGGTGCAGGTTTTTGGGGAGGGGGAAGGCATTCCGGGGCGGGGTGCAGGAGTGACAGGCCCAGGGAGGGGTGGGACTGGTGAAGATTCTTTCCTCCATGTCAGGCTGCAAAGTGGCGGTTCAGCCAGCGCAGACTTGAGTAGCCCCATTGCGGGGCCTGTGCCCTGGCTTGCCCCTGCTCTTCAAGTTCCCTTCCAACTCTAACAGCATATGCTTCTTCCATTCTTCAAATGAATAAAATCATTCCTCATCTTTCCAGGAGCTCCCTGCTGGATCTCAATTGGATCCCTGCAAATGACACACGGAAGCTGACACCTGTGCCCAGCGGCAGTCTTCCGTCCCTTCTCTCCCTCCTGTAGTTCACCAGGTGAGCCGGCAGATTTTTCAAAGCACACTTGGAGCTTGATTGGCTCTTCTTGTTTCACAGACTGCTAAGCAGCACTGCTGCCACCTTTTTCTCTGGCTGTGCTCCTGGGCTTGTCTTAGGAGCACAAAGATCTCCCATTTCCTTTCTGATGGTCAGAGCAGAGCCCTTGACGAAGGCTGGGAAGGTCCGTGGATGTTCAGAAGCAAGAGTTGGCTAAACCCCTAAAAGAGACAAAGGGCACAATCCTAACCGTGCCTTGGGCCACAAGTTTATTGCGCCGGCCCGGGAGGGTCGCTAACGTGCCAGAAGCCACAAGGAGATGCGCCAACACATGGAGGCTGAATCCAGCCTCTGTGGCGGCTTCCCTGCTGAGTCTTGCGATGGCCTGGGTGGGCCGATGCAAGAGTGAAAGGTAGGCGTGGGGGAGGCAGTGGGCGTCAGGGAGGAGGCAGGACAGAGGCATTCCTGGGTGGGGTGTGGGTGAGCAGTGGACAGCCCCGGGGGTGGGTGGGGGTGGGCGGGCAGAGAGAGATAGTTGGGCTGGGATCCGGCAGTTATGCCAGATCCCAACCCCTGTTCCCAGGGAGAACGGAGCAGTTTGAAGCCACTGCGCTC
The DNA here is from genome assembly GCF_035046505.1 of Tiliqua scincoides. NCBI lineage: Eukaryota > Metazoa > Chordata > Lepidosauria > Squamata > Scincidae > Tiliqua > Tiliqua scincoides. Next base: position 11,837,433 of record NC_089830.1, on the reverse strand, counting down.
TCCTTGGATTTGTGCCACCTCCAGAGGTGGTACAAATTCAAGGAGACCCATACTGGCCAGCAGCTGTTACCCAGGGGTAAAGCAAGAGACAAGGGCAAGGATGGGAGAGTGGAGGCAAATGTAGGGGTAGGAGCTAATAAATAGGCCAGGCCTGAGTAGATCTGGGATGGGATGGGCACATTGGTGTGGGTTCCGTCCCCCTTCTTGAGTTTTCAGCCTCTCTGCTCCTCTTTCTTGCAGATCCCCCTGTCGTCATGCTGTCGGTGTGGCCGCAAACGGTCGCCGAGGGTGGCAAAGTGAGCTTTCTCTGCACGGCCACCTCCAACCCGGAGCTGACAGGCGACAGGTAAAAAGGCCAACAGACTCCAACCTCCCAGAGATCACACAGCAATAGTGATGTTGCTGCGATGCCCTCTACTGGCAGCTTTGGGGATTACAATGAGCCGGGCTCGTCTGATGCCAGTGCATGCCTTCGCAGGTGGGCCAAAGGAGGTGTGCCCATTCCGGAGGCCAACGGGGACAGCGATGAGGCGATAGTCAATCAATCGTTTTTCATGGAGCCCGTGTCGTGCGAGGGCTCGAATGCCGTCGGCAGCACACTGGTGGATGTGCATTGTAAGTGAAGGAGGCAGGTTGGGTCTGTGTATCCTGGGATAGGTGGGAACACTTTGGAAGAGGAGGATGGACAAGGAGATGACGAGGGTGACCTTGGTGCCAGATTGGTGCCAGATACTGAGTGTGGGCAGGTCAGATGTGGGGCTCCCCCCGCCAGGATCTTCTCTCCTGTAACCCCACTTGCCGTTCCAGCAGGTAGACCTCAAAGGCCTCCCACCTGCGACCATCATCGTGGTAAAAATTAGGCATTTGTGCCATATTTTTGACACATTCACAGCTGAGTTTGCACCCAATTAGAGCGAGGTGACTAATATATCCATGACCTTTGCATCAATTTGCATATGAGTAAAAATAACCATTTCTGAAGCAAGAAAGCATGCTTAATTTGTTTTTTTATATTATGCACACGGATCAAGACCCTTAATTGACTATAAAGCTCCCCCCAATTAATTTTATAAGTACTTGTATGAAGCAGCACAGGCAGATGTGTATCTACATACAAATTTTTTGAAAACAAACTATTTAATACATGCATAAACACACGTTCATTCACACTATTGAAGACAACAGTGTATAAAACTGCAGATTTTAAGAAGAATGTTTAATGAACTGCTTGTCAACCAAAAAGCCATTCACAAAGAAGGCAAGCGCTGTCTTTAAAAGAAAAAAAAGAAAATCCACTCCTGGGACCTTCTGCATGGAAAGCAGGTCTCTACTACTGAGCGATGGGCCCCCCTAACCCCTGTTTTCCTCTTTTTTCCTGCAGTTGGAGCCCGCCTTATCTCCCAGGCCAAGCCCCTGACTGTAGGTGTTGGTTCTGATGCCTCTTTCACCTGTACCTGGGCGGGGAGTCCACCTCTCACCCTAGCCTGGACCAAGAAGGAGTTCAGGTTCCCAAGTTGTGTGTAATTTATCAAACACAAATCTGGGAACACCAACCTCTACCCCCTCCTGTTGTCTCGTAGCACAGTGGGCCAGGTGGAAGACCATGGTGGTAGTAAGAGAGAGATAGAACCTTTGCTTTATTCTGACTGTCTGCCAAGATCAACGGGGGGCACCCCTTTCTGCCTTCCTCCCCACCTGAACTGAGCCTGGTGAACACACAGGACACAGTTTTGGTTGTGGCACCAGGAGACCCACCCACTTGGAATCCTCAGAAAAATTGTGAAGCCCTTCTGTCCAAACAGGCCTTCAGTTTAGGATGTTCTGTTCCCTGGTTAGATAACTGAGGCCGGGTATCCTTTTTTGGGCTGGAAAAAGAGCACTGATCCCTTCATTTCAGTAAATAAATCTGAATTCACTTGTATCCACAGGTGTTGAGCAATGGAAACGTGCTTCACCTTAAGGCTGTGATGCAGGAAGATGCCGGCATGTACGTCTGCAAAGCCATCATGCCACGCATTGGAGTGGCTGAGAAGGCAGTAGCTGTGAATGGTGAGGGGTCTTGGAACCAGGTCATGCACAGCAACCTATTGCAGTGAGCCTGGCGGAAATCTGACCAGACCTGATTGCATCCGTCATTTTTGTCTTTTCCTCAGGGCCGCCCATTATCGGCGCGGAACCAAGCCTGCAGACTGCAGTGGGGGCCAAGGCACGGCTGGAGTGTTTGGTGGGGAGCGTCCCACCCCCCGACAGGATTGTAAGTGCTTGACTCGCCTTTGCCCTCCACCCTCATGCCTTAACCAGGCCTGAATGTACCAGATGGTCCTCCTTATCCATGGGTTTGTGATCCATGGAGTTGACTCAACATGAATTGCAAGCCCACACTGGAGCAGCAACTGTTGCCCTGCACATGCCTGATCTCATCTGATCTCGGAAGCTAAGCAGGGTCAGGCCTGGTTAGTACTTGGACGGGAGACCGCTTGGGAATACCGGGTGCTGTAGGCTTCTACCATAGTCTTTCGAGACTGAAGGTTGCCAACCACTGGAGGACCTCAGAGGACCTCCCAGGCATGACTGGAAGTCGTGTCTAGGAGGTCTTCTGAGTTCAGCCGGAGCCTTTGGAGAGGCACTTCCAGGTTTTCACAAAATGTCTTTCTGAAGACTCTGGCTGACCTTCTGAGGTGCGAGGAGGTAGCCTGCAGTGTCCCTGCACCTCATAAAGCCTCCTGGAGACCTTCTGGAGTCCTGAAGGCACCCCTGGTTTTCAACCAAAGCTGGAAGTGCTTTTCAAAGACCTTCTGAGGCCTGGGCAGGCTGTGTACAACCTCCCCTCACCTCAGAAGGCCAGCCCCAGTCTTTGGAAAGGCAGTAGGGTATGTCATATGCCAAAGAAACCAGATATTATTTGTGAAGTTGGATGAAAAGGTGGAATGCATGTGTGCCAAAGTAGTTAGAATGTAGAGTTATTGAACCCATGATTTTAAACCCACACTGCTTAGTTCAGGGTTCTTAACCCTTTTACTATTACAGACCCCCCACCCCCCATAGATTGCCCAGTGTGTCCCCATACCTTCTTCACTAGTCTGTAGGAATCAGCATCATCACCAGTCCTATTAGGTACCACTATTTTGTCAGCAGCGGGGTTCTACTTTACATATGGATAGCAAGGATCAGAATGCCTCAATCTGCATTGACAGTGGTGATACTTAATAATCTGATCCATATAAATAATGGTAATAGTTAATCACCTAATCTAACAACAATTTTTTTTAATTGTTCAGAGATTGAACCAGGTCTACTCAGAAGTAAGTCCTATTTTGTTCAATTGGGCTTACTCTCAGGAAAGTGTGGTTAGGATTGCAGCCTGAGTCCCATACCTCCCTCATTGGGTTCTGGTACCTCCAAAGGGTATGGATAACCCTGGTTAAGAATCCCTAGTTTAGATTTTCCCACAAAACCTTGGAAGGTTCTGAATGGCCAATCGTCCCCGTAGCGTCTAGAGTCGATCCTTGGGCTTGGTACCCATCGGGCACGAGGCTAACCAGGTGTACTCAGAAGTAAGTCCTATTTTGTTCACTGGGGCTTACTCTCAGGAAAGTGTGGTTAGCATTGCAGCCATCATCTTCTACCTGTCCAGGCTTCTGATTTGCCCTCCTGTCTCTTTGCAACAGGCCTGGTCGTGGGGTGAATGGGTGCTGGATGCTGGCTCGCTAGATCGGTTCACGGTGGACACCATAGTGACCGACCAAGGGGTGCTGTCTGCTTTGCTGATCGACCCAACGCATGCCAGCGACTTCACCTTGGCCTACAACTGTACCGCATGGAATCGCTTTGGCGCACGTTCCGCTACCGTCAGCTTATGCCGCCAAGGTAAGATTCCCCATCCCCCTCTACTAATTTCACCAGGAACAAGCTTCATGGTGAACTCACTGGGGCCCCGCCAGATCTCCTGTTTTCAAAGCAGAGAGATCCAAGTGCAGAGCCCAGCAGAGCAGTGAAACTCACCTTAGCAAGCCACTGTCTCTCTGTACAGCATACTTTGGCAGGGATTGTTGGGAGAAGAAAAGGGGATAATCTCCAGCTTGAGACTGAGGTCCTGGAGGGGGAGGGCAGAATACTGATGTGACACAACATGACCTTGACTTTCATCCCCCCTTGGGCAGTGGTTCCCAAACCTTTCCAACTAGCAGTTCCCTTGACCTACTGGGCCATTGGCCACAGCTCCCCATTAGGGCTACAATCCTATAGTGTATAGGGTGGCAGATTTTCACCAGGATTCTGCATCTCCCCTGGCTGGATTCCATGGCTTCCCAGGGAGCCTCAGTTTGGGAATCACTGCACTTGACGTTCATGACTTTGCTCTTTCAGCTGTGTTCAGCCTGGGCTGATGCAAGCCTCTGGGGTGGGCGGGAAGGAAGGTGGGGAGGGAGGCATTCCTGGGTGGGGGGAGGGCGGGCGGTGGGCAGGTGGGGAGCGGGAGGCGGGGCTGGGAAGTTTCCTCTTGCCTCTGGCTGGGCCGCCTTGGGCCCCTGTCCTGTGCTGGATACAACGCAAGCCTCTTGGCTTGCCTGTTCCAGCGCAGGGTAGGATTGCAACCAAAAAAGTTATGTTTTTTTGCTGGCCAAAATAAATTTTCAAGCTAAGTCTGTGCTTTGACACCCGTCCATTTTTGACTTGCATTCGTGCTCTGGTCCCCAACCAGAAGAAAGCACAAGGTATCATTTAAGATGGCATGAAATCAAATGCCAGTAATTAAAGGCATGAATTCTCCCCGCAGAGGTCTTGTCCGTCCTGATCATGGGGGGCTTAGCTGCCTCCGGGGTTGCTGTTCTCCTGCTCCTGGTGGTTGTCATCTCTTTCTGCTACAGACGGAAGCGCTGTGGGAAAGGTGAGGTGTCATTCTCAGAAGCTAAGCAGGGTCAGGCCTGGTTAATCCTTGGATGGGAGACCGCTTGGGAATACTGGGTGCTGCAGGCTTCTACCATAGTCTTTCGAGACTGAAGGTTGCCAACCAACCGTTCTCAGCCCTCCCAGGAATTACGTGGGGCCTTGTGCCCCTGAGCTGCAGCCCACGTCACCAATCCTTGAGTGACCTTTGGGGAGAAAGTTGGGGTACAAAATCAAATGATCTGTTTGCTGCCAGCCTATAGTTAAGGCTGCATTGTCAGAATGCTGGATAGAGGCAGGGTTATTCCCTCTTCCTCTGAGCTCCTCTGGTCTGTGGACTTGGTTAGGCCCACTGAATATCCCCACCTGGTCTTCAAAGCCTCTCCCCCTCCTTTTCCATTGGCCTGACATCTCCCTGCTACGGACGGCGGCTCCAGACGCAACCATTTGAGCTGTTTTCCTGGGGTCCCACAGACACTTGCCCCTGCACAGTTTCTTGGGAAAACCAGTGGGTGGAATGGTGCCACCAGTGGAGCTTGCGAACAGCAGATATATGGGCCTGCTCTTCTCCCAGCTAGCTGCCCAAGGGGATAGGGATCCACCCATGCCTCCATTGAATAATGCTACCCAATCTACATAGGGATGGATCAGAGAAGGGCTTCAGTGCATCTTGCCACTTCCTGGTGTTTTCACATGCCCATCCCAGAGCTCTCCAAGATCTGGAATGTGCGCAGATGTCATTGTTTAAATCCCCTGGAGTGAAATCCTGTAGAAGACCAAGTTTTCAGCTCACACCTCTGTCTGTCCATAAATCCTGCAGCCAAGCGGGGGGCGCAGCTCTCCAAAGCAGATATCCTTGTGCAGATCACCACGAGCGATAGCAGCCCAAGCCGGCCGAGTGAGACAGAGGGTGATGGCAAGGAGCCCATGGTGACGGGGAGCCAAGAACTGAAGGTGAGCTCAACTGGGAGTGTGGGAGACTCACAGTAGATCCACCCAAACTGAGGCTCTAAGTCAGTGTGGTCCAGCAAAGATGTGTACAGTAATGTACACTTTGAACCCCCAGAGATGTGTGGCCTTACTGGGTGATGCCAAAAGGTCCTTCTCTTTCCACAAGTGCCAACCAAATGAATCGACATGCTCAAAAGCAGGGTGTGATGGTGACATTTATTCATTGATTTAAGACATGTATACCCTGCCTTCCCAGTGTTTTTAGAACACGAACATCATCCCTGGCATCTTTTCCTCAGCAGGTGGTACCTGCTGGCATCCTGCCTTTGAAACAGAAAAGTTCTGTTCTCCACTAATAGTTAGGATAGCAGATTTGTGGGCAGTGGGTCTAATGCTCTCTTAATGCTGTCTAACCTAGTGCCCACCACACCTGACGGCAAAGAGGCCTACCTGTGAACTTCTCCATAACTGGTCCATTCTTTTCATTCTTTCCTAAAGCAGCTATGGGAGGTGAACCTGGGGTTCCCTTGTTGTAGTCCAATGCTCTAACCATTGCACCACACTGTGAATCGGCCCTCCAAATAATTTGGTGGTACCTTAACCTTGCTTCATTGGCATTTCTGTCTTTGTCCTCCCCAGGATCCCACCAATGGCTACTACAAGGTCCGCGCCCATGAGGAGCAATGTTTAGGAAGCAGCTTCTCTGAGTACACGCCAACCACCCGACCTTTGTTTGGGGCATCTTCTCTCTACCCTTCCGCTGGGCCGGTCCAGCCCAAGTTGTATGAGTATGCCCACCGGTACACCCTGGGTACACCAGGCTCTCGTGCAGCCTATGACCCACACGAGCGACTTTTCCCTCAGGAAAGCATGTACAGCGGGACGGCCTACCTCACAGCCCCCTACAGCCGGGCTTTCACCAGCTACGTCAAGCCCAGCAGCTACGAGAAGGCCGAGAGCGGGTATGAGCAGTCGGACCAGGCCAGTAAGACCTCGGGCTGCTCCCGCTTCTCTTATATCTCCCTGTCCCAGCAGTCCGACTATGGGCGCCCTGCCCACCAACGCATGCAGACCCACGTATGACTCGTGTCTGACCCCTGCCAACCTCCGGTCGTCTTCAGAAGGGAGAGAACAGGGAGCGGACACTTCATGTGGCTAATGGACTCCAAAACAGCCAGATAGACTCGGTGCCGAAGACCTGGGCTGAGACATGCCATTCTCATCCTCCGGGGAAGATGGCTGCCAGGCTAGCTTAGCAACGCAGAGTTGCTGTCAAGATGGCCAATAGCCTGCTTGTAAGTCATCTTCATCTGTAGCCAGGTCCATCTCTCTTGGGGAGCGTGAGAGGAAACTGTTTTTAGCCACCTCCACGTCAGGACGTGAAAGTGGATTTTGGACAGCCAAAGGCACATCTCTGCTGAAACTGGAAACAAGTTTTCATGGCTTATTAAGAAGTCTTGGTCTAGGTCTGACTTCAAAATGGTGGACGTGGCTGCCAGGCCAAGAGCGCTAGTGGAAGCAGCCAGCAGCTCAGCACTTTCAAAATGGTGCTAGGACACGGAGTCGGCAATGGGACTACAGGACTCTCTCGCTCTTTGCTCACTGATAGACTTGCCCAGGAAGGAAAGACTCCAGACTCTGCTCCAGACGCATGATTTTGGGAAATCTCTAAGCATGGGTGCTAGGCTTTCCTGATAACCACAAAACCCTCTCTTCCCCCTCCCCCCTCCATCCCATTTGTCTCACCACTGCTCCCTCTCCAATTTCCTGATACCCACAAACCCCTCTCTTCCCCCTCCCCACTGCATCCCGTTTGTCAAAATTTATCAATCAATCAATCAATCAATCAATCAATCAATCAAATCCTTTATTGCTTAACCATAGGTCATTACATTTGGAAAGAAAAATAAAATATATAAAATGTATATATACTTTAGTATAATAGTGCCATACAGTAAAACTCAGTTATTAACAAATTGAATAAAACACGATCTTATCTTTTTAGCCGCAAGGGCAAAATGTGCCACAGCAAAAGTAACATTTGATTGTAAATCCTCAAGTAGATAATAAACTAATTGTTCAGGGGAATAACCACACAGGGATTTTACTATTGGTTCCAAAAAACGGCTTCTCGGATTCCCATATAAGGGGCAAATCAGTAAATAATGTAACACATCTTCAACCTGCCCACATCCATAAACACAAAGGCGCTTTGCTATAGGAATTTTTTTATATCTACCCTCTAAATATGCTGAAGGCATTTGTTGAAATCTCAGTTCAGTAAAAGCTCTTCTTAACTGTGGGTAAGTCAGAGTCTCAAAATAAATGGACATCATATGCTGGATGTTAATATGGGGATACCAGCTCGAATATCGAGATTCCCATAAAGAAACTTTGTCTTGGTAAGTTTCCCAGTCATAAATCCATTCCCTGAGCTCTTTAGGACTCAGGCATAGAAACTTGTCATACTCCAGGTTAAAATACTTTAACTTAAAAAAAACCTGATTGGCCCATCCTCCAATAAGCATCTGTTCGTTCCAGCATTCTTTTGCTAGAGCTGACTCTTCCATAGCATTGATCCTTCTCCAAAATCGGAAGTAAGCAAGGTCCATTCTAATGGCTAAAGATGGCAGTCCTAGCTCTGCTCTAATATGAACCGCAAGAGTGCCTGGAGACAGTCCTAATATTTGTCTCAAAAATTTATTTTGTAAGACTTCTAACTTTCCCTTAAATGAGTCTCCCCACAACTCTGCCCCATATAACATATGAGGTAAGATCTTTGCTTCATGAACTTTAATCAGTGGGGGAATTAACTGTCCGCCTCTAGCATAAAAATTTTTTTTTAACAAACCCATCTGTCTGGCACTGGAGATTAAAATCATCTCACTATGTTGTTTCCAGGTCAGACTCTTTGAAAATTGTATGCCAAGATATTTAAATGAATTTACCTGTTCTATAACATGCCCATCAAGCTTTCATTTATGATTGACAGAGCCCTTCCCAAAAATCATGATCTTAGTTTTAGAGTAATTTATTTTTAAATGCTCTTCCTTGCAAAGTTGACCAAATCTATACAACATCCTCTTAAGTCCAATTTGATTCTGAGACATCATAACTAAATCATCTGCATACAGCAGAATAGAAATCTTCCTATCTCCTATAGAAGGAGGAAAAAAAGATAGAGAGGACATTTGTGGGATCAAATTATTTACATAAAAGTTAAATAAAAAAGGAGCTAATATACAGCCCTGTTTAACCCCCCTATTGACCTGGATCTTTTTGGTCAAATAACCTAAATTGCCTAATCGCACTTGAAGTGTATTTTGGCTGTGTAATATCTCAATAAGCCACAATAGGCGTTTATCTATATTGGTCATGGATAATTTGGTCCACAGCCTCTCTCTATCAATTAAATCAAAAGCTGATGTAAAATCCACAAAGGCCAAATAAAGAGATCTTTTAGCATGCTTGGTGTATTTACATATAATATGATGTAATATAAATGCTTGATCAATAGTACTCCTGCCTTTTCTAAATCCAGCCTGTTCATGATGAATAATAGCCTGGCTGTTATCCCACTCTATAAGTTTATTCAATAAAAATCTGGCATATAATTTTGCTGCCACATTGATTAAACTGATAGGCCTATAGTTTGAGGGTTCCTTAGGATCACCCTTTTTATATCTAGGTATCACTATGCTATTTAACCATTCGGAAGGCACTCTACCGGAGTGATTAATCCACGTGAAAAGATTGGCAAAAATAGGGGACCACCAATGCAGGTCCAACTTAATGATCTCCGCTGGTATCATATCATCACCTGGCGCCTTACCTGTCCTCATAATCTCAATCAATTGTACAGTTTCATTACATGAGACCGGAGGCCATTCAGAGCAGTTAGGTATATCTACTGATGGTAAGGGAAAGTCTATCTCACTCCCAAAGATATAACTAAAGTGAGAAATCCAGGTTACAGGTGAGATAGAATTTACAATTCCCCTGGTTTGATGTAAGAAACCTCTATTAATTAAACTTCAGAATTGAATTTGATTTTTTTTCTTTCGTTGCAGCTTCCAGGGCCTTCCAATTTGCTACATAAAAGCCTTTCTTTTTTATTTTGGAGAAGTCGTTTATACGCCTTGCGAGTAGTCAAATAACATTCCATAGCTTCTTTATTGGCAGCGACTTTTGCATATCTCAGTGTTCTAGTTAACTGCTTTTTATGCATAATACATTCTTTATCATACCATGAATCATTGCCCTTCTTCGACTTCTTTTGAAAGGGAGCCGATACTACGGGTCTAAGAGCCATAATAATTTGCTGGTAAGTCCCACCTATATCAGAGTGGGACTGTATCACCTGCCTTCTTTTCTCTAGTAATTGTGCAGAGTACAACAAGGCTCTAGCACTTGTATCAATCTCCAATGACCATTTTAATCTTCTAACTCCTTGTTCCAAACCTTGCAATGTAGTATTCGTCAACACCCTTGTATGAATTGAATTACAGTTAAAGGACATCATAAGTGGAAGATGATCACTGTCCGCTCTATCTCCTATTGCCATACAGTTTATCCATCCAAACAGAACATTTGAACAAAAAATATAGTCTATTACACTTGCCCCTTTCTCCGTAAGGAATGTATAGTATCCTTTGGAGCTATCCAGATTGGAACCATTTAAACAAATGAGCTGGAATTGGAATATTAACTTCATTAGAGAGCGACCATAATTATTGATCATTTTATCACAAGACACTCTAAATGGACAATGACTCACTTCTGACTCAATACCAAAAGCCAACTCCATTTTGAGACCGTCACCGATTCTGGCGTTGAAATCCCCACAGATCATAAAGGGGATATTAGGATATTCAACAGTTAATGTGTCAAGTAAACCCCCAAAAGGATCCCAAATGACAATTGCTGAGTTCACAATTCTCATTGTGGGGAATATATACATTTATACAAATCCAATAACTCCTTCTGCATCCCTTAATCAGTATAACTTGCCAATAATTAGAAGACGAACAGGTGAGTTCTGTGCCTTCCAAGCCTGTGGTAGCTGCAATAAAAAGGGCCAAACCTCCACTCCCTCTTCTTTGAAAAGAAACTTTGACCGCAGGCATATGCCATACATTACAACCCTGCAAAAAAGGGCTTTCAGAATCTGTAAGCCATGTTTCTTGGAGACATATAATTTCAAAGGATAACAGATACTGAGTAATATCTGGGTCAATTAACTTATTTTGCCAAGCAGCAATGTTCCAGGATAAAAGATTTATAGACTGAGTATGAGGCCTTCACCATTCTGGTCAATCCCTATCATAAAATGGGGCGCGCTGAACCGTTTGATAGTTATAATAACCCAAGGGTTTAAAATTCTCAGGCAATGGTTCCTCAATTCTGCATGATTTACTTTTGCAGAATAACTTATCCGAGACCTGTTTAAGGGCTATATTATTCGGAAAGGTCACAAAGGAGGGACAAGGCTCCGGTCCCCTAATTCGTCTGATTAAGTCCTTAGCTGTCCCGCTATGTTTTCCAAAGTTATTTCTGGACTTAAACTGGGAAGTTGATTTATTTTTCCCTTGCCATGAGGCATATTTAGCTACAAACCTTCCCTTTTTTTCCCTTCTAGGGGGCTGAAAATTTCTATCAAATTTATCATTCAGACCCCATTTAAAAGATATTTGCATAAACTCAAATTTATAGTCCCCAGAAATGGTGTGCATGTTCCAGATTGCTAAAAATTAACAGAATTCTTCCCCATTTTATATCAGGATTATTTGGATATTGACAAATACAAAAAAAAGACTCTTTTGCATTCCAGTCCTCACCCATGATCTTCTTTATGGTCTGTTCAACTTCTCTGGCAGACCTCCATGTATTAGTTGGACGACCCAGGGGCCAATTATTTATAGTAATGTAATAACCATTAGAATTTGGATCAGCCTCCAAGGTAGAGGAATATTCCATTGCTCTATAAGGAAGGATCAAACCTTTAGAATAAAGTTGAGAAGACGGTGCAGGAATCCTATCTGTAGCAGAAGCAATGGGACTAATATTATTTTCTTCATCATGCCAATCATCGATAACTATGAGGTCATTATTAGAAAAGGTCAAATTTGATCTTAATTCTTCTATACTTGAGTCCTGATTATACTTGAGTCCAACCTGACAAGGTTGGAAATCAAAGGAAGGTTGCAAATTATCTTGTGCATCATTCAGCTGACAATCATGACTTCTTGGGATCATAACTTTTTTCTCCATTCGGCTAGATCTTTCATTGACATCTCTAACTCCAATTGTTGTTACATTCACTGTCTGCTGATCTCCAATGGGTTTAAGAGGATCAATAGTTGGAGCTGCTCTTAAAATTCCATCACTTATTAAATTTACATTGAGTTGTAATAAAGCTTTCATTCCCATAATTTCTTGATGCATCATACTTAACTTCTCAAATATTGCCTTAGTCGTTATAGCCATATGGAAACATCGATCACGCATCTGAGAGCAGAAAAAACTAGAGTGTCCATCATTAGCACCAGTAAGATTATGGGAAAAAACTTCGTCCGGAGTATCTTGTATAGTCATTTTGGGGTCTTCTGAAATATTATAAGATCCCACAACAGGCCACGTAAGCTTCTGAAATAAATTAGAATCCAAAGACCAATTTCCAATATCAAGTGAAATCTCAAGTGAAGTATCAAGCCCCTCATTTACTAAGTCCATGTCATAGTTTTCCCTACCACATAGGGTTTGTACAAACAGGCTATTATCTGCAGGGTCACTATGCACATTCCTAATTGGAGAAGCGGCTGTATCGACATTTAGAGTTTCATTTAAAAAAGACTTTTCATGAGTAGAACCTACTTTAGAAGAAACACAAAAATCATCCGTTAGCCTTTGAATACACTTGGACTTATTCCCTTGTGTGGGAGAACGAGCACTCTGTGCCCTAGTAACCACCATCTTGAAAGTTGGAATTAAAGCACTTGTGTAAATAAAACGGAAACTGTAAAAACAGAACTGGCTACTCTTGTTTGGAGAGCTGTTTTCCTTTCACTTCAAGTTAATTTTAAACATACAATTCTGCATTCCAGCAAAATCAGTTTTTATACGTAGCAATGTTGTTAAAAGCTACTAGCAATGGCTTTCCCTTCAAGATGGCTGCTGTAGCAAATCTCTATCTTGTTTGACAAATTAGGGCTGATAGTGTCTAATTAAATGCAATTGATGTGCATTCCAAAGAGCCGACTCTCCGCCAAAATATAAAATATCTTTTCTTATCAAATCCTAGGCACTAAAAACTTGAAAAATAACCTTGTGGAGACGGAGCTCTCCCAAAGGCAGCTACTTCCTCCAGCCACCTGGTCCCCCTACCATCCCGTTTGTCTCACCACTGCTCCCTCTTCAATTTCCTGATAACCACAAACCCCTCTCTTTCTTCTCCACTCTCTTCCCCCTCCACTTCCCCTCTCTTCCCCTCTCTTCCCCCTCCACTGGAGAGGACACTCCAACTTCGCCATATGGTGTCGGCACAACACGGGAAGCAGCAGTTACCAGTTATAAGTCTTCCCTTGATTGCCGTAGAGCGTGACGCCAGGGGCTGTTTCCGACAGTGGGAGAGATAATTGCATCTCGCTGGGCAGTCCCCAGCCAGTAAGGTGTTGCCTCGCCACGGTCCGTTAACCTCACGGGGTGCATGGGATTTAGGGTGAAAACCGACAAGCGGATCGACAACTCTGCACCATGCAACAGAAAACAGAAAACTCCTGCCCTAAAGCTGGGCACCTGGAATGTAAGGACAATGACACCTGGCTTCTCTGATGACCTGCAAGTAATAGACGATGCATGCAAAACAGCTGTCATCGACATGGAGCTGAGCAGACTGCAGATGGACATCTTCGCCCTTCAAGAGACTAGGCTGCTGGATTCCGGATCTGTCAAGGAGAGAAATTTCTCATTTTTCTGGCAGGGAAAACCACCAAACAAAACCAGGGAACACGGTGTTGGCTTTGCGGTCAGAAATACCCTGCTGAAATCCATCATCCCACCTACTGTGGGAAGTGAAAGAATTTTGTCCCTGCAGCTCCAGTTATCAGCAGGACCTGTCACTCTCACCGACTGTTGTCTCCAGCAGAAGCCAAAGACAAATTCTATGATGATCTGGCCACCACTATCAAGAAGATCCCCGTAAAAGATCCATTGTTCATCCTCGGCGATTTCAATGCTAGTGTTGGTGCTGATAACAGTTCGTGGCCCACTTGCTTAGGTCAGTTCGGCACTGGGAAGATGAACAAAAATGGCCAACGCCTGCTAGAGTTTTGCTGTCATCACGGTCTCTGTGTCAGCAACACGTTCTTCAACATGGAGCCCCAAAATAGAGTCTCTTGGAGACACCCAAGATCAAAGCACTGGCACCAGCTCGACCTGATTCTCACCAGACGCTCCAGCCTTCCCAGCATCAAGATCACACGCAGCTATCAGGGTGCTGCCTGCGACACCGACCACTCCCTGGTGTGCAGCAGAGTGAAACTGCAAACAAAGTGACTGTACCACACGAAAAAGGAAAGAAGACCTCGCATTGATTCCAGCAAGACCCGGGATCAGAGAAAAGTGGAGGAATTTGCACGAGCGCTTGAGGAATCTCTTCCAGGCCCGGTCGATGCAAACGCATCCAACAGATGGGAACATTTTAAGAATGCCGTTTACAACAACGCCTTATCCATATTTGGCAAGAAGACCAACAAGACGGCAGACTGGTTTGAAGCCCACTCTGAGGAGTGGACACCAGTCATTGAGGAAAAGAGGAGAGCTCAAGCAGCATACAAGGCCTGTCCCAGTGAGCACAACCTGCAGGTCCTCCGAGCTGCTCGCAGCAAAGTCCAGCAGATTGCCAGGAGATGTGCTAACGACTACTGGTGCCAGCTCTGCTCCCAGATACAGATAGCAGCTGACACGGGCAACATCAAGGGGATGTATGATGGTATCAAGCAGGCCCTGGGTCCAACGCAGAAGAAAATTGCCCCTCTGAAGTCTGCCACAGGCGAGGTCATCTAGGATCGGACACAGCAGATGGAACACTGGGTGCAGCACTACTCTGAGCTATATTTCAGAGAAAATGTAGTCACCGAAGAAGCGCTGAACAACATTGAGTGCCTGCCTGTGCTGGAGGAGCTTGACAGTGAACCAACCCTAGAAGAACTTCATGTGGCCCTGGACTCCCTTGCCTTTGGCAAGGCACCTGGAAAAGACAGCATCCCTGCTGAAGTCCTCAAGTGCTGCAAAGAGATCATCGTCACTGAGCTGCATGAAATCCTCTGTCTCTGCTGGAGAGAAGGTGGAGTACCTCAAGACATGAGGGATGCAAACATCATCACGCTGTACAAGAACAAAGGCGACAGGGGTGACTGCAACAACTACCGTGGCATCTCTCTCCTTAGCATTGTAGGAAAGCTGTTTGCCCGAGTTGCACTAAAGAGGCTCCAGGTACTTGCAGAGAGCGTCTATCCAGAATCACAGTGCGGATTCCGAGCCAACAGGTCCACCACTGTTATGGTATTCTCCCTTAGACAACTGCTGGAGAAATGCAGGGAACAATGACAGCCACTCTTTATAGCCTTCATAGATCTCACGAAGGCCTTTGACCTGGTCAGCAGGGATGGCCGCTTCAAGATTCTCCCCAAGATTGGATGTCCACCCAGGCTCCTCAGCATCATCAGATCCTTCCACAAGGACGTGAAGGGCACTGTTGTCTTCGATGGCTCCTCATCAGACCCCTTTGACATCTGAAGCGGCGTGAAGCAGGGCTGTGTTCTTGCACCAACTTTGTTTGGGATTTTCTTCGCTGTTTTGCTGAAGCATGCCTTTGGTACTGCAACAGAAGGCATCTATCTCTGGATCAGATCAGATGGAAAGCTCTTCAACCTCTCCAGACTGAGAGCAAAGTCCAAAGTCCAGCTGAAATGTCTGTGTGACTTCCTCTTTGCCAATGATGTAGCTGTCACTACCCACTCTGCCAAAGATCTCCAGCAGCTCATGGATCGTTTTAGCAAGGCCTGCCAAGATTTTGGACTGACAATCAGCCTGAAGAAAACACAGGCCATGGTTCAGGATGTGGACTCACCTCCCTGCATTACAATCTCTGCGCATGAACTGGAGGTTGTCCATGACTTTGTGTACCTTGGCTCAACGATCTCCGACACTCTTTCTCTCGATACCGAGCTAAACAAACGCATCGGTAAAGCAGCTACCACGTTTTCCAGACTCACAAAGAGAGTCTGGTCCAACAAGAAGCTGACGGAACATACCAAGATCCAGGTCTACAGAGCTTGCATCCTGAGTACACTTCTGTACTGCAGCGAGTCATGGACTCTTTGCTCACAACAGGAGAGGAAACTGAACACTTTCCACATGTGCTGCCTCCAACGCGTTCTCGGCATCACCTGGCAGGACAAAGTTCCAAACAACACAGTCCTGGAACGTGCTGGAATCCCTAGCATGTATGCACTGCTGAAACAGAGACTCCTGCGTTGGCTTGGTCATGTCGTGAGAATGGATAATGGCCGGATCCCAAAGGATCTCCTCTATGGAGAACTCATGCAAGGAAAGCGCTCTACAGGTAGACCACAGCTGCGATACAAGGACATCTGCAAGAGGGATCTGAAGGCCTTAGGGATGGACCTCAACAAGTGGGAAACCCTGGCCTCTGAGCGGCCCGCTTGGAGGCAGGCTGTGCAGCATGGCCTTTCCCAGTTTGAAGAGACACTTGGCCAACAGTCTGAGGCTAAGAGGCAAAGAAGGAAGGCTCATAGCCAGGGAAACAGACCAGGGACAGACTGCACTTGCTCTCGGTGTGGAAGGGATTGTCACTCCCGAATCGGCCTTTTCAGCCACTCTAGACGCTGTTCCAGAACCACCATTCAGAGCACGATACCAGAGTCTTTCGATACTGAAGGTTGCCAACAGTGGAGAGGCACTTGCACTGAGCCAAGTGGACCAGGAGGTGGCGATAGTGTTCAACATTTTTCTGCCATTGAAGCTCTGAAAGATTTGGGGGGTTTAATTTTTGTATACGAAAAATAAGTTATTCCTTGTTGTTACTTTTGCCTTACCAGCCGTGGATGTTTTATTTTTTGTTTGTTTGTTTCAGTTTTCCAGAGTCACTAGGGGAAGGGGGTTGTTTTTATTTTTCATTTTTTTTTAATGAATGGGATTCCACATTGGCATTCTATGATCATGCCTGTTTTGAGTCTGCATTTTTATATACAGAGGGGAGATTGCAAATGTATTGTCTACTGCAGAACTCAAAAATATTTATATTTAATTTAAAAAGTAGGAATGGAGTGACGATCCTTTATTATTTCTGGGATGTGTACTGGAAAACCCAGAGTCTGGAATAGAAGGAGAGAGAAAGGGAAGCACACACTAAGTTTCCTGGGTGACCTTGGGCCAATTGGTCACTCACTCTCAGCCTCACCTACCTCACAGGGTTGGTGTGAGGACCAAAGCTGGGGAGGAAACATGTTCATCACCCTGAGTTCCTTGAAGGAAGGGCAGTAGAAAAATGTGAAATTTGAAAGTGCACAGGTATGCCCAGAAAAGCTCGATCCCCTGTGCCATCTGAATTTTTTTATTTCTCACCTATGCAAACTAGTTTGACTCCAGTTATTAAAAATGCAGGGTTCCTATCTGCAGATATATCTACCCACCACTCCGGCATAGCTTCTCTATAGCTTATTGAAGCCAGCTACCCAAGACGTTCATATGTTGGGTAGTATGAATGCCATATTGTAACATAAGCGTCTGCACTCCTAGCAATTGACATTTTGAACATAAGAACATAAGAGCAGCCCCACTGGATCAGGCCATAGGCCCATCTAGTCCAGCTTCCTGTATCTCACAGCGGCCCACCAAATGCCCCAGGGAGCACACCAAATAACAAGAGTCCTCATCCTGGTGCCCTCCCTTGCATCTGGCATTCTGACATAACCCATTTCTAAAATCAGGAGGTTGCGCATACACATCATGGCTTGTACCCCGTAATGGATTTTTCCTCCAGAAACTTATCCAATCCCCTTTTAAAGGTGTCTAGGCTAGACGCCAGCACCACATCCTGTGGCAAGGAGTTCCACAGACCGACCACACGCTGAGTAAAGAAATATTTTCTTTTGTCCTAACCCACCCAACACTCAATTTTAGTGGATGTCCCCTGGTTCTCGTGTTATGTGAGAGTGTTAAGAGCATCTCCCTATCCATAATTTTGTATGTCTCAATCATGTCCCCCCTCAGGCATCTCTTTTCTAGGCTGAAGAGGCCCAAACGCCGTAGCCTTTCCTCATAAGGAAGGTGCCCCAGCCCCGTAATCATCTTAGTCGCTCTCTTTTGCACCTTTTCCATTTCCGCTATGTCTTTTTTGAGATGCGGCGACCAGAACTGGACACAATACTCCAGGTGTGGCCTTACCATAGATTTGTACAACAGCATTATAATATTAGCCGTTTTGTTCTCAATACCCTTCCTAATGATCCCAAGCATAGAATTGGCCTTCTTCACTGCCGCCGCACATTGGGTCGACACTTTCATCGACCTGTCCACCACCACCCCAAATTATGCAAGTTCTCATTTTTCTCCCAAATTTATTCTGAAATTTCTAGTGCAGTAACCAAATTTACCATTGAGAAATGAGCTCAAGCTGAAGCTCCACCCCACGTACCGGCAATCTTCAGCCACACCTCTGACTTTGACAAGCCACATCCCTAGCTTTGGCAGGGATTTTCCATGTGCTTTTGACTATGGAACTATAAGGGTTAGCACATCACATCACCTTTGAAAACTGACCACTTTACAGACTAAGGCCTTGCTAGGCTAGGAAGTTGCCTTTTTGCTATTCCCATTACTGAAAGCCTTTCACTGCAGCCATAAGGACTAGAACCCTGTTTATTTATTTTTTTTAATTGAAAGCTGAGATGTGCAGGAATTTGAATGTGGCTCCATGCCTTATTTTGCCTGCCTGTGGCATATAGGCATGAACACGGCCCTGGTGGTATAGATCAGAAGACAGAGCTCCCAGTGAGGCTTCTGGGTTCGCCTCTAATGTTAGAAGCACGTGACCCCTTTCCTCCTTTTGGACCCTCTCTGGCCACAGGATATAGCTGTGTGCAAACCACCAGCCCACCCACATATCCCTGTTGTAGCCTAGGCTCCAGATTCCCCATGAGAAGCATTCCACAGCTTTTTCCCAAAGTGTCTTCTGAAAACAGATGGGTTGGTGTCACGCCACCTTTGCAAAAAGAGACTTGGAAATCTCAGGATACGCCTGCTTCTCTTTAGTGTGGGCAGCCCCTCCCCCTTGATAACATTGAAATGATTTCGCTCCCACCCATTCTTTTTCTCCCCACATGCCCAAAATATTCAGTGTCATCACTGTGACAAGTAACATTTCAGGCCTAGTGCCTGAAATGTCTGCATTGGAAGTCAAAAACTGATGCCTGCCACGCTATGACTTTCCTGCAACACAAAATCAAAAGGAGAACGTATATGTGGGTTCGGCTGTGCCCGTCAACCTGGAACATTATACATAAGAAATGTGTTTTTCCAGCTGTAGGAGTGACTTGAGGTGCCCTGAGTGTGACACCTGGGGCGGCCTGTACTCCCCTTCCCCCCCCACACACACACAAACACTTGTACTGTGACACTACTGGTAGTTGCACTGGAATGTGCGCCTGGGAACGAGTCCTGAGTTCACACAGCCCCTTATTGCAGCGGTGATTGTGCAGGTTGACCAATGGATCAGAAAACAGGGGCTTGGGCTTCTCTTGTGCCTTTTATCACAAAGGGGGGGCGTGTTATAGCAGGCAGACTACAGAGAAAATTCACTAGCTGGAACAGGACTGGCTCCCCCTTATTTAATTATTTATAATTATTTATTTTAATCTGCTTGATGATGTCACTTCTGGCCACAACATCGCTTCCAATGGGTCCTGGACAGATTGTCATTCTAAAAAGTGGGTCCCAGTGCTAAAAGTTTGAGAATGCTGCAATAAGGTGTTAGTAAGTTGACAAGGGGTGTGTGTGTGTGAGACTCTACAAGTTTTCAAAATCACTAAAATCAGAGTTTGGAGGAATAACACCATCATGTGAGATATCAATCAATGTGTAATTTCATGCAGAAGGCAATGAAACAAACCACATTGAAATATCTGTGTTCTAACAAAAGGTACAGCCCAAAAAACAGTGGGGGCGGGGCAATGGTGCATCACCACGCCCACCACCTGGGGCGTTGCCCCGCCCACTGCATGGGGTGATGCACAGGCCTCCCGCACTGGGTGACGCGAATCCTAGTGATGCCACTGAATAGAAATGACCAGTGGAGAAGCAGTCGATTGACTCTCCCCCTTTTCTTCTTCTTCTCGAAAACAAGACTGCAGAGTTAGACCATGCAGTCCTAGCAGTGGGATATGGGATCCTCCAAGGGGAAAGCTATTGGCTCATCAAGAACTCTTGGTCCACCTATTGGGGCAATGATGGCTACATCCTCATGTCCATGAAAGACAACAACTGTGGCGTGGCAACCGCTGCCACTTCCCCCATCCTGGCCTAATGGTGAAGATGGTCCAGGCTAGTTGACCTTCTGGGAGGCCTCTGCCATGTGGCATTTAGAATTGGGTTGACCTGAATGAGGCTGGAATTCAGGACCATCTGCATAGCAATGTCTCATTGCATCTCTGTAGAAGAAATTCCTAAAGCAACAAAACTCATGTCATGCAATGAAAGGACTTCAGTCTTGTTACTGCATTTTTTCAGCAAATCAAATCACCATAAAGTTAGCCTGGGAAGGCAGCTCATCTGAGAGAAGGAAAACTCTGATCCCAAACCTCCACTGCCTTGTGGCTACATCCAGTTATGGAAAAGGCTTCAGGAGTCAACCTCGAGGCAAAATCCGGAGCCAGAGTCCCTGAGGCAGTTCATGAACACAGTCACGTTCTGGCAACTCCTTCAACGCCGCTGGAACCAACCGAATTGGCTTCTGCCTTTCCATTGGACCATTTCAGTGACATGGAGAGGGGGGATTTGCTGCATGGGTAACAGTCTATCCTCCATACCTACTTTACCCAGACTTCGCACACTGAAGAGGGCACTCTGGTCCAGAACCACTATTCAGAGCGCGATACCATAGTCTACTGAGATTGAAGGATGCCAACACTGCAGTCCCCACGGCCACGCATTATGCACGAATCGAATCAAAGAGGACGGGGAATTGGGACCCAAGTCGAGTCTAGCCGCTGGGGATTTTCTCATCCCTGCTGTATAGTTCATATATACAATCAGTTCAGGAGGAAGGGACATGTAATGATTGAGCTTCCTTTCTTGTTTTATTCTGGGATTATCCATAGCCTTGCCTCAGACATCTTTGAGGTTTGCCTATTTGCTATTGCTTAGGTTTTGGGGTTCTTCTTCTTGTAAATTGGAGCCTTCCAAAGATGACCCCTCTCTGCCTGGATTTGTCTTCATGGTGATTGTGGAGTCCACCAATTTGGACTTGGACAGAAAGGCAGAATTGGGGAAAGGAGGAAGCACCTGCTTCACGACTGTCCTGCCAGTCATCCCAGGGGTGTTTATACTGGTGTATGAGAAGGGCTCTCAACGGTGAATGTCTGGGCCAAGATTTTCCTCCCTATACCTTTGTGAATGGCCTGAGGCAGGAGGAGGTCCTCTCATCAAAGTTTTGGGGTGCAATCCTATCCTGTGCTGGTACAGGCAAGCCAGGAGGCTTGTGCTGCATGCACTGTAGGATTCTGGCCAGACGCAGCTTAGCCAAAGGCAAGGGAAAACATTTCCCCTTACCCCTGGGTAACAGCTGCTGGCCACTATGGGTCTCCTTGAATTTGTACCACCTCTGGAGTGCACTCTCCTTCAAGATTTGTCTTGCACCCACCTTGAAGGAGAGACCCATCTTGAAGGAGAGCTTCAGTGCCCAGGGGATGCCTTTTTGGACTTCTTTCTTGGTGTTTCCATCGACAATGGACGGAATGTTGATTCTTGGACTGTCAAGACAGCACCTAGGACTGCCAGATATCTCCCTAGGTCAGTGTTTCTCAAACTGTCAGTCATAAGAACATAAGTACATAAGAACAGCCCCACTGGATCAGGCCATAGGCCCATCTAGTCCAGCTTCCTGTATCTCACAGCGGCCCACCAAATGCCCCAGTCGAGCACACCAGATAACAAGAGACCTCATCCTGGTGCCCTCCCTTGCATCTGGCATTCTAGTGAAACCCATGAAGTTGGATGTAGACTAAGCAGTCCTGGGTTCAAATCCATGCTCATCTATGAATTTCACTAAAGGACTATGGGACAACTAACATCATACTACCTTATAGTGTGATGTGGAAATTCCCCACGGTATATGAGAAAATTTATACAGGTTGAGTCTGAATGAATTAATGAAGCCTCTCAACTACTGCAGTACCCTCACCTTCTGGTAGAACATCGCTGCTGTTTCATACAGCCATGCATCCTCTTCAACCCCAAAGATATCCAGAAGGAACTCAACTATGTCAGGGACCAAGGAGTGTGAGCTGGAGAGGAGAATCCTGGAATAGGTAACAGGACCATGCAAAAAAAGAAAAAAGAAAAGAGGCACTAAAGATGTCAGTGGAAGACAAATGGATGCACATTCACATCCCACAACTTCAGCTATCTGACACTCTTTGAGAAACCCAGCAGTCTTCCTCCTACCTTACTAAGCTGGACAATCCCCTCACTAAAACATTTAGGACTACTCAGCTGATTCCAGCACTCTGTTTCCTCTGTCATGGTTTTCACGATGTTACAGAGAAGCTGGAGTGTTTCCAGGGGCTCTCTGCAAGCAAGATAAACGATAAAGTGACCAGGAGGGTCACTGCCACAGATACACCAGGAGTGTGACTAAGGGTCCCGCTTCTATAGAATCCAAGAGTTTCATTTAAGTCAGAAATGGAACAAGTTGCTGGCTCAGGAGTAATATTCTTCTTATTTTGAGAGTATGAGATTGTAAGGTCAATTTCCCAGATGAGCGCAAGTCCAAGGGAACCCCGGCCTGGGTGCCAAATCCGGGATTTCAACAAATCTGTCCGCCCGGTGAGCAGACCTTACCGTTCAGCCTGGGCGCTGCATGTGGTCCTCCACGATCAGGAGAAAGAGATGCTCTAGGCAGTCGCATGTGCCTGAATGTCTTGTCACGTGGCCTTCTGGGACGCCAGGCAGCAGATGTGACTGCCCAGAGCGTCCCCCAATCATGGAGGATTACACATGGCGCCTGGGTGGAACGGAAAGATGTAGTCCAAACAAGAACTGATTTTCCTGTGTGTGGCGGTAGTGAGTTTGGCCACTGCGGTCCAAGAGGAAAAAAGGGCCACATGCTGGGCAAGTGGCCGTGGCTGAGTTGTATCCTCCATGCCTTGCAAGCATCGTGTTCCAGATTCAGTTCCTGGCATGGTCAATCAAAAAGCTAGCACCAAAACCCAAAAGATCTCTTGCAGAGACAACTTACTTCACATTGTTGCCGTCCTTCAAGGAGACTGAGATTTGCCCCAGCAATGTCAGAAGCAACTTTGGAAGCTGCTCTCGCACCCTTCTTTTGTTGGCAGCAGCACAGATAAAGCTCCTCATGGCTTGGGTGGCATGTTGCTAGGAGACAAGGAAAAAGAGATGCCCGGTGCTTTTACCGCTTCTTCTTTGTCCTGGACCAGAATGCCATGCAGCAGAAGGTGAGATCCTGTGTGTATGCACCTGCTCATCTCTCTCATCGGCAGGGGGAGTCCTCCACTGCAATCTGCCTGGTACCTACTGGGGACTGGGCTCGTCCTCCACCCCCTTCCCCTCACTTCCTCACCAACCTGAACTCCAGCTGAGGCAGGGTTGGCCCAATCCTGACCGAGGGTGAAAAATATAAATGACCCCTTTCTGTTCATGAACTCAGCTGGGCAGAAGGTTTCCTGCACAATCCCCAGTGATAGGAATGGATCCTGCCTCTTTTTCTTTCACAGCCTCCACTCATTTCACTAGGACTTGAAGAAAAGGGCATCCCCATGGGGTCAGATGGGTTTGTCTCTCACTCAGCCACAGTTCAAAAATCTCTCACCTGCAGTGAGCACTTCATATAGTCTCTTGGCAGGTCTCCCATATTGGAGTTTGCAACAAAGTGGTACTCTTGTAGCTGTACCAGCAGGGAGGTCATAAGGCTAGGTGGATAATGGTAGTGGGATAAGGTGTTCTCTCTATCTTTTCTATCTTCTGGTAAAGCATACCTAGAGGACAATCCTCAGGCTTTACTTCCTTCCTGCTCCCTCTTCCCCTGAAAAGAAGCCATGGAGCTAGACAGACTAGCTATGGGATTCACTTCCATCCTCTCAAACTCACATGCATGTTCCTTAAAGTAACTGATGTCTGAGTCTTGAACTCAAGTCTCATACAAAGCTGCCGATCTCGGCTTTCCTGCAAAATGCATCTTTTGGGGTTTGGTCTCTGCCAACAACCCAGCATTGGATGGAGAGCTACATTGCAAAGATGTCAGCAACAGCAGAGATTTTCAACCCTTTTCATTTCATGGTACACTGACAAGGTGCTCAAATTGTCAAGCGCACCATCAGTTTTTGGACAATTAACAAGGCACATTGCACTA
This sequence comes from Tiliqua scincoides, assembly GCF_035046505.1. NCBI lineage: Eukaryota > Metazoa > Chordata > Lepidosauria > Squamata > Scincidae > Tiliqua > Tiliqua scincoides. The sequence continues at coordinate 11,812,931 of NC_089830.1, read as the reverse complement.
CAGGTGCGGGGCTTGCACACCCCAACGGCCCTACTGATAAATGACCCTCTCCCAAACTCCTGCAGCACCCCTGTGAACCACTGGCAGCACACCAATGTGCCATGGCACACTGGTTGAAAATCCCTGTGCTAGAGTATACCAGATCAAGAGCACAAGAAGCTGACTAAGCCTCTCAGTCCCTCCAACAGAAATCAATTCTCTCCTTCCTTCCTGACAAAAGGAGAGCACATCATGCACGAGGGACAGTCATTCACAATTGTGGTTCAAACCCTGAAATCATATTCTGGATTGTTGTGGATATTAACATTCATTGATATTGAAGAAGTTGATATTCTCCAGGGTGAATTTTGGTGTGTAGATTTTGCCCTCAGTACCAACTCCCGTGGCTTCTCTCTCCTTGCATGCAGCTGCAGGATATACTCATACGCTACCGGGAGAAGGGAATCGTGACACAGTTCCACAGCACAGCTCTTACCACACTTGTCTGCTCTTCTGGCTTTCCCCGCATCTCATACAGAAGGGCTTCAAGGAGCAGGGTTGTATCGGCACAGGCAAACACCACCGGCCAGTGCTCCTGACAAGCGCTGTGAATTGAAAAACAGACAGTTAGGTCCCTTGGACCAGGCGTGGCAACATCTGCCTACCTTACTGATGGCCCCCTCCAACCTGGAGTCAGCCTTGGTGCCGCCCTATGTAGCATGCTCTTTGGCAAACTACAAGCCCCAGGATTCCTTACTTTCTTCTGGCATTCCTACATGTCAGATGTACCCACAGGGAGCAGTAACTCAGCAAGAAGAACTGTAATAATCATGAACACTGGAATCCCAGAGAGAGTGCAAAACTGCCTGATACCATCTCACTTAGCGTTGCCTATTCTGACTGGTGATGGTTCTTCAGCATTTCCGAGAGGGGTCAAATCCACTTTCCAGCCCTACAGCAGATGCCAGGGATTGAACCCAAGTCATTCTATGTACAAAGCGCGTGCCCTATCACTGAGCTAGGGGCTTTCCCATACATGACGCAGAACATATGGCAGTCAATGAGTTATGCCTGCACAGTGAATCCAACTTTAATGATTAACAGGGAATCTTTTTGATGGAGTAGCTGGACTGATAGGGCAATTTTTACATCAACTTACTGATCAGGGCCAGGAATTTTTCCTGACATCACTTCCGGTGGGTCCCAGACATTGTCATTCTAAAAAGTGGGTCCCAGTGTTAAACATGAGAGAACCACTGCCTTAATTCAAAACAGGCCAATGAGACATCTGGGGTGGGGGGGTTTGACACCCTAGTGACCAAAATTCTGGAAAGCGTGGCTTTTAGGAATAATGCCATCAAGTTAGGAATAATACAATCATGAGATCATTTGATGCAGAATTTCATCCATTGCTTGCGGGGAAATATTCACTGCATTTATTTTCTGGCCATTATTATTATTCACTTCATGTCATGACTATTACTATCTCTCAGTCTCACCTACCACACAGGGATGTTGTGAGGACAAAATAAAGGGAGGAACCACACACACCATCCTGAGCTGCTTAGAGGAAGGGTGGTATAAAAATGTGAATGAATTATTATAATTAATTAATAATTAAATAATTATGTTGCATGAGGAGACAAAAATTTATGGGCCCCAGATGTCAAGTGACCTAGCTACGCCACTGTATATATTTCAGGATATCTGGAGGCCATTACTTGCTATAATAACCTAAGCTGCATGAAGTGTTGATATGCAGATACTTTGTATATGTGTGTGTATATAAATATACATTTCCCCCCCTTTTTTTAAAGTATGTAACTCATAAGTATGTATCCATGTAATGCTATTTTTGGGGGGGTTCTGTTTAAGCAATAAAAATAAAATAAAATAAAATGCCTGTACAGGTCTCCAGTGCCCACAGAACTGCCACTACATCTCAGCCAGACACAGAAGCATGCACATACATAATGAGCCTATGGGTGCAATCCTAACCCCTTATGTCAGTGCTTTCCAGCACTAAGGGCCATGCAGCTCCGAGGTAAGGGAACAAACATTCCCATACTTTGAGGAGGCCTCCATGAGTGATACCCAACTGCAGGTTGCAGCACATGTTCCATTGACACCGCTATGCCAGTGCTGGAAAGTACTGACATAAGAGGTGAGGATTGCGCCCTATGTCCGTGTTTCTCAACCAATGCTATGTGTACCACCAGCGATACTTGAGGTTGTGTCTGATGGTACTTGTGGGACCCCCAGGCATCTGCTTCTGGCAGCAAGACAAATGAACTGATGAGACCAACTTCACTAGGAGGTTGGCTCAGTGAGCAGCAGGCTTTTCACCTACTCTAAAAAGCACCCTGAGCCTCTTCCTGATTGGTGTTTGTCATGTGGCATCTGGCCTCTCAACCCAGAAGTAACTGGCAATCACTTCTGCTGGTACTTCCAATAGGTGGATCATGCAAAGTGGTACAGTGTGGGATGAACATTGAGAAACGCTGGTCTATGTGCATACAAGGCTACAATTTCTGGCTCCTAATACAAATCAAGTTTGAAATATTAGGAAACTAAACCATGAACTAGATGTGACCGAACACCTGTAGAGATGCTCCAGAACAGAGAGTATTCTTCATTCTGGTAGGGAGGCAGAGAGGGTGGTGGGGAACCCTGCTTTAAGTTTGTCCTGGGTGCAGAGACATGATACTTAGGGCCCAATCCTATCCAATTTTCCAGTACTGGTGCAGCCGTGCAAACAGGGCATGCGCTGCATTCTGTGGTGGGGAGGCAGTCACAAAGGCCTCCTCAAGGTATGGGAACATTTGTTCCCTTACCTTGGGGCTGCATTGTGGCTACACCAGTGCTGGAAAGTTGGATAGGATTGGGCCCTTAGGCACTACTATAAGCCCCATAGATCCCCAATGGGCCATCCAAGGCAGTACAAGCTGAATTCCCCTATAGCTGCTTTGGGTTGCTTTTATAAATACTAACAGAGAGGGAGAAATGCTTTAAATAAATAGATACCCGAAAGGATTCTGGAGGAGAAAGTTCACCACTTTGACAATGTTCTCACCCGCGAGCACGGCAAAGGCTAATAACGCCATGTTGCTTTCACCCTTCCGTTGTGTTTTACTCTTTTCAAAGAAATGTTCCAGCAATGTCTCAACCTGTCAGGAAAGCAAAGGGCCACTGCTAAGGTACCCAAAAGCAAAATGTCTCAGAGGCTGTTGCCGTCCTAGGCAGGGCAACATCCTTGAGGCCAGGTGAGATGAATTCCTCAGGTAGCAGACTGGTGGACGGGGGAGGGTGACCAGATGTCATAACGGCAAAAAGAGGATCAGGCACCCCCAAATGTAGGAATTCCAAGAAAAATGTAGGACATGACACAATAAAAGCTATGAACATTCATGTATTGATTTCATGTGGTTAATTTAAACATTTAGGGCACAATCATAAAACAATATTAAATTCAAAACTCTATTACTTATAATTTATTATATATAACATTAATTACAAGACAGTTCTGCGCTGCCTGCAGGGGCCCACTAACAGGGAACAGGAGGACATTAAAGTTCTTTTCCAGGACACGAGGTTAAAAAGAGTATATGTCCTGGAAAAAGAAGATACCTGGTCACCCTGTGGGGAGGGGGGAACCCAACTCCATTTGTTGGTTTCTGCCCACCGATTTGCTGCCCAAGGCAATTGCTAAAAAATCTTTACTAAACCTTTTTCTCTTCCCACTGCCTGGATTTGAAAACAAAGAAGGAGATGGAGTGAGAAGAGGAACAAGAAAAGCAGTTCTCTCTCCTTCACGCCAAACTCCCTCTCCATCTCTCTCTTCTTTATGAGAGAAGAGTATTTGACTTCATTTAGGGAAATAAATAATTTAGAGAAATATTTAGGGAAATGATATAAACAATCTATCAGTCCTTCTCTCTCCAGGTGACCCCTCCCTTCCCCCTGAGCACATGAAAGAAAGGTGATCACTTTGGATCATTTTTGGTCAAGGGAGGGGCTGAGTGAATTGGAGGACTGATTGATGGATTGTCTTCTTAATGATCTATCACAAAGGTTAGCAAGGCTTAAAGGTAAACCACAGAATTGCTTCCCCAAACCTATTGGAAAAGAAGTGCATGCACAAGTTCACATAGCTGTGAGCAGGAAATACAGCATGATGCAGCCATCCAACCAGCACCATTAGAGTTGATGAGACTTACTCCCAGGAAAGAGTGGCCGGGATTGCAGCCTTGGAGCCTGCTCCTGTGCATGCCTACTCAGAAATAAGCCTCATTAGAGTCAATGAGGCTTACTCCTAGGAAAGGGTGGCTGGGATTGCAGCCTTAGAGCCCATTTCTGTGGGTGGGGTTTTAAAAAAATTTTTTTTTCTTGTTTGAGAAAATGAGCAGCGGTAAGGTCTTGCAGCCACCCCTTCCCTGCCAATATTTCCTTACCCAGCATGTAATTAGTCTGTGGAACTCTTTGCCACAGGAAGCAGTGATGACAACTTGCCTAGATGCCTTTAAGAAGGGATTGGACAAATTTCTAGAGGAAAAGTTCATTACGGGTTACAAGTAATAGTAGGTAAAAGATGTTAATGTATGAGTTGTTTTTTCTAAACAAAAACCTCAGTATTCAGGTTAAATTGCTGTGTTGGCACTTTGCGATGAATAAGTGGGTTTTGGGTTGCAGTTTGGGCACTTGGTCTCTAAAAGGTTCACCATCATTGCCCTAAGTGACTCACGTATTTCTGGATCTCTGTCAGCAGATCTGAACACTTTTCCAGAGCCTGTGCCCAGATCAGATGGTTTATGCTTATTATCAGATGGTGGATAGTGGCCAGCTCACACCTCAGCCTCTCTTTCTGAAATTTGTCTGGGACTTCAGCACAGTCTGGACCCTCGTCAGAATATTCCAGGTTTCTGGGAGAAGGAGACAGATGGAGAAGAAAAAACACACACAACAAACTGATGTGGGCTGACAATATCCGCGTAACCTCCATGGATTCCCTCAAGGAATCCTGCTCAGTGTAGCATGTTGAGAATGCTGAGACTGACAGCAGGTCTGCACTTCAAGTGACACAGATTCAAAATTTGCACCCCAGGATCCCTTCCCTTGTCACCAGAGTGCAGAGTTCCTTGTCACCGGACTGCCGGATAGTGAGAGTTGTTGGACCTGCAAAAAGGCTCTGAAGTGAGGGATGCTGTTCCTCTCATTGGCCTGGATTCCATGGGGTTAGATCAGTAGCATCACTACCCTAAAGTGCTCTCCGTATGTGGGGTTTGGAGCAGACAGTTTCTGGATCTGAATGGTCTTAACTAGACACTTTAGATTTTGCCCATGGAATGTGAAATACATCGTCTTTTAATGGCTTTCACTACAGAAAATCTACCATACAGAAACCCTTCCTCCAGCACAAACCTGCAATGTGGAACAAACAGTATTTATTATTATTATTTTGCTCTTCCTCCAAAGAGTCAGGCTGGCATACATTCCATCCTCTGCCATTTTATCCTAATGACCTTACACAGTAGGTAAGGCTGAGATGTTGTGACTGGCTCAAAGTCACCAAGCAAGCTTCAGGACCAAATGCGGATTTAAACCCAAGCCTCCCTGAGTCTCATCCTACACGCTAATCACTATACCTCTCTCTCTCTTCTCATTGTGGAGCTACACAAATATTGTTGTGGTACTGTTGTGCCCCTCCTTAGGTTGCACCGAGTTGCAGCCCAGCAACCCCACATCTGGAAGGCACCTTGGGAGAATCAAAAATCCACTTACCTCATCCGGTTCTTGAGACACCATGTTTCAAGCACACGAAGGAGGCTCACCCCAACAAACCCTATGATGAAACTGATGCAACAAACAAAATGCCCTTTAATGCTAGAGCCTAATATATGAGCTTCCAGAGCAATAAACAAACACAACAAAGATGGATGTATCCAGTGTATGATGAATAAAGATTGCAGCAAAACTAAAGCTATTTAGAAATGAGGCTCACCCCAACAAACCCTATGAAGAAACTGTCAACTGTCAACCAACTGTCAACTGTCTCTGCCTTGAGAGAAAGTGTTTGGACTGTGCTCCTGCCTTCTGTTGGGGAAAAAAAGTGTGTGGCATGTGGATGGCAAATTATGGGCACCATTACAGGGCATCAAATGATCAGTTAGAGTCTACTTGTGTTTACAGAGGAGTGTGTGAATTTTATACCCTCTGGGCTGGTTTTGCCCTGAATCTATGACCTCAAGGTCAGGGAGACAAGGCATGTGAATGACTTGGAATTCACTCTTTGAGTCTTTGCTTCAGCTTGCAGAAGAGACTGTGATAGATGTTTCTGGGTGTCTCCAGACAACTCTATGCTCTAAACTTCTATCCATTTACTGTTCAGTTCAACTGATGCAGTTCCTTCCAGCAAATCTTGGGATTTGTGATGGCACTGCCAATGCAAGAGTTTTCTGGCTCCGCTCACAGAAATAAAGTTCCCAGGATGCTCTGAGGAGAGGAAATGGCTTTTCACCAAATTTAAACCAATGATATAACTGTGCCCTCTGCATCTGTATGTGGTGGATAAAGCCATGAACACTCATCTACAAAGAGCTCAACAAGGTGAACCAAAGTGTTCATCCCAATTAATTTGCTTCTGTTGTCCTTCTTGGGCTTTCAGTTGCTCCTGAACCGCATGAAGGAGCTTGGAAACATCGTGACGAAAGACTCTCTCCTTCAGTGGCTGGATCATGGGAAACTTGGGGTTCGGAAGCTGAGCCTCAGAGGACTTTCTTCCCTGATCTTTGAATCTGATTTGGTAAGTCATCCTCGAAAGACAGGGATAATAAAAATGTAACTCCTCAGATAGTTGGCCGGCACATGCACAGATTCCATTACTGCATACCCACAGGGACTTTGACAGAAGATTGCTGGGATGGGTGTACTCCTCTCTGCACCTATCAGGCGGTGGGAACTCTGTAATAAAAGAAGCTGCACCCATGATAGTTCAGTTCCTCTTTATATGTGCATTTGCTTATGTTCAAGGGGCAGAATTGCTACCTACTTCTAGTTATCTGACTCTGTTCTCATTACCTGTGAATATAGTGCTGGTGCACTGGGATGGGGGCAGTGCAGCTAAGAGCAGGCAGGCAAGTGGGGGCAAGAGAGGTTGCATGAGGAGAAGGAGAAGAGACAGTCTCCTCCTCGTGAGCAGAAGGCAGTGTTGGTGCTATTCAGGGGTGAGAGGAAGAGACAGTATATGGCCAACAGTATATGGAAGGAGTTGGCGTAATTGCATCTAGTCAGTTTTTTAGAAAGTTGTCTACTTTAGGTCAGTTTTGGATACCAAAGGGACTTTGGGATTGGCCCATGGAGAATGGTTGGGCACACTTGTGTCCACTTCCAGACTTGCCCTGCCATCTTTGGCACTGTCTTGGGGACTTGCCACTGAACCTTCAGAATGGCGATGATGAGAAGCCAATGGAAGGCTACTTGAGGGCTGCTCTGGGGCAAGCCTAGGTAAGGAGCCAAGAGTCAGGTTGAGGACGAGGACAGGTGAAGCTACCCCCTTCCCACTGCTGAACTAGGAGGCTTGTTGTTGGGTCAGCAACCTTGAACTAGTCAAGGGACAGCCAGCACAGAGGCGGAAGCATCAGATGTTGATGAGCCTTCCGTATCACCTAACCCCATACACATCAGGTTCATAAAGTGCATAGAGTATATGTTGAAGAGGTTTCCCTGGAACCAAACCCCATGTTTCCCATAGGCTCAATGAGTCAGTATCTGCTAACACGGTATCCACTCGATTTTCCAGGAACCTACCCTAGAGGATAACAAGAATTGACTGTATATATTTAAATGAGCCACCTCTTTTGTTTTAGATTAAGAGCCCCTGGTGCATACGGCCACTCTTTCCTGAGAGTAAGTCTCATCAACTCTAATGGGGCTGGTTGGATGGCTGCATCATGCTGTATTTCATGCTCACAGCTATGTGAAATTGTGCATGCACTTCTTTTCCAATAGGTTTGGAGAAGCAATTCTGTGGTTTACCTTTAAGATCATATAAAAATTAGTTTTGTGTGACGTCCTTACAGATAAGCCTCCAGCGGGCAATAAGGCAGGGCCAGCAGCACGTGCAGGGCTGGCGCCACAAAGCCCGAGCTGCAGGAAGGTGAGCAAATCCACCCTGATCAGTAGCATAACTGGGGGGGGGGGACACAGCACTATGTTTGCAGGCACCTGAATGCTCTGTGCAAGCAACTCCTCCTCCTCCCACCATTCTGGGTGGCTAAGGCAAAATGGAAGTAATTTCCCCCCCTCCAAATGTCTTAATACATCTATCCCTCCATTTTGCTTTTGTCTTTTCTCATACCTGAGAAGGTGGAGCCATTTTGTGATGTTTATCCCCATAATCTCTGATTTAGGTTTTATGACTTGTTCAATTTCCCTCTTCATCTGGAATACAGCATTCATGTGTTCCAGAAGCACTTTGGCAAGACAGGCAAGGAGGAGGGCAGAACTTCCTGGAGATTCTGCACAAGTGTCTCCCACAGGAAGTCAAGGAGGCAGAGTCTTGTTTGCACCCCAGTGGACCTGTACGATCTCGGCACAAGGGGCAAGAGAAGCAGGTGGTTGGATTAGGAGCAAAAGATCTCCCTTTTTCATTTCTGATGGTCAGAGCAGAGCCCTTGACGAAGGCTGGGAAGGTCAGTGGATGTTCAGAAGCAAGAGTGGGCTAAACCCCTAAAAGAGACAAAGGGCACAATCCTAACCGTGCCTTGGGCCACAAGTTTATTGCGCCGGCCCGAGAGGGTCGCTAATGTACCAGAAGGCACGTTTGCGCTTCCTTACGGGGAAGGCACATTGGTGCAAGGAGATGCGCCAACACATGGAGGCTGAATCCAGCCTCTGTGGCGGCTTCCCTGCTGAGTCTTGCATTGGCCTGGGTGGGCCGATGCAAGAGTGAAAGGTAGGCGTGGGGAAGGCAGGGGGAGGCAGGGAGGAGGCAGGACAGAGGAATTCCTGGGTGGGGTGTGGGTGAGCAGTGGGCAGCCCCGGGGGTGGGCTGGGGTGGGCGGGCAGGGAGAGGGAGTTGGGCTGGGATCCGGCAGTTATGCCAGATCACAACCCCTCTTCCCAGGGAGAATGGAGCAGTTTGAAGCCACTCCGCTCTCCTTGGATTTGTGCCACGTCCAGAGGTGGTACAAATTCAAAGAGACCCATAGTGGCCAGCAGCTGTTACCAAGGGGTAAGGGAAAAAGGTTTCCCTTGCCTATGGCTAAGCTGCTTCTGGCCATAATCCTGCGCTGGGTGCAGCGCAAGCCTCCTGGCTTGCCTGTACCAGCGCAGGATAGGATTGCACCCCAAAATTTGGATGAGAGGACCTCCCCCTGCCTCAGGCCATTCACAAAGGTATAGGGAGGAAATTTTTGGCCCAGACATTCACCGTTGAGAGCCCTTCTCATACACCAGTATAAACACCCTTGGGATGACTGGCAGGACAGTCGTGAAGCAGGTGCTTCCTCCTTTCCCCAATTCTGCCTTTCTTTTCAAGTTAAAATTGGTGGACTCCACAATCACCATGAAGACAAATCCAGGCAGAGAGGGGTCATCTTTGGAAGCCTCCAATTTACAAGAAGAAGAACCCCAAAACCTAAGCAATAGCAAATAGGCAAGCCTCAAAGAGGTCTGAGGCAAGGCTATGGATAATCCCAGAATAAAACAAGAAAGGAAGCTCAATCATTACATGTCCCTTCCTCCTGAACTGATTGTATATATGAACTATATAGTAGGGATGTGAAATTCCCCAGCGGCTAGACTCAAGTTGGGTCCCAAGTCCCCATCCTCTTTGATTCGACTCGTGCATAATGCGTGGCCGTGGGGACTGCAGTGTTGGCATCCTTCAGTCTCAGAAGACTATGGTATCGCGCTCTGAAAAGTGCTTCTGGAACAGAGTGCCCTCTCCAGTGCGTGAAGTCTGGGTAAAGGAGGTATGGAGGATAGACTGTTACCCATGCAGCAAATCCCCCCTCTCCATGTCGCTGAAATGGTCCAATGGAAAGGCAGAAGCCAATACGGTTGGTTCCAGTGGCGTTGCAGGAGTTGCCAGAACGTGACTGTGTTCAGCCATGAACTGCCTCAGGGACTCCAGCTCCGGATTTTGCCTCGAGGTTGACTCCTGAAGCCTTTTCCATAACTGGATGTAGCCACAAGGCAGTGGAGGTTTGGGATCAGAGCTTTCCTTCTCTCAGATGAGCTGCCTTCCCAGGCTAACGAGTCCCATCTACCCAGTGGCTGTTTAGTGGCCTCTTATGACAAGTGCAGCCAAACCGAGGGCCTATTCTTATCGCCAGCCCCCAGGGGAGACCGTGGGGACTGGTCCAAAGCATTTTTGGAACTGAGTTTGACTTGAGTCATGTCCTTCCCATACACGTGTCAGCAAGGCTGGAGGGGGGTGGGACGGACTGCGTGAGAGTGGAGACAGAAGGGGCCAGTGGGAGGGGGGTCAGTTGCACCAGCTGGGCGGCTTACCAGTAGGATCCAATCCTTTGCGGCTCTACTCAGTGGTCCCATTGTGGCCAGGAATTTAGTGAGCCTGCTGAAGCCATGAGTTTCTCTTCCATTGCTAAAACCACCTCCCACACACCTCCCCCCCCGGCTTCCCAAGTTACTCCCCAGGCAAGAACCCTACCCCCATCCCTTGGGCTCCTCCTTCTACTCATCCTTTGTCCAATTACACAGGCCTACAAAATTGAGGGTCAGAAAAGTTTTTCCCAAACTTTATGGTGATTTGATATGAATTTGGGGTGCCTATTCCAAAAATGGCATCTGTTTTGCCCTATCATGTCTAGTTTTGGAGACTACACCATGGCTTCCTCATGAGGAAGCTGCTTGAACTATTCACTAAAGAAGCTATACTATATCTCCCAAACTAGACGTGATAGGGCAAAACAGATGCCGTTTTTGGAATCAGCACCCCAAATATACCCAGGAATTGGTGTAACGTTTAAGGAAGCAAAGTGTGTGTTGGCCTGTGTTATCATTGGTTCCTTCAAAGATGGACAAAAGAGCCTGCTGCTGCCTCCCATCCCCCACCTCTTGTTCAATGCAAAGCCAAAACATTAACCCTTCCCTGCCTCCTGGCTGGAATTTCCCTGCTGCTCACCCGGTCTGAATGATGGCCCCACAAGGTCTTTCACACCATGAAAAAAGTAAGCAAGCACACCCAGACTTATGCACTTAAGTTGTTTACATTCATGACTCTCAGTTAGGGGTCTCAGACTCGAGTCAGTGCCGGAATCAACAACATAGATGACTCGAGTGTACATGAGTCAGCAAAAAACGTGTTTTCATGGTTTGGACTCAGGCCACCTGATTTGAGTTCCCATCCCTGCTATATAGACTTGCAAAGAAGAGAACTTTTGCCCAGTGATGGGATTAAGGGCCCAATCCTATCCAACCTCTCAGTGCAGATGCAGACATGCCAACAGAGCATGTGCTGCATCTGGTGGTGTGGGGGCAGCCATGTGTCAGCCTGGAAGGTTGGATAGGACTGGGCCCTAAATCTCAAACTGGGTGTGGTCTGTTCCTAGTTTCGGGCCATTCAAGACATCTGTGCACAGTAGAACAAAGGGGGGGGAGAGAATTGGACTGTATAGTGTTCGAGAATGTCGTTTACAGATTGCTCGGTCCAACTACAATTTATACTAGTCTACTGGGAATCCATCAGAACCCTCATTTTTTCCATTTCTTTTACAAACTTAACTGTTTCTTTTTTCTTGCAGGGTTTTTTTAAACCAGAAATTCAATCTAACCAGGCTCCAGAGGAGGCCGTTACAGATGGTGGCTGTTCAAAAATGTGGCTCTCATGATCTGCAGGATGGTTCTCATTGCTGTAGAGCTTCAAATAAAGAGTTTTGAAACTCTGTGCTACTGGCTTTGGATGTTGTGTGGCTTTTCACTTAAAAGATTTCCTGCCTTTCCTCTTAAAAACTAAGGGCGCAATCCCAACCCCTTATGCCAGTGTCTGCCTGCAATAACATGCCCCCCCCAAAATGAATCAGTGAGATTTCCAGCCCTCCCCAGTGCCCAGTTTAAAGTTCTTCTATTTCAAGCAGACCAAGATAAAGACCCACCTGGCTTTGCAAGTGGAAAACAGAAAACTTTCCCCTTATGAGTTCAAGCCTCTCTTTTGTCCTTTTTAGTGGGGGGGGGGGAGGCTGCCTTCTGGAGCATTTTTTGCACTCCAGCTCCATCGGATCGGCACCATCCTGGTGTCCTCAGATTCCCCTTTGCCTGGCCTGACCACCAGCCAAGGCACATCTGCCTGCTCATGAGTAAATGCAACCGTGAGGCTGCTTTGCATTCCATAGGGCTCAATAGGCTCGCAACTGGGAGGGAGGGACCTCCTTCTTGGGTGTTTTTGGGGGCTGCATTCATTGGATCAGCACCATTCTGACGTCTTGGAGTCCTCTCAGCCTGCCCTTTCTGATGGACTAAGGCAAGTTCACTTACTCATGAGTAAATGCAGCCACGTGGCTTCGTTTTGGGCTCAAGAGACTCGCAGCTGGGAGGGATGGGGCCTCCTTCTCGGGTATTTTGTTTTGGCTGCAGTCATTCGATCAGGACCATTCTGGTGTCATTGGATTGCTCTCAGCCTGCCCTTTCCAACGGACTATAGCAAGTATGCCTACCAACGAGTATACGTGTGATACAGCTCACTTTTACTTTCCATAGGGATCCATTCATTTTTTCTTTCCAGTTTTATGGCCATAACGTTTGAAAGAAAGGAGCTATTTCAATTCTGTTTCTTGCATTCCATTCCGCTGACAATTCCACATCCAACAGTGTATGGCACGATGGGGTAGCTGCTAATGGTGCAATTTTAGCACATCACCCCCCAGGGCGCGTCCCCCTGGCGCATCACCTGGTGCGACCTGCACCCCTCGCACCTGCCTAGCAACGCCATTAAGAAAGAGGCTGAACACAAGAAGATGCTCTGAACCAAGTCAACTATCAGTTCTCCTAATAATTGTAATGAAACAGACAGCCCAATCCTATTCTGGTCTCATGATGGCAGATCTTGTGTTTCCGTATCAAATTTTGGATGTGTTAGAAAGCACCTTATACTCTATCACAGGGGAGGAAGAAACTGCCTACATCCAAATGTTGTCTGCAACCTACTCTGCTCTTGTTGACCATGTGAGTGTTTTAGATTGTCATGACAGACACTGTACACGTGACCCATGGAGTTCCTTGGTACTGGGCACGCTATCAAGAGTGCGTGTGCTAAATTCAGGAGAAGGGACATGGGCTCCTCATCCTTGTAGCCACAGACAATGAAGGGCTAAAACCAGAAGAGGTGTCTCATTTAAATATATACAGTCAGTTCTTGTTATCCTCTAGGGTAGGTTCCTGGAAAATCGAGTGGATACCGTGTTAGCAGATACTGAATCATTGAGCCTATGGGAAACATGGGGTTCGGTTCCAGGGGAACCTCTTCAACATATACTCTATGCACTTTATGAACCTGATGTCTATGGGGTTAGGTCAGGGGTCAGCAACCCACGGCTCTGGAGCCCCATGCAGCTCTTTCAGCCGTCTGCTGCGGCTCCTCTGGGTGAAAGTGGCAAAGGGGGTGACAGGAGGCACCTGTGTTGGGAGGGCAGGCTGCTTCCCTCCGCCCCCTGCCTTCCTCTCCCTTCACCCCCACCTGCCCCGCATTGGTTTTCCTTTTCAATTTTGCCCGCTCTGCAGGCTTAATCTCCCTGTTTTTCCCTTCCCCAACTCTCCAGCAGGACGCCCTCCTCCTCAGCCCTTGCAGACCGCCTTCACCTGAGCAGGTCCCCACTCAGTGCAAAGAGAGGCTTTTCCTCCACAGCAGAGGAAACATCCTGTGTGTCTACTCAGTAGTAAGCCCCATTACAGTGGATGAAGCTTACTCCCAGGAAAGGGTGCCTGGGATGGCAGCCTTGGAGCCTGTTCAAGGCCAAGCACAAGGACGGATGAGTGGGAGCCTGTGCCCGCCAGGTCTGTTCTCGAGCAAGCCCCGCTGTAGTCCCTGGGCTACTCCCAGGAAGGTGTGGAGGGCTGTAGCCTCAGCCCCCTTCTGAGCAGGTCTACTCCCAAGTAAGCCCCACTGTAGTCAGTGGGGCTTCCTCCCAGGAAGATGTGGAGAGGACTGCAACCTGAGAGCTCCAACCAACTTCTCTGCTCAGAAGTCCCATTGTAGTCAATGGGGCTTACTCCCAGGATAGTGTGGAGAGAGTTGCAGCCTGAGTGAGGGAGGACAGGCAGGCAGGGCAGAAGCTGGCCTGTGGCTGCCCCCCCACCTTCCCCCCAGCTCTGGCTTCTTCTATACCCCACCTCTGGAGTCTGTGTCCTTTTTACCTTCCAGCAGCGTGCCTCTGGAAGGTGGGGGGAGTTCTTTAGTATCCATGTAAGATAAGCAGATGTCATAACCGTCATATGTATTGGAATCCTGGAAGATCTGATGAGGAGGTAGATGTGGTGTCAGCAGTGGCCCCTTTAAGGGTAAGCCCTGGGCATCCAGCAGAGTGTGCTGCACAGCTGCAGCCACTTGAAGGCAATAGGGCCCTCAGGGATATAAGGAGCACCTGCGGCAGGAAGGGGGTGTGGGTTGGAGAAGGAGTGCAGGTTGAGTTGGAGACTGACTGACTGACTGACTGACTGACTGACTGACTGACTGACTGACTGACTGACTGACTGACTGACTGGGCTTATTGACGCTGACTTGGATACTCTGACTGATTTGACTGACTCATTTTGGAATCTGACCTTGGACTGTGACTTGGCTTATTGACTTTGGACTCTGCCCTGGATACTCTAACTGACTTTGTGACTAATGGACTGCTGGAGACACTGGAGTTTGAAGTGTGGCTGCTGTGCCCAAGACCTGCAGAGGACCCAGGGTCTGCTGTAGTGGTGGGAGGCTGCTGGCAGGAGAGAGGACCTCTGCAGGTTGAACAGGCGAGCTACCCTGGAGGTGGGGTCCAGCAGGGCTGCAGGGCAGAACCAGGGTCATTTGTTGGGGGAAAGAAGGGGAGCTAATTTGCTTAAAGTGGGCCTAATTCTCCAGGCAGACAATGGCCTTGGAATCAGGCAAAACACCATAGAGGACCAGGTGTCTGAAAACACAGGACAAGAATGTGTGACAAAACTAACTAAAAGCTACAAGAGGGGGCTACATTATAAAAATGGGACCTATAAGAGCATAAAGGTTAAAAAAGAACTACATATTTTCATTTTAGATGTCAAAAGGGTTTTGTGCCTCCCGAGGTTTTTTTTCCTCCGGAAAATGGGTCCAAATGGCTCTTTGAGTGTTTAAGGTTGCCGACCCCTGGTGTAGCATGATGCGCTTCGGTAGGCCGAATGAAGTCACCGTCTGCCAGCTGCTGTGGAAGAATCCCTCGGGGGAGGGGGAGGGTTTTTCCAGATAATAAATGCTGCGTTTCACTCTCCGTGTTACGTTTGTGCCAAAGGGTGTCACACAATCTAGGCCTCATTAATGGAGCAGAGAGGAATGGAGAGAGAGGAAATTGAAGAGTGCCAGTTGGTTTCTCCCCCAGAAGAAATTCCGTGTCTTTTGAAAGCTGCCCCAGGGTTTCAGGGTGGCATTTTTCCCCCACCATACATGGACATACCACAGATTGAACCTGGGACCTCTGTAGAAAAGCAGGGAACCTCCGGAACAGAGCCAGCATGTAACTTGCAGACTTAGAGTCCCGTCCTATCCAACATTCCAGCACTGATGCAGTCATGCCAATGGGGCATGCACTGCATCCTGTGGTGGGGGAGCAGTCACGGAGGCCTCCTCGAGGTAAAGGAACATGTCTTCCCTTTCTTTGGGGCTGTATTGTGGCCTCATCGGTGCTGGAAAACTGGTTAGGATTGGAGCCTTTCTGTACAATCTGATATATGTCTACTAGTAAGTCCCATTGTAAGTTCAATGAGGCTTACTCCTAGGAAAGTGTTATAGGATTGCAGCCTTAGGGCCCCAAATTTTGGCCAGGAATGTGTCATCCCCCTGTGTGCATCACTCGGTGCTGTCCACACGCTAGGGTGACACGCATGGGGGGGGAATTTCCTGGGATCTTTCGTTTTCCTATTTACTCAGACTTGCTGTCTGCTGGGGACACTACCATGACTGGGGACACTACTGATGCCACATGGGTTGGTAGACCTGGGCGTCAAAGACTTTTCCAGCTGTCTCTACCTTCCTTGTACCCTGTTTCTCCCCTCCCTATCCCTATTCTGCTTCCCTATCACCACCCTCCACCGCGCTGTTTCACTCACCCCCCTTTGCAAAGGGGCCCAAAAGAAACTTTGTACCCCCTGATAAAATTCCCCTCAGAGGCCCTGGGTACATCACCACACCCCCTGCCCAAGGCATTGCCTGGGCCACTGAATGGGAGGAGGTCCATCATGGGGTGACGTGCTGGCCTCCCATATGGGGTGATGCAAACCCTAGTGACGCCACTGATGCTCTCCAACTTTCCGTTGCTGATGCAGCCACAATGAAGCACTGCACAAATGTTCCCTTCCCTTGAGGAGACCTCTATGACTGCCCCCCCCCCAGGATGCAGCACACATCTCCTTGGCATGGCTGCAGTGGTGCTGCAATGTTAGATTGGATTGGGCCCTGTGTGTATTAGACAGCTTTCTGTGTTCAATCTGCAAGTGACAATGCTTACCGGTACGGTGAACATTTTTGTCTGCTGTTTTCTGTGCCTTAACCCAGGGGTGCCCAAACCCTGGCCCTGGGGCCACTTGTGGCCCTGGAGGCCTCCCAGTGTGGCCCTCAGGGAGCCCCCAGTCTCCAATGAGCCTCTGGCCCTCGGAGATTTGTTGGAGCCCACACTGGCCTGACACAACTGCTCTCAGCATGAGAGCAACTGTTTGACCTCTTGCGTGAGCTGTGGAATGAGGGCTTTCTCCACTGCTTGCTGTTTCACGTCTGTGATGCAGTAGCGGCAGCAAAGGAAAGGCCGGCCTTGCTTTGTGCAAGGCCTTTTATGGGTCCTGAGCTATTACAAGACCTTCATTCATTCATAGAAGTTCATCTTTAATATATTCATTTATGTAAACTTATGTAAATTTATTCAAATTTTAAATGTAAATTAATTCTTTTTTTCCCTGGCCCCCGATACAGTGTCAGAGAGACGATGTGGCCCTGCTGCCAAAAACTGTGGACACCCCTGCCTTAACCTGATGATAAAAGGCACAAGAGAAGCCCAAGCCCCTGTTTTCTGATCCGTTGGTCAACCTGCACAATCACCGCTGCAGTAAGGGGCTGTGTGAACTCAGGACTCGTTCCCAGGCGCACATTCCAGAGCAACCACCAGTAGTGTCACAGTACAAGTGTTTGTGGGGGGTGGGGGGGAAGGAGAGAACAGGCCGCCCCAGGTGTCACACTCAGGGCACCTCAAGTGACTCCTACAGCTGGAAAAACACATTTCTTATGTATAAATGTTCCAGGTTGACGGGCACAACCGAACCCACATATACGTTCTCCTTTTGATTTTGTGTTGCAGGAAAATCATATCATGGCAGGCATCAGTTTTTGACTTCCAATGCAGACATTTCAGGCACTAGGCCTGAAATGTTACTTGTCACAGTGATGACACTGAATATTTTGGGCATGTGGGGAGAAAAAGAATGGGTGGGAGCGAAATCATTTCAATGTTATCAAGGGGGAGGGGCTGCCCACACTAAAGAGAAGCAGGCGTATCCTGAGATTTCCAAGTCTCTTTTTGCAAAGGCGGCGTGACACCAACCCATCTGTTTTCAGAAGACACTTTGGGAAAAAGCTGTGGAATGCTTCTCATGGGGATTCTGGAGCCTAGGCTACAACAGGGATATGTGGGTGGGCTGGTGGTTTGCACACAGCTATATCCTGTGGCCAGGGAGGGTCCAAAAGGAGGAAAGGGGTCACGTGCTTCTATCATTAGAGGCGAACCCAGAATTTCACTGGGAGCTCTGTCTTCTGATCTATACCACCAGGGCCGTGTTCATGCCTATATGCCACAGGCATGCATAATAAGGCAAGGAGCCACAGTCAAATTCCTGCGCATCTCAGCTTTCAATTATAAAATATATAAACAGGGTTCTAGTCCTTATGGCTGCAATGAAAGGCTTTCAGTAATGGGAATAGCAAAAAAGCAACGTCCTAGCCTAGCAAGACCTTAGTGTGTAAAGTGGTCAGTTTTCAAAGGCGATGTGATGTGCTAGCCCTTACAGTTCCATAGTCAAAAGCACATGGGAAATCCCTGCCAAAGCTAGGGATGTGGCTTGTCAAAGTCAGAGGTGTGGCTGAAGATTGCCGGTACGTGGGGTGGAGCTTCAGCTTGAGCTCGTTTCTCAATGGTAGATTTGGTTACTGCCATAGAAATTTCAGAATAAATTTGGGAGAAAAATGAGAACTTGCATAATTTGGGGTGGTGGTGGACAGGTCGATGAAAGTGTCGACCCAATGTGCGGCGGCAGTGAAGAAGGCCAATTCTATGCTTGGGATCATTAGGAAGGGTATTGAGAACAAAACGGCTAATATTATAATGCCGTTGTACAAATCTATGGTAAGGCCACACCTGGAGTATTGTGTCCAGTTCTGATAGCCGCATCTCAAAAAAGACATAGTGGAAATGGAAAAGGTGCAAAAGAGAGCGACTAAGATGATTACGGGGCTGGGGCACCTTCCTTATGAGGAAAGGCTACAGCGTTTGGGCCTCTTCAGCCTAGAAAAGAGATGCCTGAGGGGGGACATGATTGAGACATACAAAATTATGGATAGGGAAATGCTCTTAACACTCTCACATAACACGAGAACCAGGGGACATCCACTAAAATTAAGTGTTGGGCGGGTTAGGACAGACAAAAGAAAATATTTCTTTACTCAGCGTGTGGTCGGTCTGTAGAACTCCTTGCCACAGGATGTGGTGCTGGCTTCTAGCCTAGACACATTTAAAAGGGGATTGGATAAGTTTCTGGAGGAAAAATCCATTACGGGGTACAAGCCATGATGTGTATGCGCAACCTCCTGATTTTAGAAATGGGTTATGTCAGAATGCCAGATGCAAGGGAGGGCACCAGGATGAGGTATCTTGTTATCTGGTGTGTTCCCTGGGGCATTTGGTGGGCCGCTGTGAGATACAGGAAGCTGGACTAGATGGGACTATGGCCTGATCCAGTGGGGCTGCTCTTATGTTCTTATGTTCAAAATGTCAATTGCTAGGAGTGCAGACGCTTATGTTACAATATGGCATTCATACTACCCAACATATGAACGTCTTGGGTAGCTGGCTTCAATAAGCTATAGAGAAGCTATGCCGGAGTGGTGGGTAGATATATCTGCAGATAGGAACCATGAATTTTTAATAACTGGAGTCCAACTAGTTTGCATAGGTGAGAAATAAAAAAATTTAGATGGCACAGAGGATCGAGCTTTTCTGGGCATACCTGTGCACTTTCAAATTTCATATTTTTCTACTGCCCTTCCTCCAAGGAACTCAGGGTGATGAACATTTTTCCTCCCCATCTTTGGTCCTCACACCAACCCTGTGAGGTAGGTGAGACTGAGAGTGAGTGACCGACTGGCCCAAGGTCACCCAGGAAACTTAGTGTGTGCTTCCCTTTCTCTCTCCTTCTATTCCAGACTTTGGGTTTTCCAGTACACATCCCAGAAATAATAAAGGATCGTCACTCCATTCCCACTTTTTAAATTAAATATAAATATTTTTGAGTTCTGCAGTAGACAATACATTTGCAATCTCCCCTCTGTATATAAAAATGCAGACTCAAAACAGGCATGATCATAGAATGCCAATGTGGAATCCCATTCTTTAAAAAAAAAAAGAAAAATACAAACAACCCCTTTCCCCTAGTGACTCTGGAAAACTGAAACAAACAAACAAAAAATAAAACATCCACAGCTGGTAAGGCAAAAGTAACAATAAGGAATAACTTATTTTTCATATACAAAAATTAAATCCCCCAAATCTTTCAGAGCTTCAATGGCAGAAAAATGTTGAACACTATCGCCACCTCCTGGTCGACTTGGCTCAGTGCAAGTGCCTCTCCACTGTTGGCAACCTTCAGTCTCGAAAGACTCTGGTATGGTGCTCTGAATGGTGGTTCTGGAACAGCGTCTAGTGTGGCTGAAAAGGCCGATTCGGGAGTGACAATCCCTTCCACACCGAGAGCAAGTGCAGTCTGTCCCTGGTCTGTTTCCCTGGCTATGAGCCTTCCTTCTTTGCCTCTTAGCCTCAGACTGTTGGCCAAGTGTCTCTTCAAACTGGGAAAA
Organism: Tiliqua scincoides; assembly: GCF_035046505.1. NCBI lineage: Eukaryota > Metazoa > Chordata > Lepidosauria > Squamata > Scincidae > Tiliqua > Tiliqua scincoides. Next base: position 11,792,653 of record NC_089830.1, on the reverse strand, counting down.
GCCATGCAGCACAGCCTGCCTCCAAGCGGGCCGCTCAGAGGCCAGGGTTTCCCACTTGTTGAGGTCCACTCCTAAGGCCTTCAGATCCCTCTTGCAGATGTCCTTATATCGCAGCTGTGGTCTACCTGTAGGGTGCTTTCCTTGCACGAGTTCTCCATAGAGGAGATCCTTTGGGATCCGGCCATTATCCATTCTCACGACATGACCGAGCCAACGCAGGCGTCTCTGTTTCAGCAGTGCATACATGCTAGGGATTCCAGCACGTTCCAGGACTGTGTTGTTTCAACTTTGTCCTGCCAGGTGATGCCGAGAAAGCGTTGGAGGCAGCACATGTGGAAAGCGTTCAGTTTCCTCTCCTGTTGTGAGCGAAGAGTCCATGACTTGCTGCAGTACAGAAGTGTACTCAGGATGCAAGCTCTGTAGACCTGGATCTTGGTATGTTCCGTCAGCTTCTTGTTGGACCAGACTCTCTTTGTGAGTCTGGAAAACGTGGTAGCTGCTTTACCGATGCGTTTGTTTAGCTCGGTATCAAGAGAAAGAGTGTCGGAGATCGTTGAGCCAAGGTACACAAAGTCATGGACAACCTCCAGTTCATGCGCAGAGATTGTAATACAGGGAGGTGAGTCCACATCCTGAACCATGGCCTGTGTTTTCTTCAGGCTGATTGTCAGTCCAAAATCTTGGCAGGCCTTGCTAAAATGATCCATGAGCTGCTGGAGATCTTTGGCAGAGTGGGTAGTGACAGCTGCATCGTTGGCAAAGAGGAAGTCACGCAGACATTTCAGCTGGACTTTGGACTTTGCTCTTAGCCTGGAGAGGTTGAAGAGCTTTCCATCTGATCTGATCCAGAGATAGATGCCTTCTGTTGCAGTTCCAAAGGCATGCTTCAGCAAAACAGCGAAGAAAATCCCAAACAAGGTTGGTGCAAGAACACAGCCCTGCTTCACGCCGCTTCGGATGTCAAAGGGGTCTGATGAGGAGCCATCGAAGACAACAGTGCCCTTCACTTCCTTGTGGAAGGATCTGATGATGCTGAGGAGCCTGGGTGGACATCCAATCTTGGGGAGAATCTTGAAGCGGCCATCCCTGCTGACCAGGTCGAAGGCCTTCGTGAGATCTCTGAAGGCTATAAAGAGTGGCTGTCATTGTTCCCTGCATTTCTCCAGCAGTTGTCTAAGGGAGAATACCATATCAGTGGTGGACCTGTTGGATCAGAATCCGCACTGTGATTCTGGATAGACGCTCTCTGCAAGTACCTGGAGCCTCTTTAGTGCAACTTGGGCAAACAGCTTTCCTACAATGCTAAGGAGAGAGATGCCACGGTAGTTGTTGCAGTCACCCCTGTCGCCTTTGTTCTTGTACAGCGTGATGATGTTTGCATCCCTCATGTCTTGAGGTACTCCACCTTCTCTCCAGCAGAGACAGAGGATTTCATGCAGCTCAGTGACGATGATCTCTTTGCAGCACTTGAGGACTTCAGCAGGGATGCTGTCTTTTCCAGGTGCCTTGCCAAAGGCAAGGGAGTCCAGGGCCACGTGAAGTTCTTCTAGGGTTGGTTCACTGTCAAGCTCCTCCAGCACAGGCAGGCACTCAATGTTGTTCAGTGCTTCTTCGGTGACTACATTTTCTCTGGAATATAGCTCAGAGTAGTGCTGCACTCAGCGTTCCATCTGCTGCGTCTGATCCTGGATGACCTCGCCTGTAGCAGACTTCAGAGGGGCAATTTTCTTCTGCGTTGGACCCAGGGCCTGCTTGATACTGTCATACATCCCCTTGATGTTGCCCGTGTCAGCTGCTATCTGTATCTGGGAGCAGAGCTGGAGCCAGTAGTCGTTAGCACATCTCCTGGCAATCTGCTGGACTTTGCTGCGAGCAACTCGGAGGACCTGCAGGTTGTGCTCACTGGGACAGGCCTTGTATGCTGCTTGAGCTCTCCTCTTTTCCTCAATGACTGGTGTCCACTCCTCAGAGTGGGCTTCAAACCAGTCTGCCGTCTTGTTGGTCTTCTTGCCAAATATGGACAAGGCGTTGTAAACGGCATTCTTGAAATGATCCCATCTGTTGGATGGGTTTGCATCGACCGGGCCTGGAAGAGATTCCTCAAGCGCTTGTGCAAATTCCTCCACTTTTCTCTGATCCTGGGTCTTGCTGGAATCAATGCGAGGTCTTCCTTCCTTTTTCGTGTGGTACAGTCACTTTGTTTGCAGTTTCACTCTGCTGCACACCAGGGAGTGGTCGGTGTCGCAGGCAGCACCCTGATAGCTGCGTGTGATCTTGATGCTGGGAAGGCTGGAGCGTCTGGTGAGAATCAGGTCGAGCTGGTGCCAGTGCTTTGATCTTGGGTGTCTCCAAGAGACTCCATGTTGGGGCTTCGTGTTGAAGAACGTGTTGCTGACACAGAGACCGTGATGACAGCAAAACTCTAGCAGGCGTTGGCCATTTTTGTTCATCTTCCCAGTGCCGAACTGACCTAAGCAAGTGGGCCACGAACTGTTATCAGCACCAACGCTAGCATTGAAATCGCCGAGGATGAACAATGGCTCTTTTACGGGGATCTTCTTGATAGTGGTGGCCAGATCAACATAGAATTTGTCTTTGGCTTCTGCTGGAGACAACAGTCGATGAGAGTGACAGGTCCTGCTGATAACTGGAGCTGCAGGGACAAAATTCTTTCACTTCCCACAGTAGGTGGGATGATGGATTTCAGCAGGGTATTTCTGACCGCAAAGCCAACACCATGTTCCCTGGTTTTGTTTGGTAGTTTTCCCTGCCAGAAAAATGAGAAATTTCTCTCCTTGACAGATCTGGAATCTGGCAGCCTAGTCTCTTGAAGGGCGACGATGTCCATCTGCTGTCTTCTCAGCTCCTTATCGATGACATCTGTTTTGCGTGCATCGTCTATTACTTGCAGGTCATCAGAGAAGCCAGGTTTCATTGTCCTTACATTCCAGGTGCCCAGCTTTAGGGCAGTAGTTTTCTGTTTTCTGTTGCATGGTGCAGAGTTGTCGATCCGCTTGTCGGTTTTCACCCTAAACCCCACGCACCCCGTGAGGTTAACGGACCGTGGCGAGGCAACACCTTACTGGCTGGGGACTGCCCAGCGAGATGCAATGATCTCTCCCACCGTCGGAAACAGCCCCTGGCGTCACGCTCTACGGCAATCAAGGGAAGACTTATAACTGGTAACTGCTGCTTCCCGTGTTGTGCCGACACCATATGGCGAAGTTGGAGTATCCTCTCCAGTGGAGGGGGAAGAGAGGGGAAGAGAGGGGAAGTGGAGGGGTAAGAGAGTGGAGAAGAAAGAGAGGGGTTTGTGGTTATCAGGAAATTGAAGAGGGAGCAGTGGTGAGACAAACGGGTTGGTAGGGGGACCAGGTGGCTGGAGGAAGTAGCTGCCTTTGGGAGAGCTCCGTCTCCACAAGGTTATTTTTCAAGTTTTTAGTGCCTTCTGTCCTAGGATTTGATAAGAAAAGATATTTTATATTTTGGCGGAGAGTCGGCTCTTTGGAATGCACATCAATTGCATTTAATTAGACATTATCAGCCCTAATTTGTCAAACAAGATAAAGATTTGCTACAGCAGCCATCTTGAAGGGAAAGCCGTTGCTAGTAGCTTTTAACAACATTGCTACGTATAAAAACTGATTTTGCTGGAATGCAGAATTGTATGTTTAAAATTAACTTGAAGTGAAAGGAAAACAGCTCTCCAAACAAGAGTAGCCGGTTCTGTTTTTACAGTTTCAGTTTTAGTTACACAAGTGCTTTAATTCCAACTTTCAAGATGGTGGTTACTAGGGCACAGAGTGCTCGTTCTCCCACACAAGGGAATAAGTCCAAGTGTATTCAAAGGCTAACGGATGATTTTTGTGTTTCTTCTAAAGTAGGTTCTACTCATGAAAAGTCTTTTTTAAATGAAACTCTAAATGTCGATACAGCCGCTTCTCCAATTAGGAATGTGCATAGTGACCCTGCAGATAATAGCCTGTTTTACAAACCCTATGTGTTAGGGAAAACTATGACATGGACTTAGTAAATGAGGGGCTTGATACTTCACTTGATATTTCACTTGATACTGGAAATTGGTCTTTGGATCCTAATTTATTTCAGAAGCTTACGTGGCCTGTTGTGGGATCTTATAATATTTCAGAAGACCCCAAAATGACTATACAAGATACTCCGGACGAAGTTTTTTCCCATAATCTTACTGGTGCTAATGATGGACACTCTAGTTTTTTCTGCTCTCAGATGCGTGATCGATGTTTCCATATGGCTATAACGACTAAGGCAATATTTGAGAAGTTAAGTATGATGCATCAAGAAATTATGGGAATGAAAGCTTTATTACAACTCAATGTAAATTTAATAAGTGATGGAATTTTAAGAGCAGCTCCAACTATTGATCCTCTTAAACCCATTGGAGATCAGCAGACAGTGGATGTAACAACAATTGGAGTTAGAGATGTCAATGAAAGATCTAGCCGAATGGAGAAACAAGTTATGATCCCAAGAAGTCACGATTGTCAGCTGAATGATGCACAAGATAATTTGCAACCTTCCTCTGATTTCCAACCTTGTCAGGTTGGACTCAAGTATAATCAGGACTCAAGTATAGAAGAATTAAGATCAAATTTGACCTTTTCTAATAATGACCTCATAGTTATCGATGATTGGCATGATGAAGAAAATAATATTAGTCCCATTGCTTCTGCTACAGATAGGATTCCTGCACCGTCTTCTCAACTTTATTCTAAAGGTTTGATCCTTCCTTGTAGAGCAATGGAATATTCCTCTACCTTGGAGGCTGATCCAAATTCTAATGGTTATTACATTACTATAAATAATTGGCCCCTGGGTCGTCCAACTAATACATGGAGGTCTGCCAGAGAAGTTGAACAGACCATAAAGAAGATCCTGGGTGAGGATTGGAATGCAAAAGAGTCTTTTTTTTTTTTTTTTGTATTTGTTGATATCCAAATAATCCTGATATAAAATGGGGAAGAATTCTGTTAATTTTTAGCAATCTGGAACATGCACACCATTTCTGGGGACTACTCTATAAATTTGAGTTTATGCAAATATCTTTTAAATGGGGTCTGAATGATAAATTTGATATAAATTTTCAGCCCCCTAGAAGGGAAAAAAAGGGAAGGTTTGTAGCTAAATATGCCTCATGGCAAGGGAAAAATAAATCAACTTCCCAGTTTAAGTCCAGAAATGACTTTGGAAAACATAGCGGGACAGCTAAGGACTTAATCAGACGAATTAGGGGACCGGAGCCTTGTCCCTCCTTTGTGACCTTTCCGAATAATATAGCCCTTAAACAGGTCTTGGATAAGTTATTCTGCAAAAGTAAATCATGCAGAATTGAGGAACCATTGCCTGAGAATTTTAAACCCTTGGGTTATTATAACTATCAAACGGTTCAGCGCGCCCCATTTTATGATAGGGATTGACCAGAATGGTGAAGGCCTCATACTCAGTCTATAAATCTTTTATCCTGGAACATTGCTGGTTGGCAAAATAAGTTAATTGACCCAGATATTACTCAGTATCTGTTATCCTTTGAAATTATATGTCTCCAAGAAACATGGCTTACAGATTCTGAAAGCCCTTTTTTGCAGGGTTGTAATGTATGGCATATGCCTGCGGTCAAAGTTTCTTTTCAAAGAAGAGGGAGTGGAGGTTTGGCCCTTTTTATTGCAGCTACCACAGGCCTGGAAGGCACAGAACTCACCTGTTTGTCTTCTAATTATTGGCAAGTTATACTGATTAAGGGATGCAGAAGGAGTTCTTGGATTTGTATAAATGTATATATTCCCCCGAGAATTGTGAACTCAGCAATTGTCATTTGGGATCCTTTTGGGGGTTTACTTGACACATTAACTGTTGAATATCCTAATATCCCCTTTATGATCTGTGGGGATTTCAACGCCAGAATCGGTGACAGTCTCAAAATGGAGTTGGCTTTTGGTATTGAGTCAGAAGTGAATCATTGTCCATTTAGAGTGTCTTGTGATAAAATGATCAATAATTATGTTCGCTCTCTAATGAAGTTAATATTCCAATTCCAGCTCATTTGTTTAAATGGTTCCAATCTGGATAGCTCCAAAGGATACTATACATTCCTTAGGGAGAAAGGGGCAAGTGTAATAGACTATATTTTTTGTTCAAATGTTCTGTTTGGATGGATAAACTGTATGGCAATAGGAGATAGAGCGGACAGTGATCATCTTCCACTTATAATGTCCTTTAACTGTAATTCAGTTCATACAAGGGTGTTGACGAATACTACATTGCAAGGTTTGGAACAAGGAGTTAGAAGATTAAAATGGTCATTGGAGATTGATACAAGTGCTAGAGCCTTGTTGTACTCTGAACAATTACTAGTGAAAAGAAGGCAGGTGATACAGTCCCACTCTGATATAGGTGGGACTTACCAGCAAACTATTATGGCTCTTAGACCCGTAGTATCGGCTCCCTTTCAAAAGAAGTCGAAGAAGGGCAATGATTCATGGTATGATAAAGAATGTATTATGCATAAAAAGCAGTTAACTAGAACACTGAGATATGCAAAAGTCGCTGCCAATAAAGAAGCTATGGAATGTTATTTGACTACTCACAAGGCGTATAAACGACTTCTCCAAAATAAAAAAAGAAAGGCTTTTATGTAGCAAATTGGAAGGCCCTGGAAGCTGCAACGAAAGAAAAAAATCAAATTCAATTCTGGAGTTTAATTAATAGAGGTTTTTTACATCAAACCAGAGGAATTGTAAATTCTATCTCACCTGTAACCTGGATTTCTCACTTTAGTTATATCTTTGGGAGTGAGATAGACTTTCCCTTACCATCAGTAGATATACCTAACTGCTCTGAATGGCCTCCGGTCTCATGTAATGAAACTGTACAATTGATTGAGATTATGAGGACGGGTAAGGCGCCAGGTGATGATATGATACCAGCGGAGATCATTAAGTTGGACCTGCATTGGTGGTCCCCTATTTTTGCCAATCTTTTCACGTGGATTAATCACTCCGGTAGAGTGCCTTTCGAATGGTTAAATAGCATAGTGATACCTAGATATAAAAAGGGTGATCCTAAGGAACCCTCAAACTATAGGCCTATCAGTTTAATCAATGTGGCAGCGAAATTATATGCCAGAGTTTTATTGAATAAACTTATAGAGTGGGATAACACCCAGGCTATTATTCATCATGAACAGGCTGGATTTAGAAAAGGCAGGAGTACTATTGATCAAGCATTTATATTACATCATATTATATGTAAATACACCAAGCATGCTAAAAGATCTCTTTATTTGGCCTTTGTGGATTTTACATCAGCTTTTGATTTAATTGATAGAGAGAGGCTGTGGACCAAATTATCCATGACCAATATAGATAAACGCCTATTGTGGCTTATTGAGATATTACACAGCCAAAATACACTTCAAGTGCGATTAGGCAATTTAGGTTATTTGACCAAAAAGATCCAGGTCAATAGGGGGGTTAAACAGGGCTGTATATTAGCTCCTTTTTTATTTAACTTTTATGTAAATAATTTGATCCCACAAATGTCCTCTCTATCTTTTTTTCCTCCTTCTATAGGAGATAGGAAGATTTCTATTCTGCTGTATGCAGATGATTTAGTTATGATGTCTCAGAATCAAATTGGACTTAAGAGGATGTTGTATAGATTTGGTCAACTTTGCAAGGAAGAGCATTTAAAAATAAATTACTCTAAAAGTAAGATCATGATTTTTGGGAAGGGCTCTGTCAATCATAAATGGAAGCTTGATGGGCATGTTATAGAACAGGTAAATTCATTTAAATATCTTGGCATACAATTTTCAAAGAGTCTGACCTGGAAACAACATAGTGAGATGATTTTAATCTCCAGTGCCAGACAGATGGGTTTGTTAAAAAAAATTTTTTATGCTAGAGGCGGACAGTTAATTCCCCCACTGATTAAAGTTCATGAAGCAAAGATCTTACCTCATATGTTATATGGGGCAGAGTTGTGGGGAGACTCATTTAAGGGAAACTTAGAAGTCTTACAAAATAAATTTTTGAGACAAATATTAGGACTGTCTCCAGGCACTCCTGCGGTTCATATTAGAGCAGAGCTAGGACTGCCATCTTTAGCCATTAGAATGGACCTTGCTTACTTCCGATTTTGGAGAAGGATCAATGCTATGGAAGAGTCAGCTCTAGCAAAAGAATGCTGGAATGAACAGATGCTTATTGGAGGATGGGTCAATCAGGTTTTTTTTAAGTTAAAGTATTTTAACCTGGAGTATGACAAGTTTCTGTGCCTGAGTCCTAAAGAGCTCAGGGAATGGATTTATGACTGGGAAACTTACCAAGACAAAGTTTCTTTATGGGAATCTCGATATTCGAGCTGGTATCCCCATATTAACATCCAGCATATGATGTCCATTTATTTTGAGACTCTGACTTACCCACAGTTAAGAAGAGCTTTTACTGAACTGAGATTTCAACAAATGCCTTCAGCATATTTAGAGGGTAGATATAAAAAAATTCCTATAGCAAAGCGCCTTTGTGTTTATGGATGTGGGCAAGTTGAAGATGTGTTACATTATTTACTGATTTGCCCCTTATATGGGAATCCGAGAAGCCGTTTTTTGGAACCAATAGTAAAATCCCTGTGTGGTTATTCCCCTGAACAATTAGTTTATTATCTACTTGAGGATTTACAATCAAATGTTACTTTTGCTGTGGCACATTTTGCCCTTGCGGCTAAAAAGATAAGATCGTGTTTTATTCAATTTGTTAATAACTGAGTTTTACTGTATGGCACTATTATACTAAAGTATATATACATTTTATATATTTTATTTTTCTTTCCAAATGTAATGACCTATGGTTAAGCAATAAAGGATTTGATTGATTGATTGATTGATAAATTTTGATAAACGGGATGCAGTGGGGAGGGGGAAGAGAGGGGATTGTGGGTATCAGGAAATTGGAGAGGGAGCAGTGGAGAGACAAACGGGATGCAGGGGGAAGGGGCAAGAGAGGGGTTTGTGGGTATCAGGAAATTGGAGAGGGAGCAGTGGTGAGACAAATGGGATGGAGGGGGAAGGGGCAAGAGAGGGGTTTGTGGGTATCAGGAAAGCCTAGCACCCATGCTTAGAGATTTCCCAAGATCATGCGTCTGGAGCAGAGTCTGGAGTCTTTCCTTTCTGGGCAAGTCTATCAGTGAGCAAAGAGCGAGAGAGTCCTGTAGTCCCATTGCCGACTCCGTGTCCTAGCACCATTTTGAAAGTGCTGAGTTGCTGGCTGCTTCCACTAGCACTCTTGGCCTGGCAGCCAGCCACGTCCACCATTTTGAAGTCAGACCTAGACCAAGACTTCTTAATAAGCCATGAAAACTTGTTTCCAGTTTCAGCAGAGATGTGCCTTTGGCTGTCCAAAATCCACTTTCACGTCCTGACGTGGAGGTGGCTAAAAACAGTTTCCTCTCACGCTCCCCAAGAGAGATGGACCTGGCTACAGATGAAGATGACTTACAAGCAGGCTATTGCCCATCTTGACAGCAACTCTGCGTTGCTAAGCTAGCCTGGCAGCCATCTTCCCCGGAGGATGAGAATGGCATGTCTCAGCCCAGGTCTTCGGCACCAAGTCTATCTGGCTGTTTTGGAGTCCATTAGCTACATGAAGTGTCCGCTCCCTGTTCTCTCCCTTCTGAAGACGACCGGAGGTTGGCAGGGGTCAGGCACGAGTCATACGTGGGTCTGCATGCGTTGGTGGGCAGGGCGCCCATAGTCGGACTGCTGGGACAGGGAGGTATAAGAGAAGCGGGAGCAGCCCGAGGTCTTTCTGGCCTGGTCCGACTGCTCATACCCGCTCTCGGCCTTCTCGTAGCTGCTGGGCTTGACGTAGCTGGTGAAAGCCCAGCTGTAGGGGGCTGTGAGGTAGGCCGTCCCGCTGTACATGCTTTCCTGAGGGAAAAGTCGCTCGTGTGGGTCATAGGCTGCACGAGAGCCTGGTGTACCCAGGGTGTACCGGTGGGCATACTCATTCAACTTGGGCTGGACCGGCCCAGCGGAAGGGTAGAGAGAAGATGCCCCAAACAAAGGTCGGGTGGTTGGCGTGTACTCAGAGAAGCTGCTTCCTAAACATTGCTCCTCATGGGCGCTGACCTTGTAGTAGCCATTGGTGGGATCCTGGGGAGGACAAAGACAGAAATGCCAATGAAGCAAGGTTAAGGTACCACCAAATTATTTGGAGGGCCGATTCACAGTGTGGTGCAATGGTTAGAGCATTGGACTACAACAAGGGAACCCCAGGTTCACCTCCCATAGCTGCTTTAGGAAAGAATGAAAAGAATGGACCAATTATGGAGAAGTTCACAGGTAGGCCTCTTTGCCGTCAGGTGTGGTGGGCACTAGGTTAGACAGCATTAAGAGAACATTAGACCCACTGCCCACAAATCTGCTATCCTAACTATTAGTGGAGAACAGAACTTTTCTGTTTCAAAGGCAGGATGCCAGCAGGTACCACCTGCTGAGGAAAAGATGCCAGGGATGATGTTCGTGTTCTAAAAACACTGGGAAGGCAGGGTATACATGTCTTAAATCAATGAATAAATGTCACCATCACACCCTGCTTTTGAGCATGTCGATTCATCTGGTTGGCACTTGTGGAAAGAGAAGGACCTTTTGGCATCACCCAGTAAGGCCACACATCTCTGGGGGTTCAAAGTGTACATTACTGTACACATCTTTGCTGGACCACACTGACTTAGAGCCTCAGTTTGGGTGGATCTACTGTGAGTCTCCCACACTCCCAGTTGAGCTCACCTTCAGTTCTTGGCTCCCCGTCACCATGGGCTCCTTGCCATCACCCTCTGTCTCACTCGGCCGGCTTGGGCTGCTATCGCTCGTGGTGATCTGCACAAGGATATCTGCTTTGGAGAGCTGCGCCCCCCGCTTGGCTGCAGGATTTATGGACAGACAGAGGTGTGAGCTGAAAACTTGGTCTTCTACAGGATTTCACTCCAGGGGATTTAAACAATGACATCTGCGCACATTCCAGATCGTGGAAAGCTCTGGGATGGGCATGTGAAAACACCAGGAAGTGGCAAGATGCACTGAAGCCCTTCTTTGATCTATCCCTATGTAGATTGGGTAGCATTATTCAACGGAGGCATGGGTGGATCCCTATCCCCTTGGGCAGCTAGCTGGGAGAAGAGCAGGCCCATATATCTGCTGTTCGCAAGCTCCACTGGTGGCACCATTCCACCCACTGGTTTTCCCAAGAAACTGTGCAGGGGCAAGTGTCTGCGGGACCCCAGGAAAACAGCTCAAATGGTTGCGTCTGGAGCCGCCGTCCGTAGCAGGGAGATGTCAGGCCAATGGAAAAGGAGGGGGAGAGGCTTTGAAGACCAGGTGGGGATATTCAGTGGGCCTAACCAAGTCCACAGACCAGAGGAGCTCAGAGGAAGAGGGAATAACCCTGCCTCTATCCAGCATTCTGACAATGCAGCCTTAACTATAGGCTGGCAGCAAACAGATCATTTGATTTTGTACCCCAACTTTCTCCCCAAAGGTCACTCAAGGATTGGTGACGTGGGCTGCAACTCAGGGGCACAAGGCCCCCACGTAATTCCTGGGAGGGCTGAGAACGGTTGGTTGGCAACCTTCAGTCTCGAAAGACTATGGTAGAAGCCTGCAGCACCCAGTATTCCCAAGCGGTCTCCCATCCAAGGATTAACCAGGCCTGACCCTGCTTAGCTTCTGAGAATGACACCTCACCTTTCCCACAGCGCTTCCGTCGGTAGCAGAAAGAGATGACAACCACCAGGAGCAGGAGAACAGCAACCCCAGAGGCAGCTAAGCCCCCCATGATCAGGACGGACAAGACCTCTGCGGGGAGAATTCATGCCTTTAATTACTGGCATTTGATTTCATGCCATCTTAAATGATACCTTGTGCTTTCTTCTGGTTGGGGACCAGAGCACGAATGCAAGTCAAAAATGGACGGGTGTCAAAGCACAGACTTAGCTTGAAAATTTATTTTGGCCAGCAAAAAAACATAACTTTTTTGGTTGCAATTTTACCCTGCGCTGGAACAGGCAAGCCAAGAGGCTTGCGTTGTATCCAGCACAGGACAGGGGCCCAAGGCGGCCCAGCCAGAGGCAAGAGGAAACTTTTCCCCTTACTCCGGGTAAGGTGACTTTTCCCCTATGGGTCTCCTTGGACTTGTGCCACCTCCTGAGGTGGCACAAGTCCAAGGACAGCGGAGTGACTTGGAGCTGCTCCAAGCTCCCCGGGAACGAGGGTTGGGATCCAGCATAAGCGCTGGATCCCAGCCCCGCCTCCTGCTCCCCACCTGCCCACCGCCCGCCCTCCCCCCACCCAGGAATGCCTCCCTCCCCACCTTCCTTCCCGCCCACCCCAGAGGCTTGCATCAGCCCAGGCTGAACACAGCTGGAAGAGCAAAGTGATGAACGTCAAGTGCAGTGATTCCCAAACTGAGGCTCCCTGGGAAGCCATGGAATCCAGCCAGGGGAGATGCAGAATCCTGGTGAAAATCTGCCACCCTATACACTATAGGATTGTAGCCCTAATGGGGAGCTGTGGCCAAAGGCCCAGTAGGTCAAGGGAACTGCTAGTTGGAAAGGTTTGGGAACCACTGCCCAAGGGGGGATGAAAGTCAAGGTCATGTTGTGTCACATCAGTATTCTGCCCTCCTCCTCCAGGACCTCAGTCTCAAGCTGGAGATTATCCCCTTTTATTCTCCCAACAATCCCTGCCAAAGTATGCTGTACAGAGAGACAGTGGCTTGCTAAGGTGAGTTTCACTGCTCTGCTGGGCTCTGCACTTGGATCTCTCTGCTTTGAAAACAGGAGATCTGGCGGGGCCCCAGTGAGTTCACCATGAAGCTTGTTCCTGGTGAAATTAGTAGAGGGGGATGGGGAATCTTACCTTGGCGGCATAAGCTGACAGTAGCGGAACGTGCGCCAAAGTGATTCCATGCGGTACAGTTGTAGGCCAAGGTGAAGTCGCTGTCATGCGTTGGGTCGATCAGCAAAGCAGAGAGCACCCCTTGGTCGGTCACCATGGTGTCCACCGTGAACCGATCTAGCGAGCCAGCATCCAGCACCCATTCACCCCACGACCAGGCCTGTTGCAAAGAGACAGGAGGGCAAATCAGAAGCCTGGACAGGTAGAAGATGATGGCTGCAATGCTAACCACACTTTCCTGAGAGTAAGCCCCAGTGAACAAAATAGGACTTACTTCTGAGTACACCTGGTTAGCCTCGTGCCCGATGGGTACCAAGCCCAAGGATCGACTCTAGACGCTACGGGGACGATTGGCCATTCAGAACCTTCCAAGGTTTTGTGGGAAAATCTAAACTAGGGATTCTTAACCAGGGTTATCCATACCCTTTGGAGGTACCAGAACCCAATGAGGGAGGTATGGGACTCAGGCTGCAATCCTAACCACACTTTCCTGAGAGTAAGCCCCATTGAACAAAATAGGACTTACTTCTGAGTAGACCTGGTTAGGATTGTGCTCTCAATCTCTGAACAATTAAAAAAAATTGTTGTTAGATTAGGTGATTAACTATTACCATTATTTATATGGATAAGATTATTAAGTATCACCACTGTCAATGCAGATTGAGGCATTCTGATCCTTGCTATCCATATGTAAAGTAGAACCCCGCTGCTGACAAAATAGTGGTACCTAATAGGACTGGTGATGATGCTGATTCCTACAGACTAGTGAAGAAGGTATGGGGACACACTGGGCAATCTATGGGGGGTGGGGGGTCTGTAATAGTAAAAGGGTTAAGAACCCTGAACTAAGCAGTGTGCGTTTAAAATCATGGGTTCATTATCTGTACATTCTAACTACTTTGGCACACATGCATTTCACCTTTTCATCCAACTTCACAAATAATATCTGGTTTCTTTTGCATATGACATACCCTACTGCCTTTCCAAAGACTGGGGCTGGCCTTCTGAGGTGAGGGGAGGTTGTACACAGCCTGCCCAGGCCTCAGAAGGTCTTTGAAAAGCACTTCCAGCTTTGGTTGAAAACCAGGGGTGCCTTCAGGACTCCAGAAGGTCTCCAGGAGGCTTTATGAGGTGCAGGGACACTGCAGGCTACCTCCTCGCACCTCAGAAGGTCAGCCAGAGTCTTCAGAAAGACATTTTGTGAAAACCTGGAAGTGCCTCTCCAAAGGCTCCGGCTGAACTCAGAAGACCTCCTAGACACGACTTCCAGTCATGCCTGGGAGGTCCTCTGAGGTCCTCCAGTGGTTGGCAACCTTCAGTCTCGAAAGACTATGGTAGAAGCCTACAGCACCCGGTATTCCCAAGCGGTCTCCCGTCCAAGTACTAACCAGGCCTGACCCTGCTTAGCTTCCGAGATCAGATGAGATCAGGCATGTGCAGGGCAACAGTTGCTGCTCCAGTGTGGGCTTGCAATCCATGTTGAGTCAACTCCATGGATCACAACTCCATGGATAAGGAGGACCATCTGGTACATTCAGGCCTGGTTAAGGCATGAGGGTGGAGGGCAAAGGCGAGTCAAGCACTTACAATCCTGTCGGGGGGTGGGACGCTCCCCACCAAACACTCCAGCCGTGCCTTGGCCCCCACTGCAGTCTGCAGGCTTGGTTCCGCGCCGATAATGGGCGGCCCTGAGGAAAAGACAAAAATGACGGATGCAATCAGGTCTGGTCAGATTTCCGCCAGGCTCACTGCAATAGGTTGCTGTGCATGACCTGGTTCCAAGACCCCTCACCATTCACAGCTACTGCCTTCTCAGCCACTCCAATGCGTGGCACGATGGCTTTGCAGACGTACATGCCGGCATCTTCCTGCGTCACAGCCTTGAGGTGTAGCGCGTTTCCAATGCTCGACACCTGTGGGTACAAGTGAATTCAGATTTATTTACTGAAATGAAGGGATCAGTGCTCTTTTTCCAGCCCAAAAAAGGATACCCGGCCTCAGTTATCTAACCAGGGAACAGAACATCCTAAACTGAAGGCCTGTTTGGACAGAAGGGCTTCACAATTTTTCTGAGGATTCTAAGTGGGTGGGTCTCCTGGTGCCACAACCAAAACTGTGTCCTGTGTGTTCACCAGGCTCAGTTCAGGTGGGGAGGAAGGCAGAAAGGGGTGCCCCCCGTTGACCTTGGCAGACAGTCAGAATAAAGCAAAGGTTCTATATCTCTCTATATCACCATGGTCTTCCACCTGGCCCACTGTGCTGCAAGACAACAGGAGGGGGTAGAGGTTGGTGTTCCCAGATTTGTGTTTGGTAAATTACACACAACTTGGGAACCTGAACTCCTTCTTGGTCCAGGCTAGGGTGAGAGGTGGACTCCCCGCCCAGGTACAGGTGAAAGAGGCATCAGAACCAACACCTACAGTCAGGGGCTTGGGCTGGGAGATAAGGCGGGCTCCAACTGCAGGAAAAAAGTGGAAAACAGGGGTTAGGGGGGCCCATCGCTCAGTAGTAGAGACCTGCTTTCCATGCAGAAGGTCCCAGGAGTGGATTTTCTTTTTTTTCTTTTAAAGACAGCGCTTGCCTTCTTTGTGAATGGCTTTTTGGTTGACAAGCAGTTCATTAAACATTCTTCTTAAAATCTGCAGTTTTATACACTGTTGTCTTCAATAGTGTGAATGAACATGTGTTTATGCATGTATTAAATAGTTTGTTTTCAAAAAATTTGTATGTAGATACACATCTGCCTGTGCTGCTTCATACAAGTACTTATAAAATTAATTGGGGGTAGCTTTATAGTCAATTAAGGGTTTTGATCCGTGTGCATAATATATAAAAAACAAATTAAGCATGCTTTCTTGCTTCAGAAATGGTTATTTTTACTCATATGCAAATTGATGCAAAGGTAATGGATATATTAGTCACCTCGCTCTAATTGGGTGAAACCCAGCTGTGAATGCATCAAAAATATGACACGAATGCCTAATTTTACCACGATGATGGTCGCAGGTTGGAGGCCTTTGAGGTCTACCTGCTGGAACGGCAAGTGGGGTTACAGGAGAGAAGATCCTGGTGGGGGGAGCCCCACATCTGACCTGCCCACACTCAGTATCTGGCACCAATCTGGCACCAAGGTCACCCTCGTCATCTCCTTGTCCATCCTCCTCTTCCAAAGTGTTCCCACCTATCCCAGGATACACAGACCCAACCTGCCTCCTTCACTTACAATGCACATCCACCAGTGTGCTGCCGACGGCATTCGAGCCCTCGCACGACACGGGCTCCATGAAAAACGATTGATTGACTATCGCCACATCGCTGTCCCCGTTGGCCTCCGGAATGGGCACACCTCCTTTGGCCCACCTGCGAAGGCATGCACTGGCATCAGACGAGCCCGGCTCATTGTAATCCCCAAAGCTGCCAGTAGAGGGACACCCCCGGGGCTGTCCACTGCTCACCCACACCCCACCCAGGAATGCCTCTGTCCTGCCTCCTCCCTGACGCCCCCTGCCTCCCCCACGCCTACCTTTCACTCTTGCATCGGCCCACCCAGGCCATCGCAAGACTCAGCAGGGAAGCCGCCACAGAGGCTGGATTCAGCCTCCATGTGTTGGCGCATCTCCTTGTGGCTTCTGGCACGTTAGCGACCCTCCCGGGCCGGCGCAATAAACTTGTGGCCCAAGGCACGGTTAGGATTGTGCCCTTTGTCTCTTTTAGGGGTTTAGCCAACTCTTGCTTCTGAACATCCACGGACCTTCCCAGCCTTCGTCAAGGGCTCTGCTCTGACCATCAGAAAGGAAATGGGAGATCTTTGTGCTCCTAAGACAAGCCCAGCAGCACAGCCAGAGAAAAAGGTGGCAGCAGTGCTGCTTAGCAGTCTGTGAAACAAGAAGAGCCAATCAAGCTCCAAGTGTGCTTTGAAAAATCTGCCGGCTCACCTGGTGAACTACAGGAGGGAGAGAAGGGACGGAAGACTGCCGCTGGGCACAGGTGTCAGCTTCCGTGTGTCATTTGCAGGGATCCAATTGAGATCCAGCAGGGAGCTCCTGGAAAGATGAGGAATGATTTTATTCATTTGAAGAATGGAAGAAGCATATGCTGTTAGAGTTGGAAGGGAACTTGAAGAGCAGGGGCAAGCCAGGGCACAGGCCCCGCAATGGGGCTACTCAAGTCTGCGCTGGCTGAACCGCCACTTTGCAGCCTGACATGGAGGAAAGAATCTTCACCAGTCCCACCCCTCCCTGGGCCTGTCACTCCTGCACCCCGCCCCGGAATGCCTTCCCCCTCCCCAAAAACCTGCACCACCACCTGGGGTCGTGACTTACCTTTGGGTGCACTCTTCGCTCACAACAGGAGAGGCAGCTGAACGCTTTCCACATGCGCTGACTCCGGCGCACCCTCGGCATCACCTGGCAGGACAAAGTTCCAAACAACACAGTCCTGAGAGATGCCTGCATTGGCTCGGTCATGTCGTGAGAATGGATGATGGCCGGATCCCAAAGGATCTCCTCTATGGAGAACTCCTGCAGGGAAAGCGCCCTACAGGTAGACCACAGCTGCGATACAAGGACATCTGCAAGAGGGATCTGAAGGCCTTAGGAGTGGACCTCAACAGGTGGGAAACCCTGGCCTCTGAGCGGCCCGCTTGGAGGCAGGCTGTGCAGCATGGCCTTTCCCAGTTTGAAGAGACACTTGGCCAACAGACTGAGGCAAAGAGGCAAAGAAGGAAGGCCCACAGCCAGGGAGACAGACCAGGGACAGACTGCACTTGCTCCCGGTGTGGAAGGGATTGTCACTCCCGAATCGTCCTTTTCAGCCACACTAGACGCTGTTCCAGAACCACCATTCAGTGCGCGATACCATAGCCTTTCGAGACTGTAGGTTGCCAACACCCCTGGCATCTCTACTTGGCGCTGAGGCCCAGGGCTCATGGACATTCTTCACTGGGTGATGTAGATGTGCCTTATAGTACATTGGTGACACCCAGTGCCATTGCTCGGAGGGTTTAGGATTGGGCTCTTATTTCAAACCCCTGCTCAGTGCACGGCCACTGATCACCTAACTCAGTAATGGCAACCGACACTGTCTATATTGTTTTGCTTTTTAATTCATTTTTTTCTTTGTTGGTTTGCTTTTTAGAGGCAAGGAAGGCAGGATAGAAATGTTTAAAAGTAAATTTAATAAGAAAACAAATTACCTCCTAACAGTGAGGCAACACAAAGATAAAAACAGCAGATAAAGTGGCAGCACTAAAACCATCTATTCTAACCCAGTTAAGCACCTTGCAAAATAAAAATGGTTATTGCCTGGTACCCAATCAGACAAGGTAGAAACCAGATGAGCTTCCATTGGGAGAGCATTTGACAGGTAGGGCACCACAGCCAAGGAGATCCTCTCAGCAGAAGTAGCCCACCCCACCTCAGCACAGATGGCACCCAAGGTGTTCAGAGAATGACTGCCCAAGGTGACCCTCTTCCATGATCAGACTAGGGAGCAGATGATCTTGCAAAGAATAAGGGAAACAGGAGGGAATTTGGCAGAGGCAGACAGAGAGACAGTGCAAAAGAGAGGCAAAGAAATAAAGAGAAGAAGGAAAAGGATGAGCAGAGGAGACCAAGGCCAACAATTCCTTGCACGAAATCATTTGTGTCAAAATCTTCCTTGTGCTGCTGAATCAAAGGGTCTTCCCTCTTTTCTTCTGTCTTTTGTTAAGAGAGTATTTAGCTTCAGGGCTCATCTGGAAATTGTATTTTTTAATTAATTAATATGTCAATTTTCACACTCTGCCAAGTGTTTAGATGGGCATTTTTTATTTAGACTCTCAGGAGTCTGAATTCCAGTCAAGACTTTAGGAGCTAATGAAGTATTATGCTAATATGTGATATGCTCCCTTCTGTGACAGACAGAAAGCACCTAGTGACACCAGAACACTCATTCCGACACTGCTGAATTCCAGGGCCTAAATCTGGTTTATACTTCCACATCAGCCATGGTCATGATTCTGCAGGTATTTGACTGATTGCGAATTCAAAGCACATATTGTACTCACCAGATCTTCCTTGTAGTATTCTGGTGGGTGCTTTCCAGTTGGCAAACACAGCCTGGCACAGTGGCACATAAAGCCCTGGATGCCTTTTTTGCTGTGCTTGATGAAGACCCGCTGTAAAATGGCCTTGGTGGCAGCACCAACCACTTTGCCTTCCTCATTGACATCCCTGCTTTCAAGACCTGAATGGGTGAGAGAGAAGGCCAATCAATCAGAGATGCCTGCTGGACCTTTTTCTTCTTTTAACTACAAAGTCTGTTTTGTTCTCTTATTTGTTTGTGCCTATCTCCATGCACGGGAAATCCCCTTTTCTTTCCAACTTCCTCAGTCCATCCCAAGCCACCACTGCCCTCTCTGCTTTTTGACCTCTCTATCTAACTGTGCCTTATGAGTGGGCAGAAAAAGACAGCTTCACGTAATTTTAATTTATTTTTTCAATAGATTTATATCCTGCCCTTCTCCAGAACAACAGGAAGTCCAGGGTGGGTCACAATCACAAATTAAAATTCCAGAAAAAACAAAAAACAATGAACTTAAAAATATATCAAAATACAATAAATAAATCATGAAGTTTAAACAACCCCCCCCCCCAATAAGGTCAATAGAAAAGCAAAACAAAATCAACAGATACCAAGGTACACAATAATTGTGCACTGTTTTTGTTCCCCTCCCCCTAAAAAATGTGTATTTGAATGTAAATTGTGATGAAAGAGAAGGGTTAAAAGGACTCAAAGCCTAGCAGTTAGTGACGGCCCTTGATCTCTTGCTGTCCACTCTATTCTTCCTATTGGTCCGTTTGGGATTAACTGGGAAAAAATGATAGCTTTCTCTGCCACCTAGGGAGCTGAGTCAGAAGGAGGCTACCTTGGGGACCCGCCCTCCTTGGTGAACAGAGAGCCCCAAAATCTAGTGGGTTCCTTTTCTTCTGGAAGTTAAAACAGTCATGTAATGAGATTATCAGAGACCAGTGATGAACCTGCTCCCTCCTGGATGAACTTGGACCACAAAATCCTTAAAAAATATAGGGAGTTTATGAAAGGGCAAAGCTGCACTCCTCACTTACACATGAAGTAGGCAGGAAAATCTTCTCCTCTTAGGAAGCTCCCATTAATATGAGCCAGGTGTCCTAGAGAGACAGTGGAATAAATAGGAAGTTACTCTTGGAAAACCAACCTGAATCAGTATTAGCTTATGAGGCAGTGCTCTGAAGTGGTTGTAAAGTGCCATGAGACCTCTGGAGAGACCCATCTTGAAGGACAGCTTCAGTGCTCAGGGGATGCCTTTTGGGACTTCCTTCATGGTGTTGCCATCGACAATGGACGGAATGTTGATTCTTGGACTGTCAAGACAGCACCTAGGACTGCCAGAGATCTCCCTAGGTCAGTGTTTCTCAAACTGTGGGTCAGGACCCACTAGGTGAACCGAGAGCCAATTTCAGGTGGCTCCCCATATCATTTCAATATTTTGTTTTTACTATATTAGACTTGATGCTACCATTTGGGGAAATGTGACAAACTTGTACTTTTTACAGGCTAGAATGTAACACAGTAAATGGGACTTACTCCTGGATAAGCACGGGTAGGATTGCAGCCTATGACTGTGAAAACGTTTCCTGCTTATTGAATGCAAATCTTAGAGAACTTTTATAAAATGATGTATAGATGGTGTCTGACTCCAGGTAAACTGGCAAAAATGTATTAATATACCAAATAGATGTTGGAAGTGTACAAGACAAGAAGGAATGTTCTACCATATGTGGTGGACTTGTACAAAAGCAAAAATATATTGGACTTTGATAGACCAGCAAATGCAGTTGACATTTAAGGTAAATTTACAGATGAAACAAGACACTATTTTGTTGGGAATATTGGATGATTCAATTCAGAAAGACTATGAAACTATGTTTTTATAGATGACAACTGCTGCAAGAATATCGTATGCCAAATACTGGAAAGTTCCAGAGATACCTGTAGTGGAAGAACACTGGCTAAAGGTATTGAATTTGACAGAAATGGATAAACTTACAATACTTCTTAAAGATAAGCCAGTAAAAACTTTTATGGACAATTGGAAACCATTCATGGACTTCCTGCGCATTGAAGGGAGAATGGGTCAAATAATCTATGGATTTGATGAGTAGATAGGGGATTTAACTTTTATGGTTTTCTCATTTTTCTTTTTCTTTTGAAAATGCACATTTTAAATAAGTGTAGATTGTTTAAGATGTGATGACTAACTTTTTTGTATGATTTGTAGTAGTAGAACAAAAAAATGTAGTTTGAGATCTCCACACTTGCCACACAACTTGTAATATCTTTATTCTTTTTAATTTGTTTGTATTTGCATTTATTAAAAGAAAGAAAGAAAGAAAGATTTTCCTGCTTGATGATGTCACTTCAGAACATCATTTCCGGTGGGTCCTGATAGATTCTCATTCTAAAAAGGAGGTCCTGGTGCGAGTAGTTTGAGAGTCACTTCCTTAGGAGGTTGTGAGCTGAGACCAGTGTTCTCCCTGTGGGGCACATGTACTGTACCGGGAGGCAATAAACAAGGGGCATCTTTTAAGCATTAGGACCCACTTTTTTAAACGATACTCTATCAGGACCCACTTAGGTTTACCAGACTTTAAAAAAAGAGGTCTAGAAAGAAAAATCTATTTATTTATAAGGGATAATAACCAGAAAAAGACCCTGAAACATTTATCTCCCTATATTTACACGTGCTTGCAAACTGCAGCAGTTGGGCTCTTTGTAGGGTAATATGTAACTACAGTATCTGATTTTTGAATAGCCTCAGGGCTTGAGGAAATAGCTCAGCAGTTCTCAAACTCGCTGGGAGTCCAAGAACTGCTTGTAAGTGGCAGGGACTGAGAGAGGGGATGTGCCCCAGTGGCGCCGCAGTGGTAGTGGTGCCGCAGGCACCCAGAGGCTTGCGTACCTGAGGGGGTCTGCCAGCCTTGGAGAGGGTCCGAGAGGCCTGCAGCTCGCTCTGCGGGTCTCCCCCAAGCTTCATTTCACTCCGATCTGAAGATTGGAGTGACTTTTGGTTTACTGTGGCACTGCCGGGGCATCCATTACTAGGTCACTCCCCTTAAGGGGAAATGACCCGTATTATGTTCCTACATAAAACCCACCAAACATCAGGTCACAACCAACCAGTGGGACCTGACCCACAGTTTGGGAACCACTTGTATAAACTATTCTTGTAGAGAAGCCAGTGGTCCCCTGTTCCTGGCACTGGGTTCTAGTTTCTGCACCAAGAGACCTGTTGAATCAAAGGGACTTCTCTGTTCAGTCACCCAGATATCACAAGTTCTCGCACAGCCAAATGCTGACCTAATGTTTTTTAAGCCAAAATACACTTTTGCCAAAATACAAACAAGCAAAAATAGTCTCCAACAATTAGGATGGTTTTCAGGGGTGCTCTGCAGTTTGGGAGGATCTGCCAGGTGAAAAAGAGGGGGCGTCTTTGAAACAGTCACACTGCTTATTGGATTAGAGAAACGGGTGGGGGCTGATGTTCAGCACTGAAGTGAGGGATGCTCCTTGACTTACCCACAAAGCAAGCTGCCACCTTGAATATTGCTGCCTCCTTCACACAAGGATGGAACACACAGCTCAGGGCAGCACCCCTAATGAGATCTGGGCTGTAGGTCTTGGTCTTGCAGAAAATAACAATGAGAACTGGCATCAGGCATATTTGTGCAAAGGGAACACTCTGTACTGATCCTACCACCCTTCTATCACAAATAAACTAGTGAAACCCATGAAGTTGGATGTAGACTAAGCAGACCTGGGTTCAAATCCATGCTCATCTATGAATTTCACTAGAGGACTATGGGACAACGAACATCATACTACCTTATAGTGTGATGTGGAAATTCCCCATGGTATATGAGAAAATTTATACAGGTTGAGTCTTGGCATCCATGAGGGATCCGTTCTGAGAACCCCTGCGGATGCCAAAAATCATGCTAAATGAAATCCATTTAAAAAACAATGTCCCTTTTCTCAGTGGTTTAAAAACAGCTTCACTTAACATTGTGAGGGAGAGCAGAAGCAGAAAGCAGACAATCTCTCTCTCTCTCTCTCTTTCTCCAGGTGCTTAGAAAGGCCTCACTCCTAGGCAGTGACACTTCCCTTCACCTGAAGCACAGGGAAAGAATGCAAAGAGGGAGGCAATAATCACTTCCCTTTGTATTCTTTTCAGTGCTCCAGGGGGAAGGCAGGGGTTGCTTGCCTGGGAGTGAAGCCTCTCTAAGCCCTTGGAGAGAGATTACAATGGTAAGTGAGGCTATTGTTAAAGGATGTTTTTCCTTTAATTTAAAGGACCATTCTCATCACACTGAAATAAAATTGAAGGTGAAAAATCCTCAGCTAATGATATTATACCTGTATGAGTTTTGTTGAGATAAAGCTCAGTAAGATAAAGCTTTGTAAGTAGTTCTACTCTATTCTTGACGAACAGGTGGGATTTAAAGTGGTACCCAGGGAAGGCAGCAACAGAGACTTACCAAATGTTTGGCAACATGGTAGAGCACGAAGTGAAGGTCGTGGCTTTGGGATTTCACGTACCTCCTCACTCTTGGGACCAGCACTCTGAGATAGGCCATTGCTTCCTGCAGCACATGGAGTCAAAAAAGTTCATATCCTAAGGCAGGGGCCTCCAAACCCTGGCCCGGGGGCCATATGTGGCCCATGGAGAGCCTCTATCTGGCACACGACCAGCCTCTTGTTCCCTGAAAGCCTCTGGCCCACTTGGCGGAACATGACTAGAACAGTGCTCTGGTTGCGTCTGGAGGGTGGCTTCTGGTCTGAAGGGCCGGAGAGGTTGAATGAATGAGCCCATTCATTATTTATTCACTCATCTAAGTTCCATCTCTGATTTATTTATATAAATGTTATATTTAATTTTTTTTCCCGGCCCTCAATACCGTGCCAGATATTTGATGTGGCCCTCTGGCCAAAAAGTTTGGAGAACTCTGTCCTAAGGCGTCCTTTGCACTGGAGAAGAATTTTTCTCCTATGGAAGGCTTCTTATGGAAACCTCAGGAAACAATCCTAGCCAGGGGAAACACCAGCATACTGCCACACACACCAGCACACAGGCAGCCCCACCAGTGCTGAAGCCTGACAGGTGCTGCACTGACACAAGCACAGCAGTACACCAGAAAGCCATGCCCCACCACCAGCAGGTTGAAGAAAGTCCCTGGCCACAACCTCACCAGCAGAGAGGTTGAAAAGGGGGGGAGGGAAGCAAGGTGGGAAAGATAAAGTTAGATCCCAAAATCCCTTCCTGAGCTGTACATGCCCCCAGTGGCTCCAAAGCTGGCAACGTAGCTTGTGTAGCTCATAGGAGTCCCATGAAGTAGCTGGTATAGCCCTGCACAGGAGTCATGCCATGCGGGTAAGTCTTTCAGAGGTCTGTTACCCTGCACATGCCCGATCTTGTCTGATCTCGGAAGATAAGCAGGCTCAGGCCTGGTTAGTACTTGGATGGGAGACCGCCTGGGAATACCGCCTGCTGTAAGCTTATACCATAGTCTTTCGAGACTGAAGGTGGCCAACCATCTCACCCCCCACACACACACACAGTTAACCTCTCCAACATGATGGCACATTGGAATCAGCAGACAAAGCGCACTCAGCCCTGAGCAATCAGCACAGCGGCCGCATAGCATCAGGCTGTAAGCTACCCTATGTCTACGTTTGCAGCAGGACCCTATCACCCCGAGTTGGGGCGCCTTCTCCCTGATGTGCCAGCAAGACACAAGGCCTGGAGAGGTTAATCAAAGAGCTATTTAGGACTGAAGCATGCTGGGCAAATGTCTAGATCTCCGTCTACCATTGTGTGATCCTTAGAGAAAGGTCAGAGTACAAACGTACGTACATAGGAAAACTAAAATATTCAAGCATTCAGCTAGCTAGCTTGCAAGAAAAGAGTAATACAGTGGAAACTGGTTATTTCTCAGATACTTTGAGTGGACTGGAAACAGGTTTGTTTCATGTCAGCTTTGAGCTGGAAAACATGCGCTAGATCTACAGGTGAAGCCTCATTATTCGCGTGAGTTCCATTCCAAGCACTTAAGTGGATGGCAAAAAAACGTACTACAGCAAATCAATTTTTAAAAAAAAATTAAAAAAAGTTTTTTGGCTCAGGTGATTTAAAAACAGCCTTGCTGATCTTTGTGATGTAAGATCATTAAGAAGACAATCCATCAATCAGTCCTCCAATTCACTCCGCCCCTCCCTTCACCAATGCAAAGTGATCACCTTTCTTTCATGTGCTCAGGGGGAAGGGAGGGGTCACCTGGAGAGAGAAGGATTGATGGATTGTCAGCCAGCGGCCTCCCCTCTCATTAAGGAGGCTATTGTTAAAGAACTGTTCAGATTTTTAAACTGATTTTAAAGGCATGCATTTTCCCCCTTCTCCAGGGATCAGCACATTCCTTCTCATTTGCAGTGGCCATTCATGCTGAGTCAAATCCGTGTATAACAAGACTGGAACTGTATATTTTCTGATGTCAGAAAGCCAAGATATAACAATGGCAATGGCATTGCTAGATGGGTGCGGGCCACACTGCGTGACGTGCACGGGGAGTGATACCACTACTCACCCAAATTTTTAAAATCTTTGTATTTCCAAATAATACAATCATGTTATATATCAATCAAAGCATAATTTCATGTATGAAGTTCATGTAACTTCAATGAAACAAACCTTAAACTAGCTCTTTTCCATCAAAAGTTATAAAAAAAAGCGGGGGTGGGGTGATGGTACAATGCCACTCAATGCATTGCCCCCCCGTCGCATGGGAGGAGATCCATCACAGGGGTGATGCGCTGGCGTCCCGCACCGGGTGACACAAACCCTGGTGACGCCACTGCAGAGAGGGAAGCAAATTAGTCAAGACAGGACCTGCAGGGGGAATGAAGCCGAAGACGGTGGTCAGTCTTGCGAAGCCAACATGTACAAGAAACCCTTGAGCAGGGCCAGCCCATTCATGAGGCCAGCTAACGCAGATTGGTGGGGCTGCCCATCTCTGCCTGCCTGCCTACCTCCACTGCTCCTCCTCCTCCTCCTCCCACTCCCTGCATTGGAAAGGGAAGAAGGGATAGAGAAGAGCAGAGGAAGAGAAAGCTGGAGGGCAGGAGAGAGTTGAACAAGAACATGGGGAAGGGGAGGAACAGAGACTGGCACATCATCAGTTAAAGGGGGACAATATTTGGCATGCTGCCTTAGGAGGTCTTGGGCCTGCCCTGCCTATCCTTAGCATCATCCTTCCCCCACGGGCACAGCAAGCAAGAGTTGAGCTACAACATGGGAGAATTTCCCAGAACAGTCAATGGCAGGTCACCCCCGGCAACAAGAGTCTTGGTCCCTGCTCTTGGAGGTGATTCCTCTCTCCTGCTAATGTAAGTCACGCAGGTGGCCACTCACCTCCACCACCTCACTCTTATCCTGGAGATGAACAAGAATGTTCACCATTTCAGAAATGGCTGCTTCTGTTGTATGTGGGAGCCACTGTTTCCCCTTCCGGCTCCGAAGCAACCACAAGTGCTTTATCACTAGGGCACGGACGCTTGCTTCCTCCTGCAAATAGGAAACAAGTAGGAAGAGTCACCAGAGGTTGATACTTGCCAGGTTTCTAATCTCATAAGAGCATAAGAAGAGCCCTGCTGGATCAGGCCAAAGGCCCATCTAGTCCAATTTCCTGTATTTCACAGGCCCACCAGATACCTCAGGAAGCACACAAGACTGCATGCTGGTGCCACTCCCTTGCACTTGGCATTCTGAGGTAGCCTGCTTCTAAAAGCAGGAGGTTGCACACACCAATCATGGTTTGTAACCTGTGATGGACTCTTCCTCCTTACATTTGTCCAATCCCTTTTTCAAGGTATCTAAGCCAGATGCCATCACCACATCCTGTGGTAAGGAGTTACAAAGAATAATTACAGTTACTGAGTGGGTGGGTAGATAAATAAATAAATACTTTCTTATATCTGTTCTAATTCTCCCAACACTAAATTACTGGTGACAATGTGCAACAGAGATGTTGTTTCTGGTTTTAGCCCTTCATTGTCTGTGGCTCCAAGGATGAGGAGCCCATGTCTCTTCTCCTGAATTTAGCACACACACTCTTGATAGCGTGCCCAGTACCAAGGAACTCCATGGGTCACCTGTACAGTGTCTGACATGACAATCTAAAACACTCACATGGTCAACAAGAGCAGAGTAGGTTGCAGACAACATTCTGATGTAGCTGGTTTCTTCCTCCCCTGTGATAGAGGACAAGGTGCTCTCTAACACATCCAAAATTTTGGGGAGGGCTTCTGGCTCGCTCATGCCCAGCTGATTGAAGAGAGCCAGCTGTATGCACCAGGGGCTCTTCATCTAAAACAAAAGAGGTGGCTCATTTAAATATATACAGTCAGTTCTTGTTATCCTCTAGGGTAGGTTCCTGGAAAATCAAGTGGATACCGTGTTAGCAGATACTGAATCATTGAGCCTGTGGGAAACATGGGGTTCGGTTCCAGGGAAACCTCTTCAACATATACTCTA
Organism: Tiliqua scincoides; assembly: GCF_035046505.1. Classification (NCBI taxonomy): domain Eukaryota; kingdom Metazoa; phylum Chordata; class Lepidosauria; order Squamata; family Scincidae; genus Tiliqua; species Tiliqua scincoides. The sequence continues at coordinate 11,765,060 of NC_089830.1, read as the reverse complement.
TGCACTTTATGAACCTGATGTCTATAGGGTTAGGTGATAGCGAAGGCTCATCAACATCTGATGCTTCCGCCTCTGTGCTGGCTGTCCCTTGACTAGTTCAAGGTTGCTGACCCAACAACAAGCCTCATAGTTCAGCAGTGGGAAGGGGGTAGCTTCACCTGTCCTCGTCCTCAACCTGACTCTTGGCTCCTTACATAGGCTTGCCCCAGAGCAGCCCTCAGGTAGACTTCCATTGGCCTCTCATCATCGCCATTCTGAAGGTTCAGCAGCAAGTTCCCAAGATGGTGCCCAAGATGGCAGGGCAAGTCAGGAAGTGGACACAAGTGTGCCCAACCATTCTCCATGGGCCAATCCCAAAGTCCCTTTGGTATCCAAAACTGACCTAAAGTAGACAACTTTCTAAAAAACTGACTGGATGCAATTACGCCCATTCCTTCCATATACTGTTGGCCATATACTGTATACTGTCTCTTCCTCTCAGCCCTGCAGAGCACCAACACTGCCTTCTGCTCACGAGGAGGCCACTGTCTCTTCTCCTCCTCCTCATGCAACCTCTCTTGCCCCCACCTGCCTGCCTGCTCTTAGCTGCACTGCTCCCCATCCCAGTGCACCAGCACTATATTCACAGGTAATGAGAATAGAGTCAGATAACTAGAAGTAGGTAACAATTCTGCCCCTCGAACATAAGCAAATGCACATATAAAGAGGAACTGAACTGAACTATCATGGGTGCAGCTTCTTTTATTACAGAGTTCCCACCACTTGATAGGTGCAGAGAGGAGTACACCCATCCCAGCAATCTTCTGTCAAAGTCCCTGTGGATATGCAAGAATGGAATCTGTGCATGTGCCGGCCAACTATCTGAGGAGTTACATTTTTATTATCCCTGTCTTTCAAGGATGACTTACCAAATCAGATTCAAAGATCAGGGAAGAAAGTCCTCTGAGGCTCAGCTTCCGAACCCCGAGTTTCCCATGATCCAGCCACTGAAGGAGAGAGTCTTTTGACATGATGTTTCCAAGCTCCTTCACACGGTTCAGGAGCAACTGAAAGCCCAAGAAGGACAACAGAAGCAAATTAATTGGGGTGAACACTTTGGTTCACCTTGTTGAGCTCTTTGCAGATGAGTGTTCATGGCTTTATCCACCACGTACAGATGCAGAGGGCACAGCTATATCAATGGTTTAAATTTGGTGAAAAGCCATTTCCTCTCCTCAGAGCATCCTGGGAATTTTATTTCTGTGAGCGGAGCCAGAAAACTCTTGCATTGGCAGTGCCATCACAATTCCCAAGATTTGCTGGAAGGAACTGCATCAGTTGAACTGAACAGGAAATGGATAGAAGTTTAGAGCATAGAGTTGCCTGGAGACACCCAGAAACATCTATCACAGTCTCTTCTGCAAGCTGAAGCAAAGACTCAAAGAGTGAATTCCAAGTCATTCACATGCCTTGTCTCCCTGACCTTGAGGTCAGAGATTCAGGGCAAAACCAGCCCAGAGGGTATAAAATTCACACACTCCTCTGTAAACACAAGTAGACTCTAACTGATCATTTGATGCCCTGTAATGGTGCCCATAATTTGCCATCCACATGCCAACCAATCTTTAGGACCATTGGTTTCCATAGCAGTTACATGGCCTAATCCAGTGGTTCCCAAACTTTTTCGACTGGTGGCTCTCTTGATCTACTTTGCCATTGGCCGTGGCTCTCCATTAGGGGCTACAATCCTATGCAGGCAGGTTTTTCACAAGGATTCTGTGGCTCCCCTAGCTGATTTCCATGGCTCTCTGGGAAGCCACAACTCACAGTTTGGGAACCACTGGCGTAATCCTATCCAGGGAAAGGCTGCAGGGTGCATCGCCACTAATGAAGCCTCTCAACTACTGCAGTACCCCTCACCTTCTGGTAGAGCATCACTGCTGTTTCATAGAGCCATGCATGCTCTTCAGCCCCAAAGATGTCCAGAAGGAACTCAATGATGCCAGGGACCAAGGAGTGTGAGCTGGAGAGGAGAGTCCTGGAATAGGTAACAGGACCATGCAAAAAAAAAGAAAAGAAAAAAGAAAAGAGGCACGAAAGATGTCAGTGGAAGACAAATGATGCACATTCACATCCCACAACTTCAGCTATCTGACACTCCTTGAGAAACCCAGCAGTCTTCCTCCTACCTTACTAAGCTGGACAATCCCTCATTAAAACATTGAGGACTGCTCAGCTGATTCCAGCACTCGGTTTCCTCTGACACAGATCTCATGATGTTACAGAGAAGCTGGAGTGTTTTCAGCGGCTCTCTGCAAGCAAGATAAAAGAAGTAAGACCAGGAGGGTCACTGCCACAGATATACCAGGAGTGTGACTAAGGGTCCCACTTCTATAGAATCCAAGAGTTTCATTTAAGTCAGAAATGGAACAAGTTGCTGGCTCAGGAGTAATCTTCTTCTTATTTTGAGTGTGTGAGATTGTAAGGTCAATTTCCCAGATGAGCACATGTCCAAGGGTGCCTGGGTGCCAAATCCAGGATTCCAACAAATCTGTGCGCCCGGTGAGCAGACCTTACCATTCAGCCTGAGCGCTGCATGTGGTCCTCCACGATCAGGAGACAGAGATGCTCTGCGCAGTCACATGTGCCTGAATGTCCTGTCACGTGGCCTTCTGGGACGCCAGGCAGCAGATGTGACTGCCCAGAGCGTCCCCCAATCATGGAGGATTACACATGGCGCCTGGGTGGAATGGAAAGATGTAGTCCAAACAGGAACTGCTTTTCCTGTGTGTGGCGGTAGTGAGTTTGGCCACTGTGGTCCAAGCGGAAAAAAGGGCCACATGCTGGGCAAGTGGCCATGGCTGAGTCTAGCCTCCATGCCTTGCAAGCACCGTGTTCCAGATTCAATACCTGGCATGGTTAATCCCAAAGCTAGCACCAAAACCCAAAAGATCTCTTGCAGAGACAACTTACCTCACATTGCTGCCGTCCTTCAAGGAGACCGAGATTTGCCCCACCAATGTCAGAAGCAACTTGGGAAACTGCTCTCTCACCCTTCTTTTGTTGGCAGCAGCACGGAGAAAGCTCCTCATGGCTTGGGTGGCATGTTGCTAGGAGACAAGGAAAAAGAGATGCCCGGTGCTTTTACCGCTTCTTCTTTGTCCCGGACCAGAATGCCATGCAGCAGAGGGTGAGATCCTGTGTGTATGCACCTGCTCATCTCTCTCATTGGCAGGGGGAGTCCTCCACTGCAATCTGCCTGGTACCTGCCGGGGACTGGGCTCGTCCTCCACCCCCTTCCCCTCACTTCCTCACCAACCCAAACTCCAGCTGAGGCAGGGTTGGCCCAATCCTGACCGAGGGAGAAAAATACACCTTCCTGTTCATGAACTCAGCTGGGCAGAAGGTTTCCTGCACAATCCCCAGTGATAGGAATGGATCCTGCCTCTTTTTCTTTCACAGTCTCCACTCATTTCACTAGGACTTGAAGAAAAAGGCATCCCCATGGGGTCAGATGGGTTTGTCTCTCACTCAGCCACAGTTCAAAAATCTCTCACCTGCAGTGAGCACTTCATATTGTCTCTTGGCAGGTCTCCCATATTGGAGTTTGCAACAAAGTGGTACTCTTGTAGCTGTACCAGCGGGGAGGTCATAAGGCTAGGCAGATAATGGTAGTGGGATAAGGTGTTCTCTCTATCTTTTCTATCTTCTGGTAAAGCATACCTAGAGGACAATCCTCAGGCTTTACTTCCTTCCTGCTCTCTCTCCCCCTTCCCCTCAAAAGGCCATGGAGCTAGACAGACTAGCTATGGGATTCTCTCAAACTCACATGCATGTTTTTTAAATTAACTGATGTCTGACTCTTGAACTCAAGTCTCAAACAAAGCTGCCGATCTCGGCTTTCCTGCAAAATGCATCTTTTGGGGTTTGGTCTCTGCCAACAACCCAGCATTGGTTGGAGAGCTACATTGCAAAGATGTCAGCAACAGCAGAGATTTTCAACCCTTTTCATTTCACGGTACACTGACAAGGTGCTCAAATTGTCAAGGCGTACCATCAGTTTTTGGACAATTAACAAGGCACATTGCACTACAGGTGCGGGGCTTGCACACCCCAACGGCCCTACTGATAAATGACCCTCTCCCAAACTCCTGCAGCACCCCTGTGAACCACTGGCAGCACACCAATGTGCCATGGCACACTGGTTGAAAATCCCTGTGCTAGAGTATACCAGATCAAGGGCAGTCCCTCCAACAGAAATCAGTTCTCTCTTTCCTTCCTGACAAAAGGAGAGCACATCATGCACGAGGGACAGTCATTCACACTTGTGGTTCAAACCCTGAAATCATATTCTGGATTGTTGTGGATATTAACATTCATTGATATTGAAGAAGTTGATATTCTCCAGGGTGAATTTTGGTGTGTAGATTTTGCCCTCAGTACCAACTCCCGTGGCTTCTCTCTCCTTGCATGGAGCTGCAGGATATACTCATACGCTACCGGGAGAAGGGAATCGTGACACAGTTCCGCACCACAGCTCTTACCACACTTGTCTGCTCTTCTGGCTTTCCCCGCATCTCATACAGAAGGGCTTCAAGGAGCAGGGTTGTATCGGCACAGGCAAACACCACCGGCCAGTGCTCCTGACAAGCGCTGTGAATTGAAAAACAGACAGTTAGGTCCCTTGGGCCAGGCGTGGCAACATCTGCCTACCTTACTGATGGCCCCCTCCAACCTGGAGTCAGCCTTGGTGCCGCCCTATGTAGCATGCTCTTTGGCAAACTACAAGCCCCAGGATTCCTTACTTTCTTCTGGCATTCCTACATGTCAGATGTACCCCCAGGGAGCAGTAACTCAGCAAGAAGAACTGTAATAATCATGAACACTGGAATCCCAGAGAGAGTGCAAAACTGCCTGATACCATCTCACTTAGCATTGCCTATTCTTACTGGCGATGGTTCTTCAGCATTTCCGAGAGGGGTCAAATCCACTTTCCAGCCCTACCAGCAGATGCCAGGGATTGAACCCAAGTCATTCTATGTACAAAGCGCGTGCCCTATCACTGAGCTAGGGGCTTTCCCATACATGATGCAGAACATATGGCAGTCAATGAGTTATGCCTGCACAGTGAATCCAACTTTACAGATTAATAGTGATGCCAAATGGGCACACTGTTAGTTCGGATTTTTGGAGCGGCAAACAACAGACAGGAGAATTCAGAGGACTTCTGACAAAAGTAAACCTTTACTCGTTTGCAAACGGGACCCCCACACACACAGGTGGAGGATCCCAAAAAACTACAATGATGCAGGTTTTATAGGGTATTCTAGATAGGGGAGGGGTACAAGAGCACACAAAGAGAGGAGAACATCCATGGGAAAATTAACAGACCAACAGGCAAAAGAATAACATTTGGCATTTGTTATCAGTTCAGGATGTTGATTTGAGAAGGGCAGTTTGACGCGCATAGACACTTTGTTTACAGACCTATCCATTGCAGAGGATCTGGTGCTCTATCAACAACCCTTTTACCCTAACCCTTTCATCCTTATTTGTTTCTTGCCATTGTTTATGGCTTTCTGTTCATCCTTGGGCCCATACTGCAGCCAGCTTGTTTTCTGAGAAGGATATTAGATGCTGGCTGGTATCATTCTTGGACAAGGGTCAGACAGGGGCTTTTAGTCAGAGCATTTGGGCCTTGTGGGTATTTCAATATTGTGAGCTGGGCATTTTGGGGACAATAGGGAATCTTTTTGATGGAGTAGCTGGACTGATAGGGCAATTTTTACATCAACTTACTGATCAGGACCAGGAATTTTTCCTGACATCACTTCCGGTGGGTCCCAGACATTGTCATTCTAAAAAGTGGGTCCCAGTGTAAACATGAGAGAGCCACTGCCTTAATTCAAAACAGGCCAATGAGACATCTGGGGGGGGGGGGGTTGACACCCTAGTTACCAAAATTCTGGAAAGCGTGGCTTTTAGGAATAATGCCATCATGTTAGGAATAATACCATCATGAGACCATTTGATGCAGAATTTCATCTATTGCTTGTGGGGAAATATTCACTGCATTAATTTTCTGGCCATTATTACTACTCACTTCATGTCATGACTATTACTATCTCTCAGTCTCACCTACCTCACAGGGTTGTTGTGAGGACAAAATAAAGGGAGGAACCACACACACCATCCTGAGCTGCTTAGAGGAAGGGTGGTATAAAAATGTGAAAGAATTAATATGATTAATTAATAATTAAATAATTATGTTGCATGAGGAGACAAAAATTTATGGGCCCCAGTTGTCAAGTGACCTAGCTACGCCACTGTATATATTTGAGGATCTGGAGGCCATTACTTGCTATAATAACCTAAGCTGCATGAAGTGTTGATATGCATATACTTTGTATATGTGTGTGTGTATAAATATACATTCCGCACCCCCTTTTTTTAAGTATGTAACTCATAAGCATGTATCCATGTAATGCTATTTTTGGGGGGTTCTGTTTAAGCAATAAAAATAAAATAAAATAAAATGGCTGTACAGGTCTCCAGTGCCCACAGAACTGCCACTAAATCTCAGCCAGGCACAGAAGCATGCGCATACATAATGAGCCTATGTGTGCAATCCTAACCCCTTATGTCAGTGCTTTCCAGCACTAAGGGCCATGCAGCTCCAAGGTAAGGGAACAAACATTCCCTTACTTTGAGGAGGCCTCCATGAGTGACACCCAACTGCAGGTTGCAGCACATGTTCCATTGGCACCGCTATGCCAGTGCTGGAAAGTACTGACATAAGAGGTGAGGATTGCGCCCTATGTCTGTGTTTCTCAACCAATGCTATGTGTACCACCAGCGATACTTGAGGTTGTGTCTGATGGTACTTGTGGGACCCCCAGGCATCTGCTTCTGGCAGCAAGACAAATGAACTGATGTGACCAACTTCAGTAGGAGGCTTGGCTCCGTGAGCGGCAGGCTTTTCACCTACTCTAAAAAGCCCTCCTGTTCACCCTGAGCCTCTTCCTGATTGGTGTTTGTCATGTGGCATCTGGCCTCTCAATCCAGAAGTAACTGGCAATCACTTCTGCTGGTACTTCCAATAGGTGGATCATGCAAAGTGGTACAGTGTGGGATGAACATTGAGAAACGCTGGTCTATGTGCATACAAGGCTACAATTCCTGGCTCCTAATACAAATCAAGTTTGAAATATTAGGAAACTAAACCATGAACTAGATGTGACCGGACACCCGTAGAGATGCTCCAGAGCAGAGGATTCTTCATTCTGGTAGGCAGGCAGAGAGGGTGGTGGGGAACCCTGCTTTAAGTTTGTCCTGGGTGCAGAGACATGATACTTAGGGCCCAATCCTATCCAACTTTCCAGTACTGGTGCAGCCGTGCAAACAGGGCATGCGCTGCATGCAGTGGTGGGGAGGCAGTCACAAAGGCCTCCTCAAGGTATGGGAACATTTTTTCCCTTACCTTGGGGCTGCATTGTGGCTACACCAGTGCTGGAAAGTTGGATAGGAAAGTTGGATAGGAAAGTTGGATAGGATTGGGCCCTTAGGCACTACTGTAAGCCCCATAGATCCCCAATGGGCCATCCAAGGCAGTACAAGCTGAAATCCCCTATAGCTGCTATGGGTGGTTTTTTATAAATACTAACAGAGAGGGAGAAATGCTTTAAATAAATAGATACCTGAAAGGATGCTGGAGGAGAAAGTTCACTACTTGGACCACGTTCTCACTCGCAAGCACGCCAAAACCTAGGAAGGGCATGTTGCTTTCACCCCTCCTTTCTGTTTTACACTTTTCAAAGAAGTGTTCCAGCAATGTCTCAACCTGTCAGGAAAGCAAAGGGCCACTGCTAAGGTACCCAGAAGCAAAATGTCTCAGAGGCTGTTGCCGTCCTAGGCAGGGCAACATCCATGAGGCCAGGTGAGATGAATTCCTCAGGTAGCAGACTGGTGGACGGGGGAGGGTGACCAGATGTCATAACGGCAAAAAGAGGATCAGGCACCCCCAAATGTAGGAATTCCAAGAAAAATGTAGGACATGACACAATAAAAGCTATGAACATTCATGTATTGATTTCATGTGGTTAATTTAAACACTTAGGGCACAATCATAAAGCAATATTACTTCTTAAATTCAAAACTATATTACTTATAATTTATTATATATAACATTAATTACAAGACAGTTCTGTGCTGCCTGCAGGGGCCCACTCACAGGGAAAAGGAGGACATTAAAGTTCTTTTCCAGGATACGAGGTTAAAAAGAGGATATGTCCTGGAAAAAGAAGATACCTGGTCACCCTGTGGGGGGGGGGGAACCCAACTCCATTTGTTGGTTTCTGCCCACCGATTTGCTGCCCAAGGCAATTGCTAAAAAAACCTTTACTAAACCTTTTTTCTCCTCCCAATGCCTGGATTTGAAAACAAAGAAGGAGATGGAGTGAGAAGAGGAACAAGAAGAGCAGTCCTCTCTCCTTCATGCCAAACTCCCTCTCCATCTCTCTCTTCCCTATGAGAGAAGAGTGTGTGACTGCATTTAGGGAAACATTTAGGGAAATGTTATGGATCTGTACTTTCAACAGGATACTATGTAAATGCTTTTCACACTGATAGTCATTAGGGCTTACTCCTGGGTAAGCGCAGACAGAATTGCAGCCTTTGGGATATTTGGGGAATTTTCTTGAAACAGATCATCAATTGCTTGGGAAAGTTAGGAGGGTTCTTCTTTAGTTTAAATAACTTTTTAAACTTATACTTATTGTAACATTTTAATATACTTAGGCTCAAATCCTAACCAACTGTCCAGCACTGGCATAGCTTTGCCAACAGGTCAAGTGCTGCATCCTGCAGTTGGGTGGCAATCACTGAGGCCTCCTCAAAGTAAGGCAATGTTTGTTCCCTTACCTCACAGCTGCATTGCCCTTATGTCACTGCTGGAAAGTGGCTTAGGATTGCACCCTTAATTAATTTGATTTGACTTTGTCATGTGAGGGGTGTTAAATTGTCCTGTCTGATTATCTCACTTCCAGCCATGACATTACTTCCTGGTCAATGACATCAATTCTGATGAGCCCTGACAGATTGCCATTCTAAAAAGCAGATCCCAGTTCTAAAAAAGTCTGAGAACCACTGATTTCAGCCATGGATTTCACACAAACCCTTAGCATCTTATGGTTTGCCTCTCTTGCATACGTATCTTTTGGGAGATGACAGATATATTAGGATTGGTACCTGACATCTGTTCCATGCTGAAACTTGGGGTTATTGCAGAACTTAGAATTCAGGAACACCAAGCTAAACTTGAGGGGGGGAGGGGGGTTTATATTTTCACCTCTAAGGCCACTCACCTGACATATGGTCTTTCAAAGTCCTTTGGTTAGTACTGGCATGATATGCTCAAAAATATATCCTTCAAAACATGCTAAGGATCTGGCGCAAGGATCCCAATGGCATGGGATTGATTTACAACTCCAAGAGATCCAGTTCAAAACCAAGATCCTTCTTTGCTATCCAGACTGTCTCTCTGGATTTATTTGTTCTCCCAACGGCTCAATAATATGTGTCAGGTCTTACTTTGTTTCTTCGTTTTGAGTTTCACTGCTTACTGTTAACATGTTTTTAATGCTTTGTTGGATGTTTTTCCTTCTGACCTGTTATGATACTTTGTATTTTATTATGGAGCTTTGTAAATCCTCTTGGGTAATTGCTTCAGCATGGGAAAGGTGGGGTATAAATTTCTATACTAATAATATCTTTGCAGTTCCTTACCTTCACTACCTTGCCGCCAAACTGCTTGAGGAGTTGACGGAGCAAGCAATATATATCAAACACCTCAAAGGAGTTCTGGGCAGCTCCGGATAGGAAGGCCACGGCTTCCAAGAGTTCTTCAGGAGTCAGGAATGCACCAAAGACCTGAAACAATGCAACATCTCTGAGCGTCAAATCTTGCTTGGTTTATTCAACTATTTATACTCCACTTTTCCATGGAAAATGGTCTTGGGCTTTTAGTGAAAGAAAATGTCCAAAGCAGCTTACAAGTTCAGAACATACAACCGAACGTAAAACATAAACAGTCCAATGTACAACAATGATAAACAAAATCAAATCCAGAAGATTCCCAAACATTTCAGCACCATGACCCACTTCTTAATACAACACTCTATTGGGACCCACCTAGCTTTAACAGACTTTAAATGAAAGGCCATCTAGAAAAAAATATTGATTTATTTACAAGCAATAATGCCCAGAAAAAAAGAGTTAGCAGCTACCTTGCAGACTGCAGAAGCTGAGCTCTTTGCAGGTCAATTAGCAGCTATTTGATTTTGGAATAGGTATTGCAGATGTAAGTCAATCTGATGGGAGATTGACTTACATCTGCAATACATGATCTCACATCAAGGACATATTCAAAACTTCTTTCTTGGAATATTGCGGGATGGCGTAGCAAGGTTAACGATGAGACTTTCCAGAGATATTTATGTGATTTTCACATAATCCTTTTGCAGGAAACCTGGTCTCAAATTCCTTTACACCTTCAAGGTTTTAATTCCTACAACATTCCAGTTTATAGAATAAGCTCCAAGGGACGTTTGCAAGCGGGGATGACAATTTTTGTCTCTTCCCAGCTCAATTCAGAACTGGTGGTCACCAAGACAACTAGCAAATTATGTCATGCAGTCAAGCTTATTCTTAACCATCTCCAATTAATAATTGTAAAGGTTTATCTTCCTCCTGGCTTGAACAGCCAATTATTATCCCAGAATTGGAGCACCTTCTCTCAAATTGTCAAGGAGTTAGACATGGAATTTCCTTCATGCCATTGGCTTATTGGTGGGGATTTCAATGCCAGGCTTGGAAATTCAGAGCCGTTGCTCAGTACTGCCGCAAACTTAGATCCTGATTCATCTCTCCTTGATTTATTTTCTTTAGAGAGATTTTCCAAAGATAATAAAACGAATGCAGCTGGCCTCTATTTGGCCAGATTCTGTCTCAATTTTAATACAATATGGTTAAATGGCCTTGTAGATTTCCCCAATTCAAGTGAATTCACTTCTGCTTCAGCCATTGGTTCCAGTGTTATAGATTATTTCTTGGTTCCACTTCACCTCAAGGTCAATGTTATTGATTTTTTGCTTGATGATCTAGCAATGAGTGACCATTTTCCTTTCATACTCAAGCTAGATTGAGGTTCTTTCCAGTACTCTACCCCTGATGTAGAGCTTGAAAATGAATATGAAATTAGGCCTAAAATCATGTGGAATACTACAATTAATCAGAAAATGAGCAAACTGCTCTACACGGAGCCATACAAGAGCTATAGAATCCCACTTTTAAACGAGTCAGATCCGATAGAACTAATTCAGATAGATGAGTTATTAATCTCTAGGGTTTCATCCACTTTAGTCTCCTACACTAGTATACCCTCTGCTAAAGGTGCTACAGGGGAGGGATCCCAAACAATATCCCCTTGGTTTGATAGGGATTGTATGGATCTCCAAAATCAGATTAGATCCGTTAACCAGCAGTACCGCTATTCAGGGGATATTCAAATTCCCGATACATCTTTTATTCTAAAGAAGCAGCTGCAACAACTGATCCAAGAAAAGCCACATAATGATGCTTCCCGCTTGTGGTATAAACTACTAGCTGCCATAGAACATAAAAATTCTAAGCCATTTTGGGGTTTAATCACCAATTCTGCTCAGAAAACTGCACCTCGCTCTCAGATGGTCATCTCCCCACACGAGTGGTGCCGCTTGTTCTCCACTTCTATTGCCAAGAGGGTGAAAGTGGCTGAGCATCTTTGACTTTAAATCCTTCAGCAACCACCCCATGGCCTCCTGTATCCCCTGAAGAAATGAGAGAGCTAGTCTCTCAAAGTAAACAAGGGAAAGCTCCTGGGCCAGATTTGGTATTGTCAGAGATCCTGAAAGTGGACCCCGAATGGTGGGCCCCTATTCTATCCTCATTATTCACAGTGGTGGACCAAACAGGTATAATACCAGCTGAATGGACAAATGCTACTATAGTGCCTATTTACAAAAAAGGCGACCATCCTGATCCCTCCCATTTTAGACCTATAAGCCTTTTAGCAGTGGGGACAAAACTTGATGCAAAACATCTTTTAAACAAGCTGCTATCCTGGATGGAAGATCTGGGCCTTCCAGGGTGGGATCAGATAGGATTTGGAAAGGGATCTTCACCAATTGATCACTGTGCTGTTTTAGCTCATTTGATTGACAAGTACACAAGGCTTAAAAAATCAAAACTTATATGTTGACTCTGTTAATAGATCGCTGCTATGGGACAAACTAGTTCAACTCAATATAGACCCTGGACTTCTATCTCTTATTCAGAAACTTTATACAGGCACCACCTGCCAAATTAAATTGACATCTGGGGAAATTGACTCCCCAAATTCAGGTCAAAAGGGGAGTGAAACAGGGGTGCATTTTAGCACCCACTCTTTTTCATCTTTTTCTACACAATTTTACCCCCTTTTTGCTTCAGATAGATGGACATTTTTCCAAACTAGGTTCAATGCATATTCCAGCATTGCTTTAGGCAGATGATGCAGTGCTAGTTTCCTGTACACCTAGTGGACTTAAGCGACTTTTAAATAGAACTTCTGACTATCTGAAGTGCAACAAACTCGAATTGAACTCTCAGAAAACCAAAGTTATGGTTTTTTCAAAATCATGGAGCCCAGGCACTTGGTCTATTGGAGGGGAGAAACTGGAACAGGTCAAAAGCTTTCAATATCTTGGAATTCACTTCCACTACAATCTTTGCTGGGGTACTCATCGAAAATTGCTTACCAACTTGGCCCGTGTCACTTTGCAGAGCACCAATCGATTCTTTTTTAGTCAGGGCAATCGTTATAAACCAGCTGCTCTCAAGGTATTTAATGCCAAAGTAGCGGCACAGCTCCTGTACAGGTGCCCTATCTGGATTAGTGCTATAAATCACACCCTTGAGAGTATCCAAGCTAAATTTTTGAGGGCTATCCTGGGTTTACCTAAATCTGTACCATACTCTGCATTATGTTTGGAGACCAGACAATCGCTCTTAGTATCAAGAGCATGGCTTTTAACCATACGCTATTGGTTCCAATTCCATTATAACATGAAACCAGGCAGTCTCCTATCCAGAATGCTATCTGAGTAGAGCCCAATTAAATCAAAAATCGATTTGATGCCACATCCTGCAGTGGGGAAGCAGTCAAGGAAGCCACCTCAAGGTAAGGGAACATTTGTTCCCATACCTCAGGGCTGCATTATGCCTCCATCAGCACTGGAAAGTTGGAGAGGATTGGGCCCTTATTCTTATTTCCAACCTGCCTCTCAACTACTGGGTCTTACGCTTTCATGTGACTGTAAATATTTAACAATGATTAAGATGAAAATAAAACACCACCACCTTTAGTTTAAACCTCTGGTTCCCAACCTGTGGTCCACAGGTGGTCCGTGAGACCCTGAGAAGTGGTCCACACAGTCTCAGGAAAAAAACAACAACATGCCTTTAATCACTTCCATGTTGCCAAGTGAGCATTTCCACATGGACCACCATAGAGGGTGGAGATCAGACCGCCCACAGCCAGCACTGAAGTGTTGGCTGTGGTTGTGGGTGGTCCATTCTCTCTGATAGGCTGTGCATTTTTTGTGTGTAGGGGTGAGGTGGGAACGAGGGGGGGTTCCACATTGTCCACGACAATTCTAATTTTTGCCTCAGTGGTCTGCAGGCTCCTAAAGATTGCGCACTACTGGTTTAAGCCAACAATGAAGGTGCTTATGTGCACCAAAAAAAGCACCGAAATGGTTAGTTAAGGTTATTTGCCTTCACTTCATTATTGCCATGTTAGCAATAATACACATTATTGTATTGAACATCTTGTATTGAACACAACTGAACATCTTGTGTTTGCGCCTGGCTTAACCAGTGGCTCTCAAACTGTGGGTCACAACTACAAGTGGGTCACAAACTGATTTTTGGCAGGTTGCATAACATGGCATGAGCTTGCTGAGCTGTTGCGGGTTTTTTTTTTTATTACTTGTAAAGCACACCTTCTGGAGTGTGTTTTTCTCATTGAACATGTTTACATGAACAAGAACACAACGCGACAAGGACCAGAGTGGGCTGTAGACCGGAAAGCAGAATGCTTGGCCCCCTCTGGGCTGAGATGCATTGTGTTCTTGCTGACAAAAACATGTTCCACAGGTGAGCTTTTTGTGTTTAAAAAAATGCAAAAGCTCAGCAACCCAGATGTTTGGGCAGCGATGTGATGGCATCATTACGCCAACACCAAAACATCTGGGTTGCTGAGCTCCATGCTGAAGGTGGGTCATGGGGCTAAAATGGTTGAGAACTACTGGCTTAACCTCCAAGCACCTACATTTTCCCCCATTCCTTTCAGCCCCATTCCTCTTCCTTTCCAGGTTGGAAGAACCCTGAAGTTTAGGACGCAGTGAGGCCTCAGACCATGGAAGGCTTCACACCCTTTCCTCCTTGCTTTTCTCATATGTTTTCCTTTGGACCAAGAGACGGGTCTAAATTATTACTAGTAAAATGTTGCATAGCCAGGGAGGGGTGGAAAGGTTAATAGACAGAAACTATAGAGCCAGACACAAGAAACAAAGGGGCAGAAAGCCAAAAAAAATGAATGGTGAGTCAAAGGGAGGAATGAATTAGGAATGAATTAGATGTCCCCCATATACACACACACTCAGGCCCCAATCCTTTCACCCACCAGCAGCAGCAATGCAGGTGCTCCTCACACTGCATCCTATGGTAGGTGGGGACTACCTGAAGACAAATGGGATGTGGTGATGGCATCTGGCCTAGGTGCCTTTAAAAGGAGATTGGACAAATTTCTGGAGGAAAAGTCCATCACGGGTTACAAGCCATGAAGTGTATGTGCAACCTCCTGATTTTAGAAGTGGGTTACCTTAGAACACCATATGCAAGGGATGGCACCGGGATGCAGGTCTCTTGTTGTCTTGTGTGCTCCCTGAGACATTTGGTGGGCCACTGTGACATACAGGAAGCCAGTGGGATAGCAGTGCAGGGGGTAGCAGTCACACCGGGCAACAAGCTTTAGGGGGGCAACAAGCTGAGCTTGACACTAGTGGCCAAAATTGAGCAAATCTTGGTATATACAAATAATACCATCACGTTATATATCATTAGAAAGGTTATTTAATGCAGAATTCAATGAAACAAACCACATTAGAATAACTGTATTTTATCAAAAGTTATAGCCAATTAACCAGAAAACGAAAATACAACTGCCTTAAAGAACAAAAACCGACTTTAACTCAAAGCTGACTTATGAGACTGATTTTTCTGAGAGCCAAAGAGATGTTCTTATGATACAGCAGAGAACCAGTAAGATGAGAATATGAGTCAGCTCTCATTTCCATGTATCATAATACAGCTACTCCTGCTAACTGGTAAAGAGGCACTTTTTCACATGGTGCTCCTCTTCTATTTAGCAGGGGGAGAACAACCGTCCCTCATCACCCCAGCACAGTGTCTTGAACCAATAAGGGGCAAACTTTTTATGTATTTACTTAATTAAGTTTGATTTTGTCATGGGGGTGGCCACAAAATCTTTGATTCCAGGTAGCAGACAGATGCCTTAGCTATGCCACTGGCTGGGGGGAGATGGCAGATCAAGTGGGTGATGAGCTCCTTGGGGGAGGAGGCAAGTTTCCCCCCAATTTGCACTTTTAAAAAAGCCTGGGCTTGATATCACTTCCTGCTGTGAAATCACTTCCCGGGCATCATTTTGAGCTCCGCACTGGGCTACACGTTCATTAGCTACACCACTGCAGGAAGCTGCGCTAGATGGGCCTATGGCCTGATTCAGTGGGGCTGTTCTTATCTTCTTATGGGAGGCAAGTAAAAAGCATTTTTTTAACTAACCCCACATAAGCCCTGGGGCTAGCGATGGGTCTCTTTGGACATACACCACCTGTGTTGGTGGTGTATGTCCAAGGTGGGAAAAGGGGCAGGGAGGTTTCTGAAAGGGGGGATTAGATTCAGCATGCACCATTGCTGCTGGATCCACCCCCTCCTGCCTCTGTCCCTCCCACGGAATGCCCCAGTCCTCCCCTTCCGTGCACACACCTGCCCTCCCCGCTGACCTGTTATTGGGGGATATAGGAAACCCACTGCTGCCTGGTCAGCACCACTAACTGTTTCCACACCACAGCAGTGTGCTCAAGTGTTATATTTCGCAGTGTGATAAGTCAGGTTGTGCTGCTGGAACACAAGTTCCAGCAGAGCAGCCCAAGGATAGGATTGTGCTGTCACTCACTCTCATATGGGGTCAGGAGTACTCTGTCCCTTGTGATGCTAACTTACTCTGACCAGGATGAAGCTGTTGTTCCTGAAGATGGTTGGTAGTGCTACATCAGTTGCATTCAGGATGCGGAGTGCATTCTTGATAGAGTCTTGGTTCAAGGAGGAATTTATCAGCATGTCTGCATGGGAAAGAAACAGCTTCGACTCATTCCACCATACAACGGATGCCCCTTCATTGCAACTCCTCCCTGGCCTCCATCGGAATGAGATCAGAGAATCCCGTATTGAACAGTTGCTTGACCCTCCATTAGATCAGCTGAAGGTTGCTTGCTATTGACTGCCAAAATATGTGGTCCTCTAGTCTGGAAAGATCTTGGTGAAGCTCAGAGGAACATGGTGAAACAGCGACAGAGTTAGGACAGCCACTGCAGCCACTGCAAGAGGGTGGCAGGGAGGGGGAGGCAGTCCTGTGGCGATGACTAGCGGGTGCCTGTCAAGGCAACAGTGCCCATGAGAGGGGGTAATTTGTACCCAGGCACAGAGTGAAAAAGGGGGCCCAGCAGCCAAAGGAGGGGCCGCAGAAATTTCTCACCTGGACTTGGGATGCTGAGGTTGCTGCGGCATTGGCTGCTGCAAGCCATATGCACCGGGCCAGGGAATGCATACATGACACTCCTTAACACTTAACTCCTGGTGTCAAATCCAGGAGGCAACCGGCCTGCTGCAGTAGCTCTTTGGTTTGTGGATCCACTTTCCAGGAAGGAGTGTATAAGAGCTCAGGGACACAGCGGTGCGATTACAGCTACTGCAGAAGTACATTTTCTGCAGGCAGGACATTTCCCATGCTCCTGGGAGCCTAAAGACAATGTTGCTAACTTTCTGCAATGATTTTCTACATTTTCTCCACATGGGGAAGCCTGGTAGACCCAGGCTCCAAAGACTATTCTGGCTGCTACCACTCTCCTCCCACCCTGTTTCACCCCCTCCCTGCCCCCATTCTGCCTGCTCCCGTCGCCACCCTCCCCTCACTCTGTTTCGCCCCATCCTCTTTGGGAAGGGGCCCAAAAGAAACTTAGTCATCCCTGGGAAAATTCCTCCATGCGCCATTTGAACACCCTCATGCTGTCTAGACTCCAAGTGCCCTCAGCTCAAGGCAGCCAACAGAGTAGGAGCAACCCACACTGAGCACTGGATGCTCCAACGCTGCAGCAAGGGCTACTGCATGGAGGGCAAGAGGGAGGCCACTGGGTTTCTTCCAGCTCCCCTTGCAACTGATTCTACACCTAGAAAAGAGAGAGAGATGCTGCCTGAAAAAGAAAGCTGCCAGCCTTCATCAGCCTTGCCAAGGGGCCAGACAACGAAAAGGCTTTCAACTGGCAGTCTTCAAATGTGATGCATTCCGGGGCAGATTCAAGGGGGGAACAAGGATCCATGGCAAGCCTCAAATTGTCCACGGGAAGCAGCCCAAGCACAGCCAAGAACACAGGTCTACCCAGCAGGTAGATCTGGGCTCCAAGTCTGGGTGGGAGCCCAGGTCTACCTGCTCAACAAACCTCATCCATGTAAGCCAGTAGATTTGGGTTCCAAGTCCAGGCAGAAGCTCAAGTCTATCCACTCAGCTAACCTCATCCAGGGAGGCCGGTAGACCTGGGCTCCAAGTCTGGGTGGGGAGCCCAGGTCTACCTACTCAGCAAACCTCAGCCACAGAGGGCAAAGCACAACAGCAGCCCAAGTCTATCCCCCTGGCTGACCTGGGCTCTGGAGTTAAGGTGGTGCTTATGACCCGCCCAACAAACACAAACACTCTGTCTGTCCCTGGATGTATTCTGTTTGACTTGGCAAAAGGTTCAGCGACCTTTGCAGGCAACAGCTCAAGCTCCTTTCAGACTTACCCGCCTGATGGCGCAGGATGGGCAGCAGCTCCCAGAGAACCTCTACCGCATTCTCATAGCACCTGGCATCTGTATCCAACGAGCAGAGACAGAGGATCGTGACCAGGCGGGGAAGCAAAGGCAACTCTACGGAAGGCTGGAGAGAAATGAGGATTAGCCAATGCTGGGTTAAGCAGCTCACCCTGATGGCAGGAAGGAGACGTCCTATTGCAGGGATATTTTGCATCTTTACATCTCACAACCCAGGCACACTGACTATTTATCAAACACCTATGATGGCTTCTGGCTCAAATTCCCAAAGATTCAACAAAACAATCAGAACAGTGCAATATTACAAGCAGCAAAGGACAAAAATACATCATGAGAACAACAAGAGTCTATGAGAAAGGCATAGGAACCCGGGGAACCTAGTATGCACGGATCCCATATCCACAGATTCAGTTATCCGTGGATTGGGTCCGCAGGACCCCCTGGGCGCTTGCCCCCCTCCGGAGGCGAGGGGAGCTCCGCTTCGCCCAGAGGGCTTCCCCAAACCTCCTCATGCCTTATAAGGCTTTAAAAAGCCACTTCTGGTTTCTCCGTGAAACCGGAAGTTATGTTATTTGAGCTGCCAAGCTCAGCCTGAGCCCGGCAGAGGCCATGGACGGGGAGGTCTGCTTCCCTCACCTCCAGAGGGTGGGGGGCAGCTGTTTGCCAGCATCCACAATTTCAGGTAACTGTAGGAGGTTCTGGAATGGAACCCCCGCAGATACAGGGGCATGCTTGTATATAAATAATGTAATAAATACAATAATAGTAATAATATAAAAACAAAGAACACTGTGTGTGGTTAAAGCATCAGGTGATCCGTACCCTACATGGTGTTTGTCAGGTGTTTAAATGGGGGCTAGTATCTACCCCTCAGTGTGATTGCGGGTTCTCCCACCAAACCATGTACCACATTGTGTCTGGCTGCAAACTGAGGGCGTATAATGGCCCATGGTCTGACTTTTCCTTTGAAGGTCACTCTGTCTTTGAATGGCTGCATGAACTGGACACTGACATTTGATCTAGTCCAACTGATATAGAAGTCCATGTATTATATGCCTTACGCTAAATCAATCAATCAGGTGATGAAATAGAACCCCAGTCTTGGTCTGTCACTTTTTTCTTTGGTTGAATTGGAGCTACTTTCCCTCGTTTTGCCTGTAGGTTGGGAAAACCCCATTCAAATCTCTCCTGCGCCATGAAATCATGATGAAACCTATGGCAAGGTTCTTACTGGAAGACTGGAGCAGGTCCAGAGGAGGGAGTCTAGGATGGGTGAGGAGTCCAGAGACTGCATCCTATGTGGACAGGTTGAAAGGGATTCGCATGAAGGAGTTGAGAGAAGAGATGTTTACCGGGTGATTTGGGAACTATCTGTCAATATCTAAGGGGCTGTTGCATGGAAGATGGAGCAGCCTTGTTCCCAGTTTCTCTGGAGGATGGTACTGGGACAAGTGGGCTTGGACTACAAAGGGGATTTCGATTAAACATTAGGAAGAACTTCCTAATGGTCCAAAGAATTGTGCAGTAGAACACTATGTCTCAGAAGGTAGTAGACTCTTCATCATTGGAGATCTTTACACAGAAGCTGGTTGGCCCTTTGTCAGGGATGTTGTAGTTCTACGACTGGCCTACCCTGCAGGGTTGTTGAAAGGAATGAGTAATATAATCTGTGAAGCAGATTGAATACTCTGAAGTGCTTCAGAAATGAATATTGATTGCATGTAGCCGGCTTGCACAGCAATCCTGGAAGGGGCAGCCTTTGGTGTTCAAAACAAGATTTGTCCAAACTACTCCCCTCAGTGACTCACGTATCTCTGGATCTCTCCCAGCAGATCTGCACACTTCTCCAGAGCCTGTGCCCGGATCAGATGGTTTGGGCTGATCATCTGATTCTGGAGAGTGGCCAGATCCCACATCAGCCTCACTTCCTCCCCGTCAGAATATCCCAGTTTTCTGGGAGAAGGAGACAGATAGAGAAGAAAAAACACACACAATTAGTAACAAACTGATGTGGGCTAACCATATCTGCGTCACCTCCATGGATTCCCTCAAGGAATCCTGCTCAGTGTAGCATGTTGAGCATGTGTAGCAGGTCTGCACTTCAAGTGACACAGATTCAAAATTTGCACCCCAGGATTGTCTTCCCTTGTCACCAGAGATGGTAGAGATTTCAGCAAAAATGGACTGCCGGATAGTGAGAGTTGTTGGACCTGCAAAAAGGCTCTGAAGTGAGGAATGCTGTTCCTCTCCTTGGCCTGGATTCCATGGGGTTAGATCAGTAGTTCTCAAACTCTTTCATACCAGGACCCACTTTTAGAATGACAATCTGTCAGTACCCACTGGGTGAAGATATTAACCTTGAAGTGACGACATGGTTGGAAGTGACATCATCAAGCAGGAAAATTTTTAACACCCCCAGACAAAAAAATCAAATCAAATTAGAGCGCAATCCAAATGGTGCGCTTGGCCGGCACAAGTCCCTTGCGCCAGCCTAGGAGGGTTGTAAATGTGCCATAAAGCATGTGTGGAGACAGCTGGGCTGGCGCAAGAATGTGCGCCGGCCCGCAGGGGCTGCATCCAGCTTCTGTTGCCCCGACGATGGATAAGTTCATGCCAGCCAAACTCAACTGGCGTGTGGGTCTGGGGGGTGTGGGGAGGAGGAGTTTTGGGGCAGAGGGAAGGCAGGCTGCAGGCAGGCCCGTGGGCAGGTGGCGAGAGAGTGGGGGGTGGGGCCAGGATCCGTCACTTGTGCCGGATCCTGACCCCGTTCCTGGGCAGCATAGCGCAGCTCCGGGCTGCTCAGATCTACAACACCTCTTTAGGTGGCGAAGATCAGAGTCACAAGCTTTGGGGCTGCCGAAGCAAAGAGCCAGAGGCCAAGTACACACAACAGTGCTTTCCAGATCTCCTGCTGGAACAGGCAGGTTGGTGGCAGGGGCAGTTCAGGGGAGAATCATGGGCAGTTTGGGGCAGGCAGTAGGCTGGGCAGGGGGCTGGGCAGGGGCACCACCTCACCGCCTAATCCTAATCCCCTTTCCCTGCCCTGAACCAATCCAGAAGTCTCCTTGGACTTATGCAAGCAGAATAGCTACTATAGGTTTGATGAAACCCATTGGGGGGCAGGTGGCCTATGGGGAAGTAAGTAGGAAAACATTTGACTTATCTCCTGGGCTGTCTGGTACACACACACACACACACCCCATAGCATGCAACATGTGCTCTGTCTGCAGCACTGTGCACTATGGGCTGGCAGGGGGGATAGGGTTGGGCCCCATGTTTCTGGCTTTGAGCCACTAAAGGTGACAGGAAACGCACAATGCTTTACCTTAAGGGATCATCCACCTGGCTAAGGGAGGTGCTGGTGTCACTGGTGAACTCAGTAAACTGTGAATGAGAAAGAAAAATAAATAAATAAATAAATAAATAAAAGATTAACAAGTTGTGAGATCCTGCACCCTTTTTTTTTTTTTTTTTTTTACACAAAAAGCACTGACTATGCCTCTCTCTATTCTCATTGTGGAGCTACACAAATATTGTGGTACTGTTGTGCCCTGCCATAGGTTGGGCCGAGTTGCAGCCCATCAACCCCACATCTGGAAGGTACCTTGGGAGAATCAAAAATCCACTTACCTCATCGGGTTGTTGAGACGCCATGTTTGACTCACACAAAGGAGGCTCACCGCAACAAACCCTATGAAAAAACTGATGAAACAAACTAGGGTTACAAAGAAAGAAAGAAAGAAAGAAAGAAAGAAAGAAAGAAAGAAAGAAAGAAAGAAAGAAAGAAAGAAAGAAAGAAAGAAAGAAAGAAAGAAAATGCCCTTTAATGCTACAGCCTAATTTATGAGCTTCCAGAGCAATAAACAAACACAACAAAGATGGATGTATCCAGTGTATGACGAATAAAGATTGCAGCAAAACTAAAGCTATTCAGAAATGTTAGTGGCCAAGAGCTTCTACAAATCAAACTCTATGAACATAGATAACCAGTGCCAAAAAGTCTCTTGCCTAGGAGCCCAAAGCCCAAAGTCTTCTCTTGCCTAGGAGGCCAAAGACAAAAGCCCAAAGCCCATAGTACTTGATAAGTCAACCACCAGCCCTTTGTGACATCAAGAGACTGCAGTGCCTGGCAGCCATGACCTAGCAACATTCAGCTTGGTGAGTGTCATAATGTTTCTCCAGGAGGTGTGAGAAGTTTGTCTTTGGTTCCCCTTCAAAACATCCCTCCCACACTGGCTACCAAAACCTGCCATTTATGTAGTCATAGTCTGCTTTTCCTTGGTCCTTCCTTTCTTCACTTTCATGATTCTACCATGGTGTTTCCCAAAGTGTGTTCCTAGGCACACTGGTTCTCCCTGTGATCCCTTCAGGAGCTCTGCAATCACACCATTAAGTGGCTGCCATCTGCCCCCAGTTGGTTTACTCATCTGCCTTCCTGCCTTCCATTGTAGCTCTCCTTCCTCATTGTCCTCCTGTTCTAGCTCTTCACCAATAGTCAGTGTTGGGCTCTGTGCTTTGCCACTCTGTGCATATGCCAGAGGTATGGGGCTCTCCAAGACTCCACGCATGTGCTGGAAGACCATCTTGAGACACCTTCTGGGAACGAAACAGACTTGAGAACTTCAAGATGTCGGGGGGGGGGGGTGAGCTTGAACAGAATGCTAGACACAGGGAAGTGGCAGCAAGATGCAATCTTGTGGTCTTGTGTGATCCCCAAGGTATCTGGTGGGCCGCTGTGAGATACAAGAAGCTAGATCGGATTGCCCTGGGCCTGATCCAGCAGGGCTGTTCTTATGTTCTAATGAGAAGTGCTGCCCCAGTGGCATACCTATGGCATCTGTCACCCAGGGCAACCTAAAATTTTAGTGCCCCCTCCACTGTGGGTTGGGACCCATTAGGTGTGTTATTGGCCAATATCAGGTGGGTCCCCATTCATTTAAATGTGTTAAATTTAAATTTTTAATAAAACACCCACCTCTTTGCAGAGCAGTTAGCAGCTACCTTGCAAACTGCGGGAGCTCCATTCTTTGCAGGGCAGTTCGCAGCTACCTTGCAAACTGCAGGAGCTCTGCTCTTTGCAGGGCCGTTAGCAACTTCCTTGCAAAGCTGCAGGAGCTCCACTCTTTGCAGGGCAGTTGGCAGCTTCTTTGCAAAGCTGCAGGAGCTCCATTCTTTGCAGGGCAGTTCGCAGCTACCTTGCAAACTGCAGGAGCTCTGCTCTTTGCAGGGCAGTTAGCAACTTCTTTGCAAAGCTGCAGGAGCTCCACTCTTTGCAGGGCAGTTGGCAGCTTCTTTGCAAAGCTGCAGGAGCTCCACTCTTTGCAGGGCAGTTGGCAGCTTCTTTGCAAAGCTGCAGGAGCTCCGCTCTTTGCAAGGCAGTTGGCAGCTTCTTTGCAAAGCTGCAGGAGCTCCGCTCTTTGCAGGGCAGTTGGCAGCTTCTTTGCAAAGCTGCAGGAGCTCCGCTCTTTGCAGGGCAGTTGGCAGATACCTTGCAAAGCTGCAGGAGCTCCACTCTTTGCAGGGCAGTTACCAGCTTCTTTGCAAACTGCAGGAGCTCCACTCTTTGCAGGGCACTTAGCAGCGATCTGATTTTTGAACAGCTTCAGCGCTTGAGGCTATTAGCTATCAGATCTTTCCACTCACCCTTAGGGGACCCACCCAAATCGGATCCGGATCCACAGTTTGGGAACCACTGAGCTAGAGGGTCCTGATCCACAGTTTAAGAAACCTTGCCTTAGCCCCACAGTAGCCACAGATCAGCCACCTGCACAACCACTGCCCTGCCTGCCTCCACCTTGGAAAGCTTTCCAGCGCTTAATCCTGGCCTGCTCTATTTAGCCCAGCCACCCCCTGCTATGACTGCTCTGCACTGAAGTGCTTGGATGGCTCCACCTCCTTTTTTCCCTCCCCACCTTCCCCTTTGCTTTCCTTTCCCTCTCCCTCCTGCCTGCCCCCACCTTCCTTGTCAAATGTGCAGGAAGCGCACAAATGTTTTCCCCTCCCCCACACACAAGCAAACCAAACAGCCCCCCTCGGATGAAAGTCAAGGAGACGCTCCCCCCACCCCCTAGACTTGGGAGAGCAGAAAGCATAGGGCCAGCGGAGGAGCTGATCCGAATAGCCAAGAAGCTGGAGAAGATGGTAGCCATGTTGCACGGTGTCTTCAGGGTTCAAAAGCAAACTCAGCAGACTTAAATCGTGGTGGTTTCCAAGCACTTATTCATTGCCAGCAATGGGCTTCTCTTGGTGTTCAAAATGGGAAACACAGAGATCTGTGTTCTCTCAGTGTCTCCAGAGAAAAAGCAACTTTCCAATGCATGTTTCATTTTAAGTACCCCTAGGTTCTTTGTTCTAAAAATCTTACTGCTATTCATTAAGAGCTGATGATATCAGAAATGGAACTTTCCTTTGATTGGCCACAGGCCTCTAGCATTGATTGGCTGTGCCATCTAAGGAGAGTGCATTTGAATATCTCAGGTTACCGCTTGTGCCATATTTGGAAAGCTCCTCCCCTTCCTGTAATGCTAGCACTGTTCTAAAAAGCCTGTAGGGGGCACTGTGCTTCTATCCTATTCAGAGCTTAACTTTTATATTTTCTTTATTTCTTTAATTAAGCCTCTGATAAGCTAGTGTTTAGACTTTTTATAATTCTCAATTTATTCCTCTTTTGATTCTGATTTCAAACATTTCATATTTTGCTTAAAAACTGAGTTTTTAAGGGTTTTCTTCTCTCTGTAAAATCTCAGCTTTGCTCTGATGATTTCAGAAGACAAGCTGTGTTTTTCTCTGGAATCTCTTCAACTGGGCCCCTTCTAACATTCCTTAGATATCGGGTCCTGCCAGTTTGATTAACTATTCTTATACTTAAAACTTTCTCTGGCGCCTGGGTTTCACTCCTTAAACTGAGTTGCTTATTAGTTAGCTGACATGATATAATATTTTTGCTAGATAAGAATTTCAACTGTGAGGAGTTACCCATTTAACACATTCCAGATTTGTTCTACTCGTCTGATTTGAGTCACATTTGAAACTTAAATCCTTTCAATTTAGTTTCTCTTATTAATCTAACTCATATTAACAAAACTAGAATTCACCCTTTCATTGTATTTTCTAACTGATTAGAGCAGTGAAGAATTCAATTTACTTGCTAACTTCTATGATCTAATTATAAGTCTGTACCTACAGAGTCTCTTTATCTGTGGCATGCCATAAATTCTGGAAACTTAGGCTGAGACAGATCTGCTTATTAGCTGGCTAAGTAAACTTAGCTTTTCTCTTTCTTGTGGATTTTATATTCTGGCTTCGAATAACATTAGCAATTAAACTTTTACGCTTGACTTATATTGATTAAGAATATCTGCAAACATCCTATGTATTTCTACTTATCACAAGCAAACTTGAAAGTCAAAAATCCCTTTTGACTTTCTGTGTATTTGAATGCAAACCACTGGCTCTCTATTCAGTTGCAGGTATGAAGTGTCCCTTTAGATTAGAATGATCTTGCTTCTGTTTTAGTCTACTCGAATCCATCTTCATGTAGCTTCTGTTTACCTCCTTGCTAATGATTTTATGACCTTTGGTAATTCTCATTAGATTTTATTAGTTTTATTAGTGCTGGTAGCAGGATCTTGTAACCCTATCCCCTTTTATTGCGGCTTCAGAAACTTTAGAATGCTCCCTTTTGTTCTGAAGCTCTGCTAAGCGTAAGAAAAATAACTGACCTAACTATGATCATTCATTAATATCTAATTCTCAAAGTAAGCTTCCCTTAAAATTCAACATATTTGTTCTTCCTCTCTCTCTGTGTTTTCCTTTTGTTTAAATCCTATTTTCTCTGTCCAAAAGCAGCCCATAGGTTGGAGGGGGGTTTACATTCTTAACTCTTTGGAGCTGTTGCTTGACTCTAGATATCAACTTAATTAGCTTGACAGTTTCTTTGAAACCTCTTATCTAATCCTTATGTCAAATGGTTTTATTACTGGGGCCTCCCGTGCCATCCTAGCTTATGACCTCTGCCTTCACCCAGCTTTGGACTCAGAGGGGTGACACAGAGTTCATCTGATTCTTACCTTATTCCCTATTTCCAAACTTATTTACTCTTCGCATTATTAAACATTTGTTTTATACTGATTCACTTTTTGCATTTACATTATTAAACTTATTGCTTATAAATAAATTAGGTGCTCTCCTTTAATTTTGTTCTTATAAAAGAGCAATTGGGGATGTATCTTTGATTCCTTTCCAAGGAATGTCTCTACTAACAGACTATGCATTTCCTTTTGATGACACCCAGCTTGCAGACAACAGCTGTCTTTCTCTCTGAGGCTTCTGGGCAAAATGGATTCCAACTCAAATATAGTACATTTTCCCTATATCTACTAAGCAAATGCTTGCTAAACATAACATATATGCTGAAGTCTTGTTTGTGAAATGCTTTTTGAACTGTCCTAAGCACAAACATATTGCTTTGGTCATGATAAAGACATATTTTTTCCCCTAACATAACATAACATTTGATTGGCATAGGTTTGGATTGCTTTTCAAACATACATTTGAACAAAACATCATGACATTTCATTGTCTTCACTGAGCAGGTATACATTCTGGTCTCTTAGAATAATCTTGGCTGCCTCTATGGCCTTGTCTCAGCCAGGAAGCACAGGGTAAGCGCCACTGGGTGGATCTGGCCCTGATTCTTTTGATTGGGGGGGATCAAGACAGAGATGCCCCAAGTTTGGGTTGGAGGAACCCACCGCTATTATTACCCTGTCCCACCCCTGGACTTCTTCCTGGTCTTCCGTCAGCCCAATCCTCTGCATGTCTACTCAGAAGTAAGTCCCATTAAAGTCAGTGGGGCTTGCTCCCAGGTAAGTGTGGCAGCCTCAGAAGGCTTTTGCAAACCGTGGGGCTGCTAGATGGAGGTAATGACATAACGGGGGGATGCAAAGTGCTAAGTTTTGCAGGGAGCCTCGCCACACAGTAAGCAAGCAGGCTCTCCCCCTCCCTCTGTGTTGCCCCCCTCCCGCCCAGAATGGCTTCGAAGGAGAGGGTCCGCTTGCACCCAGCGGTGAGACTCCCTGCCAAACTGAGTGCTTTGCACCCCCTTAGCTACGCCACTGGATGGAGGAGCACAGCCCAGGAAATAAAGCCAGTTCCAAAAAGGGGAAGCTGAATATTCATGAGGCTGGGAATCTGGAACAGGGCAAGTTTATGCTCTCCCAGTCAAAATGGATGCATTGAGGATGTGCACTTGTTTCCTCTGAAATCCAGTTGGGTTCCGCTTGGTGACGATGAAGTTTTGTTTCTTTCTTTTCTTTCCCCAAATCATACCTGATTCTGTTTTTCCTAGGGTTGGCAGATGCTAACGGGGACAGAGTGCCTATACCAGCTATTTTCAACCTTTTTCATTTCACGGCACACTGACAAGGAACTAAAATGGTCAAGGCGCACCATCAGGTTTTTGACAATCAACAAGGCACACCATGCTGCCGGTGGGGGGCTCACATCCCCCATTGGCTCTACTAATAAATGACCTTCCCCCAAATTCCTGGGGAACATCTGTGAACCTCTCGCGGCACACCAGTGTGCCATGGCACAGTGGTTGAAAATGGCTGGCCTATACCTTAATCATTGAGGGCCAAATGTAGCCCCTGGAAGCAATTGATCCGCCCCACGTTATAATTGGGTTCTCCCAGCGAGATTATTGGGCTCTCTTGAAAATATGGACCAGATTTGCACATTTTCTCTTTTGTCATTTGCAGCTCATGAGTTTCTGAGAACCAGTTGCTCATTTCTGGCCATCATCTGCTTAACGTTGTCACTTTCTGCTTAATGATGTCACTTCCATCCCTCAGTAGGCACCACGAATTTAAGGACACCCCCCTCCCTTCCGCCCTCTGTATGAAACCAGTTTGATACCCCGATATAGAAGAGGGTTTTTGAACCTTTCCCTGTTGAGCTTCACCTGCCAAAATTCCCTCTTCTATACAATGGTTAAAGGTATAGGAACTCTGTCCCTCTTTGTATCCGGCAACCTTAGTTTTTCAAGGCATAGCCCTCCCTTCCCCCTGTCCTGAGAGTGGTCAGTCCCTATGAGGATTGGGGGGGGGGAGTGGTATGTAGACAACAGGTGTCTGGCAAGAGTCTAACCATGTAAATTTAAACTTCAACTGGTGTGGATCATGGGGAGGCCAAATAAAAATAGGGTAGGGTAGAGAGTGTGGGGTTTGGCCAGGGTTCCCCAAACTGTCAACTACCAGGACAGTATAACTCAGCCTTGCTGCTATGCCGGGCCAATGCTGGTTCATGGTAGGAAAGGAGATATAAACGCTAGGCATGACTGTAACCATTTTCACAGTAGAAGAAAAATATTTGCAAGTATGTGTATTCATTTAGAATTATTATTTATAATTAGCTGGGAAGGGAGCATAAGTTCCTATAATTCTGTTGGACTCGGTGGCCTGGCCAAAATGTGTTGGTTGGAACGTGGCTTACAGGCTGTGGTTTAAGGACACCCCCCTCCCTTCTAGGAGTCACCTCTGCAATTTGGATCACGAACCATACAGATGAGATGCTTGCGTTGGAAAAGAGGCCCTACAAATCAATTTAATGCAGTGGTTCTCCGTGGGGGGTCGTGACCCAAGTTTTGGTGGTTCATAAAGCTGATGATGCAGATTAGGCGATGTGCATCAAGGGTTAAACAAGCTGTGTCTTGTGGGGGGAGGAGAGGGAGAGCACTGCTGTCCAAACACCATTATAGCCATATCTCTTGGCACTCATCAATCAGGTAGCAGCCTCTAGGGCAGTGATTTTCAACCTTTTTCATGGAGTCTGAGACCCCTGACTGAGAGTCATTAATGTAAACAACTTAAGGGCATAAGTCTGGGTGTGCTTGCTTACTTTTTTCATGGCGTGAAAGACCTTGTGGGGCCATCATTCAGACCGGGTGAGCAGCAGGGAAATTCCAGCCAGGAGGCAGGGAAGGGTTAATGTTTTGGCTTTGCATTGAACAAGAGGTGGGGGATGGGAGGCAGCAGCAGGCTCTTTTGTCCATCTTTGAAGGAACCAATGATAACACAGGCCAACACACACTTTGCTTCCCAACGTTACACCAATTCCTGGGTATATTTGGGGTGCTGATTCCACAAACGGCATCTGTTTTGCCCTATCACGTCTAGTTTGGGAGATATGCTTCATTAGTGAATAGTTCAAGCAACTTCCTCATGAGGAAGCCATGGTGTAGTCTCCAAAACTAGACATGATAGGGCAAAACGGATGCCATTTTTGGAATAGGCACCCCAAATTCATATCAAATCACCATAAAGTTTGGGAAAAACTTTTCTGACCCTCAATTTTGTAGGCCTGTGTAATTGGACAAAGGATGAGTAGAAGGAGGAGCCCAAGGGATGGGGGTGGGATTCTTGCCTGGGGAGTGACTTGGGAAGCCGGGGCGGGGGGGGGGGAGGTGTGTGGGAGGTGGTTTTAGCAATGGAAGAGAAACTCATGGCTTCAGCAGGCTCACTAAATTCCTGGCCACAATGGGACTACTGAGTAGGGCCGGAAAGGATTGGATCCTACTGGTAATCCTACTGGGGTCAGCTGGTGCAGCTGACCCCCCTCCCACTTGCCCCTTCTGTCTCCACTCTCACGCAGTCCGTCCCAACCCCCTCCAGCCTTGCTGACACGTGTATGGGAAAGACATGACTCAAGTCAAACTCAGTTCCAAAAATGCTTTGGACTAGTCCCCACGGTCTCCCCTGGGGGCTGGGGATAAGAATAGGCCCTCGGTTTGGCTGCACTTGTCATAAGAGGCCACTAAACAGCCACTGGGTAGATGGGACTCGTTAGCCTGGGAAGGCAGCTCATCTGAGAGAAGGAAAGCTCTGATCCCAAACCTCCACTGCCTTGTGGCTACATCCAGTTATGGAAAAGGCTTCAGGAGTCAACCTCGAGGCAAAATCCGGAGCTGGAGTCCCTGAGGCAGTTCATGGCTGAACACAGTCACGTTCTGGCAACTCCTGCAACGCCGCTGGAACCAACCGAATTGGCTTCTGCCTTTCCATTGGACCATTTCAGCGACATGGAGAGGGGGGATTTGCTGCATGGGTAACAGTCTATCCTCCATACCACCTTTACCCAGACCTTGCGCACTGGAGAGGGCACTCTGTTCCAGAACCACTATTCAGAGCGCGATACCATAGTCTTCTGAGACTGAAGGATGCCAACACTGCAGTCCCCACGGCCACGCATTATAAGAACATAAGAACAGCCCCACTGGCTCAGGCCATAGGCCCATCTAGTCCAGCTTCCTGTATCAAACAGCTGTCCACCAAATGCCCCAAGGAGCACACCAGATAACAAGAGACCTGCAAGGCCTCCTGGGAATTGTAGTTAAGAACATAAGAACAGCCCCACTGGCTCAGGCCATAGGCCCATCTAGTCCAGCTTCCTGTATCAAACAGCAGCCCACCAAATGCCCCAGGGAGCACACCAGATAACAAGAGACCTGCAAGGCCTCCTGGGAATTGTAGTTAAGAACATAAGAACAGCCCCACTGGATCAGGCCACAGGCCCATCTAGTCCAGCTTCCTGTATCAAACAGCTGCCCACCAAATGCCCCAGGGAGCACACCAGATAACAAGAGACCTCATCATGGGCAGGAGGTCTGGTCTAGAGGGTAGAGCCTCCATTTGCCTGAAGATTAACATCCACAAGGTCGCCAGTTCGAAGCCACCGGCACCGTGCGACCTTGAAGCAGCTGGCAAGCTGCAGCTGAGCTGTTCCATCTGCTCAGAGCGTGGGAGGATGGAGGCCAGAATGTTAAACCAGATCGGAGTGTAACATCTCGAATGTGGTGGTTCTTGAAAGAGAGAACCTTCTTTCAATTTGTAAAAATCCCTGCGTGGATTTAATAAGCCTGCCTGTGTAAACCGCCTTGAATAAAGTCTTGAATAAAGACCCAGAAAGGCGGTATATAAATACTGTATATTATATTATTATTATTATCCTGGTGCCCTCCCTTGCATCTGGCATTCTGACATAACCCATTTCTAAAATCAGGAGGTTGCGCATACACATCATGGCTTGTACCCCGTAATGGATTTTTGGACTCCAGAAACTTGTCCAATCCGCTTTTAAAGGCGTCTAGGCTAGACGCCAGCACCACATCCTGTGGCAAGGAGTTCCACAGACCGACCACACACTGAGTAAAGAAATATTTTCTTTTGTCTGTCCTAACCCGCCCAACACTCAATTTTAGTGGATGTCCCCTGGTTCTGGTATTATGTGAAAGTGTTAAGAGCATCTCCCTATCCACTCTGTCCATCCCCTGCATAATTTTGTATGTCTCATTCATTTCCCCCCTGAGGCGTCTCTTTTCTAGGCTGAAGAGGCCTAAACGCCGTAGACTTTCCTCATAAGGAAGGTGCCCCAGCCCCGTAATCATCTTAGTCGCTCTCTTTTGCACCTTTTCCATTTCCACTATGTCTTTTTTGAGATGCGGCGACCAGAACTGGACACAATACTCCAGGACACAATTATGCACGAGTCGAATCAAAGAGGACGGGGACTTGGGACCCAAGTCGAGTCTAGCCGCTGGGGATTTTCACATCCCTGCTGTATAGTTCATATATACAATCAGTTCAAGAGGAGGAAGGGACATGTAATGATTGAGCTTCCTTTCTTGTTTTATTCTGGAATTATCCATAGTCTTGCCTCAGACCTCTTTGAGGCTTGCCTATTTGCAATTGGTTAGGTTTTGGGGTTCTTCTTGTAAATTGGAGGCTTCCAAAGATGACCCCTCTCTGCCTGGATTTGTCTTCATGGTGATTGTGGAGTCCACCAATTTGGATTTGGACAGAAAGGCAGAATTGGGGAAAGGAGGAAGCACCTGCTTCACGACTGCCCTGCCAGTCATCCCAGGGGTGTTTATACTGGTGTATGAGAAGGGCTCTCAATGGTGAATGTCTGGGCCAAGAATTTCCTCCCTATAACTTTGTGAATGGCCTGAGGCAGGGGGAGGTCCTCTCATCCAAGTTTTGGGTTGCAATCCTATCCTGCGCTGGTACAGGCAAGCCAGGAGGCTTGCGCTGCATGCAGCGAAGGATTATGGCCAGAAGCAGCTTAGCCAGAGGCAAGAGAAAACTTTTCCTCTTACCCCTGGATAACAGCTGCTGGCCAATATGGTTCTCCTTGAATTTGTACCACCTCTGGAGTGCAAGATGGAGAGACCCATCTTGAAGGACAGCTTCGGTGCTCAGGGGATGCCTTTTGCGACTCATTTCATGGTGTTGCCATCGACAGTGGACGGAATGTTGATTCTTGGACTGTCAAGACAGCACCTAGGACTGCCAGATATCTCCCTAGGTCAGTGTTTCTCAAACAGCGGGTCAGGACCCACTAGGTGAACCGCGAGCCAATTTCAGGTGGCTCCCCATATCATTTCAATATTTTATTTTTACTATATTAGACTTGATGCTATTATTTGGGGAAATGTGACAAACTTGTACTTTTTACAGGCTAGAATGTAACACAGTAAATGGGACTTACTCCTGGATAAGCACAGGTAGGATTGCAGCCTATGATTGTGAAAAAGTTTCCTGCTTATTGAATGCAAATCTTAGAGAACTTTTATAAAATGTTGTATAAATGGTGTCTGACTCCAGGTAAACTGGCAAAAATGTATTAATATACCAAATAGATGTTGGAAGTGTAAATGACAAGAAGGAATGTTCTACCATATGTGGTGGACTTGTACAAAAGCAAAACAATATTGGACTTTGATACACCAGCAAATGCAGTTGACATTTAAGGTAAATTTACAAATGAAACAAGACACTTTTTTGTTGGGAATATTGGATGATTCAATTCAGAAAGACTATGAAACTATGTTTTTATAGATGACAACTGCTGCAAGAATATCGTACGCCAAATAATGGAAAGTTCCAGAGATACCTGTAGTGGAAAAACGCTGGCTAAAAGTATTGGATTTGACAGAAATGGATAAACTTACAATACTTCTTAAAGATAAGTCAGTAAAAACTTTTATGGACAATTGGAAGCCATTCATGGACTTCCTGCGCATTGAAGGGAGAATGGGTCAAATAATCTATGGATTTGATGAGTAGATAGGGGATTTAACTTGTATGTTTTTCTCATTTTTCTTTTTGTGTTGAAAATGTACTTTTTAAATAAGTGTAGATTGTTTAAGATTTGATGACTAACTTTTTTGTATGATTTGTAGTAGTAGAACAAAGAAATGTAGTTTGAGATCTCCACACTTGCCACACAAATTGTAATATCTTTATTCTTTTTAATTTTTTGTATTTGCATTTATTAAAACAAAGAATGAAAGAAAGATTTTCCTGCTTGATGATGTCACTTCATAACATCATTTCCGGTGGGTCCTGACAGATTCTCATTCTAAAAAGGAGGTCCTGGTGCTAGTAGTTTGAGAGCCACTGCCTTAGGAGGTTGTGAGCTGAGAACAGAGTTCTCCCTGTGTGGCACATGTACAGTACCAAGAGGCAATAAACAAGGGGCATCTTTTAAGTATCAGGACCCACTTTTTTAAACACTCTATCAGGATCCACTTAGGTTTACCTGACTTTAAAAAAAGAGGTCTAGAAAGAAAAATCTATTTATTTATAAGGGATAATAACCAGAAAAAGACCCTGAAACATTTATCTCCCTATATTTACACGTGCTTGCAAACTGCAGCAGTTGGGCTCTTTGTAGGGTAATATGTAACTACAGTATCTGATTTTTGAATAGCCTCAGGGCTTGAGGAAATAGCTCAGCGGTTCTCAAACTCGCTGGGAGTCCAAAAACTGCTTGTAAGTGGCAGGGACTGAGAGAGGGGATGTGCCCCAGTGGCGCCGCAGTGGTAGTGGTGCCGCAGGCACCCAGAGGCTTGCGTACCTGAGGGGGTCTGCCAGCCTTGGAGAGGGTCCGAGAGGCCTGCAGCTCGCTCTGCAGGTCTCCCCCAAGCTTCATTTCACTCCGATCTGAAGATTGGAGTGACTTTTGGTTTACTGTGGCACTGCCGGGGCATCCATTACTAGGTCACTCCCCTTAAGGGGAAATGACCCGTTTTATGTTCCTACATAAAACCCACCAAAATTCAGGTCACAACCAACCACTGGGTCCTGACCCACAGTTTGGGAACCACTTGTATAAATTATTCTTGTAGAGAAGCCAGTGGTCCCCTGTTCCTGGCACTGGGTTCTAGTTTCTGCACCAAGAGACCTGTTGAATCAAAGGGACTTCTCTGTTCAGTCACCCAGATATCACAAGTTCTCGCACAGCCAAATGCTGACCTAATGTTTTTTAAGCCAAAATACACTTTTGCCAAAATACAAACAAGCAAAAATAGTCTCCAACAATTAGGATGGTTTTCAGGGGTGCTCTGCAGTTTGGGAGGATCTGCCAGGTGAAAAAGAGGGGGTGTCTTTGAAACAGTCACACTGTTTATTGGATTAGAGAAACGGGTGGGGGCTGATGTTCAGCACTGAAGTGAGGGATGCTCCTTGACTTACCCACAAAGCAAGCTGCCACCTTGAATATTGCTGCCTCCTTCACACAAGGATGGAACACACAGCTCAGGGCAGCACCCCTAATGAGATCTGGGCTGTAGGTCTTGGTCTTGCAGAAAATAACAATGAGAACTGGCATCAGGCATGTTTGTGCAAAGGGAACACTCTGTACTGATCCTACCACCCTTCTATCACAAATCAAGTAGTGAAACCCATGAAGTTGGATGTAGACTAAGTAGACCTGGGTTCAAATCCATGCTCATCTATGAATTTCACTAGAGGACTATGGGACAACGAACATCATACTACCTTATAGTGTGATGTGGAAATTCCCCATGGTATATGAGAAAATTTATACAGGTTGAGTCTTGGCATCCATGAGGGTTCCGTTCTGAGAACCCCTGCGGATGCCAAAAATCATGCTAAATGAAATCCATTTAAAAAACAATGTCCCTTTTCTCAGTGGTTTAAAAACAGCTTCACTTAACATTGTGAGGGAGAGCAGAAGCAGAAAGCAGACAATCTCTCTCTCTCTCTGTTCAGGTGCTTAGAAAGGCCTCACTCCTAGGCAGTGACACTTCCCTTCACCTGAAGCACAGGGAAAGAATGCAAAGAGGGAGGCAATAATCACTTCCCTTTGTATTCTTTTCAGTGCTCCAGGGGGAAGGGAGGGGTTGCTTGCCTTGGAGTGAAGCCTCTCTAAGCCCTTGGAGAGAGATTATAAAGGTAAGTGAGGCTATTGTTAAAGGATGTTTTTCCTTTAATTTAAAGGACCTTTCTCATCACATTGAGATAAAATTGAAGGTGAAATATCCTCAGATAATGACATTATTCCTGTACTGTTGAGATAAAGCTCAGTAAAATAAAGCTTTGTAAGTAGTTCTACTCTATTCTTGACGAACAGGTGGGATTTAAAGTGGTACCCTGGGAAGGCAGCAACAGAGACTTACCAAATGTTTGGCAACATGGTAGAGCACGAAGTGAAGGTCGTGGCTTTGAGGCTTCACGTACCTCCTCACTCTTGGGACCAGCACTCTGAGATAGGCCATTACATCATGCAGCACATGGAGTCAAAAAAGATCATATCCTAAGGCAGGAGTCTCCAAACCCTGGCCCGGGGGCCGTATGTGGCCCATGGCGAGCCTCTATCCGGCACACGACCAGCCTCTTGTTCCCTGAAAGCCTCTGGCCCACTTGGCGGAACATGACTGGAACAGTGCTCTGGTTGCGTCTGGAGGGTCTGAAGGGCCGGAGAGGTTGAATGAATGAGCCCATTCATTATTTATTCACTCATTTAAATTCCATCTCTGATTTATTTATATAAATGATGTATTTAAAAAAAAATTTTCCGGCCCTCAATACCGTGCCAGATATTTGATGTGGCCTTCTGGCCAAAAAGTTTGGAGACCCCTGTCCTAAGGCGTCCTTTGCACTGGAGACATCTTTCTCCTATGGAAGGCTTCTTATGGAAACCTCAGGAAAGAATCCTAGCCAGGGGAAACACCAGCATACTGCCAAACACACCAGCACACAGGCAGCCCCACCAGTGCAGAAGCCTGACAGGTGCTGCACTGACACAAGCACAGCAGTACACCAGAAAGCCATGCCCCACCACCAGCAGGTTGAAGAAAGTCCCTGGCCACAACCTCACCAGCAGAGAGGTTGAAAAAGGGGGGAGGGAAGCAAGGTGGGATAGATAAAGTTAGATCCCAAAATCCCTTTCTGAGCTGTACATGCCCCCAGTGGCTCCAAAGCTGGCAACGTAGCTTGTGTAGCTCATAGGAGTCCCATGGAATAGCTGGTATAGCCCTGCACAGGAGTCATGCCATGCGGGCAAGTCTTTCAGAGGTCTGTTACCCTGCACATGCCCGATCCTGTCTGATCTCGGAAGCTAAGCAGGCTCAGGCCTGGTTAGTACTTGGATGGGAGACCGCCTGGGAATTCCGGCTGCTGTAAGCTTATACCATAGTCTTTTGAGACTGAAGGTGGCCAACCATCTCACCCCCTCCCCACACAGTTAACCTCTCCAACATGATGGCACATTGGAATCAGCAGACAAAGCGCACTCAGCCCTGGGCAATCAGCACAGCGGCCGCATAGCATCAGGCTGTAAGGTACCCTATGTCTATGTTTGCAGCAGGACCCTATCACCCCGAGTTGGGGCGCCTTCTCCCTGATGTGCCAGCAAGACACAAGGCCTGGAGAGGTTAATCAAAGAGCTATTTAGGACTGAAGCATGCTGGGCAAATGTCTAGATCTCCATCTACCATTGTGTGATCATTAGAGGAAGGTCAGAGTACAAATGTACGCACATAGGAAAACTAAAATATTCAAGCATTCAGCTAGCTAGCTTGCAAGAAAAGAGTAATACAGTGGAAACTGGTTATTTCTCAGATACTTTGAGTGGACTGGAAACAGGTTTGTTTCATGTCAGCTTTGAGCTGGAAAACATGCGCTAGATCTACAGGTGGAGCCTCATTATTCGTGTGGGTTCCATTCCAAGCACTTAAGTGGATGGCAAAAAAACGCACTATAGCAAATCAATTTTTAAAAAAATTAAAAAAAGTTTTTGTTCAGGTGATTTAAAAACAGCCTTGCTGACCTTTGTGATGTAAGATCATTAAGAAGACAATCCATCAATCAGTCCTCCAATTCACTCAGCCCCTCCCTTCACCGATGCAAAGTGATCACCTTACTTTCATGTGCTCAGGGGGAAGGAAGGGGTCACCTGGAGAGAGAAGGATTGATGGCTTGTCTATATCATTTCCCTAAATATTTTCCTAAATTATTTATTTCCCTAAATGCAGTCACACACTCTTCTCTCATAGGGAAGGGAGAGATGGAGAGGGAGTTTGGCGTGAAGGAGAGAGGACTGCTCTTCTTGTTCCTCTTCTCACTCCATCTCCTTCTTTGTTTTCAAATCCAGGCAGTGGGAGGAGAAAAAGGTTTAGTAAAGGTTTTTTAGCAATTGCCTTGGGCAGCAAATCGGTGGGCAGAAACCAACAAATGGAGTTGGGTTCCCCCCCCCCACAGGGTGACCAGGTATCTTCTTTTTCCAGGACATATCCTCGTTTTCAGCCTCGTGTCCTGGAAAAGAACTTTAATGTCCTCCTTTTCCCCGTGAGTGGGCCCCTGCAGGCAGCGCAGAACTGTCTTGTAATTAATGTTAAATGTAATAAATTATAAGTAATAGAGTTTTGAATTTAAGAAGTAATATTGTTTTAAGATTGTGCCCTAAGTGTTTAAATTAACCACATGAAATCAATACATGAATGTTCATAGCTTTTATTGTGTCATGTCCTACATTTTTCTTGGAATTCCTACATTTGGGGGTGCCTGATCCTCTTTTTGCCGTTATGACATCTGGTCACCCTCCCCTGTCCACCAGTCTGCTACCTGAGGAATTCATCTCACCTGGCCTCATGGATGTTGCCCTGCCTAGGACGGCATCAGCCTCTGAGACATTTTGCTTCTGGGTACCTTAGCAGTGGCCCTTTGCTTTCCTGACAGGTTGAGACATTGCTGGAACACTTCTTTGAAAAGTGTAAAACGGAAAGGAGGGGTGAAAGCAATATTGCGTTATTAGCTTTTGCTGTGCTCACTGGTGAGAACGTTGTCAAAGTGGTAAACTTTCTCCTCCAGAATCCTTTGTGGTATCTTTTTATTTAAAGCATTTCTCCCTCTCTGTTAGTATTTATAAAAAACAACCCAAAGCAGCTATAGGGGATTTCAGCTTGTACTGCCTTGGATGGCCCATTGGGGATCTATGGGGCTTACAGTAGTGCCTAAGGGCCCAATCCTATCCAACTTTCCAGCACTGGTGTAGCCACAATGCAGCCCCAAGGTAAGGGAACAAATGTTCCCATACCTTGAGGAGGCCTTTGTGACTGCGTCCCCACCACAGCATGCAGCACATGCCCTGTTTGCACGGCTGCACCAGTACTGGAAAGTTGGATAGGATTGGACCCTAAGTATCATGTCTCTGCACCCAGGACAAACTTAAAGCAGGGTTCCCCACCACCCTCTCTGCCTGCCTACCAGAATGAAGAATACTCTCTGTTCTGGAGCATCTCTACGGGTGTCCGGTCACATCTAGTTCATGGTTTAGCTTCCTAATATTTCAAACTTGATTTGTATTAGGAGCCAGAAATTGTAGCCTTGTATGCACATAGACCAGCATTTCTCAATGTTCATCCCACACTGTACCACTTTGCATGATCCACCTATTGGAAGTACCAGCAGAAGTGATTGCCAGTTGCTTCTGGGTTGAGAGGCCAGATGCCACATGACAAACACCAATCAGGAAGAGGCTCAGGGTGAACAGGAGGGCTTTTTAGAGTAGGTGAAAAGCCTGCTGCTCACGGAGCCAAGCCTCTTACTGAAGTTGGTCACATCAGTTCATTTGTCTTGCTGCCAGAAGCAGATGCCTGGGGGTCCCACAAGTACCATCAGACACAACCTCAAGTATCGCTGGTGGTACACATAGCATTGGTTGAGAAACACGGACATAGGGCGCAATCCTCACCTCTTATGTCAGTACTTTCCAGCACTGGCATAGCGGTGCCAATGGAACATGTGCTGCAACCTGCAGTTGGGTGTCACTCATGGAGGCCTCCTCAAAGTAAGGGAATGTTTGTTCCCTTACCTCGGAGCTGCATGGCCCTTAGTGCTGGAAGGCACTGACATAAGGGGTTAGGATTGCACCCATAGGCTCATTATGTGCATGCTTCTGTGCCTGGCTGAGATGTAGTGGCAGTTCTGTGGGCACTGGAGACCTGTACAGACATTTTATTTTAATTTTATTGCTTAAACAGAAACCCCCCAAAAATAGCATTACATGGATACATGCTTATGAGTTACATACTTAAAAAAAGGGGGGGGGAAATGTATATTTAAACACACACACATATACAAAGTATCTGCATATCAACACTTCATGCAGCTTAGGTTATTATAGCAAGTAATGGCCTCCAGATCCTCAAATATATACAGTGGCGTAGCTAGGTCACTTGACAACTGGGGCCCATAAATTTTTGTCTCCTCATGCAGCATAATTATTTAATTATTAATTAATTATATTAATTCTT
The DNA here is from genome assembly GCF_035046505.1 of Tiliqua scincoides. Classification (NCBI taxonomy): domain Eukaryota; kingdom Metazoa; phylum Chordata; class Lepidosauria; order Squamata; family Scincidae; genus Tiliqua; species Tiliqua scincoides. The sequence goes on along the minus strand of NC_089830.1, from coordinate 11,725,220 downwards.
TCACATTTTTATACCACCCTTCCTCTAAGCAGCTCAGGATGGTGTGTGTGGTTCCTCCCTTTATTTTGTCCTCACAACAACCCTGTGAGGTAGGTGAGACTGAGAGATAGTAATAGTCATGACATGAAGTGAGTAGTAATAATGGCCAGAAAATTAATGCAGTGAATATTTCCCCACAAGCAATGGATGAAATTCTGCATCAAATGGTCTCATGATGGCATTATTCCTAAAAGCCACGCTTTCCAGAATTTTGGTCACTAGGGTGTCAACCCCCCCCCCAGATGTCTCATTGGCCTGTTTTGAATTAAGGCAGTGGTTCTCTCATGTTTAACACTGTGACCCACTTTTTAGAATGACAATGTCTGGGACCCACCAGAAGTGATGTCAGGAAAAGTTCCTGGCCCTGATCAGTAAGTTGATGTAAAAATTGCCCTATCAGTCCAGCTACTCCATCAAAAAGATTCCCTGTTAATCTTTAAAGTTGGATTCACTGTGCAGGCATAACTCATTGACTGCCGTATGTTCTGCGTCATGTATGGGAAAGCCCCTAGCTCAGTGATAAGGCACGCGCTTTGTACATAGAATGACTTGGGTTCAATCCCTGGCATCTGCTGGTAGGGCTGGAAAGTGGATTTGACCCCTCTCGGAAATGCTGAAGAACCATCGCCAGTCAGAATAGGCAATGCTAAGTGAGATGGTATCAGGCAGTTTTGCACTCTCTCTGGGATTCCAGTGTTCATGATTATTACAGTTCTTCTTGCTGAGTTACTGCTCCCTGTGGGTACATCTGACATGTAGGAATGCCAGAAGAAAGTAAGGAATCCTGGGGCTTGTAGTTTGCCAAAGAGCATGCTACATAGGGCGGCACCAAGGCTGACTCCAGGTTGGAGGGGGCCATCAGTAAGGTAGGCAGATGTTGCCACGCCTGGCCCAAGGGACCTAACTGTCTGTTTTTCAATTCACAGCGCTTGTCAGGAGCACTGGCCGGTGGTGTTTGCCTGTGCAGATACAACCCTGCTCCTTGAAGCCCTGCTGTATGAGATGCGGGGAAAGCCAGAAGAGCAGACAAGTGTGGTAAGAGCTGTGCTGTGGAACTGTGTCACGATTCCCTTCTCCCGGTAGCGTATGAGTATATCCTGCAGCTGCATGCAAGGAGAGAGAAGCCACGGGAGTTGGTACTGAGGGCAAAATCTACACACCAAAATTCACCCTGGAGAATATCAACTTCTTCAATATCAATGAATGTTAATATCCACAACAATCCAGAATATGATTTCAGGGTTTGAACCACAAGTGTGAATGACTGTCCCTCATGCATGATGTGCTCTCCTTTTGTCCAGAAGGAAGGAGAGAATTGATTTCTGTTGGAGGGACTGCTCTTGATGTGGTATACTCTAGCAAAGGGATTTTCAACCAGTGTGCCATGGCACATTGGTGTGCTGCCAGTGGTTCACAGGGGTGCTGCAGGAGTTTGGGAGTGGGTCATTTATCAGTAGGGCCGTTGGGGTGTGCAAGCCCCGCACTTGTAGTGCAATGTGCCTTGTTAATTGTCGAAAACTGATGGTGCGCCTTGACAATTTGAGCACCTTGTCAGTGTACCATGAAATGAAAAGGGTTGAAAATCTCTGCTGTTGCTGACATCTTTGCAATGTAGCTCTCCATCCAATGCTGGGTTGTTGGCAGAGACCAAATCCCAAAAGATGCATTTTGCAGGAAAGCCGAGATCGGCAGCTTTGTATGAGACTTGAGTTCAAGACTCAGACATCAGTTAATTTAAGAAACATGCATGTGAGTTTGAGAGAATCCCATAGCTAGTCTGTCTAGCTCCATGGCCTTTTGAGGGGAAGGGGGAGAGAGAGCAGGAAGGAAGTAAAGCCTGAGGATTGTCCTCTAGGTATGCTTTACCGGAGGATAGAAAAGATAGAGAGAACACCTTATCCCACTACCATTATCCGCCTAGCCTTATGACCTCCCCGCTGGTACAGTTACAAGAGTACCACTTTGTTGCAAACTCCAATATGGGAGACCTGCCAAGAGACAATATGAAGTGCTCACTGGAAGTGAGAGATTTTTGAACTGTGGCTGAGTGAGAGACAAACCCATCTGACCCCATGGGGATGCCCTTTTCTTCAAGTCCTAGTGAAATGAGTGGAGACTGTGAAAGAAAAAGAGGCAGGATCCATTCCTATCACTGGGGATTGTGCAGGAAATCTTCTGCCCAGCTGAGTTCATGAACAGGAAGGGGGTCATTTGTATTTTTCACCCTCGGTCAGGATTGGGCCAACCCTGCCTCAGCTGGAGTTCGGGTTGGTGAGGAAGTGAGGGGAAGGGGGTGGAGGACGAGCCCAGTCCCTGGCAGGTACCAGGCAGATTGCAGTGGAGGACTCCCCCTGCCGATGAGAGAGATGAGCAGGTGCATCCACACAGGATCTCACCCTCTGCTGCATGGCATTCTGGTCCGGGACAAAGAAGAAGCGGTAAAAGCACCGGGCATCTCTTTTTCCTTGTCTCCTAGCAACATGCCACCCAAGCCATGAGGAGCTTTCTCTGTGCTGCTGCCAACAAAAGAAGGGTGAGAGAGCAGTTTCCCAAGTTGCTTATGACTTTGCTGGGGCAAATCTCGGTCTCCTTGAAGGACAGCAACAATGTAAGGTAAGTTGTCTCTGCAAGAGATCTTTTGGGTTTTGGTGCTAGCTTTTGGATTGACCATGCCAAGTATTGAATCTGGAACACGGTGCTTGCAAGGCATGGAGGATACAACTCAGCCATGGCCATTTGCCCAGCATGTGGCCCTTTTTTCCTCTTGGACCGCAGTGGCCAAACTCACTACCGCCACACACAGGAAAAGCAGTTCCTGTTTGGACTACATCATTCCGTTCCACCCAGGCGCCATGTGTAATCCTCCATGATTGGGGGACGCTCTGGGCAGTCACATCTGCTGCCTGGCGTCCCAAAAGGACACGTGACAGGACATTCAGGCACATGCGACTGCCCAGAGCATCTCTGTCTCCTGATCGTGGAGGACCACATGCAGCGCCCAGGCTGAATGGTAAGATCTGCTCACCGGGCGCACAGATTTGTTGGAATCCCAGATTTGGCACCCAGGCCGGGGTTCCCTTGGACATGCGCTCATCTGGGTTATTGACCTTACAATCTCACACTCTCAAAATAAGAAGAAGATTACTCCTGAGCCAGCAACTTGTTCCATTTCTGACTTAAATGAAACTCTTGGATTCTATAGAAGTGGGACCCTTAGTCACACTCCTGGTGTATCTGTGGCAGTGACCCTCCTGGTCTTACTTCTTTTATCTTGCTTGCAGAGAGCCCCTGAAAACACTCCAGCTTCTCTGTAACATCATGAGAACCGTGACAGAGGAAACCGAGTGCTGGGATCAGCTGAGCAGTCCTCAATGTTTTAGTGAGGGATTGTCCAGCTTGGTAAGGTAGGAGGAAGACTGCTGGGTTTCTCAAGGAGTGTCAGATAGCTGAAGTTGTGGATGTGAATGTGCATCCATTTGTCTTCCACTGACATCTTTAGTGCCTCTTTTCCTTTTTCTTTCTTTTTTTTGCATGGTCCTGTTACCTATTCCAGGATTCTCCTCTCCAGCTCACACTCCTTGGTTGGCATAGTTGAGTTCCTTCTGGATATCTTTGAGGCTGAAGAGCATGCATGGCTCTATGAAACAGCAGTGATGTTCTACCAGAAGGTGAGGGGTACTGCAGTAGTTGAGAGGCTTCATTAGTGGCGATGCACTCCGCAGCCTTTCCCTGGATAGGATTACGCCAGTGGTTCCCAAACTGTGAGTTGTGGCTTCCCAGAGAGCCATGGAAATCAGCTAGGGGAGCCACAGAATCCTTGTGAAAAACCTGCCTGCATAGGATTGTAGCCCTAATGGAGAGCTACGGCCAATGGCCCAGTAGATCAAGAGAGCCACCAGTCGAAAAAGTTTGGGAACCACTGGATTAGGCCATGTAACTGCTATGGAAACCAATGGTCCTAAAGATTGGTTGGCATGTGAATGGCAAATTATGGGCACCATTACAGGGTATCAAATGATCAGTTAGAGTCTACTTGTTTTTACAGAGGAGTGTGTGAATTTTATACCCTCTGGGCTGGCTTTGCCCTGAATCTATGACCTCAAGGTCAGGGAGACAAGGCATGTGAATGACTTGGAATTCAATCTTTGAGTCTTTGCTTCAGCTTGCAGAAGAGACTGTGATAGATGTTTCTGGGTGTGTCCAGGCAACTCTATGCTCTAAACTTCTATCCATTGCCTGTTCAGTTCAACTGATGCAGTTCCTTCCAGCAAATCTTGGGAATTGTGATGGCACTGCCAATGCAAGAGTTTTCTGGCTCCGCTCACAGAAATAAAGTTCCCAGGATGCTCTGAGGAGAGGAAATGGCTTTTCACCAAATTTAAACCAGTGATATAGCTGTGCCCTCTGCATCTGTATGTGGTAGATAAAGCCATGAACACTCATCTGCAAAGAGCTCAACAAAGTGAACCAAAGTGTTCATCCCAATTAATTTGCTTCTGTTGTCCTTCTTGGGCTTTCAGTTGCTCCTGAAACGTGTGAAGGAGCTTGGAAACATCATGTCAAAAGACTCTCTCCTTCAGTGGCTGGATCATGGGAAACTTGGGGTTCGGAAGCTCAGCCTCAGAGGACTTTCTTCCCTGATCTTTGAATCTGATTTGGTAAGTCATCCTCGAAAGACAGGGATAATAAAAATGTAACTCCTCAGATAGTTGACCGGCACATGCACAGATTCCATTAATGCATACCCACAGGGACTTTGACAGAAGATTGCTGGGATGGGTGTACTCCTCTCTGCACCTATCAGGTGGTGGGAACTCTGTAATAAGAGAAGCTGCACCCATGACAGCTCAGTTCCTCTTTATATGTGCATTTGCTTATGTTCGAGGGGCAGAATTGCTACCTACTTCTAGTTATCTGACTCTGTTCTCATTACCTGTGAATATTGTGCTGGTGCACTGGGGTCTCTCCAGACTGGCAGAATGGGCAGCAAAATGGCAGATGCGCTTCAATGTCAGTAAGTGTAAAGTCATGCACATTGGGGCAAAAAATCAAAACTTTAGATATAGGCTGATGGGTTCTGAGCTGTCTGTGACAGATCAGGAGAGAGATCTTGGGGTGGTGGCGGACAGCTCGATGAAAGTGTCGACCCAATGTGCGGCGGCAGTGAAGAAGGCCAATTCTATGCTTGGGATCATTAGGAAGGGTATTGAGAACAAAACGGCTAGTATTATAATGCCGTTGTACAAATCTATGGTAAGGCCACACCTGGAGTATTGTGTCCAGTTCTGGTCGCCGCATCTCAAAAAAGACATAGTGGAAATGGAAAAGGTGCAAAAGAGAGCGACTAAGATGATTACGGGGCTGGGGCACCTTCCTTATGAGGAAAGGCTACGGTGTTTGGGCCTCTTCAGCCTAGAAAAGAGACGCTTGAGGGGGGCATGATTGAGACATACAAAATTATGCAGGGGATGGACAGAGTGGATAGGGAGATGCTCTTTACGCTCTCACATAATACCAGAACCAGGGGACATCCACTAAAATTGAGTGTTGGGCGGGTTAGGACAGACAAAAGAAAATATTTCTTTACTCAGTGTGTGGTTGGTCTGTGGAACTCCTTGCCACAGGATGTGGTGCTGGCGTCTAGCCTAGACGCCTTTAAAAGGGGATTGGACAAGTTTCTGGAAGAAAAATCCATTATGGGATACAAGCCATGATGAGTATGCGCAACCTCCTGATTTTAGAAATGGGTTATGTCAGAAGGCCAGATGCAAGGGAGGGCACCAGGATGAGGACTCTTGTTATTTGGTGTGCTCCCTGGGGCATTTGGTGGGCCGCTGTGAGATACAGGAAGCTGGACTAGATGGGCCTATGGCCTGATCCAGTGGGCTGTTCTTATGTTCTTATGTTCTTTGTAACTCCTTACCACAGGATGTTGTGAAGTATCTGAGAAATAACCAGTTTCAAGGGAGATCAAAGGCCATCACTAACTGCTAGGCTTTGAGTCCTTTTAACTCTTCTCTTTCATCAAAATTTACATTTAAATACACATTTTTTTAGGAGGAGGGGAACAAAAACAGTGCACAATTACTGTTTACCTTGGTACCTGTTGATTTTGTTTTGCCTTTCTGTTGACCTTCTTGGGGGGGTTGTTTAAACTTCATGTTTTATTTATTGTATTTTGATATATTTTTAAGTTCATTGTAATTTGTTTTTTCTGGAATTTTAATTTGTGATTGTGACCCACCCTGGACTTCCTGTTGTTCTGGAGAAGGGCAGGATAGAAATCTATTGAAAAAATAAATAAAAATTGCGTGAAGCTGTCTTTTTCTGCCCACTCATAAGGCACAGTTAGATAGAGAGGTCAAAAAGCAGAGAGGGCAGTGGTAGCTTGGGATGGACTGAGGAAGTTGGAAAGAAAAGCGGATTTCCCGTACATGGAGATAGGCACAAACAAATAAGAGAACAAAACAGACTTTGTAGTTAAAAGAAGAAAAAGGTCCAGCAGGCATCTCTGATTGACTGGCTTTCTCTCTCACCCATTCAGGGCTTCAGAATGAAACCCGTGATGTAACTGAGGAAGGCAGATTGGTTGGTGCTGCCACCAAGACCCTCTTACACCGGGTCTTCAGGGAGCACAGCAAAAAAGGTATCCAGGGCTTTATGTCCCACTGTGTCAGGAAATGTTTGGCGACAGGAAAGTACCCACCGGAATACTGCAGGGAAGAACTGGTGAGTACAGCATGTGCTTTGAACTCACAATCAGTCAAATACCTACAGCATCATGACCATGGCTGATGTGGAAGTAACACTTCTTTGAAAAGAGTAAAACGCAAAGGATGGGTGAAAGCAACATGCAGTTCTTAGGTTTTGGCGTTCTCGCGAGTGAGAACGTTGTCAAAGTGGTGAACTTTCTCCTCCAGAATCCTTTCAGGTATCTATTTATTTAAAGCATTTCTCCCTCACTGTTAATATTTATAAAAAAAGTACCCAAAGCAGCTATAGGGGATTTCAGCTTGTACTGCCTTGGATGGCCCATTGGGGATCTATGCGGCTTACAGTAGTGCCTAAGGGCCCAATCCTATCCAACTTTCCAGCACTGGTGTAGCCACAATGCAGCCCCAAGGTAGGGGAACAAATGTTCCCCTACCTTGGGGGGGGGGGGTGTTTAAACTTCATGTTTTATTTATTGTATTTTGATATATTTTTAAGTTCATTGTAATTTGTTTTTTTCTGGAATTTTAATTTGTGATTGTGACCCACCCTGGACTTCCTGTTGTTCTGGAGAAGGGCAGGATAGAAATCTATTGAAAAAATAAATAAAAATTGCGTGAAGCTGTCTTTTTCTGCCCACTCATAAGGCACAGTTAGATAGAGAGGACAAAAAGCAGAGAGGGCAGTGGTGGCTTGGGATGGACTGAGGAAGTTGGAAAGAAAAGGGGATTTCCCGTGCATGGAGATAGGCACAAACAAATAAGAGAACAAAACAGACTTTGTAGTTAAAAGAAGAAAAAGGTCCAGCAGGCATCTCTGATTGATTGGCTTTCTCTCTCACCCATTCAGGGCTTCAAAATGAAACCAGTGAGGAAGGCAGAACTGAGGAAGGCAAATTGGTTGGTGGTGCCACCAAGACCCTCTTACACCGGGTCTTCAGCGAGCACAGCAAAAAAGGCTTCCAGGGACTTATGTCCCACTGTGCCAGGCTGTGTTCGCCAACAGGAAAGCACCCACCGGAATACTGCAGGGAAGAACTGGTGAGTACAGTATGTGCTTTGAACTCGCAATCAGTCAAATACCTGCAGAATCATGACCATGGCTGATGTGGAAGTAGAAACCAGATTTAGGCCCTGGGATTCAGCAGTGTCGGAATGAGTGTTCTGGTGTCACTAGGTCTTTCTGTCTGTCACAGAAGGTGGCACGCCCTGGTCCCTGCAAGCAGCTGGCTCCGCACACCTGCCTGCACCCAGTGGCGTAGCTGGAGGGGGGACAGAGCACTCAGCTGGCAGGGAGCCTCAGCATGGAGGGCAAGTGGCCCCTCCCTTTGGAGCCATTCCCGTACGGCTCCGTTTTGCTCCCCCTGCCGGGAATGGCTCCGAAGGGATCGACTACTTGCCCCCCTCCAGACTGGCTGCACCATCCCCCTCCAGCTACGCCACTGCCTCCACCAGTCACCTACGGGCACTTGTTCAAGTGGTGGGTGGCAGGTGGGTGGAATGAGGCAGCAACAAGGCAGGAAGGAGGGTGGATTGGGACCAGGAAGGGGGGCAGGTTTGACAGTGGAGGTGTCTGCCAAATCCTACCCCCCTTCCCAGCCTCGATCCCCCAACCCAGGTTCATGCAGACTTATGCCAGCTATGGAGCTGGCGCAGGTCTGAGTAGACTCCTTGCCAGGGCACGGGCTTGTTGCCTGGGGCAAGGGAATCTGTGTTCTCTTACTCCCCAGGAGGCACCACATTGGTGCAGCTGCATTGCTGCACAGGGAGTTTGAAAGGATTGGGCTGCTAGGCTACTATTGGGAAGCCATCTACGCTGTGATGCAGTTCCTCCCAGGGAAGGTCACCTGGAATCCACATTGTTGACGTTGCAGCACTAGGTAACTACTCGTTTAAATTTCCCCAGGTGTTTAACTTTTGTTTAGATTGTGATTATGCTTGCAGTAACACCTGTGTGTGTATCTTTTTGTTGCTCTATCACAACCCTTTTCAGATCTTCCGTGTCACTGGATCCAAACAGAAACGCAGCTGTCCTTCAAGAACCTCCTCAATCCCATCTTTGCTTTGCATTCTTCAAGCAGTGAGTTAGAACATTTCAAAAAGCATACTTTGAGTGGAACGGAATGGATACATGTCATTGTTGTTTCACATATCCCATACAGATTGGTCTTGCCACTCTTTGGATTCTCCTGCGCTCTTGGGTCTCTGCTCTTCATGCCAAGAATTTGGGGTGTCCATCTGAACTCTGCTCACTGCAAATCTTTTGCAGCGTGTTTTGTTCATTAACTCAGAAAAGCTCTCTGTAAGATTTTTTGATAGGAGGAAAAAGAATAGAAGCCATTGGGAGACACTGGTTCTCAAAACTTGAGTTCAACTTGGCAGATGTCTTGCTGTTTTTTATCTTCTTGTCGCATAGCTGTTGTTGTGATAGTAATGCAGTTGCTGTCTAAAGCAGTTTGGGATTGCCCTGCAAAGAGCAAAGCTCCAGCAGTTTGCAAGGTAGCTGCCAACTGCCCTGCAAAGAACGGAGCTCTTGCAGTTTGCAAGGTAGCTGCCAACTGCCCTGCAAAGAGTGGAGCTCCTGCAGCTTTGCAAGGAAGCTGCTAACTGCCCTGCAAAGAGCGAAGGTCCCACAGTTTGCAAGGTAGCTGCTAACTGCTCTGCAAAGAGCGAAGGTCCCGCAGTTTGCAAGGTAGCTGCTAACTGCCCTGCAAAGAGCGAAGGTCCCGCAGTTTGCAAGGTAGCTGCTAACTGCCCTGCAAAGAGCGAAGGTCCCGCAGTTTGCAAGGTAACTGCTAACTGTCCTGCAAGGAGCTGGGTGTTTTATTAAAAATTTAAATTTAACACTTTTAAATGAATGGAGACCCACCTGATATTGGCCAATAACACACCTAATGGGTCCCAACTCACAGTGGGGGGGGCACTAAACGTTTAGGATGCCCTGGGTGACAGATGGCATAGGTACGCCACTGGGGCAGCACTTCTCATTAGAACATAGGAACAGCCCTGCTGGATCAGGCCCAGGGCCAATCCGATCTAGCTTCTTGTATCTCACAGCGGCCCACCAGATACCTCGGGGAGCACACAAGACCACAAGATTGCATCTTGCTGCCACTTCCCTGTGTCTAGCATTCTGTTTATGCTCACCCCCCCTCTGACATCTTGAAGTTCTGAAACTTTGGTGACGCCGGAGTCCGTTGCGTTCCCAAAAGGTGTCTCAAGATGGTCTTCCAGCACATGCGTGGAGTCTTTGAGAGCCCCAGAGCTCTGGGATATGCACAGAGTGGCAAAGTACAGAGCCCAACACTGACTATTGGTGAAGAGCTAGAACAGGAGGAGAATGAGGAAGGAGAGCTACAATGGAAGGCAGGAAGGCAGATGAGTAAACCAGCTGGGGGCAAATGGCAGCCACTTAATGGTGTGATTTCGGAGCTCATGAAGGGATCACAGGGAGAACCAGTGTGCCTAGGAACACACTTTAGGAAACACCATAGTGGAATCATGGAGGTGAAGAAAGGAAGGACCAAGGAAAAGCAAACTATGACTACATAAATGGCAGGTTTTGGTAGCCAGTGTGGGAGGGATGTTTTGAAGGGGAACCAAAGACAAACTTCTCACACCTCCTGGAGAAACATTATGACACTCACCAAGCTGAATGATCCTAGGTCATGGCTGCCAGGCACTGCAGTCTCTTGATGTCGCAAAGGGCTGGTGGTTGACTTATCAAGTCCAATGAGCTTGGGGCTTTGGGCTCCTAGGCAGGAGGAGACTTTTTGGCACTGGTTATCTATGTACATAGAGTTTCTTTTGTGGAAGCTCTTGGCCATTAACATTTCTGAATAGCTTTAGTTTTGCTGCATACACTGTTTTTCTCTTTTTTTTTTTTTTTTTTTTTGCTGCATTCATCATACACTGGATACATCCATCTTTGTTGTGTTTGTTTATTGCTCTGGAAGCTCATATGTTAGGCTGTAGCATTCCAGGCCATTTTCTTTCTTTCTTTTTTTGTAGCCCTAGTTTGTTGCATCAGTTTTTTTCATAAGGTTTGTTGGGGTGAGCCTCCTTTGTGTGCTTGAAACATGGCGTCTCCAGAACCCGATGAGGTAAGTGGATTTTTGATTCTCCCAAGGTGCCTTCTAGATGTGGTTCTAGATGTGGAGGTCTGGTTCAGTTGGTAGAGTTGCCGCCTTGTATGCCTGAAGATCTGAGGCTGCCAGTTCGAAACAACCGGAAGTACCAGAGAACCACACGCTGATATACAGATGAGCTGACCCTCAGTGGCAGAGAGGAGTTGCCATCAAGTGGAGCATGGGAGGCGAAGGGCCAGAAAGAGACCAGACCGGGAAGGAATCCAGTTGGAACGAGGAGTTCTATGAAAGACTAGAAATATTCAATTGTAAAAATCCCTATGGGGGTTTAGAACAGCCTGCCTACGTAAACCGCCTTGGATTAAAGTCTGAGGAGAAATCTGACGACCAAAAGAAAGGTGGTATATAAATACTTGTATAAATCAATAAATAAATAAATGTGGGGTTGCTGGGCTGCAACTCGGTCCAACCTAAGGAGGGGCACAACAGTACCACAACAATATTTGTGTAGCTCCACAATGAGAAGAGAGAGAGGTATAGTGATTAGCGTGTAGGATGAGACTCAGGGAGGCTTGGGTTTAAATCTGCATTTGGTCCTGAAGCTTGCTTGGTGACTTTGAGCCAGTCACAATATCTCAGCCTTACCTACTGTGTAAGGCAGGGGTGCCCAAACCCCGGCCCTGGGGCCACTTGCGGCCCTCAAGGCCTCTCAATGCAGCCCTCAGGGAGCCCCAAGTCTCCAATGAGCCTCTGGCCGTCCGGAGATTTGTTGGAACCCACACTGGCCAGATGCAACTGCTCTCAGCGTGAGGGCGACTGTTTGACCTCCTTTGTGAGCTGTGGATTGAGGGCTCCCTCCACTGCTTGCTGTTCCATGTCAGTAATGCAGTAGCGGCAGCAAAGGAAAGGCCAGCCTTGCTTTGTGCAAGGCCTTTTATAGGCCTTGAGCTATTGCAAAACCTTCATTCAATCATATAAGTTCATCTTTAATATATTCATTTATGTAAATCTATGCAAATTTATTCAAATTTTAAATGTAAATTAATTCCTCCTCCCTCCCCCCCCCCGGCCCCTGACACAACATCAGAGAGATGATGTGGCCCTCCTGCCAAAAACTTTGGACACCCCTGGTGTAAGGTCATTAGGATAAAATGGCAGAGGATCGAATGTATGCCAGCCTGACTCTTTGGAGGAAGAGCAAAATAATAATAATAAATACTGTTTGTTCCACATTGCAGGTTTGTGCTGGAGGAAGGGTTTCTGTATGGTAGATTTTCTGTACTGAAAGCCATTAAAAGACGATGTATTTCACATTCCATGGGCAAAATCTAATGTGTCTAGTTAAGACCATTCAGATCCAGAAACTGTCTGCTCCAAACCCCAGGTAGGGAGAGCACTTTAGGGTAGTGATGATTTGAGGGTGTTGCAGAGATTCCCAAGTGTCCCACAACCGCACCTGGTCTTTTGTGAGTGAGCCCAGTCTTATTCCTACATCTTTACCATCTGGGCAGGGTTGCAGGAGTCCTGGTTTCGGGAGAGAAAAATGCAGCCAAGAGGTGCTCCATTGAGCTAGAAAGGTAGCTTCTCTGAGGGTGGGGGCACCTACCACAGCAAGATACTGGCAAGTAAGGGATTGGAAGCACTGATGTTGGGAGGGACCATTTATTCCTTATTTGGTCAGGAACGTAGCAGAAACCGCAGCCGCCAGGGTCCTCGAAGGACAACTAGAAAGGACCCAACTGCAGATGTGCTTCTCACATCTCACCTCCCTGGTTCTTCTTGCTTTCTCATTCACAGGTTAGTGAGTTCAGCAGTGACACCAGCACCTCCCTTAGCCTGGGAGAAGAGGTGGATGATTCTTTAAGGTAAAGCGTTGTGAGTTTCCTGTCATCTTTAGTGGCTCAAAGCCAGAAACATGCGGCCCAACCCTATCCCCCCTGCCAGCCCATAGTGCACAGTGCTGCAGACAGAGCACATGCTGCATGCTATGGGTGTGTGTGTGTGTGTGTGTGTGTGTGTGTGTGTGTGTGTGTGTGTGTGTATCAGACAGCCCAGGAGATAAGTAAAATGTTTTCCTACTTACTTCCCCATAGGCCACCTGGCCCCCAATGGGTTTCATCAAACCTATAGTAGCTATTCTGCTTGCATAAGTCCAAGGAGACTTCTGGATTGGTTCAGGGCAGGGAAAGGGGATTAGGATTAGGCGGTGAGGTAGTGCCCCTGAACAGCCCCCTGCCCAGCCTACTGCCTGCCCCAAACTGCCCATGATTCTCCCCTGAACTGCCCCTGCCACCAACCTGCCTGTTCCAGCAGGAGATCTGGAAAGCACTGTTGTGTGTACTTGGCCTCTGGCTCTTTGCTTCGGCAGCCCCAAAGCTTGTGACTCTGACCTATCCTGAATCAAATGATAAGCCCAAACAATCTGATCCGGTCACAGGCTCTGGAAAAGTGTTCAGATCTGCTGACAAATTTTGCAAATTTTGAGTCTGTGTCACTTGAAGTGCAGACCTGCTGTCAGTCTCAGCTCCTCAACATGCTACACTATTCCTTGAGGGAATCCATGGAGGTTACGTGGATATTGTTAGCCCACATCAGTTTGTTGTGTGTGTTTTTTCTTCTCCATCTGTCTCCTTCTCCCAGAAACCTGGAATATTCTGACGGGGTTCCCGATTGTGCTGAAGTCCCAGACAAATTTGAGAAACAGAGGCTGACGTGTGATCTGGCCACTATCCTGAATCAAATGATCAGCCCAAACAATCTGATCCGGTCACAGGCTCTGGAAAAGTGTTCAGATCTGCTGACAAATTTTGCAAATTTTGAGTCTGTGTCACTTGAAGTGCAGACCTGCTGTCAGTCTCAGCTCCTCAACATGCTACACTATTCCTTGAGGGAATCCGTGGAGGTTACGCGGATATTGTTAGTCCACATGTGTGTGTTTTTTCTTCTCCATCTGTCTCCTTCTCCCAGAAACCTGGAATATTCTGACGGGGGTCCCGATTGTGCTGAAGTCCCAGACAAATTTGAGAAAGAGAGGCTGACGTGTGATCTGGCCACTATCCTGAATCAGATGATCAGCCTAAACCATCCGATCCGGGCACAGGCTCTGGAAAAGTGTTCAGATCTGCTGACAGAGATCCAGAAATACGTGAGTCACTTAGGGCAATGATGGTGAACCTTTTAGAGACCGAGTGCCCAAACTGCAACCCAAAACCCACTTATTTATCGCAAAGTGCCAACACAGCAATTTAACCTGAATACTGAGGTTTTCGTTTAGAAAAAACAACTCATACATTAACATCTTTTACCTACTATTACTTGTAACCCGTAATGAACTTCTCCTCTAGAAATTTGTCCAATCCCTTCTTAAAGGCATCTAGGCAAGTTGTCATCACTGCTTCCTGTGGCAAAGAGTTCCACAGACTAATTACATGCTGGGTAAGGAAATATTGGCAGGGAAGAGGTGGCTGCAAGACCTTACCGATGCTCATTTTCTCAAACAAGAAAAAAAAAAATTAAAGCCCCACCCACAGAAGTGGGCTCTAAGGCTGCAATCCCAGCCACCCTTTCCTAGGAGTAAGCCTCATTGACTCTAATGAGGCTTACTTCTGAGTAGGCATGCACAGGAGCAGGCTCCAAGGCTGCAATCCCAGCCACTCTTTCCTGGGAGTAAGTCTCATCAACTCTAATGGGGCTGGTTGGATGGCTGCATCATGCTGTATTTCATGCTCACAGCTATGTGAAATTGTGCATGCACTTCTTTTCCAATAGGTTTGGAGAAGCAATTCTGTGGTTTACCTTTAAGATCATATGAAAATTAGTTTTGTGTGACATTCTTACAGATAAGCCTCCAGCATGTGCCATAAGGCGATAAGGCAGGGCCAGCAGCAGGTGCAGGGCTGGTGCCACAAAGCCCAAGCGCTCTGCTCCCCTCCAGCGATGCCAGGCTGTGAGCTCTGCTCCCCTCCAGCCCAGCTCCTCTCCAAGCCCACCACGGGAATGTCCGCGCTGCACTCTCAGGCTGCAATCCTTCCCTCACATTCTTGGGAGTAGCCCCACTGACTGCAATGGACTTCCTTCTGAGTAGACCTGCAGAGGAGTGGGCTCTCAGGCTGCAATCCCAGCCACGCTTTCCTGGGAGCAAGCCCCACTGACTCTAATGGGACTTCCTTCTGAGTAGACAGGCAGGATTTGTCTCTGGCTGCGCTGCTCCCCCCCAGCTGCGCCTGTGCTGCGGAGGAAAAGCCTCTCCTGGCGCTGAGTGGGCAGTTGGAAAGGCGGGCTGCAAAGGCTCAAATGGCTGAGGAGGAGAGCAGCTCCGGATTGGCTGGTCTGCAGCCAGTGAAGGGCCCTGAGCCATTCTAACCGAAAAAGCCAGGAGTCTGCTGGATGCTGATTGGCTGAGCCTGCTGGACAGTTGGGGAAGGGAAGGGAAAGACAGGGAGGGAAGCAAACTCGGGGCAACGGAGTGAAGGGAGAGGAGGCAGCGGCTTCAGCGCCCCCTCCAGGCTGCCTGGCTCAGCGCACGCGCGTGCCCACAGAGAAGGCTCCAGTGTCTGACATGACCATCTAAAACACTCACATGGTCAACAAGAGCAGAGTAGGTTGCAGACAACACTTGGATGTAGGCGGTTTCTTCCTCCCCTGTGATAGAGGACAGGGAGCCATTTAGTTACTTGATTTTTCTCTGTAAACCGCTTTGTGAACTTTTAGTTGAAAAGCGGTATATAAATACTGTTGATTGATTGATTGATTGATTGATTGATTGATTGATTGATTGATTGATTGATTGATTGATTGATTGATTGATACAGTTAGTTCTTGATATCCTCTAGGGTAGGTTCCTGGAAAATCTAGTGGATACCGTGTTAGCAGATACTGAATCATTGAGCCTATGGGACACATGGGGTTCGGTTCCAGGGGAACACCTTCAACATATACTCTATGCACTTTATGAACCTGATGTCTATGAGGTTAGGTCAGGGGTCGGCAACCCATGGCTCTGGAGCCGCATGTGGCTCTTTCAGCCGTCTGCTGCGGCTCCTCTGGGTGAAAGTGGCAAAGGGGGTGACAGGAGGCACCTGTGTTGGGAGGGCAGGCTGCTTCCCTCCGCCCCCTGCCTTCCTCTCCCTTCACCCCCACCTGCCCCGCATTGGTTTCCCTTTTCAATTTTGCCGGCTCTGCAGGCTTAAGCTCCCTGTTTTTCCCTTCCCCAACTCTCCAGCAGGACGCCCTCCTCCTCAGTCATTGCGAGCCCTTGCAGACCGCCTTTCCCTGAGCAGGTCCCCACTCAGTGCAAGGAGAGGCTTTTCCTCCACAGCAGAGGAGACATCCTATGTGTCTACTCAGTAGTAAGTCCCATTACAGCGGATGAAGCTTACTCCCAGGAAAGGGTGCCTGGGATGGCAGCCTTGGAGCCTGCTCAAGGCCAAGCACAAGGACGGGTGAGTGGGAGCCTGCGCCCACCAGGTCTGTTCGCGAGCAAGCCCCGCTGTAGCCCCTGGGCTACTCCCAGGAAGGTGTGGAGGGCTGTAGCCTCAGCTCCCTCCTGTGCAGGTCTACTCCCAAGTAAGCCCCACTGTAGTCAGTGGGGCTTCCTCCCAGGAAGATGTGCAGAGGACTGCAACCTGAGAGCTCCAACCAACTGCTCAGAAGTCCCATTGTAGTCAATGGGGCTTACTCCCAGGATAGTGTGGAGAGAGTTGCAGCCTGAGTGAGGGAGGACAGGCAGGCAGGGCAGAAGCTGGCCTGTGGCTGCCCCCCCACCTCCCCCCCAGCTCTGGCTTCTTCTCTTCCCCACCTCTGGAGTCTGTGTCCTTTTTCCTTCCAGCAGCGTGCCTCTGGAAGGTGGGGGGAGTTCTTTATTATCCATGTAAGATAAGCAGATGTCATAACCGCCATATGTATTGGAATCAAGGTAGATCTGGTGAGGAGGTAGATGTGGTGTCAGCAGTGGCCCCTTTAAGGGTAAGCCCTGGGCATCCAGCAGAGTGTGCTGCACAGCTGCAGCCACTTGAAGGCAATAGGGCCCTCAGGGATATAAGGAGCACCAGGAAGGGGGTGTGGGTTGGAGAAGGAGTGCAGGTTGGAGTGGAAACTGACTGACTTGGCTTATTGATGCTGACTTGGATACTCTGACTGATTTGAATGACTCACTTTGGAATCTGACCTTGGACTGTGACTTGGCTTATTGACTTTGGACTCTGCCCTGGATGCTCTGACTGACTTTGTGACTAATGGACTGCTGGAGACACTGGAGTTTGAAGTGTGGCTGCTGTGCCCAAGACCTGCAGAGGACACAGGGTCTGCTGTAGTGGTGGGAGGCTGTTGGCAGGAGAGAGGACCTCTGCAGGTTGAACAGGCGAGCTACCCTGGAGGTGGGGTCCAGCAGGGCTGCAGGGCAGAACCAGGGTCATTTGTTGGGGGAAAGAAGGGGAGCTAATTTGCTTAAAGTGGGCCTAATTCTCCAGGCAGAGAATGGCCTTGGAATCAGGCAAAACACCATAGGGGACCAGGTGTCTGAAAACACAGGACAAGAATGTGTGACAAAACTAACTAAAAGCTACAAGAGGGGGCTACATTATAAAAATGGGACCTATAAGAGCATAAAGGTTAAAAAAGAACTACATATTTTCATTTTAGATGTCAAAAGGGTTTGTGGCTCCTGAAGTTTTTTTTCTCCGGAAAATGGGTCCAAATGGCTCTTTGAGTGTTTAAGGTTGCCGACCCCTGGTGTAGCATGATGCGCTTGGGTAGGCCGAATGAAGTCACCGTCTGCCAGCTGCTGTGGAAGAAGCCCTCGGGGGAGGGGGAGGGTTTTTCTAGATAATAAATGCTGCATTTCACTCTCCGTGTGAAGTTTGTGCCAAAGGGTGTCGCACAATCTAGGCCTCATTAATGGAGCAGAGAGGAATGGAGAGAGAGGAAATTGAAGAGTGCCAGTTGGTTCCTCCCCCAGAAGAAATTCCGTGTCTTTTGAAAGCTGCCCCAGGGTTTCAGGGTGGCATTTTTCCCCCACCATACATGGACATACCACAGATTGAACCTGGGACCTCTGTAGAAAAGCAGGGAACCTCCGGAACAGAGCCAGCATGTAACTTGCAGACTTAGAGTCCCCTCCTATCCAACATTCCAGCACTGATGCAGTCATGCCAATGGGGCATGCACTGCATCCTGCGGTGGGGGGCCAGTCATGGAGGCCTCCTCGAGGTAAAGGAACATGTCCTTCCTTTCTTTGGGGCTGTATTGTGGCCTCATCGGTGCTGGAAAGCTGGTTAGCATTGGGCCCTTTCTGTACAATCTGATATATGTCTACTAGTAAGTCCCATTGTAAGTTCAATGAGGCTTACTCCTAGGAAAGTGTTATAGAATTGCAGCCTTAGGGCCCCAAATTTTGGCCAGGAATGTGTCATCCCCCTGTGCGCGTCACTCGGTGCAGCCCGCATGCTAGGGTGACACGCACGGGAGGAGGGGGGTGAAATTTCCTGGGATCTTACGTTTTCCTATTTACTCAGACTTGCTGTCTGCTGGGGACACTACTGATGCCACATGGGTTGGTAGACCTGGGTGTCAAAGACTTTTCCAGCTGTCTCTACCTTCCTTGTACCCTGTTTCTCCCCTCCCTATCCCTATTCTGCTTCCCTATCACCACCCTCCACAGCGCTGTTTCACTCGCCCCCCTTTGCAAAGGGGCCCAAAAGAAACTTTGTACCCCCTGATAAAATTCCTCTCAGAAGCCCTGGGTACATCACCATACCCCCTGCCCAAGGCATTGCCTGGGCCACTGAATGGGAGGAGGTCCATCATGGGGTGACGTGCTGGCCTCCCATATGGGGTGACGCAAACCCTAGTGACGCCACTGATGCTCTCCAACTTTCCGGTGCTGATGCAGCCACAATGAAGCACTGCACAAATGTTCCCTTCCTTTGAGGAGACCTCAATGACTGCCCCCCCCACCCCAAGATGCAGCACACATCTCCTTGGCATGGCTGCAGTGGTGCTGCAATATTAGATTGGATTTGGCCCTGTGCGTATTAGACAGCTTTCTGTGTTCAATCCGCAAGTGACAATGCTTACCAGTGCAGTGAACATTTTTATCTGCTGTTTTCTGTGCCTTAACCCAGGGGTGCCCAAACCCTGGCCCTGGGGCCTCTTGCGGCCCTGGAGGCCACCCAGTGCGGCCCTCAGGGAGCCCCCAGTCTCCAATGAGCCTCTGGCCCTCCGGAGATTTGTTGGAGCCCACACTGGCCTGACGCAACTGCTCTCAGCATGAGAGCAACTGTTTGACCTCTTGCGTGAGCTGTGGAATGAGGGCTTCCTCCACTGCTTGCTGTTTCATGTCTGTGATGCAGTAGCAGCAGCAAAGGGAAGGCCAGCCTTGCTTTGTGCAAGGCCTTTTATGGGTCTTGAGCTATTGCAAGACCTTCATTCATTCATAGAAGTTCATCTTTAATATATTCATTTATGTAAACTTATGTATATTTATTCAAATTCTAAATGTAAATTAATTCTTTTTTTCCCTGGCCCCCGATACAGTGTCAGAGAGACGATGTGGCCCTGCTGCCAAAAACTTTGGACACCCCTGCCTTAACCTGATGATAAAAGGCACAAGAGAAGCCCAAGCCCCTGTTTTCTGATCCGTTGGTCAACCTGCACAATCACCGCTGCAGTAAGGGGCTGTGTGAACTCAGGACTCGTTCCCAGGCGCACATTCCAGAGCAACTACCAGTAGTGTCACAGTACAAGTGTTTGTGGGGGGGGGGGGAAGGAGAGTACAGGCCGCCCCAGGTGTCACACTCAGGGCACCTCAAGTGACTCCTACAGCTGGAAAAACACATTTCTTATGTATAAATGTTCCAGGTTGACGGGCACAGCCGAACCCACATATACGTTCTCCTTTTGATTTTGTGTTGCAGGAAAGTCATAGCGTGGCAGGCATCAGTTTTTGACTTCCAATGCAGACATTTCAGGCACTAGGCTTACTTGTTACTTGTCACAGTGATGACACTGAATATTTTGGGCATGTGGGGGAAAAAAGAATGGGTGGGAGCGAAATCATTTCAATGTTATCAAGGGGGAGGGGCTGCCCGCACTAAAGAGAAGCAGGCGTATCCTGAGATTTCCAAGTCTCTTTTTGCAAAGGTGGTGTGACACCAACCCATCTGTTTTCAGAAGACACTTTGGGAAAAAGCTGTGAAATGCTTCTCATGGGGAATCTGGAGCCTAGGCTACAACAGGGATATGTGGGTGGGCTGGTGGTTTTCACACAGCTATATCCTGTGGCCAGGGAGGGTCCAAAAGGAGGAAAGGGGTCACGTGCTTCTAACATTAGAGGCGAACCCAGAATTTCACTGGGAGCTCTGTCTTCTGATCTATACCACCAGGTCCGTGTTCATGCCTATATGCCACAGGCAGGCAAAATAAGGCAAGGAGCTACAGTCAAATTCCTGCGCATCTCAGCTTTCAATTCAAAAAAAAAAAAAATAAACAGGGTTCTAGTCCTTATGGCTGCAATGAAAGGCTTTCAGTAATGGGAATAGCAAAAAGGCAACTTCCTAGCCTAGCAAGGCCTTAGTCTGTAAAGTGGTCAGTTTTCAAAGGTGATGTGATGTGCTAGCCCTTACAGTTCCATAGTCAAAAGCACATGGAAAATCCCTGCCAAAGCTAGGGATGTGGCTTGTCAAAATCAGAGGTGTGGCTGAAGATTGCTGGTACGTGGGGTGGAGCTTCAGCTTGAGCTCGTTTCTCAATGGTAAATTTGGTTACTGCCATAGAAATTTCAGAATAAATTTGGGAGAAAAATTGAGAACTTGCATAATTTGGGGTGGTGGTGGACAGGTCGATGAAAGTGTCGACCCAATGTGCGGCGGCAGTGAAGAAGGCCAATTCTATGCTTGGGATCATTAGGAAGGGTATTGAGAACAAAACGGCTAGTATTATAATGCCGTTGTACAAATCTATGGTAAGGCCACACCTGGAGTATTGTGTCCAGTTCTGCTCAACGCATCTCAAAAAAGACATAGCAGAAATGGAAAAGGTGCAAAAGAGAGTGACTAAGATGATTACGGGGCTGGGGTACCTTCCTTATGAGGAAAGGCTAGGGCGTTTGGGCCTCTTCAGCCTAGAAAAGAGACGCCTGAGGGGGGGACATGATTGAGACATACAAAATTATGCAGGGGATGGACAGAGTGGATAGGGAGATGCTCTTTACACTCTCACATAATACCAGAACCAGGGGACATCCACTAAAATTGAGTGTTGGGCGGGTTAGGACAAAATAAAATATTTCTTTACTCAGCGTGTGGTCGGTCTGTGGAACTCCTGGCCACAGGATGTGGTGCTGGGGTCTAGCCTAGACGCCTTTAAAAGGGGATTGGACAAGTTTCTGGAGGAAAAATCCATTACGGGATACAAGCCATGATGTGTATGCGAAACCTCCTGATTTTAGAAATGGGTTATGTCAGAATGCCAGATGCAAGGGAGGGCACCAGGATGAGGTCTCTTGTTATCTGGTGTGCTCCCTGGGGCATTTGGTGGGCCGCTGTGAGATACAGGAAGCTGGACTAGATGGGCCTATGGCCTGATCCAGTGGGGCTGTTCTTATGTTCTTATCATAAAAATGTCAATTGCTAGGAGTGCAGACGCTTATGTTACAATATGGCATTCATACTACCCAACATACGAACGTCTTGGGTAGCTGGCTTCAATAAGCTATAGAGAAGCTATGCCGGAGTGGTGGGTAGATATATCTGCAGATAGGAACCCTGCATTTTTAATAACTGGAGTCAAACTAGTTTGCATAGGTGAGAAATAAAAAAATTCAGATGGCACAGGGGATCGAGCTTTTCTGGGCATACCTGTGCACTTTCAAATTTCACATTTTTCTACTGCCCTTCCTCCAAGGAACTCAGGGTGATGAACATGTTTCCTCCCCAGCTTTGGTCCTCACACCAACACTGTGATGTAGGTGAGGCTGAGAGTGAGTGACCGACTGGCCCAAGGTCACCCAGCAAACTTAGTGTGTGCTTCCCTTTCTCTCTCCTTCTATTCCAGACTCTGGGTTTTCCAGTACACATCCCAGAAATAATAAAGGATCGTCACTCCATTCCCACTTTTTAAATTTAATATAAATATTTTTGAGTTCTGCAGTAGACAATACATTTGCAATCTCCCCTTTGTATATACAATTCCTTCCACACCGGGAGCAAGTGCAGTCTGTCCCTGGTCTGTCTCCCTGGCTATGGGCCTTCCTTCATGGCCTCAGACTGTCGGCCAAGTGTCTCTTCAAACTGGGAAAGGCCGTGCTGCACAGCCTGCCTCCAAGCGGGCCGCTCAGAGGCCAGGGTTTCCCACTTGTTGAGGTCCACTCCTAAGGCCCTTGGATCCCTCTTGCAGCTGTCCTTGTATCGCAGCTGTGGTCTACCTGTAGGGTGCTTTCCTTGCACGAGTTCTCCATAGAGGAGATCCTTTGGGATCCGGCCATTATCCATTCTCACGACATGACCGAGCCAACGCAGGCATCTCTGTTTCAGCAGTGCATACATGCTAGGGATTCCAGCACATTCCAGGACTGTGTTGTTTGGAACTTTGTCCTGCCAGGTGATGCCGAGAATGCGTCGGAGGCAGCGCATGTGGAAAGCGTTCAGTCTCCTCTCCTGTTGTGAGCGAAGAGTCCATGACTCGTGGCAGTACAGAAGTGTACTCAGGATGCAAGCTCTGTAGACCTGGATCTTGGTATGTTCCGTCAGCTCCTTGTTGGACCAGACTCTCTTTGTGAGTCTGGAAAACGTGGTAGCTGCTTTACCGATGCCTTTGTTTAGCTCGGTATCGAGAGAAAGAGTGTCGGAGATCATTGAGCCAAGGTACACAAAGTCATGGACAACCTCCAGTTCATGCACAAAGATTGTAATTCAGGGAGGTGAGTCCACATCCTGAACCATGGCCTGTGTTTTCTTCAGGCTGATTGTCAGTCCAAAATCTTGGCATGCCTTGCTAAAACGATCCATGAGCTGCTGGAGATCTTTGGCAGAGTGGGTAGTGACAGCTGCATCGTCGGCAAAGAGGAAGTCACGCAGACATTTCAACTGGACTTTGGACTTTGCTCTCAGTCTGGAGAGGATGAAGAGCTTTCCGTCTGATCTGGTCCAGAGATAGATGCCTTCTGTTGCAGTTCCAAAGGCATGCTTCAGCAAAACAGCAAAGACAATCCCAAACAGGGTTGGTGCAAGAACACAGCCCTGCTTCACGCCGCTTCGGATGTCAAAAGGGGTCTGATGAGGAGCCATCGAAGACAACAGTGCCCTTCACGTCCTTGTGGAAGGATCTGATGATGCTGAGGAGCCTGGGTGGACATCCAATCTTGGGGAGAATCTTGAAGAGGCCATCCCTGCTGACCAGGTCGAAGGCCTTCGTGAGATCTCTGAAGGCTATAAAGAGTGGCTGTCATTGTTCCCTGCATTTCTCCAGCAGTTGTCTAAGGGAGAATACCATATCAGTGGTGGACCTGTTGGCTCGGAATCCGCACTGTGATTCTGGATAGACGCTCTCTGCAAGTACCTGGAGCCTCTTTAGTGCAACTTGGGCAAACAGCTTTCCTATAATGCTAAGGAGAGAGATGCCACGGTAGTTGTTGCACTCACCCCTGTCGCCTTTGTTCTTGTACAGCGTGATGATGTTTGCATCCCTCATGTCTTGAGGTACTCCACCTTCTCTCCAGCAGAGACAGAGGATTTCATGCAGCTCAGTGACGATGATCTCTTTGCAGCACTGGAGGACTTCAGCAGGGATGCTGTCTTTTCCAGGTGCCTTGCCAAAGGCAAGGGAGTCCAGGGCCACGTGAAGTTCTTCTAGGGTTGGTTCACTGTCAAGCTCCTCCAGCACAGCCAGGCACTCAATGTTGTTCAGCGCTTCTTCGGTGATTACATTTTCTCTGGAATATAGCTCAGAGTAGTGCTGCACCCAGCGTTCCATCTGCTGCGTCCGATCCTGGATGACCTCGCCTGTGGCAGACTTCAGAGGGGCAATTTTCTTCTGCGTTGGACCTAGGGCCTGCTTGATACCATCATACATCCCCTTGATGTTGCCCGTGTCAGCTGCTATCTGTATCTGGGAGCAGAGCTGGAGCCAGTAGTCGTTAGCACATCTCCTGGCAATCTGCTGGACTTTGCTGCGAGCAGCTCGGAGGACCTGCAGGTTGTGCTCACTGGGACAGGCCTTGTATGCTGCTTGAGCTCTCCTCTTTTCCTCAATGACTGGTGTCCACTCCTCAGAGTGGGCTTCAAACCAGTCTGCTGTCTTGTTGGTCTTCTTGCCAAATATGGACAAGGCGTTGTTGTAAACGGCATTCTTGAAATGTTCCCATCTGTTGGATGCGTTTGCATCGACCGGGCCTGGAAGAGATTCCTCAAGCGCTCGTGCAAATTCCTCCACTTTTCTCTGATCCCGGGTCTTGCTGGAATCAATGCGAGGTCTTCCTTCCTTTTTCGTGTGGTACAGTCGCTTTGTTTGCAGTTTCACTCTGCTGCACACCAGGGAGTGGTCGGTGTCACAGGCAGCACCCTGATAGCTGCGTGTGATCTTGATGCTGGGAAGGCTGGAGCATCTGGTGAGAATCATGTCGAGCTGGTGCCAGTGCTTTGATCTTGGGTGTCTCCAAGAGACTCTATGTTGGGGCTTCGTGTTGAAGAACGTGTTGCTGACGCAGAGACCGTGATGACAGCAAAACTCTAGCAGGCGTTGGTCATTTTCGTTCATCTTCCCAATGCCGAACTGACCTAAGCAATTGGGCCACGAACTGTTATCAGCACCAACTCTAGCATTGAAATCGCCGAGGATGAACAATGGATCTTTTACGGGGATCTTCTTGATAATGGTGGCCAGATCATCATAGAATTTGTCTTTGGCTTCTGCTGGAGACGACAGAGTCGGTGCATAAGCACTGATGAGAGTGACAGGTCCTGCTGATGACTGGAGCTGCAGGGACAAAATTCTTTCACTTCCCACAGTAGGTGGGATGATGGATTTCAGCAGGGTATTTCTGACCGCAAAGCCAACCCCATGTTCCCTGGTTTCGTTTGGTGGTTTTCCCTGCCAGAAAAATGAGAAACTTCTCTCCTTGACAGATCCGGAATCTGGCAGCCTCGTCTCTTGAAGGGCGACGATGTCCATCTGCAGTCTGCTCAGCTCCATGTCGATGACAGCTGTTTTGCGTGCATCGTCTATTACTTGCAGGTCATCAGAGAAGCCAGGTGTCATTGTCCTTACATTCCAGGTGCCCAGCTTTAGGGCAGGAGTTTTCTGTTGAATGGTGCAGAGTTGTCCATCCGCTTGTCGGTTTTCACCCTAAACCCCACGCACCCCGTGAGGTTAACGGACCGTGGCGAGGCAACACCTTACTGGCTGGGGACTGCCCAGCGAGATGCAATTATCTCTCCCACCGTCGGAAACAGCCCCTGGCGTCACGCTCTACGGCAATCATGGGAAGACTTATAACTGGTAACTGCTGCTTCCCGTGTTGTGCCGACACCATATGGCGAAGTTGGAGTGTCCTCTCCAGTGGAGGGGGAAGAGAGGGGGAAGTGGAGGGGGAAGAGAGTGGAGAAGAAAGAGAGGGGTTTGTGGTTATCAGGAAATTGAAGAGGGAGCAGTGGTGAGACAAACGGGTTGGTAGGGGGACCAGGTGGCTGGAGGAAGTAGCTGCCTTTGGGAGAGCTCCGTCTCCACAAGGTTATTTTTCAAGTTTTTAGTGCCTTCTGTCCTAGGATTTGACAAGAAAAGATATTTTATATTTTGGCGGAGAGTCGGCTCTTTGGAATGCACCTCAATTGCATTTAATTAGACACTATCAGCCCTAATTTGTCAAACAAGATAAAGATTTGCTACAGCAGCCATCTTGAAGGGAAAGCCGTTGCTAGTAGCTTTTAACAACATTGCTACGTATAAAAACTGATTTTGCTGGAATGCAGAATTGTATGTTTAAAATTAACTTGAAGTGAAAGGAAAACAGCTCTCCAAACAAGAGTAGCCGGTTCTGTTTTTACAGTTTCAGTTTTATTTACACAAGTGCTTTAATTCCAACTTTCAAGATGGTGGTTACTAGGGCACAGAGTGCTTGTTCTCCCACACAAGGGAATAAGTCCAAGTGTATTCAAAGGCTAATGGATGATTTTTGTGTTTCTTCTAAAGTAGGTTCTACTCATGAAAAGTCTTTTTTAAATGAAACTCTAAATGTCGATACAGCCGCTTCTCCAATTAGGAATGTGCATAGTGACCCTGCAGATAATAGCCTGTTTGTACAAACCCTATGTGGTAGGGAAAACTATGACATGGACTTAGTAAATGAGGGGCTTGATACTTCACTTGATATTTCACTTGATATTGGAAATTGGTCTTTGGATCCTAATTGATTTCAGAAGCTTACGTGGCCTGTTGTGGGATCTTATAATATTTCAGAAGACCCCAAAATGACTATACAAGATACTCCGGACGAAGTTTTTTCCCATAATCTTACTGGTGCTAATGATGGACACTCTAGTTTTTTCTGCTCTCAGATGCGTGATCGATGTTTCCATATGGCTATAACGACTAAGGCAATATTTGAGAAGTTAAGTATGATGCATCAAGAAATTATGGGAATGAAAGCTTTATTACAACTCAATGTAAATTTAATAAGTGATGGAATTTTAAGAGCAGCTCCAACTATTGATCCTCTTAAACCCATTGGAGCTCAGCAGACAGTGGATGTAACAACAATTGGAGTTAGAGATGTCAATGAAAGATCTAGCCGAATGGAGAAACAAGTTATGATCCCAAGAAGTCATGATTGTCAGCTGAATGATGCACAAGATAATTTGCAACCTTCCTTTGATTTCCAACCTTGTCAGGTTGGACTCAAGTATAATCAGGACTCAAGTATAGAAGAATTAAGATCAAATTTGACCTTTTCTAATAATGACCTCATAGTTATCGATGATTGGCATGATGAAGAAAATAATATTAGTCCCATTGCTTCTGCTACAGATAGCATTCCTGCACCGTCTTCTCAACTTTATTCTAAAGGTTTGATCCTTCCTTGTAGAGCAATGGAATATTCCTCTACCTTGGAGGCTGATCCAAATTCTAATGGTTATTACATTACTATAAATCATTGGCCCCTGGGTCGTCCAACTAATACATGGAGGTCTGCCAGAGAAGTTGAACAGACCATAAAGAAGATCCTGGGTGAGGATTGGAATGCAAAAGAGTCTTTTTTTTTTTTTGTATTTGTCGATATCCAAATAATCCTGATATAAAATGGGGAAGAATTCTGTTAATTTTTAGCAATCTGGAACATGCACACCATTTCTGGGGACTACTCTATAAATTTGAGTTTATGCAAATATCTTTTAAATGGGGTCTGAATGATAAATTTGATAGAAATTTTCAGCCCCCTAGAAGGGAAAAAAAGGGAAGGTTTGTAGCTAAATATGCCTCATGGCAAGGGAAAAATAAATCAACTTCCCAGTTTAAGTCCAGAAATGACTTTGGAAAACATAGCGGGACAGCTAAGGACTTAATCAGACGAATTAGGGGACCGGAGCCTTGTCCCTCCTTTGTGACCTTTCCGAATAATATAGCCCTTAAACAGGTCTCGGATAAGTTATTCTGCAAAAGTAAATCATGCAGAATTGAGGAACCATTGCCTGAGAATTTTAAACCCTTGGGTTATTATAACTATCAAACGGTTCAGCGCGCCCCATTTTATGATAGGGATTGACCAGAATGGTGAAGGCCTCATACTCAGTCTATAAATCTTTTATCCTGGAACATTGCTGCTTGGCAAAATAAGTTAATTGACCCAGATATTACTCAGTATCTGTTATCCTTTGAAATTATATGTCTCCAAGAAACATGGCTTACAGATTCTGAAAGCCCTTTTTTGCAGGGTTGTAATGTATGGCATATGCCTGCGGTCAAAGTTTCTTTTCAAAGAAGAGGGAGTGGAGGTTTGGCCCTTTTTATTGCAGCTACCACAGGCCTGGAAGGCACAGAACTCACCTGTTTGTCTTCTAATTATTGGCAAGTTATACTGATTAAGGGATGCAGAAGG
Organism: Tiliqua scincoides; assembly: GCF_035046505.1. Taxonomy (NCBI): domain Eukaryota; kingdom Metazoa; phylum Chordata; class Lepidosauria; order Squamata; family Scincidae; genus Tiliqua; species Tiliqua scincoides. The sequence continues at coordinate 11,697,300 of NC_089830.1, read as the reverse complement.
AGTTCTTGGATTTGTATAAATGTATATATTCCCCCGAGAATTGTGAACTCAGCAATTGTCATTTGGGATCTTTTTGGGGGTTTACTTGACACATTAACTGTTGAATATCCTAATATCCCCTTTATGATCTGTGGGGATTTCAACGCCAGAATCGGTGACAGTCTCAAAATGGAGTTGGCTTTTGGTATTGAGTCAGAAGTGAGTCATTGTCCATTTAGAGTGTCTTGTGATAAAATGATCAATAATTATGGTCGCTCTCTAATGAAGTTAATATTCCAATTCCAGCTCATTTGTTTAAATGGTTCCAATCTGGATAGCTCCAGAGGATACTATACATTCCTTAGGGAGAAAGGGGCAAGTGTAATAGACTATATTTTTTGTTCAAATGTTCTGTTTGGATGGATAAACTGTATGGCAATAGGAGATAGAGCGGACAGTGATCATCTTCCACTTATGATGTCCTTTAACTGTAATTCAATTCATACAAGGGTGTTGACGAATACTACATTGCAAGGTTTGGAACAAGGAGTTAGAAGATTAAAATGGTCATTGGAGATTGATACAAGTGCTAGAGCCTTGTTGTACTCTGAACAATTACTAGAGAAAAGAAGGCAGGTGATACAGTCCCACTCTGATATAGGTGGGACTTACCAGCAAATTATTATGGCTCTTAGACCCGTAGTATCGGCTCCCTTTCAAAAGAAGTCGAAGAAGGGCAATGATTCATGGTATGATAAAGAATGTATTATGCATAAAAAGCAGTTAACTAGAACACTGAGATATGCAAAAGTCGCTGCCAATAAAGAAGCTATGGAATGTTATTTGACTACTCGCAAGGCGTATAAACGACTTCTCCAAAATAAAAAAGAAAGGCTTTTATGTAGCAAATTGGAAGGCCCTGGAAGCTGCAACGAAAGAAAAAAATCAAATTCAATTCTGGAGTTTAATTAATAGAGGTTTCTTACATCAAACCAGAGGAATTGTAAATTCTATCTCACCTGTAACCTGGATTTCTCACTTTAGTTATATCTTTGGGAGTGAGATAGACTTTCCCTTACCATCAGTAGATATACCTAACTGCTCTGAATGGCCTCCGGTCTCATGTAATGAAATTGTACAATTGATTGAGATTATGAGGACAGGTAAGGCGCCAGGTGATGATATGATACCAGCGGAGATCTTTAAGATGGACCTGCATTGGTGGTCCCCTATTTTTGCCAATCTTTTCACGTGGATTAATCACTCCGGTAGAGTGCCTTCCAAATGGTTAAATAGCATAGTGATACCTAGATATAAAAAGGGTGATCCTAAGGAACCCTCAAACTAGAGGCCTATCAGTTTAATCAATGTGGCAGCAAAATTATATGCCAGATTTTTATTGAATAAACTTATAGAGTGGGATAACACCCAGGCTATTATTCATCATGAACAGGCTGGATTTAGAAAAGGCAGGAGTACTATTGATCAAGCATTTATATTACATCATATTATATGTAAATACACCAAGCATGCCAAAAGATCTCTTTATTTGGCCTTTGTGAATTTTACATCAGCTTTTGATTTAATTGATAGAGAGATAATTGTGGACCAAATTATCCATGACCAATATAGATAAACGCCTATTGTGGCTTATTGAGATATTACACAGCCAAAATACACTTCAAGTGCGATTAGGCAATTTAGGTTATTTGACCAAAAAGATCCAGGTCAATAGGGGGGTTAAACAGGGCTGTATATTAGCTCCTTTTTTATTTAACTTTTATGTAAATAATTTGATCCCACAAATGTCCTCTCTATCTTTTTTTCCTCCTTCTATAGGAGATAGGAAGATTTCTATTCTGCTGTATGCAGATGATTTAGTTATGATATCTCAGAATCAAATTGGACTTAAGAGGATGTTGTATAGATTTGGTGAACTTTGCAAGGAAGAGCATTTAAAAATAAATTACTCTAAAAGTAAGATCATGATTTTTGGGAAGGGCTGTGTCAATCATAAATGGAAGCTTGCTGGGCATGTTATAGAACAGGTAAATTCATTTAAATATCTTGGCATACAATTTTCAAAGAGTCTGACCTGGAAACAACATAGTGAGATGATTTTAATCTCCAGTGCCAGACAGATGGGTTTGTTAAAAAAAAAATTTTATGCTAGAGGCGGACAGTTAATTCCCCCACTGATTAAAGTTCATGAAGCAAAGATCTTACCTCATATGTTATATGGGGCAGAGTTGTGGGGAGACTCATTTAAGGGAAAGTTAGAAGTCTTACAAAATAAATTTTTGAGACAAATATTAGGACTGTCTCCAGGCACTCCTGTGGTTCATTTTAGAGCAGAGCTAGGACTGCCATCTTTAGCCATTAGAATGGACCTTGCTTACTTCCGATTTTGGAGAAGGATCAATGCTATGGAAGAGTCAGCTCTAGCAAAAGAATGCTGGAACGAACAGATGCTTATTGGAGGATGGGCCAATCAGGTTTTTTTAAAGTTAAAGTATTTTAACCTGGAGTATGACAAGTTTCTGTGCCTGAGTCCTAAAGAGCTCAGGGAATGGATTTATGACTGGGAAACTTACCAAGACAAAGTTTCTTTATGGGAATCTTGATATTCGAGCTGGTATCCCCATATTAACATCCAGCATATGATGTCCATTTATTTTGAGACTCTGACTTACCCATAGTTAAGAAGAGCTTTTACTGAACTGAGATTTCAACAAATGCCTTCAGCATATTTAGAGGGTAGATATAAAAAAAATTCCTATAGCAAAGCGCCTTTGTGTTTATGGATGTGGGCAAGTTGAAGATGTGTTACATTATTTACTGATTTGCCCCTTATATGGGAATCCGAGAAGCCGTTTTTTGGAACCAATAGTAAAATCCCTGTGTGGTTATTCCCCTGAACAATTAGTTTATTATCTACTTGAGGATTTACAATCAAATGTTACTTTTGCTGTGGCACATTTTGCCCTTGCGGCTAAAAAGATAAGATCGTGTTTTATTCAATTTGTTAATAACTGAGTTTTACTGTATGGCACTATTATACTAAAGTATATATACATTTTATATATTTTATTTTTCTTTCCAAATGTAATGACCTATGGTTAAGCAATAAAGGATGATTGATTGATTGATTGATTGATTGATTGATTGATTGATTGATAAATTTTGACAAACGGGATGCAGTGGGGAGGGGGAAGAGAGGGGTTTGTGGGTATCAGGAAATTGGAGAGGGAGCAGTGGAGAGACAAATGGGATGGAGGGGGGAGGGGGAAGAGAGGGTTTTGTAGGTATCAGGAAAGCCAAGCACCCATGCTTAGAGATTTCCCAAGATCATGCGTCTGGAGCAGAGTCTGGAGTCTTTCCTTTCTGGGCAAGTCTATCAGTGAGCAAAGAGCGAGAGAGTCCTGTAGTCCCATTGCCGACTCCGTGTCCTAGCACCATTTTGAAAGTGCTGAGCTGCTGGCTGCTTCCACTAGCGCTCTTGGCCTGGCAGCCACGTCCACCATTTTGAAGTCAGACCTAGACCAAGACTTCTTAATAAGCCATGAAAACTTGTTTCCAGTTTCAGCAGAGATGTGCCTTTGGCTGTCCAAAATCCACTTTCATGTCCTGACGTGGAGGTGGCTAAAAACAGTTTCCTCTCACGCTCCCCAAGAGAGATGGATCTGGCTACAGATGAAGACGACTTACAAGCAGGCTATTGGCCATCTTGACAGCAACTCTGCGTTGCTAAGCTAGCCTGGCAGCCATCTTCCCCGGAGGATGAGAATGGCATGTCTCAGCCCAGGTCTTCGGCACCGAGTCTATCTGGCTGTTTTGGAGTCCATTAGCCACATGAAGTGTCCGCTCCCTGTTCTCTCCCTTCTGAAGACGACCGGAGGTTGGCAGGGGTCAGGCACGAGTCATACGTGGGTCTGCATGCGTTGGTGGGCAGGGCGCCCATAGTCGGACTGCTGGGACAGGGAGGTATAAGAGAAGCGGGAGCAGCCCGAGGTCTTACTGGCCTGGTCCGACTGCTCATACCCGCTCTCGGCCTTCTTGTAGCTGCTGGGCTTGACGTAGCTGGTGAAAGCCCGGCTGTAGGGGGCTGTGAGGTAGGCCGTCCCGCTGTACATGCTTTCCTGAGGGAAAAGTCGCTCGTGTGGGTCATAGGCTGCACAAGAGCCTGGTGTACCCAGGGTGTACCGGCGGGCATACTCATACAACTTGGGCTGGACCGGCCCAGCGGAAGGGTAGAGAGAAGATGCCCCAAACAAAGGTCGGGTGGTTGGCGTGTACTCAGAGAAGCTGCTTCCTAAACATTGCTCCTCATGGGCGCGGACCTTGTAGTAGCCATTGGTGGGATCCTGGGGAGGACAAAGACAGAAATGCCAATGAAGCAAGGTTAAGGTACCACCAAATTATTTGGAGGGCCGATTCACAGTGTGGTGCAATGGTTAGAGCATTGGACTACAACAAGGGAACCCCAGGTTCACCTCCCATAGCTGCTTTAGGAAAGAATGAAAAGAATGGACCAATTATGGAGAAGTTCACAGGTAGGCCTCTTTGCCGTCAGGTGTGGTGGGCACTAGGTTAGACAGCATTAAGAGAGCATTAGACCCACTGCCCACAAATCTGCTATCCTAACTATTAGTGGAGAACAGAACTTTTCTGTTTCAAAGGCAGGATGCCAGCAGGTACCACTTGCTGAGGAAAAGATGCCAGGGATGATGTTCGTGTTCTAAAAACACTGGGAAGGCAGGGTATACATGTCTTAAATCAATGAATAAATGTCACCATCACACCCTGCTTTTGAGCATGTTGATTCATCTGGTTGGCACTTGTGGAAAGAGAAGGACCTTTTGGCATCACCCAGTAAGGCCACACATCTCTGGGGGTTCAAAGTGTACATTACTGTACACATCTTTGCTGGACCACACTGACTTAGAGCCTCAGTTTGGGTGGATCTACTGTGAGTCTCCCACACTCCCAGTTGAGCTCAGTTCTTGGCTCCCCGTCACCATGGACTCCTTGCCATCACCCTCTGTCTCACTCGGCCGGCTTGGGCTGCTCTCGCTCGTGGTGATCTGCACAAGGATATCTGCTTTGGAGAGCTGCGCCCCCCACTTGGCTGCAGGATTTATGGACAGACAGAGGTGTGAGCTGAAAACTTGGTCTTCTACAGGATTTCACTCCAGGGGATTTAAACAATGACATCTGCGCACATTCCAGATCTTGGAGAGCTCTGGGATGGGCATGTGAAAACACCAGGAAGTGGCAAGATGCACTGAAGCCCTTCTCTGATCCATCCCTACGTAGATTGGGTAGCATTATTCAACGGAGGCATGGGTGGATACCTATCCCCTTGGGCAGCTAGCTGGGAGAAGAGCAGGCCCATATATCTGCTGTTCGCAAGCTCCACTGGTGGCACCATTCCACCCACTGGTTTTCCCAAGAAACTGTGCAGGGGCAAGTGTCTGCGGGACCCCAGGAAAACAGCTCAAATGGTTGCGTCTGGAGCCGCCGTCCGTAGCAGGGAGATGTCAGGCCAATGGAAAAGGAGGGGGAGAGGCTTTGAAGACCAGGTGGGGATATTCAGTGGGCCTAACCAAGTCCACAGACCAAAGGAGCTCAGAGGAAGAGGGAATAACCCTGCCTCTATCCAGCATTCTGACAATGCAGCCTTAACTATAGGCTGGCAGCAAACAGATCATTTGATTTTGTACCCCAACTTTCTCCCCAAAGGTCACTCAAGGATTGGTGACGGGGGCTGCAGCTCAGGGGCACAAGGCCCCACATAATTCCTGGGAGGGCTGAGAACGGTTGGTTGGCAACCTTCAGTCTCGAAAGACTATGGTAGAAGCCTGCAGCACCCAGTATTCCCAAGCGGTCTCCCATCCAAGGATTAGCCAGGCCTGACCCTGCTTAGCTTCTGAGAATGACACCTCACCTTTCCCGCAGCGCTTCCGTCGGTAGCAGAAAGAGATGACAACCACCAGGAGCAGGAGAACAGCAACCCCGGAGGCAGCTAAGCCCCCCATGATCAGGACGGACAAGACCTCTGCGGGGAGAATTCATGCCTTTAATTAATTTAAGAGGCTTGCATTGTATCCAGCACAGGACAGGGGCCCAAGGCGGCCCAGCCAGAGGCAAGAGGAAACTTTTCCCCTTACCTCCGGGTAAGGTGACTTTTCCCCTATGGGTCTCCTTGGACTTGTGCCACCTCCTGAGGACAAGGACAGCGGAGTGGCTTGGAGCTGCTCCAAGCTCCCCGGGAACGGTGGTTCCCAGCTGGATCCCAGCCCCGCCTCCCACTCCCCACCTGCCCACCGCCCGCCCTCCCCCCACCCAGGAATGCCTCCCTCCCCACCTTCCTTCCCGCCCACCCCAGAGGCTTGCATCAGCCCAGGCTGAACACAGCTGAAAGAGCAAAGTGATGAACGTCAAGTGCAGTGATTCCCAAACTGAGGCTCCCTGGGAAGCCATGGAATCCAGCCAGGGGAGATGCAGAATCCTGGTGAAAATCTGCCACCCTATACACTATAGGATTGTAGCCCTAATGGGGAGCTGTGGCCAAAGGCCCAGTAGGTCAAGGGAACTGCTAGTTGGAAAGGTTTGGGAACCACTGCCCAAGGGGGGATGAAAGTCAAGGTCATGTTGTGTCACATCAGTATTCTGCCCTCCCCCTCCAGGACCTCAGTCTCAAGCTGGAGATTATCCCCTTTTCTTCTCCCAACAATCCCTGCCAAAGTATGCTGTACAGAGAGACAGTGGCTTGCTAAGGTGAGTTTCACTGCTCTGCTGGGCTCTGCACTTGGATCTCTCTGCTTTGAAAACAGGAGATCTGGCGGGGCCCCAGTGAGTTCACCATGAAGCTTGTTCCTGGTGAAATTAGTAGAGGGGGATGGGGAATCTTACCTTGGCGGCATAAGCTGACGGTAGCGGAACGTGCGCCAAAGCGATTCCATGCGGTACAGTTGTAGGCCAAGGTGAAGTCGCTGTCATGCGTTGGGTCGATCAGCAAAGCAGACAGCACCCTTTGGTCGGTCACTATGGTGTCCACCGTGAACCGATCTAGCGAGCCAGCATCCAGCACCCATTCACCCCACGACCAGGCCTGTTGCAAAGAGACAGGAGGGCAAATCAGAAGCCTGGACAGGTAGAAGATGATGGCTGCAATGCTAACCACACTTTCCTGAGAGTAAGCCCCAGTGAACAAAATAGGACTTACTTCTGAGTACACCTGGTTAGCCTCGTGCCCGATGGGTACCAAGCCCAAGGATCGACTCTAGACGCTACGGGGACGATTGGCCATTCAGAACCTTCCAAGGTTTTGTGGGAAAATCTAAACTAGGGATTCTTAACCAGGGTTATCCATACCCTTTGGAGGTACCAGAACCCAATGAGGGAGGTATGGGACTCAGGCTGCAATCCTAACCACACTTTCCTGAGAGTAAGCCCCATTGAACAAAATAGGACTTACTTCTGAGTAGACCTGGTTAGGATTGTGCTCTCAATCTCTGAACAATTTAAAAAAATTGTTGTTAGATTAGGTGATTAACTATTACCATTATTTATATGGATCAGATTATTAAGTATCACCACTGTCAATGCAGATTGAGGCATTCTGATCCTTGCTATCCATATGTAAAGTAGAACCCCGCTGCTGACAAAATAGTGGTACCTAATAGGACTGGTGATGATGCTGATTCCTACAGACTAGTGAAGAAGGTATGGGGACACACTGGGCAATCTATGGGGGGTGGGGGGTCTGTAATAGTAAAAGGGTTAAGAACCCTGAACTAAGCAGTGTGGGTTTAAAATCATGGGTTCAATAACTCTACATTCTAACTACTTTGGCACACATGCATTCCACCTTTTCATCCAACTTCACAAATAATATTTGGTTTCTTTGGCATATGACATACCCTACTGCCTTTCCAAAGACTGGGGCTGGCCTTCTGAGGTGAGGGGAGGTTGTACACAGCCTGCCCAGGCCTCAGAAGGTCTTTGAAAAGCACTTCCAGCTTTGGTTGAAAACCAGGGGTGCCTTCAGGACTCCAGAAGGTCTCCAGGAGGCTTTATGAGGTGCAGGGACACTGCAGGCTACCTCCTCGCACCTCAGAAGGTCAGCCAGAGTCTTCAGAAAGACATTTTGTGAAAACCTGGAAGTGCCTCTCCAAAGGCTCCGGCTGAACTCAGAAGACCTCCTAGACACGACTTCCAGTCATGCCTGGGAGGTCCTCTGAGGTCCTCCAGTGGTTGGCAACCTTCAGTCTCGAAAGACTATGGTAGAAGCCTACAGCACCCGGTATTCCCAAGCGGTCTCCCGTCCAAGTACTAACCAGGCCTGACCCTGCTTAGCTTCCGAGATCAGATGAGATCAGGCATGTGCAGGGCAACAGTTGCTGCTCCAGTGTGGGCTTGCAATCCATGTTGAGACAACTCCATGGATAAGGAGGACCATCTGGTACATTCAGGTCTGGTTAAGGCATGAGGGTGGAGGGCAAAGGCGAGTCAAGCACTTACAATCCTGTCGGGGGGTGGGACGCTCCCCACCAAACACTCCAGCCATGCCTTGGCCCCCACTGCAGCCTGCAGGCTTGGTTCCGCGCCGATAATGGGCGGCCCTGAGGAAAAGACAAAAATGACGGATGCAATCAGGTCTGGTCAGATTTCCGCCAGGCTCACTGCAATAGGTTGCTGTGCATGACCTGGTTCCAAGACCCCTCACCATTCACAGCTAGTGCCTTCTCAGCCACTCCAATGCGTGGCACGATGGCTTTGCAGACGGACATGCCGGCATCTTCCTGCGTCACAGCCTTGAGGTGTAGCGCGTTTCCATTGCTCAACACCTGTGGGAACAAGTGAATTTAGATTTATTTACTGAAATGAAGGGATCAGTGCTCTTTTTCCAGCCCAAAAAAGGATACCCGGCCTCAGTTATCTAACCAGGGAACAGAACATCCTAAACTGAAGGCCTGTTTGGACAGAAGGGCTTCACAATTTTTCTGAGGATTCAAAGTGGGTGGGTCTCCTGGTGCCACAACCAAAACTGTGTCCTGTGTGTTCACAGGCTCAGTTCAGGTGGGGAGGAAGGCAGAAAGGGGTGCCCCCCGTTGACCTTGGCAGACAGTCAGAATAAAGCAAAGGTTCTATATCTCTCTTACTACCACCATGGTCTTCCACCTGGCCCACTGTGCTACGAGACAACAGGAGGGGGTAGAGATTGGTGTTCCCAGATTTGTGTTTGGTAAATTACACACAACTTGGGAACCTGAACTCCTGGTTTAAGTCACTGACCACACTAGATCCCTTCTTGGTCCAGGCTAGGGTAAGAGGTGGACTCCCCGCCCAGGTACAGGTGAAAGAGGCATCAGAACCAACACCTACAGTCAGGGGCTTGGGCTGGGAGATAAGGCGGGCTCCAACTGCAGGAAAAAAGAGGAAAACAGGGGTTAGGGGGGCCCATCGCTCAGTAGTAGAGACCTGCTTTCCATGCAGAAGGTCCCAGGAGTGGATTTTCTTTTTTTTCTTTTAAAGACAGCGCTTGCCTTCTTTGTGAATGGCTTTTTGGTTGACAAGCAGTTCATTAAACATTCTTCTTAAAATCTGCAGTTTTATACACTGTTGTCTTCAATAGTGTGAATGAACGTGTGTTTATGCATGTATTAAATAGTTTGTTTTCAAAAAATTTGTATGTAGATACACATCTGCCTGTGCTGCTTCATACAAGTACTTATAAAATTAATTGGGGGTAGCTTTATAGTCAATTAAGGGTCTTGATCCGTGTGCATAATATAAAAAAACAAATTAAGCATGCTTTCTTGCTTCAGAAATGGTTATTTTTACTCATATGCAAATTGATGCAAAGGTAATGGATATATTAGTCACCTCGCTCTAATTGGGTGCAAACCCAGCTGTGAATGTGTCAAAAATATGGCACAAATGCCTAATTTTACCACGATGATGGTCGCAGGTTGGAGGCCTTTGAGGTCTACCTGCTGGAACGGCAAGTGGGGTTACAGGAGAGAAGATCCTGGTGGGGGGAGCCCCACATCTGACCTGCCCACACTCAGTATCTGGCACCAATCTGGCACCAAGGTCACCCTCGTCATCTCCTTGTCCATCCTCCTCTTCCAAAGTGTTCCCACCTATCCCAGGATACACAGACCCAACCTGCCTCCTTCACTTACAATGCACATCCACCAGTGTGCTGCCGACGGCATTCGAGCCCTCGCACGACATGGGCTCCATGAAAAACGATTGATTGACTATCGCCTCATAGCTGTCCCCGTTGGCCTCCGGAATGGGCACACCTCCTTTGGCCCACCTGCGAAGGCATGCACTGGCATCAGACGAGCCCGGCTCATTGCAATCCCCAAAGCTGCCAGTAGAGGGCATCGCAGCAACATCACTATTGCTGTGTGATCTCTGGGAGGTTGGAGTCTGTTGGCCTTTTTACCTGTCGCCTGTCAGCTCCGGGTTGGAGGTGGCCGTGCAGAGAAAGCTCACTTTGCCACCCTCGGCGACCGTTTGTGGCTGCACCGACAGCATGACGACAGGGGGATCTGCAAGAAAGAGGAGCAGAGAGGCTGAAAACTCAAGAAGGGGGACGGAACCCACACCAATGTGCCCATCCCATCCCAGATCTACTCAGGCCTGGCCTATGTATTAGCTCCTACCCCTACATTTGCCTCCACTCACCCATTCTTGCCCTTGTCTCTCCCTCTTTTTTGCCTTCCCTATCATCTTGCACTGTAAGCTCTTTGGGGCAGAGGACTTGTCTAAGACGCAACTCAGCAAGGTGCCAGGGGATCAGATGTTGAGGTATGAATAATAATGGAAGGTAACCCACATTCCGCTCCAAGAACAAATACAAACACGGTCTCATTTATGCAAATATATTTGCTGACTTGGGCAAGATTTATCTGGCAGCTGCTGCTGATCACCTCGGGGAGAGACAAGGGCATTGAAGCGTCACCTCCAGACCCCTGAAATTCCCAATTGATCCTCCCCCAATTATTTGCACTGAGGCAGGCTACATGCAGGAAGGGGCTTGCGTGAATTCTTCCAGACAGGATAAATTTCACATACAGAATAAGCATGTCAGGGCAAAGGGGTCTAGCATAGCTAGAACCAAGCCACTTTTCTATGCGCATGGATTTGCTTTCTTGCTACCAAGAGGCATATAAGCACATGTGCCCGCACCTGGGGAGATAAGACCATTGTACACTTCGCTGAGCTCCTTGAAGGAACGATGGCAAGAAATGTCGTATTATGTATCTGTCCCCAGAAGTAAAAATTGAATCGTATGCACAATCACGGAAGAGAGTCTCCTCTGTAGTGCAGCAATTTTCAGTGCTTTTCTTTGCACGACACTCTATGGCAGGGGTTCTCAAACTTCTCAGGAGTAAAATTCCCAAGGTACGTTCTTGTAGGAGAGGCAGGAACAGAGCCCAGGTTGATTGCAACCCACTTCTTGTGATTGTGGAGTCACCAATTTGGACTTGGACAGAAAGGCAGAATTGGGGAAAGGAGGAAGCACCTGTTTCACGACTGCCCTGCCAGTCATCCCAGGGGTGTTTATACTGGTGTATGAGAAGGACGCTCAACGGTGAATGTCTGGGCCAAGACTTTCCTCCCTATACCTTTGTGAATGGCCTGAGGCAGGGGGAGGTCCTCTCATCCAAGTTTTGGGGTGCAATCCTATCCTGCGCTGGTACAGGCAAGCCAGGAGGCTTGTGCTGCATCCACGCAGGATTCTGGCCAGAAGCAGCTTAGCCAGAGGCAAGGGAAAATTTTTCCCTTTACCCCTGGGTAACAGCTGCTGGCCAGTATGGGTCTCCTTGAATTTGTACCACCTTTGGCCCACCTGCGAAGGCATGCACTGAGCCCGGCTCATTGTAATCCCCAAAGCTGCCAGTAGAGGGCATCGCAGCAACATCACTATTGCTGTGTGATCTCTGGGAGGTTGGAGTCTGTTGGCCTTTTTACCTGTCGCCTGTCAGCTCCGGGTTGGAGGTGGCCGTGCAGAGAAAGCTCACTTTGCCACCCTCGGCGACCGTTTGCGGCCGCACCGACAGCATGACGACAGGGGGATCTGAAAGAAAGAGGAGCAGAGAGGCTGAAAACTCAAGAAGGGGGACGGAACCCACACCAATGTGCCCATCCCATCCCAGATCTACTCAGGCCTGGCCTATTTATTAGCTCCTACCCCTACATTTGCCTCCACTCTCCCATCCTTGCCCTTGTCTCTCGCTTTACCCCTGGGTAACAGCTGCTGGCCAGTATGGGTCTCCTTGAATTTGTGCCACCTCTGGAGGAGAGCGCAGTGGCTTCAAACTGCTCCGTTCTCCCTGGGAACAGGGGTTGGGATCTGGCATAACTGCCGGATCCCAGCCCAACTATCTCTCTCTGCCCGCCCACCCCCACCCACCCCCGGGGCTGTCCACTGCTCACCCACACCCCACCCAGGAATGCCTCTGTCCTGCCTCCTCCCTGACGCCCACTGCCTCCCCCACGCCTACCTTTCACTCTTGCATCGGCCCACCCAGGCCATCGCAAGACTCAGCAGGGAAGCCGCCACAGAGGCTGGATTCAGCCTCCATGTGTTGGCGCATCTCCTTGTGGCTTCTGGCACGTTAGCGACCCTCCCGGGCCGGCGCAATAAACTTGTGGCCCAAGGCACGGTTAGGATTGTGCCCTTTGTCTCTTTTAGGGGTTTAGCCAACTCTTGCTTCTGAACATCCACGGACCTTCCCAGCCTTCGTCAAGGGCTCTGCTCTGACCATCAGAAAGGAAATGGGAGATCTTTGTGCTCCTAAGACAAGCCCAGGAGCACAGCCAGAGAAAAAGGTGGCAGCAGTGCTGCTTAGCAGTCTGTGAAACAAGAAGAGCCAATCAAGCTCCAAGCGTGCTTTGAAAAATCTGCCGGCTCACCTGGTGAACTACAGGAGGGAGAGAAGGGACGGAAGACTGCCGCTGGGCACAGGTGTCAGCTTCCGTGTGTCATTTGCAGGGATCCAATTCAGATCCAGCAGGGAGCTCCTGGAAAGATGAGGAATGATTTTATTCATTTGAAGAATGGAAGAAGCATATGCTGTTAGAGTTGGAAGGGAACTTGAAGAGCAGGGGCAAGCCAGGGCACAGGCCCCGCAATGGGGCTACTCAAGTCTGCGCTGGCTGAACCGCCACTTTGCAGCCTGACATGGAGGAAAGAATCTTCACCAGTCCCACCCCTCCCTGGGCCTGTCACTCCTGCACCCCGCCCCGGAATGCCTTCCCCCTCCCCAAAAACCTGCACCACCACCTGGGGTCGTGACTTACCTTTGGGTGCACTCTTCGCTCACAACAGGAGAGGCAGCTGAACGCTTTCCACATGCGCTGACTCCGGCGCACCCTCGGCATCACCTGGCAGGACAAAGTTCCAAACAACACAGTCCTGAGAGATGCCTGCATTGGCTCGGTCATGTCGTGAGAATGGATGATGGCCGGATCCCAAAGGATCTCCTCTATGGAGAACTCCTGCAGGGAAAGCGCCCTACAGGTAGACCACAGCTGCGATACAAGGACATCTGCAAGAGGGATCTGAAGGCCTTAGGAGTGGACCTCAACAGGTGGGAAACCCTGGCCTCTGAGCGGCCCGCTTGGAGGCAGGCTGTGCAGCATGGCCTTTCCCAGTTTGAAGAGACACTTGGCCAACAGACTGAGGCAAAGAGGCAAAGAAGGAAGGCCCACAGCCAGGGAGACAGACCAGGGACAGACTGCACTTGCTCCCGGTGTGGAAGGGATTGTCACTCCCGAATCGGCCTTTTCAGCCACACTAGACGCTGTTCCAGAACCACCATTCAGTGCGCGATACCATAGCCTTTCGAGACTGTAGGTTGCCAACACCCCTGGCATCTCTACTTGGTGCTGAGGCCCAGGGCTCATGGACATTCTTCACTGGGTGATGTAGATGTGCCTTATAGTACATTGGTGACACCCAGTGCCATTGCTCGGAGGGTTTAGGATTGGGCTCTTATTTCAAACCCCTGCTCAGTGCACGGCCACTGATCACCTAACTCAGTAATGGCAACCGACACTGTCTATATTGTTTTGCTTTTTAATTCATTTTTTTCTTTGTTGGTTTGCTTTTTAGAGGCAAGGAAGGCAGGATAGAAATGTTTAAAAGTAAATTTAATAAGAAAACAAATTACCTCCTAACAGTGAGGCAACACAAAGATAAAAACAGCAGATAAAGTGGCAGCACTAAAACCATCTATTCTAACCCAGTTAAGCACCTTGCAAAATAAAAATGGTTATTGCCTGGTACCCAATCAGACAAGGTAGAAACCAGATGAGCTTCCATTGGGAGAGCATTTGACAGGTAGGGCACCACAGCCAAAGAGATCCTCTCAGCAGAAGTAGCCCACCCCACCTCAGCACAGATGGCACCCAAGGTGTTCAGAGAATGACTGCCCAAGGTGACCCTCTTCCATGATCAGACTAGGGAGCGGATGATCTTGCAAAGAGTAAGGGAAACAGGAGGGAATTTGGCAGAGGCAGACAGAGAGACAGTGCAAAAGAGAGGCAAAGAAATAAAGAGAAGGAGGAAAAGGGTGAGCAGAGGAGACCAAGGCCAACCATTCCTTGCACGAAATCATTTGTGTCAAAATCTTCCTTGTGCTGCTGAATCAAAGGGTCTTCCCTCTTTTCTTCTGTCTTTTGTTAAGAGAGTATTTAGCTTCAGGGCTCAACTGAAAATTGTATTTTTTAATTAATTAATATGTCAATTTTCACACTCTGCCAGGTGTTTAGATGGGCATTTTTTATTTAGACTCTCAGGAGTCTGAATTCCAGTCAAGACTTTAGGAGCTAATGAAGTATTATGCTAATATGTGATATGCTCCCTTCTGTGACAGACAGAAAGCACCTAGTGACACCAGAACACTCATTCCGACACTGCTGAATTCCAGGGCCTAAATCTGGTTTATACTTCCACATCAGCCATGGTCATGATTCTGCAGGTTTTTGACTGATTGCGAATTCAAAGCACATATTGTACTCACCAGATCTTCCTTGTAGTATTCTGGTGGGTGCTTTCCTGTTGGCAAACACAGCCTGGCACAGTGGCACATAAAGCCCTGGATGCCTTTTTTGCTGTGCTTGATGAAGACCCGCTGTAAAATGGCCTTGGTGGCAGCACCAACCACTTTGCCTTCCTCATTGACATCCCTGCTTTCAAGACCTGAATGGGTGAGAGAGAAGGCCAATCAATCAGAGATGCCTGCTGGACCTTTTTCTTCTTTTAACTACAAAGTCTGTTTTGTTCTCTTATTTGTTTGTGCCTATCTCCATGCACGGGAAATCCCCTTTTCTTTCCAACTTCCTCAGTCCATCCCAAGCCACCACTGCCCTCTCTGCTTTTTGACCTCTCTATCTAACTGTGCCTTATGAGTGGGCAGAAAAAGACAGCTTCACGTAATTTTTATTTATTTTTTCAATAGATTTCTATCCTGCCCTTCTCCAGAACAACAGGAAGTCCAGGGTGGGTCACAATCACAAATTAAAATTCCAGAAAAAAACAAATTACAATGAACTTAAAAATATATCAAAATACAATAAATAAATCATGAAGTTTAAACAACCCCCCCCCCATAAGGTCAATAGAAAAGCAAAACAAAATCAACAGACACCAAGGTACACAATAATTGTGCACTGTTTTTGTTCCCCTCCCCCTAAAAAATGTGGATTTGAATGTAAATTGTGATGAAAGAGAAGGGTTAAAAGGACTCAAAGCCTAGCAGTTAGTGACGGCCCTTGATCTCTTGCTGTCCACTCTATTCTTCCTATTGGTCCGTTTGGGATTAACTGGGAAAAAATGATAGCTTTCTCTGCCACCTAGGGAGCTGAGTCAGAAGGAGGCTACCTTGGGGACCCTCCCTCCTTGGTGAACAGAGAGCCCCAAAATCTAGTGGGTTCCTTTTCTTCTGGAAGTTAAAACAGTCATGTAATGAGATTATCAGAGACCAGTGATGAACCTGCTCCCTCCTGGATGAACTTGGACCACAAAATCCTTAAAAAATATAGGGAGTTTATGAAAGGGCAAAGCTGCACTCCTCACTTACACATGAAGTAGGCAGGAAAATCTTCTGCTCTTAGGAAGCTCCCATTAATATGAGCCAGGTGTCCTAGAGAGACAGTGGAATAAATAGGAAGTTACTCTTGGAAAACCAACCTGAATCAGTATTAGCTTATGAGGGAGTGCTCTGAAGTGGTTGTAAAGTGCCATGAGACCTCTGGAGAGACCCATCTTGAAGGACAGCTTCAGTGCTCAGGGGATGCCTTTTGGGACTTCCTTCATGGTGTTGCCATCGACAATGGACGGAATGTTGATTCTTGGACTGTCAAGACAGCACCTAGGACTGCCAGAGATCTCCCTAGGTCAGTGTTTCTCAAACTGTGGGTCAGGACCCACTAGGTGAACCGAGAGCCAATTTCAGGTGGCTCCCCATATCATTTCAATATTTTGTTTTTACTATATTAGACTTGATGCTACCATTTGGGGAAATGTGACAAACTTGTACTTTTTACAGGCTAGAATGTAACACAGTAAATGGGACTTACTCCTGGATAAGCACGGGTAGGATTGCAGCCTATGACTGTGAAAACGTTTCCTGCTTATTGAATGCAAATCTTAGAGAACTTTTATAAAATGATGTATAGATGGTGTCTGACTCCAGGTAAACTGGCAAAAATGTATTAATATACCAAATAGATGTTGGAAGTGTACAAGACAAGAAGGAATGTTCTACCATATGTGGTGGACTTGTACAAAAGCAAAAATATATTGGACTTTGATAGACCCGCAAATGCAGTTGACATTTAAGGTAAATTTACAGATGAAACAAGACACTATTTTGTTGGGAATATTGGATGATTCAATTCAGAAAGACTATGAAACTATGTTTTTATAGATGACAACTGCTGCAAGAATATTGTATGCCAAATACTGGAAAGTTCCAGAGATACCTGTAGTGGAAGAACACTGGCTAAAGGTATTGAATTTGACAGAAATGGATAAACTTACAATACTTCTTAAAGATAAGCCAGTAAAAACTTTTATGGACAATTGGAAACCATTCATGGACTTCCTGCGCATTGAAGGGAGAGTGGGTCAAATAATCTATGGCTTTGATGAGTAGATAGGGGATTTAACTATCATGTTTTTCTCATTTTTCTTTTTCTTTTGAAAATGTACATTTTAAATAAGTGTAGATTGTTTAAGATGTGATGACTAACTTTTTTGTATGATTTGTAGTAATAGAACAAAAAAATGTAGTTTGAGATCTCCACACTTGCCACACAACTTGTAATATCTTTATTCTTTTTAATTTGTTTGTATTTGCATTTATTAAAAGAAAGAAAGAAAGAAAGATTTTCCTGCTTGATGATGTCACTTCAGAACATCATTTCCGGTGGGTCCTGATAGATTCTCATTCTAAAAAGGAGGTCCTGGTGCTAGTAGTTTGAGAGTCACTGCCTTAGGAGGTTGTGAGCTGAGACCAGTGTTCTCCCTGTGGGGCACATGTACTGTACCGAGAGGCAATAAACAAGGGGCATCTTTTAAGCATTAGGACCCACTTTTTTAAACGATACTCTATCAGGACCCACTTAGGTTTACCAGACTTTAAAAAAAGAGGTCTAGAAAGAAAAATCTATTTATTTATAAGGGATAATAACCAGAAAAAGACCCTGAAACATTTATCTCCCTATATTTACAGGTGCTTGCAAACTGCAGCAGTTGGGCTCTTTGTAGGGTAATATGTAACTACAGTATCTGATTTTTGAATAGCCTCAGGGCTTGAGGAAATAGCTCAGCGGTTCTCAAACTCGCTGGGAGTCCAAGAACTGCTTGTAAGTGGCAGGGACTGAGAGAGGGGATGTGCCCCAGTGGCGCCGCAGTGGTAGTGGTGCCGCAGGCACCCAGAGGCTTGCGTACCTGAGGGGGTCTGCCAGCCTTGGAGAGGGTCCGAGAGGCCTGCAGCTCGCTCTGCGGGTCTCCCCCAAGCTTCATTTCACTCCGATCTGAAGATTGGAGTGACTTTTGGTTTACTGTGGCACTGCCGGGGCATCCATTACTAGGTCACTCCCCTTAAGGGGAAATGACCCGTTTTATGTTCCTACATAAAACCCACCAAACATCAGGTCACAACCAACCAGTGGGTCCTGACCCACAGTTTGGGAACCACTTGTAGAAACTATTCTTGTAGAGAAGCCAGTGGTCCCCTGTTCCTGGCACTGGGTTCTAGTTTCTGCACCAAGAGACCTGTTGAATCAAAGGGACTTCTCTGTTCAGTCACCCAGATATCACAAGTTCTCGCACAGCCAAATGCTGACCTAATGTTTTTTAAGCCAAAATACACTTTTGCCAAAATACAAACAAGCAAAAATCGTCTCCAACAATTAGGATGGTTTTCAGGGGTGCTCTGCAGTTTGGGAGGATCTGCCAGGTGAAAAAGAGGGGGTGTCTTTGAAACAGTCACACTGCTTATTGGATTAGAGAAACGGGTGGGGGCTGATGTTCAGCACTGAAGTGAGGGATGCTCCTTGACTTACCCACAAAGCAAGCTGCCACCTTGAATATTGCTGCCTCCTTCACACAAGGATGGAACACACAGCTCAGAGCAGCACCCCTAATGAGATCTGGGCTGTAGGTCTTGGTCTTGCAGAAAATAACAATGAGAACTGGCATCAGGCATATTTGTGCAAAGGGAACACTCTGTACTGATCCTACCACCCTTCTATCACAAATAAACTAGTGAAACCCATGAAGTTGGATGTAGACTAAGCAGACCTGGGTTCAAATCCATGCTCATCTATGAATTTCACTAGAGGACTATGGGACAACGAACATCATACTACCTTATAGTGTGATGTGGAAATTCCCCATGGTATATGAGAAAATTTATACAGGTTGAGTCTTGGCATCCATGAGGGTTCCGTTCTGAGAATCCCTGCGGATGCCAAAAATCATGCTAAATGAAATCCATTTAAAAAACAATGTCCCTTTTCTCAGTGGTTTAAAAACAGCTTCACTTAACATTGTGAGGGAGAGCAGAAGCAGAAAGCAGACAATCTCTCTCTCTCTCTCTCTCTCTCTCTCTCTCTCTCTCTCTCTCTCTCTCTCCAGGTGCTTAGAAAGGCCTCACTCCTAGGCAGTGACACTTCCCTTCACCTGAAGCACAGGGAAAGAATGCAAAGAGGGAGGCAATAATCACTTCCCTTTGTATTCTTTTCAGTGCTCCAGGGGGAAGGCAGGGGTTGCTTGCCTGGGAGTGAAGCCTCTCTAAGCCCTTGGAGAGAGATTACAATGGTAAGTGAGGCTATTGTTAAAGGATGTTTTTCCTTTAATTTAAAGGACCATTCTCATCACACTGAAATAAAATTGAAGGTGAAGTATCCTCAGCTAATGATATTATACCTGTATGAGTTTTGTTGAGATAAAGCTCAGTAAGATAAAGCTTTGTAAGTAGTTCTACTCTATTCTTGACGAACAGGTGGGATTTAAAGTGGTACCCTGGGAAGGCAGCAACAAAGACTTACCAAATGTTTGGCAACATGGTAGAGCACGAAGTGAAGGTCGTGGCTTTGGGATTTCACGTACCTCCTCACTCTTGGGACCAGCACTCTGAGATAGGCCATTGCTTCCTGCAGCACATGGAGTCAAAAAAGTTCATATCCTAAGGCAGGGGCCTCCAAACCCTGGCCCGGGGGCCATATGTGGCCCATGGAGAGCCTCTATCTGGCACACGACCAGCCTCTTGTTCCCTGAAAGCCTCTGGCCCACTTGGCGGAACATGACTGGAACAGTGCTCTGGTTGCGTCTGGAGGGTGGCTTCTGGTCTGAAGGGCCGGAGAGGTTGAATGAATGAGCCCATTCATTATTTATTCACTCATCTAAGTTCCATCTCTGATTTATTTATATAAATGTTACATTTAAATTTTTTTCCCGGCCCTCAATACCGTGCCAGATATTTGATGTGGCCCTCTGGCCAAAAAGTTTGGAGAACTCTGTCCTAAGGCGTCCTTTGCACTGGAGAAGAATTTTTCTCCTATGGAAGGCTTCTTATGGAAACCTCAGGAAACAATCCTAGCCAGGGGAAACACCAGCATACTGCCACACACACCAGCACACAGGCAGCCCCACCAGTGCAGAAGCCTGACAGGTGCTGCACTGACACAAGCACAGCAGTACACCAGAAAGCCATGCCCCACCACCAGCAGGTTGAAGAAAGTCCCTGGCCACAACCTCACCAGCAGAGAGGTTGAAAAAGGGGGGAGGGAAGCAAGGTGGGAAAGATAAAGTTAGATCCCAAAATCCCTTTCTGAGCTGTACATGCCCCCAGTGGCTCCAAAGCTGGCAACGTAGCTTGTGTAGCTCATAGGAGTCCCATGAAGTAGCTGGTATAGCCCTGCACAGGAGTCATGCCATGCGGGTAAGTCTTTCAGAGGTCTGTTACCCTGCACATGCCCGATCTTGTCTGATCTCGGAAGCTAAGCAGGCTCAGGCCTGGTTAGTACTTGGATGGGAGACCGCCTGGGAATTCCGGCTGCTGTAAGCTTATACCATAGTCTTTCGAGACTGAAGGTGGCCAACCATCTCACCCCCTCCCCCCACAGTTAACCTCTCCAACATGATGGCACATTGGAATCAGCAGACAAAGCGCACTCAGCCCTGGGCAATCAGCACAGCGGCTGCATAGCATCAGGCTGTAAGGTACCCTATGTCTACGTTTGCAGCAGGACCCTATCACCCCGAGTTGGGGCGCCTTCTCCCTGATGTGCCAGCAAGACACAAGGCCTGGAGAGGTTAATCAAAGAGCTATTTAGGACTGAAGCATGCTGGGCAAATGTCTAGATCTCCGTCTACCATTGTGTGATCCTTAGAGAAAGGTCGGAGTACAAATGTACGTACATAGGAAAACTAAACTATTCAAGCATTCAGCTAGCTAGCTTGCAAGAAAAGAGTAATACAGTGGAAACTGGTTATTTCTCAGGTACTTCGAGTGGACTGGAAACAGATTTGTTTCATGTCAGCTTTGAGCTGGAAAACATGCGCTAGATCTACAGGTGAAGCCTCATTATTCGCGTGAGTTCCATTCCAAGCACTTAAGTGGATGGCAAAAAAACGTACTATAGCAAATCAATTTTTAAAAAAAATTAAAAAAAGTTTTTTGGCTCAGGTGATTTAAAAACAGCCTTGCTGATCTTTGTGATGTAAGATCATTAAGAAGACAATCCATCAATCAGTCCTCCAATTCACTCCGCCACTCCCTTCACCAATGCAAAGTGATCACCTTTCTTTCATGTGCTCAGGGGGAAGGGAGGGGTCACCTGGAGAGAGAAGGATTGATGGATTGTCAGCCAGCTGCCTCCCCTCTCATTAAGGAGGCTATTGTTAAAGAACTGTTCCGATTTTTAAACTGATTTTAAAGGCATGCATTTTCCCCCTTCTCCAGGGATCAGCACATTCCTTCTCATTTGCAGTGGCCATTCATGCTGAGTCAAATCCGTGTATAACAAGACTGGACCTGTATATTTTCTGATGTCAGAAAGCCAAGATATAACAATGGCAATGGCATTGCTAGATGGGTGCGGGCCACACTGCGTGACGTGCACGGGGAGTGATACCACTACTCACCCAAATTTTTAAAATCTTTGTATTTCCAAATAATACAATCATGTTATATATCAATCAAAGCATAATTTCATGTATGAAGTTCATGTAACTTCAATGAAACAAACCTTAAACTAGCTCTTTTCCATCAAAAGTTATAAAAAAAACAGCGGGGGTGGGGTGATGGTACAATGCCACTCAAAGCATTGCCCCCCCGTCGCATGGGAGGAGATCCATCACAGGGGTGATGCGCTGGCGTCCCGCACCGGGTGACACAAACCCTGGTGACGCCACTGCAGAGAGGGAAGCAAATTAGTCAAGACAGGACCTGCAGGGGGAATGAAGCCGAAGACGGTGGTCAGTCTTGCGAAGCCAACATGTACAAGAAACCCTTGAGCAGGGCCAGCCCATTCATGAGGCCAGCTAACGCAGATTGGTGGGGCTGCCCATCTCTGCCTGCCTGCCTACCTCCACTGCTCCTCCTCCTCCTCCCTCCACTCCCTGCATTGGAAAGGGAAGAAGGGATAGAGAAGAGCAGAGGAAGAGAAAGCTGGAGGGCAGGAGAGAGTTGAACAAGAACATGGGGAAGGGGAGGAACAGAGACTGGCACATCATCAGTTAAAGGGGGACAATATTTGGCATGCTGCCTTAGGAGGTCTTGGGCCTGCCCTGCCTATCCTTAGCATCATCCTTCCCCCACGGGCACAGCAAGCAAGAGTTGAGCTACAACATGGGAGAATTTCCCAGAACAGTCAATGGCAGGTCACCCCCGGCAACAAGAGTCTTGGTCCCTGCTCTTGGAGGTGATTCCTCTCTCCTGCTAATGTAAGTCACGCAGGTGGCCACTCACCTCCACCACCTCACTCTTATCCTGGAGATGAACAAGAATGTTCACCATTTCAGAAATGGCTGCTTCTGTTGTATGTGGGAGCCACTGTTTCCCCTTCCGGCTCCGAAGCAACCACAAGTGCTTTATCACTAGGGCACGGACGCTTGCTTCCTCCTGCAAATAGGAAACAAATAGGAAGAGTCACCAGAGATTGATACTTGCCAGGTTTCTAATCTCATAAGAGCATAAGAAGAGCCCTGCTGGATCAGGCCAAAGGCCCATCTAGTCCAATTTCCTGTATTTCACAGGCCCACCAGATACCTCAGGAAGCACACAAGACTGCATGCTGGTGCCACTCCCTTACACTTGGCATTCTGAGGTAGACTGCTTCTAAAAGCAGGAGGTTGCACACACCAATCATGGTTTGTAACCTGTGATGGACTCTTCCTCCTTACATTTGTCCAATCCCTTTTTCAAGGTATCTAAGCCAGATGCCATCACCACATCCTGTGGTAAGGAGTTACAAAGAATAATTACAGTTACTGAGTGGGTGGGTAGATAAATAAATACTTTCTTATATCTGTTCTAATTCTCCCAACACTAAATTACTGGTGACAATGTGCAACAGAGATGTTGTTTCTGGTTTTAGCCCTTCATTGTCTGTGGCTACAAGGATGAGGAGCCCATGTCTCTTCTCCTGAATTTAGCACACACACTCTTGATAGCGTGCCCAGTACCAAGGAACTCAAACCTCAAACTGCCTTGTGGCTACATCCAGTTCTGGAAAAGGCTTCAGGAGTCAACCTCGAGGCAAAATCAGGAGCCGAAGTCCCTTAGGCAGTTCATGGATGAACACAGTCACGTTCTGGCAACTCCTGCGACGCCGCTGGAACCAACCGTATTGGCTTCTGCCTTTCCATTGGACCATTCCAGCGACGTGGAGAGGGGGGATTTGCTGCATGGGTAACAGCCTATCCTCCATACCTTCTTTACCCAGGCTTCGCGCAGAGCGCGATACCATAGTCTTTCGAGACTGAAGGTTGCCAATATACCAAGGAACTCCATGGGTCACCTGTACAGTGTCTGACATGACAATCTAAAACACTCACATGGTCAACAAGAGCAGAGTAGGTTGCAGACAACATTCTGATGTAGCTGGTTTCTTCCTCCCCTGTGATAGAGGACAAGGTGCTCTCTAACACATCCAAAATTTTGAGGAGGGCTTCTGGCTCACTCACACCCAGCTGATTGAAGAGAGCCAGCTGTATGCACCAGGGGCTCTTCATCTAAAACAAAAGAGGTGGCTCATTTAAATATATACAGTCACTTCTTGTTATCCTCTAGGGTAGGTTCCTGGAAAATCGAGTGGATACCGTGCTAGCAGATACTGAATCATTGAGCCTATGGGAAACATGGGGTTCGGTTCCAGGGAAACCTCTTCAACATATACTCTATGCACTTTATGAACCTGATGTCTATAGGGTTAGGTGATAGCGAAGGCTCATCAACATCTGATGCTTCCGCCTCTGTGCTGGCTGCCCCTTGACTAGTTCAAGGTTGCTGACCCAACAACAAGCCTCATAGTTCAGCAGTGGGAAGGGGGTAGCTTCACCTGTCCTCGTCCTCAACCTGACTCTTGGCTCCTTACCTAGGCTTGCCCCAGAGCAGCCCTCAGGTACCCTTCCATTGGCCTCTCATCATCGCCATTCTGAAGGTTCAGCGGCAAGTC
This sequence comes from Tiliqua scincoides, assembly GCF_035046505.1. NCBI lineage: Eukaryota > Metazoa > Chordata > Lepidosauria > Squamata > Scincidae > Tiliqua > Tiliqua scincoides. The sequence goes on along the minus strand of NC_089830.1, from coordinate 11,673,102 downwards.
CCCAAGATGGTGCCCAAGATGGCAGGGCAAGTCAGGAAGTGGACACAAGTGTGCCCAACCATTCTCCATGGGCCAATCCCAAAGTCCCTTTGGTATCCAAAACTGACCTAAAGTAGACAACTTTCTAAAAAACTGACTGGATGCAATTACGCCCATTCCTTCCATATACTGTTGGCCATATACTGTATACTGTCTCTTCCTCTCAGCCCTGCAGAGCACCAACACTGCCTTCTGCTCACGAGGAGGCCACTGTCTCTTCTCCTCCTCCTCATGCAACCTCTCTTGCCCCCACCTGCCTGCCTGCTCTTAGCTGCACTGCTCCCCATCCCAGTGCACCAGCACTATATTCACAGGTAATGAGAACAGAGTCAGATAACTAGAAGTAGGTAGCAATTCTGCCCCTCGAACATCAGCAAATGCACATATAAAGAGGAACTGAACTGAACTATCATGGGTGCAGCTTCTTTTATTACAGAGTTCCCACCACCTGATAGGTGCAGAGAGGAGTATACCCATCCCAGCAATCTTCTGTCAAAGTCCCTGTGGATATGCAAGAATGGAATCTGTGCATGTGCCGGCCAACTATCTGAGGAGTTACATTTTTATTATCCCTGTCTTTCGAGGATGACTTACCAAATCAGATTCAAAGATCAGGGAAGAAAGTCCTCTGAGGCTCAGCTTCCGAACCCCGAGTTTCCCATGATCCAGCCACTGAAGGAGAGAGTCTTTTGACATGATGTTTCCAAGCTCCTTCACACGGTTCAGGAGCAACTGAAAGCCCAAGAAGGACAACAGAAGCAAATTAATTGGGGTGAACACTTTGGTTCACTTTGTTGAGCTCTTTGCAGATGAGTGTTCATGGCTTTATCCACCACATACAGATGCAGAGGGCACAGCTATATCACTGGTTTAAATTTGGTGAAAAGCCATTTCCTCTCCTCAGAGCATCCTGGGAACTTTATTTCTGTGAGCGGAGCCAGAAAACTCTTGCATTGGCAGTGCCATCACAATTCTCAAGATTTGCTGGAAGGAACTGCATCAGTTGAACTGAACAGGAAATGGATAGAAGTTTAGAGCATAGAGTTGCCTGGACACACCCAGAAACATCTATCACAGTCTCTTCTGCAAGCTGAAGCAAAGACTCAAAGAGTGAATTCCAAGTCATTCACATGCCTTGTCTCCCTGACCTTGAGGTCAGAGATTCAGGGCAAAGCCAGCCCAGAGGGTATAAAATTCACACACCCCTCTGTAAACACAAGTAGACTCTAACTGATCATTTGATGCCCTGTAATGGTGCCCATAATTTGCCATCCACATGCCAACCAATCTTTAGGACCATTGGTTTCCATAGCAGTTACATGGCCTAATCCAGTGGTTCCCAAACTTTTTTGACTGATGGCTCTCTTGATCTACTTTGCCATTGGCCGTGGCTCTCCATTAAGGCTACAATTCTATAGAGGCAGGTTTTTCACAAAGATTCTGTGGCTTCCCTAGCTGGTTTTCATAGCTCCCTGGGAAGCCACAACTCACAGTTTGGGAACCACTGGCGTAATCCTATCCAGGGAAAGGCTGTAGGGTGCATCGCCACTAATGAAGCCTCTCAACTACTGCAGTACCCCTCACCTTGTGGTAGAGCATCACTGCTGTTTCATAGAGCCATGCATGCTCTTCAGCCCCAAAGATAAGCAGAAGGAACTGAATGATGCCAGGGACCAAGGAGTGTGAGCTGGAGAGGAGAATCCTGGAATAGGTAACAGGACCATGCAAAAAAAAGAAAGAAAAAGGAAAAGAGGCACTAAAGATGTCAGTGGAAGACAAATGATGCACATTCACATCCCACAACTTCAGCTATCTGACACTCTTTGAGAAACCCAGCAGTCTTCCTCCTACCTTACTAAGCTGGACAATCCCTCACTAAAAGATTGAGGACTGCTCAGCTGATCCCAGCACTCGGTTTCCTCTGTCACGATTCTCACGATGTTACAGAGAAGCTGGAGTGTTTTCAGTGGCTCTCTGCAAGCAAGATAAAAGAAGTAAGACCAGGAGGGTCACTGCCACAGATACACCAGGAGTGTGACTAAGGGTCCCACTTCTATAGAATCCAAGAGTTTCATTTAAGTCAGAAATGGAACAAGTTGCTGGCTCAGGAGTAATCTTCTTCTTATTTTGAGAGTGTGAGATTGTAAGGTCAATTTCCCAGATGAGCGCATGTCCAAGGGAACCCCGGCCTGGGTGCCAAATCCGGGATTCCAACAAATCTGTGCGCCCGGTGAGCAGACCTTACCGTTCAGCCTGGGCGCTGCATGTGGTCCTCCACGATCAGCAGACAGAGATGCTCTGGGCAGTCGCATGTGCCTGAATGTCCTGTCACGTGGCCTTCTGGGACGCCAGGCAGCAGATGTGACTGCCCAAAGCGTCCCCCAATCATGGAGGATTACACATGGCGCCTGGGTGGAACGGAAAGATGTAGTCCAAACAGGAACTGCTTTTCCTGTGTGTGGCGGTAGTGAGTTTGGCCACTGTGGTCCAAGAGGAAAAAAGGGCCACATGCTGGGCAAGTGGCGATGGCTGAGTTGTAGCCTCCATGCCTTGCAAGCACCGTGTTCCAGATTCAATACCTGGCATGGTCAATCCAAAAGCTAGCACCAAAACCCAAAAGATCTCTTGCAGAGACAACTTACCTCACATTGCTGCCGTCCTTCAAGGAGACCGAGATTTGCCCCAGCAATGTCAGAAGCAACTTGGGAAACTGCTCTCTCACCCTTCTTTTGTTGGCAGCAGCACAGAGAAAGCTCCTCATGGCTTGGGTGGCATGTTGCTAGGAGAAAAGGAAAAAGAGATGCCCTGTGCTCTTACAGCTTCTTCTTTGTCCTGGACCAGAATGTCATGCAGCAGAGGGTGAGATCCTGTGTGTATGCACCTGCTCATCTCTCTCAGCTGCAGGGGGAGTCCTCCACTGCAATCTGCCTGGTACCTACCGGGGACTGGGCTCGTCCTCCACCCCCTTCCCCTCACTTCCTCACCAACCCAAACTCCAGCTGAGGCAGGGTTGGCCCAATCCTGACCGAGGGAGAAAAATACACCTTCCTGTTCATGAACTCAGCTGGGCAGAAGGTTTCCTGCACAATCCCCAGTGATAGGAATGGATCCTGCCTCTTTTTCTTTCACAGCCTCCATTCATTTCACTAGGACTTGAAGAAAAGGGCATCCCCATGGGGTCAGATGGGTTTGTCTCTCACTCAGCCACAGTTCAAAAATCTCTCACCTGCAGTGAGCACTTCATATTGTCTCTTGGCAGGTCTCCCATATTGGAGTTTGCAACAAAGTGGTACTCTTGTAGCTGTACCAGCGGGGAGGTCATAAGGCTAGGCAGATAATGGTAGTGGGATAAGGTGTTCTCTCTATCTTTTCTATCTTCTGGTAAAGCATACCTAGAGGACAATCCTCAGGCTTTACTTCCTTCCTGCTCTCTCTCCCCCTTCCCCTCAAAAGGCCATGGAGCTAGACAGACTAGCTATGGGATTCTCTCAAACTCACATGCATGTTTCTTAAATTAACTGATGTCTGAGTCTTGAACTCAAGTCTCATACAAAGCTGCCGATCTCGGCTTTCCTGCAAAATGCATCTTTTGGGGTTTGGTCTCTGCCAACAACCCAGCATTGGATGGAGAGCTACATTGCAAAGATGTCAGCAACAGCAGAGATTTTCAACCCTTTTCATTTCACAGTACACTGACAAGGTGCTCAAATTGTCAAGGCGTACCATCAGTTTTCGGACAATTAACAAGGCACATTGCACTACAGGTGCGGGGCTTGCACACCCCAACGGCCCTACTGATAAATGACCCTCTCCCAAACTCCTGCAGCACCCCTGTGAACCACTGGCAGCACACCAATGTGCCATGGCACACTGGTTGAAAATCCCTGTGCTAGAGTATACCAGATCAAGAGCAGTCCCTCCAACAGAAATCAGTTCTCTCTTTCCTTCCTGACAAAAGGAGAGAACATCATGCACGAGGGACAGTCATTCACACTTGTGGTTCAAACCCTGAAATCATATTCTGGATTGTTGTGGATATTAACATTCATTGATATTGAAGAAGTTGATATTCTCCAGGGTGAATTTTGGTGTGTAGATTTTGCCCTCAGTACCAACTCCCGTGGCTTCTCTCTCCTTGCATGCAGCTGCAGGATATACTCATACGCTACCGGGAGAAGGGAATCGTGACACAGTTCCACAGCACAGCTCTTACCACACTTGTCTGCTCTTCTGGCTTTCCCCGCATCTCATACAGCAGGGCTTCAAGGAGCAGGGTTGTATCGGCACAGGCAAACACCACCGGCCAGTGCTCCTGACAAGCGCTGTGAATTGAAAAACAGACAGTTAGGTCCCTTGGACCAGGCGTGGCAACATCTGCCTACCTTACTGATGGCCCCCTCCAACCTGGAGTCAGCCTTGGTGCCGCCCTATGTAGCATGCTCTTTGGCAAACTACAAGCCCCAGGATTCCTTACTTTCTTCTGGCATTCCTACATGTCAGATGTACCCCCAGGGAGCAGTAACTCAGCAAGAAGAACTGTAATAATCATGAACACTGGAATCCCAGAGAGAGTGCAAAACTGCCTGATACCATCTCACTTAGCATTGCCTATTCTGACTGGCGATGGTTCTTCAGCATTTCCGAGAGGGGTCAAATCCACTTTCCAGCCCTACCAGCAGATGCCAGGGATTGAACCCAAGTCATTCTATGTACAAAGCGCGTGCCCTATCACTGAGCTAGGGGCTTTCCCATACATGATGCAGAACATATGGCAGTCAATGAGTTATGCCTGCACAGTGAATCCAACTTTACAGATTAATAGTGATGCCAAATGGGCACATTGTTAGTTCGGATTTTTGGAGCGGCAAACAACAGACAGGAGAATTCAGAGGACTTCTGACAAAAGTAAACCTTTACTCGTTTGCAAACAGGACCCCCACACACACAGGTGGAGGATCCCAAAAAACTACAATGATGCAGGTTTTATAGGGTATTCTAGATAGGGGAGGGGTACAAGAGCACACAAAGAGAGGAGAACATCCATGGGAAAATTAACAGACCAACAGGCAAAAGAACAACATTTGGCATTTCTTATCAGTTCAGGATGTTGATTTGAGAAGGGCAGTTTGACGCGCATAGACACTTTGTTTACAGACCTATCCATTGCAGAGGATCTGGTGCTCTATCAACATCCCTTTTACCCTAACCCTTTCATCCTGATTTGTTTCTTGCCATTGTTTATGGCTTTCTGTTCATCCTTGGGGCCCATACTGCAGCCAGCTTGTTTTCTGAGAAGGATATTAGATGCTGGCTGGTATCATTCTTGGACAAGGGTCAGAGAGGGGCTTTTAGTCAGAGCATTTGGGCCTTGTGGGTATTTCAATATTGTGAGCTGGGCATTTTGGGGACAATAGGGAATCTTTTTGATGGAGTAGCTGGACTGATAGGGCAATTTTTACATCAACTTACTGATCAGGACCAGGAATTTTTCCTGACATCACTTCCGGTGGGTCCCAGACATTGTCATTCTAAAAAGTGGGTCCCAGTGTTAAACATGAGAGAACCACTGCCTTAATTCAAAACAGGCCAATGAGACATCTGGGGGGGGGGTTGACACCCTAGTGACCAAAATTCTGGAAAGCGTGGCTTTTAGGAATAATGCCATCATGTTAGGAATAATACCATCATGAGACCATTTGATGCAGAATTTCATCTATTGCTTGTGGGGAAATATTCACTGCATTAATTTTCTGGCCATTATTACTACTCACTTCATGTCATGACTATTACTATCTCTCAGTCTCACCTACCTCACAGGGTTGTTGTGAGGACAAAATAAAGGGAGGAACCACACACACCATCCTGAGCTGCTTAGAGGAAGGGTGGTATAAAAATGTGAAAGAATTAATATAATTAATTAATAATTAAATAATTATGTTGCATGAGGAGACAAAAATTTATGGGCCCCAGGTGTCAAGTGACCTAGCTACGCCACTGTATATATTTGAGGATCTGGAGTCCATTACTTGCTATAATAACCTAAGCTGCATGAAGTGTTGATATGCAGATACTTTGTATATGTGTGTGTGTATAAATATACATTCCGCACCCCCTTTTTTTAAGTATGTAACTCATAAGCATGTATCCATGTAATGCTATTTTTGGGGGGTTCTGTTTAAGCAATAAAAATAAAATAAAATAAAATGCCTGTACAGGTCTCCAGTGCCCACAGAACTGCCACTAAATCTCAGCCAGGCACAGAAGCATGCGCATACATAATGAGCCTATGGGTGCAATCCTAACCCCTTATGACAGTGCTTTCCAGCACTAAGGGCCATGTAGCTCCAAGGTAAGGGAACAAACATTCCCTTACTTTGAGGAGGCCTCCATGAGTGACACCCAACTGCAGGTTGCAGCACATGTTCCATTGGCACCGCTATGCCAGTGCTGGAAAGTACTGACATAAGAGGTGAGGATTGCGCCCTATGTCTGTGTTTCTCAACCAATGCTATGTGTACCACCAGCGATACTTGAGGTTGTGTCTGATGGTACTTGTGGGACCCCCAGGCATCTGCTTCTGGCAGCAAGACAAATGAACTGATGTGACCAACTTCAGTAGGAGGCTTGGCTCTGTGAGCAGCAGGCTTTTCGCCTACTCTAAAAAGCCCTCCTGTTCACCCTGAGCCTCTTCCTGATTGGTGTTTGTCATGTGGCATCTGGCCTCTCAACCCAGAAGTAACTGGCAATCACTTCTGCTGGTACTTCCAATAGGTGGATCATGCAAAGTGCTACAGTGTGGGATGAACATTGAGAAACGCTGGTCTATGTGCATACAAGGCTACAATTCCTGGCTCCTAATACAAATCAAGTTTGAAATATTAGGAAACTAAACCATGAACTAGATGTGACCGGACACCCGTAGAGATGCTCCAGAGCAGAGTATTCTTCATTCTGGTAGGCAGGCAGAGAGGGTGGTGGGGAACCCTGCTTTAAGTTTGTCCTGGGTGCAGAGACATGATACTTAGGGCCCAATCCTATCCAACTTTCCAGTACTGTTGCAGCCGTGCAAACAGGGCATGCGCTGCATGCTGTGGTGAGGACGCAGTCACAAAGGCCTCCTCAAGGTATGGGAACATTTGTTCCCTTACCTTGGGGCTGCATTGTGGCTACACCAGTGCTGGAAAGTTGAATAGGATTGGGCCCTTAGGCACTACTGTAAGCCCCATAGATCCCCAATGGGCCATCCAAGGCAGTACAAGCTGAAATCCCCTATAGCTGCTATGGGTGGTTTTTTATAAATACTAACAGAGAGGGAGAAATGCTTTAAATAAATAGATACCTGAAAGGATGCTGGAGGAGAAAGTTCACCACTTGGACCACGTTCTCACTTGCAAGCACGCCAAAACCTAAGAAGGGCATGTTGCTTTCACCCCTCCTTTCCGTTTTACACTTTTCAAAGAAGTGTTCCAGCAATGTCTCAACCTGTCAGGAAAGCAAAGGGACACTGCTAAGGTACCCAGAAGCAAAATGTCTCAGAGGCTGTTGCCGTCCTAGGCAGGGCAACATCCATGAGGCCAGGTGAGATGAATTCCTCAGGTAGCAGACTGGTGGACGGGGGAGGGTGACCAGATGTCATAACGGCAAAAAGAGGATCAGGCACCCCCAAATGTAGGAATTCCAAGAAAAATGTAGGACATGACACAATAAAAGCTATGAACATTCATGTATTGATTTCATGTGGTTAATTTAAACACTTAGGGCACAATCATAAAACAATATTACTTCTTAAATTCAAAACTATAATACTTATAATTTATTATATATAACATTAATTACAAGACAGTTCTGTGCTGCCTGCAGGGGCCCACTCACAGGGAAAAGGAGGACATTAAAGTTCTTTTCCAGGACACGAGGTTAAAAAGAGGATATGTCCTGGAAAAAGAAGATACCTGGTCACCCTGTGGGGGGGGGGGGAACCCAACTCCATTTGTTGGTTTCTGCCCACCGATTTGCTGCCCAAGGCAATTGCTAAAAAAACCTTTACTAAACCTTTTTTCTCCTCCCACTGCCTGGATTTGAAAACAAAGAAGGAGATGGAGTGAGAAGAGGAACAAGAAGAGCAGTCCTCTCTCCTTCATGCCAAACTCCCTCTCCATCTCTCTCTTCCCTATGAGAGAAGAGTGTGTGACTGCAATTAGGGAAACATTCAGGGAAATGTTATGGATCTGTACTTTCAACAGGATACTATGTAAATGCTTTTCACACTGATAGTCAATAGGGCTTACTCCTGGGTAAGCGCAGACAGAATTGCAGCCTTTGGGATATTTGGGGAATTTTCTTGAAACAGATCATCAATTGCTTGGGAAAGTTAGGAGGGTTCTTCTTTAGTTTAAATAACTTTTTAAACTTATACTTATTGTAACATTTTAATATACTTAGGCTCAAATCCTAACCAACTGTCCAGCACTGGCATAGCTTTGCCAACAGGTCAAGTGCTGCATCCTGCAGTTGGGTGGCAATCACTGAGGCCTCCTCAAAGTAAGGCAATGTTTGTTCCCTTACCTCACAGCTGCATTGCCCTTATGTCACTGCTGGAAAGTGGCTTAGGATTGCACCCTTAATTCATTTGATTTGACTTTGTCATGTGAGGGGTGTTAAATTGTCCTGTCTGATGATCTCACTTCCAGCCATGACATTACTTCCTGGTCAATGACATCAATTCTGATGAGCCCTGACAGATTGCCATTCTAAAAAGCAGATCCCAGTTCTAAAAAAGTCTGAGAACCACTGATTTCAGCCATGGATTTCACACAAACCCTTAGCATCTTATGGTTTGCCTCTCTTGCATACGTATCTTTTGGGAGATGACAGATATATTAGGATTGGTACCTGACATCTGTTCCATGCTGAAACTTGGGGTTATTGCAGAACTTAGAATTCAGGAACACCGAGCTAAACTTGAGGGAGGGAGGGGGGTTTATATTTTCACCTCTAAGGCCACTCACCTGACATATGGTCTTTCAAAGTCCTTTGGTTAGTACTGGCATGATATGCTCAAAAATATATCCTTCAAAACATGCTAAGGATCTGGCGCAAGGATCCCAATGGCATGGGATTGATTTACAACTCCAAGAGATCCAGTTCCAAACCAAGATCCTTCTTTGCTATCCAGACTGTCTCTCTGGATTTATTTGTTCTCCCAACGGCTCAATAATATGTGTCAGGTCTTACTTTGTTTCTTCGTTTTGTGTTTCACTGCTTACTGTTAACATGTTTTTAATGCTTTGTTGGATGTTTTTCCTTCTGACCTGTTATGATACTTTGTATTTTATTATGGAGCTTTGTAAGTCCTCTTGGGTAATTGCTTCAGCATGGGAAAGGTGGGGTATAAATTTCTATACTAATAATATCTTTGCAGTTCCTTACCTTCACTACCTTGCCGCCAAACTGCTTGAGGAGTTGACGGAGCAAGCAATATATATCAAACACCTCAAAGGAGTTCTGGGCAGCTCCGGATAGGAAGGCCACGGCTTCCAAGAGTTCTTCAGGAGTCAGGAATGCACCAAAGACCTGAAACAATGCAACATCTCTGAGCGTCAAATCTTGCTTGGTTTATTCAACTATTTATACTCCACTTTTCCATGGAAAATGGTCTTGGGCTTTTAGTGAAAGAAAATGTCCAAAGCAGCTTACAAGTTCAGAACATACAACCGAACGTAAAACATAAACAGTCCAATGTACAACAATGATAAACAAAATCAAATCCAGAAGATTCCCAAACATTTCAGCACCATGACCCACTTCTTAATACAACACTCTATTGGGACCCACCTAGCTTTAACAGACTTTAAATGAAAGGCCATCTAGAAAAAAATATTGATTTATTTACAAGCAATAATGCCCAGAAAAAAAGAGTTAGCAGCTACCTTGCAGACTGCAGAAGCTGAGCTCTTTGCAGGTCAATTAGCAGCTATTTGATTTTTGAATAGGTATTGCAGATGTAAGTCAATCTGATGGGAGATTGACTTACATCTGCAATACATGATCTCACATCAAGGACATATTTAAAACTTCTTTCTTGGAATATTGCGGGATGGCGTAGCAAGGTTAACGATGAGACTTTCCAGAGATATTTATGTGATTTTCACATAATCCTTTTGCAGGAAACCTGGTCTCAAATTCCTTTACACCTTCAAGGTTTTAATTCCTACAACATTCCAGTTTATAGAATAAGCTCCAAGGGGCGTTTGCAAGCGGGGATGACAATTTTTGTCTCTTCCCAGCTCAATTCAGAACTGGTGGTCACCAAGACAACTAGCAAATTATGTCATGCAGTCAAGCTTATTCTTAACCATCTCCAATTAATAATTGTAAAGGTTTATCTTCCTCCTGGCTTGAACAGCCAATTATTATCCCAGAATTGGAGCACCTTCTCTAAAATTGTCAAGGAGTTAGACATGGAATTTCCTTCATGCCATTGGCTTATTGGTGGGGATTTCAACGCCAGGCTTGGAAATTCAGAGCCGTTGCTCAGTACTGCCGCAAACTTCGATCCTGATTCATCTCTCCTTGATTTATTTTCTTTAGAGAGATTTTCCAAAGATAATAAAACGAATGCAGCTGGCCTCTATTTGGCCAGATTCTGTCTCAATTTTAATACAATATGGTTAAATGGCCTTGTAGATTTCCCCAATTCAAGTGAATTCACTTCTGCTTCAGCCATTGGTTCCAGTGTTATAGATTATTTCTTGGTTCCACTTCACCTCAAGGTCAATGTTATTGATTTTTTGCTTGATGATCTAGCAATGAGTGACCATTTTCCTTTCATACTCAAGCTAGATTGAGGTTCTTTCCAGTACTTTACCCCTGATGTAGAGCTTGAAAATGAATATGAAATTAGGCCTAAAATCATGTGGAATACTACAATTAATCAGAAAATGAGCAAACTGCTCTACACGGAGCCATACAAGAGCTATAGAATCCCACTTTTAAACGAGTCAGATCCAATAGAACTAATTCAGATATATGAGTTATTAATCTCTAGGGTTTCATCCACTTTAGTCTCCTACACTAGTATACCCTCTGCTAAAGGTGCTACAGGGGAGGGATCCCAAACAATATCCCCTTGGTTTGATAGGGATTGTATGGATCTCCAAAATCAGATTAGATCCGTTTACCAGCAGTACCGCTATTCAGGGGATATTCAAATTCCCGATACATCTTTTATTCTAAAGAAGCAGCTGCAACAACTGATCCAAGAAAAGCCACATAATGATGCTTCCCGCTTGTGGTATAAACTACTAGCCGCCATAGAACATAAAAATTCTAAGCCATTTTGGGGTATAATCACCAATTCTGCTCAGAAAACTGCACCTCGCTCTCAGATGGTCATCTCCCCACACGAGTGGTGCCGCTTGTTCCCCACCTTCTATTGCCAAGAGGGTGAAAGTGGCTGAGCATCTTTGACTTTAAATCCTTCAGCAACCACCCCATGGCCTCCTGTATCCCCTGAAGAAATGAGAGAGCTAGTCTCTTAAAGTAAACAAGGGAAAGCTCCTGGGCCAGATTTGGTATTGTCAGAGATCCTGAAAGTGGACCCCGAATGGTGGGCCCCTATTCTATCCTCATTATTCACAGTGGTGGACCAAACAGGTATAATACCAGCTGAATGGACAAATGCTATTATAGTGCCTATTTACAAAGAAGGCGACCATCCTGATCCCTCCCATTTTAGACCTATAAGCCTTTTAGCAGTGGGGGCAAAACTTGATGCAAAACATCTTTTAAACAAGCTGCTATCCTGGATGGAAGATCTGGGCCTTCCAGGGTGGGATCAGATAGGATTTGGAAAAGGATCTTCACCAATTGATCACTGTGCTGTTTTAGCTCATTTGATTGACAAGTACACAAGGCTTAAAAAATCAAAACTTATATGTTGACTCTGTTAATAGATCGCTGCTATGGGACAAACTAGTTCAACTCAATATAGACCCTGGACTTCTACCTCTTATTCAGAAACTTTATACAGGCACCACCTGCCAAATTAAATTGACATCTGGGGAAATTGACCCCCCAAATTCAGGTCAAAAGGGGAGTGAAACAGGGGTGCATTTTAGCACCCACTCTTTTTCATCTTTTTCTACACGATTTTACCCCCTTTTTGCTTCAGATAGATGGACATTTTTCCAAACTAGGTTCAATGCATATTCCAGCATTGCTTTAGGCAGATGATGCAGTGCTAGTTTCCTGTACACCTAGTGGACTTAAGCGACTTTTAAATACAACTTCTGACTATCTGAAGTGCAACAAACTCGAATTGAACTCTCAGAAAACCAAAGTTATGGTTTTTTCAAAATCATGGAGCCCAGGCACTTGGTCTATTGGAGGGGAGAAACTGGAACAGGTCAAAAGCTTTCAATATCTTGGAATTCACTTCCACTACAATCTTTGCTGGGGTACTCATCAAAAATTGCTTACCAACTTGGCCCGTGTCACTTTGCAGAGCACCAATCGATTCTTTTTTAGTCAGGGCAATCGTTATATACCAGCTGCTCTCAAGGTATTTAATGCCAAAGTAGCGGCACAGCTCCTGTACAGGTGCCCTATCTGGATTAGTGCTATAAATCACACCCTTGAGAGTATCCAAGCTAAATTTTTGAGGGCTATCCTGGGTTTACCTAAATCTGTACCATACTCTGCATTATGTTTGGAGACCAGACAATCGCTCTTAGTATCAAGAGCATGGCTTTTAACCATACGCTATTGGTTCCAATTCCATTATAACATGAAACCAGGCAGTCTCCTATCCAGAATGCTATCTGAGTAGAGCCCAATTAAATCAAAAATCAAATCCATTGGTTTTTCTTTGGATTTTTTAAGTTTCTATCCATTCCCTGCAGTTTATCAAAGCGTGAAGCAAAGAATGCTAGACATTGAGGCACAAAACCTCTTTGAACTTGCTTCTAGAATTTGCTCCCCTCTTAATTTCTCTATCCCGCTAAAGTATGGGCAAATGGCTCCTTATCTGAGTATTCTGATCAACCCTTCTGAACGTCGTGCAATCTCCTTGGCAAGATTCAATGTGTTTTCATCCAAGGTCACAGAAGGCAGATATACGCAAATACCCTATAAAGAACGCCTCTGCCCTTGAAATTTGGGAAATGTTGACTCAATCATACACATTCTTTTTTATTGTCCTCGGCACACTAGATCCCGCCACACTTATATCACTTCTTGGCAAAATGAATGGGCTTTCGGATGAGGCAAAACTGAAGTGTCTCCTAATGACTGCTCACCAGATGTGCTAGAGGGAGTTTCTAAATTTTTACTTATGGTGATTTCTAAGCTTTCTTAATGTAATTTGTCAAAAATGTTGATATTTTATGTTGAACTGTAAATGTTTTATTAGTAATTTAGTATCTTAACTCCGTTTTTGATCAACGGGATTAGGACTAATTATGTTTGCTTTTATGATTTCTCTATCTATGCCCAATCAAGGTTTATTCATTCACTCATTCATTTTTGAATAGCTTCAGGGCTTGAGGCAATTAGTTATCTGATCTTTCCATCATCCTTATGCTACCCACCAAAAATCAGGGCGTGACCCACCAGTGGGTCCCAAACCACATTTTGGGGACCACTGTGTTAATCAGTTCAAAAGCCTTTTCATCATCTGAGAAGGTTCCATTTGAGTCACATTTGTCAGGAGCCATGAATTTGCCTTAGGGCCCAATCCTATCCAACTTTCTAGTGCTGATGCAGCATACCAAAGGGGTGTGTGCCACATCCTGCAGTGGGGAAGCAGTCAAGGAAGCCACCTCAAGGTAAGGGAACATTTGTTCCCATACCTCAGGGCTGCATTATGCCTCCATCAGCACTGGAAAGTTGGAGAGGATTGGGCCCTTATTCTTATTTCCAACCTGTCTCTCAACTACTGGGTCTTACGCTTTCATGTGACTGTAAATATTTAACAATGATTAAGATGAAAATAAAACACCACCACCTTTAGTTTAAACCTCTGGTTCCCAACCTGTGGTCCACAGGTGGTCCGTGAGACCCTGAGAAGTGGTCCACACAGTCTCAGGAAAAAAACAACAACATGCCTTTAATCACTTCCATGTTGCCAAGTGAGCATTTCCACATGGACCACCATAGAGCGTGGAGATCAGACCGCCCACAGCCAGCACTGAAGTGTTGGCTGTGGTTGTGGGTGGTCCATTCTCTCTGGTAGGCTGTGCATTTTTTGTGTGTAGGGGTGAGGTGGGAACGAGGGGGGGGGGTTCCACATTGTCCACGACAATTCTAATTTTTGCCTCAGTGGTCTGCAGGCTCCTAAAGATTGCGCACTACTGGTTTAAGCCAACAATGAAGGTGCTTATGTGCACCAAAAAAAGCACGGAAATGGTTAGTTAAGGTTATTTGCCTTCACTTCATTATTGCCATGTTAGCAATAATACACATTATTGTATTGAACATCTTGTATTGAACACAACTGAACATCTTGTGTTTGCGCCAGGCTTAACCAGTGGCTCTCAAACTGTGGGTCACAACTACAAGTGGGTCACAAACTGATTTTTGGCAGGTTGCATAACATGGCATGAGCTTGCTGAGCTGTTGCGGGTTTTTTTTTTATTACTTGTAAAGCACACCTTCTGGAGTGTGTTTTTCTCATTGAACATGTTTTCATGAACAAGAACACAACGCGACAAGGACCAGAGTGGGCTGTAGACCGGAAAGCAGAATGCTTGGCCCCCTCTGGGCTGAGATGCATTGTGTTGTTGCTGACAAAGACATGTTCCACAGGTGAGCTTTTTGTGTTTAAAAAAATGCAAAAGCTCAGCAACCCAGATGTTTGGGCAGCGATGTGATGGCATCATTACGCCAACGCCAAAACATCTGGGTTGCTGAGCTCCATGCTGAAGGTGGGTCATGGGGCTAAAATGGTTGAGAACTACTGGCTTAACCTCCAAGCACCTACATTTTCCCCCAGTCTTTCAGCCCCATTCCTCTTCCTTTCCAGGTTGGAAGAACCCTGAAGTTTAGGACGCAGTGAGGCCTCAGACCATGGAAGGCTTCACACCCTTTCCTCCTTGCTTTTCTCATATGTTTTCCTTTGGACCAAGAGACGGGTCTAAATTATTACTAGTAAAATGTTGCATAGCCAGGGAGGGGTGGAAAGGTTAATAGACAGAAACTATAGAGCCAGACACAAGAAACAAAGGGGCAGAAAGCCAAAAAAATGAATGGTGAGTCAAAGGGAGGAATGAATTAGGAATGAATTAGATGTCCCCCATATACACACACACTCAGGCCCCAATCCTTTCACCCACCAACAGCAGCAATGCAGGTGCTCCTCACACTGCATCCTATGGTAGGTGGGAACTACCTGAAGACAAATGGGATGTGGTGATGGCATCTGGCCTAGGTGCCTTTAAAAGGAGATTGGACAAATTTCTGGAGGAAAAGTCCATCACGGGTTACAAGCCATGAAGTGTATGTGCAACCTCCTGATTTTAGAAGTGGGTTACCTTAGAACACCATATGCAAGGGATGGCACCGGGATGCAGGTCTCTTGTTGTCTTGTGTACTCCCTGAGACATTTGGTGGGCCACTGTGACATACAGGAAGCCAGTGGGGTAGCAGTGCAGGGGGTAGCAGTCACACCGGGCAACAAGCTTTAGGGGGGCAACAAGCTGAGCTTGACACTAGTGGCCAAAATTGAGCAAATCTTGGTATATACAAATAATACCATCACGTTATATATCATTAGAAAGGTTATTTAATGCAGAATTCAATGAAACAAACCACATTAGAATAACTGTATTTTATCAAAAGTTATGGCCAATTAACCAGAAAACGAAAATACAACTGCCTTAAAGAACAAAAACCGACTTTAACTCAAAGCTGACTTATGAGACTGATTTTTCTGAGAGCCAAAGAGATGTTCTTATGATACAGCAGAGAACCAGTAAGATGTGAATATGAGTCAGCTCTCATTTCCATGTATCATAATACAGCTACTCCTGCTAACTGGTAAAGAGGCACTTTTTCACGTGGTGCTCCTCTTCTATTTAGCAGGGGGAGAACAACCGTCCCTCATCACCCCAGCACAGTGTCTTGAACCAATAAGGGGCAAACTTTTTATGTATTTACTTAATTAAGTTTGATTTTGTCATGGGGGTGGCCACAAAATCTTTGATTCCAGGTAGCAGACAGATGCCTTAGCTATGCCACTGGCTGGGGGGAGATGGCAGATCAAGTGGGTGATGAGCTCCTTGGGGGAGGAGGCAAGTTTCCCCCCAATTTGCACTTTTAAAAAAGCCTGGGCTTGATATCACTTCCTGCTGTGAAATCACTTCCAGGGCATCATTCTGAGCTCCGCACTGGGCTACACGTTCATTAGCTACACCACTGCAGGAAGCTGCGCTAGATGGGCCTATGGCCTGATTCAGTGGGGCTGTTCTTATCTTCTTATGGGAGGCAAGTAAAAAGCATTTTTTTAACTAACCCCACATAAGCCCTGGGGCTAGCGATAGGTCTCTTTGGACATACACCACCTGTGTTGGTGCTGTATGTCCGAGGTGGGAAAAGGGGCAGGGAGGTTTCTGAAAGGGGGGATTAGATTCAGCATGCACCATTGCTGCTGGATCCATCCCCTCCTGCCTCTGTCCCTCCCACGGAATGCCCCAGTCCTCCCCTTCCGTGCACACACCTGCCTTCCCCGCTGACCTGTTGTTGGGGGATATAGGAAACCCACTGCTGCCTGGTCAGCACCACTAACTGTTTCTGGCAGCCACCCAGCAGTGTGCTCAAGTGTTATATTTCGCAGTGTGATAAGTCAGGTTGTGCTGCTGGAACACAAGTTCCAGCAGAGCAGCCCAAGGATAGGATTGTGCTGTCACTCACTCTCATATGGGGTCAGGAGTACTCTGTCCCTTGTGATGCTAACTTACTCTGACCAGGATGAAGCTGTTGTTCCTGAAGATGGTTGGTAGTGCTACATCAGTTGCATTCAGGATGCGGAGTGCATTCTTGATAGAGTCTTGGTTCAAGGAGGAATTTATCAGCATGTCTGCAAGGGAAAGAAACAGCTTCGACTCATTTCACCATACAACGGATGCCCCTTCATTGCAACTCCTCCCTGGCCTCCATCGGAATGAGATCAGAGAATCCCGTATTGAACAGTTGCTTGACCCTCCATTAGATCAGCTGAAGGTTGCTTGCTATTGACTGCCAAAATATGTGGTCCTCTAGTCTGGAAAGATCTTGGTGAAGCTCAGAGGAACATGGTGAAACAGCGACAGAGTTAGGACAGCCACTGCAGCCACTGCAAGAGGGTGGCAGGGAGGAGGAGGCAGTCCTGTGGCAATGACTAGCGGGTGCCTGTCAAGGCAACAGTGCCCATGAGAGGGGGTAATTTGTACCCAGGCACAGAGTGAAAAAGGGGGCCCAGCAGCCAAAGGAGGGGCCGCAGAAATTTCTCACCTGGACTTGGGATGCTGAGGTTGCTGCGGCATTGGCTGCTGCAAGCCATATGCACCGGGCCAGGGAATGCATACATGACACTCCTTAACACTCCTGGTGTCAAATCCAGGAGGCAACCGGCCTGCTGCAGTAGCTCTTTGGTTTGTGGATCCACTTTCCAGGAAGGAGTGTATAAGAGCTCAGGGACACAGCGGTGCGATTACAGCTACTGCAGAAGTACATTTTCTGCAGGCAGGACATTTCCCATGCTCCTGGGAGCCTAAAGACAATGTTGCTAACTTTCTGCAATGATTTTCTACATTTTCTCCACATGGGGAAGCCTGGTAGACCCAGGCTCCAAAGACTATTCTGGCTGCTACCACTCTCCTCCCACCCTGTTTCACCCCCTCCCTGCCCCCATTCTGCCTGCTCCCGTCGCCACCCTCCCCTCACTCTGTTTCGCCCATCCTCTTTGGGAAGGGGCCTAAAAGAAACTTAGTCATCCCTGGGAAAATTCCTCCATGCGCCATTTGAACACCCTCATGCTGTCTAGACTCCAAGTGCCCTCAGCTCAAGGCAGCCAACAGAGTAGGAGCAACCCACACTGAGCACTGGATGCTCCAACGCTGCAGCAAGGGTTACTGCATGGAGGGCAAGAGGGAGGCCCCTGGGTTTCTTCCAGCTCCCCTTGCAACTGATTCTACACCTAGAAAAGAGAGAGAGATGCTGCCTGAAAAAGAAAGCTGCCAGCCTTCATTAGCCTTGCCAAGGGGCCAGACAACGAAAAGGCTTTCAACTGGCAGTCTTCAAATGTGATGCATTCCGGGGCAGATTCAAGGGGGGAACAAGGATCCATGGCAAGCCTCAAATTGTCCACGGGAAGCAGCCCAAGCACAGCCAAGAACACAGGTCTACCCAGCAGGTAGATCTGGGCTCCAAGTCTGGGTGGGAGCCCAGGTCTACCTGCTCAGCAAACCTCATCCATGTAGGCCAGTAGATTTGGGTTCCAAGTCCAGGCAGAAGCTCAGGTCTATCCACTCAGCTAACCTCATCCAGGGAGGCCGGTAGACCTGGGCTCCAAGTCTGGGTGGGGAGCCCAGGTCTACCTACTCAGCAAACCTCAGCCACAGAGGCCAAAGCACAACAGCAGCCCAAGTCTATCCCCCTGGCTGACCTGGGCTCTGGAGTTAAGGTGGTGCTTGTGACCAGCCCAGCAAACACAAACACTCTGTCTGTCCCTGGATGTATTCTGTTTGACTTGGCAAAAGGTTCAGCGACCTTTGCAGGCAACAGCTCAAGCTCCTTCCAGACTTACCCGCCCGATGGCGCAGGATGGGCAGCAGCTCCCAGAGAACCTCTACCGCATTCTCATCGCACCTGGCATCTGTATCCAACGAGCAGAGACCGAGGATCGTGACCAGGCGGGGAAGCAAAGGCAACTCTACGGAAGGCTGGAGAGAAATGAGGATTAGCCAATGCTGGGTTAAGCAGCTCACCCTGATGGCAGGAAGGAGACGTCCTATTGCAGGGATATTGTGCATCTTTACATCTCACAACCCAGGCACACTGACTATTTATCAAACACCTATGATGGCTTCTGGCTGAAATTCCCAAAGATTCAATAAAACAATCAGAACAGTGCAATATTACAAACGGCAAATGACAAAAATGCATCATGAGAACAACAGGAGTCTTTGAGAAAGGCATAGGAACCCGGGGAACCCGGTATGCACGGATCCCATATCCACAGATTCAGTTATCCGTGGATTGAGTCCGCAGGACCCCCTGGGCGCTTGCCCCCTCCGGAGGCGAGGGGAGCTCCGCTTCGCCCAGAGGGCTTCCCCAAACCTCCTCATGCCTTATAAGGCTTTAAAAAGCCACTTCTGGTTTCTCCGTGAAACCGGAAGTTATGTTATTTGAGCTGCCAAGCTCAGCCTGAGCCCAGCAGAGGCCACGGACGGGGAGGTCTGCTTCCCTCACCTCCAGAGGGTGGGGGGCAGGTGTTTGCCAGCATCCACAGTTTCAGGTAACTGTAGGAGGTTCTGGAATGGAACCCCCGCAGATACGGGGGCATGCTTGTATATAAATACTGTAATAAATACAATAATAGTAATAATATAAAAACAAAGAACACTGTGTGTGGTTAAAGCATCAGGTGATCAGTACCCTACATGGTGTTTGTCAGGTGTTTAAATGGGGGCTAGTCTCTACCCCTCAGTGTGATTGTGGGTTCTCCCACCAAACCATGTACCACATTGTGTCTGGCTGCAAACTGAGGGCGTATAATGGCCCATGGTCTGACTTTTTCTTTGAAGGTCACTCTGTCTTTGAATGGCTGCATGAACTGGACACTGACATTTGATCTAGACTAACTGATATATATGTCCATGTATTATATGCCTTACGCTAAATCAATCAATCAGGTGATGAAATAGAACCCCAGTCTTGGTCTGTCACTTTTTTCTTTGGTTGAATTGGAGCTACTTTCCCTCGTTTTGCCTGTAGGTTGGGAAAAACCCATTCAAATCTCTCCTGGGCCATGAAATCATGATGAAACCTATGGCAAGGTTCTTACTGGAAGACTGGAGCAGGTCCAGAGGAGGGAGTCTAGGATGGGTGAGGAGTCCAGAGACTGCATCCTATGTGGACAGGTTGAAAGGGATTCTCATGAAGGAGTTGAGAGAAGAGATGTTTACCGGGTGATTTGGGAACTATCTGTCAATATCTAAGGGGCTGTTGCATGGAAGATGGAGCAGCCTTGTTCCCAGTTTCTCTGGAGGATGGTACCGGGACAAGTGGGCTTGGACTACAAAGGGGATTTCAATTAAACATTAGGAAAAACTTCCTAATGGTCCAAAGAATTGTGCAGTAGAACACTATGTCTCAGAAGGTAGTAGACTCTTCATCATTGGAGATCTTTACGCAGAAGCTGGTTGGCCCTTTGTCAGGGATGTTGTAGTTCTACGACTGGCCTACCCTGCAGGGTTGTTGAAAGGATGAGTAATATAATCTGTGAAGCAGATTGAATACTCTGAAGTGCTTAAGAAATGAATATTGATTGCATGTAGCCGGCTTGCACAGCAATCCTGGAAGGGGCAGCCTTTGGTGTTCAAAACAAGGTTTGTCCAAACTACTCCCCTCAGTGACTCACGTATCTCTGGATCTCTCCCAGCAGATCTGCACACTTCTCCAGAGCCTGTGCCCGGATCAGATGGTTTGGGCTGATCATCTGATTCTGGAGAGTGGCCAGATCCCACATCAGCCTCACTTCCTCCCCGTCAGAATATCCCAGGTTTCTGGGAGAAGGAGACAGATGGAGAAGAAAAAACACACACAATTAGTAACAAACTGATGTGGGCTAACCATATCTGCGTCACCTCCATGGATTCCCTCAAGGAATCCTGCTCAGTGTAGCATGTTGAGCATGTGTAGCAGGTCTGCACTTCAAGTGACACAGATTCAAAATTTGCACCCCAGGATTGCCTTCCCTTGTCACCAGAGATGGTAGAGATTTAAGCAAAAATGGACTGCCGGATAGTGAGAGTTGTTGGACCTGCAAAAAGGCTCTGAAGTGAGGAATGCTGTTCCTCTCCTTGGCCTGGATTCCATGGGGTTCGATCAGTAGTTCTCAAACTCTTTCATATCAGGACCCACTTTTAGAATGACAATCTGTCAGTACCCACTGGGTGAAGATATTAACCTGGAAGTGACGACATGGTTGGAAGTGACATCATCAAGCAGGAAAATTTTTAACACCCCCATACAAAAACATCAAATCAAATTAGAGCGCAATCCAAATGGTGCGCTTGGCCGGCACAAGTCCCTTGCGCCAGCCTAGGAGGGTTGTAAATGTGCCATAAGGCATGTGTGGAGACAGCTGGGCTGGCGCAAGAATGTGCGCCGGCCCGCAGGGGCTGCATCCAGCTTCTGTTGCCCCGACGATGGGTAAGTTCATGCCAGCCAAACTCAGCTGGCGTGTGGGTCTGGGGGGTGTGGGGAGGAGGAGTTTTGGGGCAGAGGGAAGGCAGGCTGCAGGCAGGCAGGTGGCGAGAGAGTGGGGGGTGGGGCCAGGATCCGTCACTTGTGCCGGATCCTGACCCCGTTCCTGGGCAGCATAGCCCAGCTCCGGGCTGCTCAGATCTACAACACCTCTTTAGGTGGCGAAGATCAGAGTCACAAGCTTTGGGGCTGCCGAAGCAAAGAGCCAGAGGCCAAGTACACACAACAGTGCTTTCCAGATCTCCTGCTGGAACAGGCAGGTTGGTGGCAGGGGCAGTTCAGGGGAGAATCATGGGCAGTTTGGGGCAGGCAGTAGGCTGGGCAGGGGGCTGGGCAGGGGCACCACCTCACCGCCTAATCCTAATCCCCTTTCCCTGCCCTGAACCAATCCAGAAGTCTCCTTGGACTTATGCAAGCAGAATAGCTACTATAGGTTTGATGAAACCCATTGGGGGGCAGGTGGCCTATGGGGAAGTAAGTAGGAAAACATTTGACTTATCTCCTGGGCTGTCTGGTACACACACACACACATACACACACCATAGAATGCAGCATGTGCTCTGTCTGCAGCACTGTGCACTATGGGCTGGCAGGGGGGATAGGGTTGGGCCCCATGTTTCTGGCTTTGAGCCACTAAAGGTGACAGGAAACGCACAATGCTTTACCTTAAGGGATCATCCACCTGACTAAGGGAGGTGCTGGTGTCACTGGTGAACTCAGTAAGCTGTGAATGAGAAAAATAAATAAATAAATAAAAGATTAATAAGTTGTGAGATCCTGCACCTTTTTTTTTTTTTTTTTACACAAAAAGCACTGACTATGCCTCTCTCTGTTCTCATTGTGGAGCTACACAAATATTGTGGTACTGTTGTGCCTTGCCATAGGTTGGGCCGAGTTGCAGCCCATCAACCCCACATCTGGAAGGTACCTTGGGAGAATCAAAAATCCACTTACCTCATCGGGTTGTTGAGACGCCATGTTTGACTCACACAAAGGAGGCTCACCGCAACAAACCCTATGAAAAAACTGATGAAACAAACTAGGGTTAGAAAGAAAGAAAGAAAGAAAGAAAGAAAGAAAGAAAGAAAGAAAGAAAGAAAGAAAGAAAGAAAGAAAGAAAGAAAGAAAGAAAGAAAGAAAGAAAGAAAGAAAGAAAGAAAGAAAGAAAATGCCCTTTAATGCTACAGCCTAATTTATGAGCTTCCAGAGCAATAAACAAACACAACAAAGATGGATGTATCCAGTATATGACGAATAAAGATTGCAGCAAAACTAAAGCTATTCAGAAATGTTAGTGGCCAAGAGCTTCTACAAATCAAACTCTATGAACATAGATAACCAGTGCCAAAAAGTCTCTTGCCTAGGAGCCCAAAGCCCAAAGTCTTCTCTTGCCTAGGAGGCCAAAGACAAAAGCCCAAAACCCATAGTACTTGATAAGTCAACCACCAGCCCTTTGTGACATCAAGAGACTGCAGTGCCTGGCAGCCATGACCTAGGAACATTCAGCTTGGTGAGTGTCATAATGTTTCTCCAGGAGGTGTGAGAAGTTTGTCTTTGGTTCCCCTTCAAAACATCCCTCCCACACTGGCTACCAAAACCTGCCATTTATGTAGTCATAGTCTGCTTTTCCTTGGTCCTTCCTTTCTTCACTTCCATGATTCCACCGTGGTGTTTCCCAAAGTGTGTTCCTAGGCACACTGGTTCTCCCTGTGATCCCTTCAGGAGCTCCGCAATCACACCATTAAGTGGCTGCCATCTGCCCCCAGCTGGTTTACTCATCTGCCTTCCTGCCTTCCATTGTAGCTCTCCTTCCTCATTCTCCTCCAGTTCTAGCTCTTCACCAATAGTCAGTGTTGGGCTCTGTGCTTTGCCACTCTGTGCATATCCCAGAGCCCTGGGGCTCTCAAAGACTCCACGCATGTGCTGGAAGACCATCTTGAGACACCTTTTGGGAACGCAACAGACTTGAGAACTTCAAGATGTCGGGGGGGGGGTGAGCATAAACAGAATGCTAGACACAGGGAAGTGGCAGCAAGATGCAATCTTGTGGTCTTGTGTGATCCCCGAGGTATCTGGTGGGCCGCTGTGAGATACAAGAAGCTAGATCGGATTGGCCCTGGGCCTGATCCAGCAGGGCTGTTCTTATGTTCTAATGAGAAGTGCTGCCCCAGTGGCATACCTATGGCATCTGTCACCCAGGGCAACCTAAAATTTTAGTGCCCCCTCCACTGTGAGTTGGGACCCATTAGGTGTGTTATTGGCCAATAGCAGGTGGGTCCCCATTCATTTAAATGTGTTAAATTTAAATTTTTAATAAAACACCCACCTCTTTGCAGGACAGTTAGCAGCTACCTTGCAAAACTGCAGGAGCTCCATTCTTTGCAAAGCAGTTAGCAGCTACCTTGCAAACTGCAGGTTTGATGAAGAATCCATCTTCATGTAGCTTCTGTTTACCTCCTTGCTAATGATTTTATGACCTTTGGTAATTCTCATTAGATTTTATTAGTTTTATTAGTGCTGGTAGCAGGATCTTGTAACCCTATCCCCTTTTATTGCGGCTTCAGAAACTTTAAAATGCTCCCTTTTGTTCTGAAGCTCTGCTAAGTGTAAGAAAAATAACTGACCTAACTATGATCACTCATTCATATCTAATTCTCAAAGTAAGCTTCCCTTAAAATTCAACATATTTGTTCTTCCTCTCTCTCTGTGTTTTCCTTTTCTTTAAATCCTATTTTCTCTGTCCAAAAGCAGCCCATAGGTTGGAGGGGGGTTTACATTCTTAACTCTTTGAAGCTGTTGCTTGACTCTAGATATCAACTTAATTAGCTTGACAGTTTCTTTGAAACCTCTTATCTAATCCTTATGTCAAATGGTTTTATTACTGGGGCCTCCCGTGCCATCCTAGCTTATGACCTCTGCCTTCACCCAGCTTTGGACTCAGAGGGGTGACACAGAGTTCATCTGATTCTTACCTTATTCCCTATTTCCAAACTTATTTACTCTTCGCATTATTAAACATTTGTTTTATACTGATTCACTTTTTGCATTTACATTATTAAACTTATTGCTTATAAATAAATTAGGTGCTCTCCTTTCATTTTGTTCTTATAAAAGAGCAATTGGGGATGTATCTTTGATTCCTTTCCAAGGAATGTCTCTACTAACAGACTATGCATTTCCTTTTGATGACACCCAGCTTGCAGACAACAGCTGTCTTTCTCTCTGAGGCTTCTGGGCAAAATGGATTCCAACTCAAATATAGTACATTTTCCCTATATCTACTAAGCAAATGCTTGCTAAACATAACATATATGCTGAAGTCTTGTTTGTGAAATGCTTTTTGAACTGTCCTAAGCACAAACATATTGCTTTGGTCATGATAAAGACATATTTTTTCCCCTAACATAACATAACGTTTGGTTGGCATAGGTTTGGATTGCTTTTCAAACATACATTTGAACAAAACATCATGACATTTCATTGTCTTCACTGAGCAGGTATACATTCTGGTCTCTTAGAATAATCTTGGCTGCCTCTATGGCCTTGTCTCAGCCAGGAAGCACAGGGTAAGCGCCACTGGGTGGATCTGGCCCCAATCCTTTTGCTTGAGGGGGGGAATCAAGACAGAGATGCCCCAAGTTTGGGTTGGAGGAACCCACCGCTGTTATTACCCTGTCCCACCCCTGGACTTCTTCCTGGTCTTCCGTCAGCCCAATCCTCCGCATGTCTACTTAGAAGTAAGTCCCATTAAAGTCAGTGGGGCTTGCTCCCAGGTAAGTGTGGCAGCCTCAGAAGGCTTTTGCAAACCGTGGGGCTGCTAGATGGAGGTAATGACATAACGGGGGAATGCAAAGTGCTAAGTTTTGCAGGGAGCCTCGCCACACAGTAAGCAAGCAGGCTCTCCCCCCTCCCTCTGTGTTGCCCCCCTCCCGCCCAGAATGGCTTCGAAGGAGAGGGTCCGCTTGCACCCAGCGGTGAGACTCCCTGCCAAACTTAGTGCTTTGCACCCCCTTAGCTACGCCACTGGATGGAGGAGCACAGCCCAGGAAATAAAGCCAGTTCCAAAAAGGGGAAGCTGAATATTCCTGAGGCTGGGAATCTGGAACAGGGCAAGTTTATGCTCTCCCAGTCAAAATGGATGCATTGAGGATGTGCACTTGTTTCCTCTGAAATCCAGTTGGGTTCCGCTTGGTGACGATGAAGTTTTGTTTCTTTCTTTTCTTTCCCCAAATCATACCTGATTCTGTTTTTCCTAGGGTTGCCAGATGCTAACGGGGACAGAGTGCCTATACCAGCTATTTTCAACCTTTTTCAGCTCACGGCACGCTGACAAGGAACTAAAATGGTCAAGGCGCACCATCAGGTTTTTGACAATCAACAAGGCACACCATGCTGCCGGTGGGGGGCTCACATCCCCCATTGGCTCTACTAATAAATGACCTTCCCCCAAATTCCTGGGGAACATCTGTGAACCTCTCGCGGCACACCAGTGTGCCATGGCACAGTGGTTGAAAATGGCTGGCCTATACCTTAATCATTGAGGGCCAAATGTAGCCCCTGGAAGCAATTGATCCGCCCCACATTATAATTGGGTTCTCCCAGCGAGATTATTGGGCTCTCTTGAAAATATGGACCAGATTTGCACATTTTCTCTTTTGTCATTTGCAGCTCATGAGTTTCTGAGAACCAGTTGCTCATTTCTGGCCATCATCTGCTTAACGATGTCACTTTCTGCTTAATGATGTCACTTCCATCCCTCAGCAGGCACCACGAATTTAAGGACAACCCCCTCCCTTCCGCCCTCTGTATGAAACCAGTTTGATACCCCGATATAGAAGAGGGTTTTTGAACCTTTCCCTGTTGAGCTTCACCTGCCAAAATTCCCTCTTCTATACAATGGTTAAAGGTATAGGAACTCTGTCCCTCTTTGTATCCGGCAACCTTAGTTTTTCAAGGCATAGCCCTCCCTTCCCCCTGTCCTGAGAGTGGTCAGTCCCTATGAGGATTGGGGTGGGGGAGTGGCATGTAGACAACAGGTGTCTGGCAAGAATCTAACCATGTAAATTTAAACTTCAACTTGTGTGGATCATGGGGAGGCCAAATAAAAATAGGGTAGGGTAGAGAGTGTGGGGTTTGGCCAGGGTTCCCCAAACTGTCAACTACCAGGACAGTATAGCTCAGCCTTGCTGCTATGCCGGGCCAATGCTGGTTCATGGTAGGAAAGGAGATATAAACGCTAGGCATGACTGTAACCATTTTCACAGTAGAAGAAAAATATTTGCAAGTATGTGTATTCATTTAGAATTATTATTTATAATTATCTGGGAAGGGAGCATAAGTTCCTATAATTCTGTTGGACTCGGTGGCCTGGCCAAAATGTGTTGGTTGGGACGTGGCTTACAGGCTGTGGTTTAAGGATACCCCCCTCCCTTCTAGGAGTCACCTCTGCAATTTTGATCACGAACCATACAGATGAGATGCTTGCGTTGGAAAAGAGGCCCTACAAATCAATTTAATGCAGTGGTTCTCCGTGGGGGGTCGTGACCCAAGTTTTGGTGGTTCATAAAGCTGATGGGGCAGATTAGGCGATGTGCATCAAGGGTTAAACAAGCTGTGTCTTGTGGGGGGAGGAGAGGGAGAGCACTGCTGTCCAATCACCATTATAGCCATATCTCTTGGCACTCATCAATCAGGTAGCAGCCTCTAGGGCAGTGATTTTCAACCTTTTTCATGGAGTCTGAGACCCCTGACTGAGAGTCATGAATGTAAACAACTTAAGTGCATAAGTCTGGGTGTGCTTGCTTACTTTTTTCATGGCGTGAAAGACCTTGTGGGGCCATCATTCAGACCGGGTGAGCAGCAGGGCAATTCCAGCCAGGAGGCAGGGAAGGGTTAATGTTTTGGCTTTGCATTGAACAAGAGGTGGGGGATGGGAGGCAGCAGCAGGCTCTTTTGTCCATCTTTGAAGGAACCAATGATAACACAGGCCAACACACACTTTGCTTCCTTAAACGCTACACCAATTCCTGGGTATATTTGGGGTGCTGATTCCAAAAACGGCATCTGTTTTGCCCTATCACGTCTAGTTTGGGAGATATGCTTCATTAGTGAATAGTTCAAGCAGCTTCCTCATGAGGAAGCCATGGTGTAGTCTCCAAAACTAGACATGATAGGGCAAAACGGATGCCATTTTTGGAATAGGCACCCCAAATTCATATCAAATCACCATAAAGTTTGGGAAAAACTTTTCTGACCCTCAATTTTGTAGGCCTGTGTAATTGGACAAAGGATGAGTAGAAGGAGGAGCCCAAGGGATGGGGGTGGGGTTCTTGCCTGGGGAGTGACTTGGGAAGCCGGGGGGCGGGGGAGGTGTGTGGGAGGTGGTTTTAGCAATGGAAGAGAAACTCATGGCTTCAGCAGGCTCACTAAATTCCTGGCCACAATGGGACTACTGAGTAGAGCCGCAAAGGATTGGATCCTACTGGTAAGCCGCCCAGCTGGTGCACCTGACCCCCCTCCCACTTGCCCCTTCTGTCTCCACTCTCACGCAGTCCGTCCCACCCCCCTCCAGCCTTGCTGACACATGTATGGGAAAGACATGACTCAAGTCAAACTCAGTTCCAAAAATCCTTTGGACTAGTCCCCACGGTCTCCCCTGGGGCTGGCGATAAGAATAGGCCCTCCGTTTGGCTGCACTTGTCATAAGAGGCCACTAAACAGCCACTGGGTAGATGGGACTCTTCGGCTTGGGAAGGCAGCTCATCTGAGAGAAGGAAAGCTCTGATCCCAAACCTCCACTGCCTTGTGGCTACATCCAGTTAAGGAAAAGGCTTCAGGAGTCAACCTCGAGGCAAAATCCGGAGCTGGAGTCCCTGAGGCAGTTCATGGCTGAACACAGTCACGTTCTGGCTACTCCTGCAACGCCACTGGAACCAACCGTATTGGCTTCTGCCTTTCCATTGGACCATTTCAGCGACATGGAGAGGGGGGATTTGCTGCATGGGTAACAGTCTATCCTCCATACCTCCTTTACCCAGACCTTGCGCACTGGAGAGGGCACTCTGTTCCAGAACCACTATTCAGAGCGCGATACCATAGTCTTCTGAGACTGAAGGATGCCAACACTGCAGTCCCCACGGCCACGCATTATAAGAACATAAGAACATAAGAACAGCCCCACTGGCTCAGGCCATAGGCCCATCTAGTCCAGCTTCCTGTATCAAACAGCAGCCCGCCAAATGCCCCAGGGAGCACACCAGTTAACAAGAGACCTCATCCTGGTGCCCTCCCTTGCATCTGGCATTCTGACATAACCCATTTCTAAAATCAGGAGGTTGCGCATACACATCATGGCTTGTACCCCGTAATGGATATTTGGACTCCAGAAACTTGTCCAATCCCCTTTTAAAGGCATCTAGGCTAGACACCAGCACCACATCCTGTGGCAAGGAGTTCCACAGACCAACCACACGCTGAGTAAAGAAATATTTTCTTTTGTCTGTCCTAACTCGCCCAACACTCAATTTTAGTGGATGTCCCCTGGTTCTGGTATTATGTGAAAGTGTAAAGAGCATCTCCCTATCCACTCTGTCCATCCCCTGCATAATTTTGTATGTCTCATTCATTTCCCCCCTGAGGCGTCTCTTTTCTAGGCTGAAGAGGCCTAAACGCCGTAGCCTTTCCTCATAAGGAAGGTGCCCCAGCCCCGTAATCATCTTAGTCGCTCTCTTTTGCACCTTTTCCATTTCCACTATGTCTTTTTTGAGATGCGGCGACCAGAACTGGACACAATACTCCAGGACACAATTATGCACGAATCGAATCAAAGAGGACGGAGACTTGGGACCCAAGTCGAGTCTAGCCGCTGGGGATTTTCACATCCCTGCTGTATAGTTCATATATACAATCAGTTCAGGAGGAAGGGACATGTAATGATTGAGTTTCCTTTCTTGTTTTATTCTGGAATTATCCATAGCCTTGCCTCAGACCTCTTTGAGGCTTGCCTATTTGCAATTGGTTAGGTTTTGGGGTTCTTCTTGTAAATTGGAGGCTTCCAAAGATGACCCCTCTCTGCCTGGATTTGTCTTCATGGTGATTGTGGAGTCCACCAATTTGGACTTGGACAGAAAGGCAGAATTGGGGAAAGGAGGAAGCACCTGCTTCACGACTGCCCTGCCAGTCATCCCAGGGGTGTTTATACTGGTGTATGAGAAGGGCTCTCAATGGTGAATGTCTGGGACAAGAATTTCCTCCCTATAACTTTGTGAATGGCCTGAGGCAGGGGGAGGTCCTCTCATCCAAGTTTTGGGTTGCAATCCTATCCTGCGCTGGTACAGGCAAGCCAGGAGGCTTGCGCTGCATGCAGCGAAGGATTATGGCCACAAGCAGCTTAGCCAGAGGCAAGAGAAAACTTTTCCTCTTACCCCTGGATAACAGCTGCTGCCCAATATGGTTCTCCTTGAATTTGTACCACCTCTGGAGTGCAAGATGGAGAGACCCATCTTGAAGGACAGCTTCGGTGCTCAGGGGATGCCTTTTGCGACTCATTTCATGGTGTTGCCATCGACAATGGACGGAATGTTGATTCTTGGACTGTCAAGACAGCACCTAGGACTGCCAGAGATCTCCCTAGGTCAGTGTTTCTCAAACAGCGGGTCAGGACCCACTAGGTGAACCGCGAGCCAATTTCAGGTGGCTCCCTATATCATTTCAATATTTTATTTTTACTATATTAGACTTGATGCTATCATTTGGGGAAATGTGACAAACTTGTACTTTTTACAGGCTAGAATGTAACACAGTAAATGGGACTTACTCCTGGATAAGCACGGGTAGGATTGCAGCCTATGATTGTGAAAAACTTTCCTGCTTATTGAATGCAAATCTTAACTTTTATAAAATGTTGTATAAATGGTGTCTGACTCCAGGTACACTGGCAAAAATGTATTAATATACCAAATAGATGTTGGAAGTGTAAATGACAAGAAGGAATGTTCTACCATATGTGGTGGACTTGTACAAAAGCAAAAAAATATTGGACTTTGATACACCAGCAAAAGCAGTTGACATTTAAGGTAAATTTACAAATGAAACAAGACACTTTTTTGTTGGGAATATTGGATGATTCAATTCAGAAAGACTATGAAACTATGTTTTTATAGATGACAACTGCTGCAAGAATATCGTACGCCAAATAATGGAAAGTTCCAGAGATACCTGTATTGGAAAAACTCTGGCTAAAAGTATTGGATTTGACAGAAATGGATAAACTTACAATACTTCTTAAAGATAAGTCAGTAAAAACTTTTATGGACAATTGGAAGCCATTCATGGACTTCCTGCGCATTGAAGGGAGAATGGGTCAAATAATCTATGGATTTGATGAGTAGATAGGGGATTTAACTTGTATGTTTTTCTCATTTTTCTTTTTGTGTTGAAAATGTACTTTTTAAATAAGTGTAGATTGTTTAAGATTTGATGACTAACTTTTTTGTATGATTTGCAGTAGTAGAACAAAGAAATGTAGTTTGAGATCTCCACACTTGCCACACAAATTGTAATATCTTTATTCTTTTTAATTTTTTTGTATTTGCATTTATTAAAACAAAGAAAGAAAGAAAGATTTTCCTGCTTGATGATGTCACTTCAGAACATCATTTCCGGTGGGTCCTGACAGATTCTCATTCTAAAAAGGAGGTCCTGGTGCTAGTAGTTTGAGAGCCACTGCCTTAGGAGGTTGTGAGCTGAGAACAGAGTTCTCCCTGTGTAGCACATGTACTGTACCGAGAGGCAATAAACAAGGGGCATCTTTTAAGTATCAGGACCCACTTTTTTAAACACTCTATCAGGATCCACTTAGGTTTACCTGACTTTAAAAAAAGAGGTCTAGAAAGAAAAATCTATTTATTTATAAGGGATAATAACCAGAAAAAGACCCTGAAACATTTATCTCCCTATATTTACACGTGCTTGCAAACTGCAGCAGTTGGGCTCTTTGTAGGGTAATATGTAACTACAGTATCTGATTTTTGAATAGCCTCAGGGCTTGAGGAAATAGCTCAGCGGTTCTCAAACTCGCTGGAAGTCCAAGAACTGCTTGTAAGTGACAGGGACTGAGAGAGAGGATATGGCTCAGTGGCACCGCAGTAATAGTGGCGCTGCAGGCACCCAGAGGCTTGCCTACCTGAGGGGGTCTGCCAGCCTTGGAGAGGGTCCGAGAGGCCTGCAGCTCGCTCTGCGGGTCTCCCCCAAGCTTCATTTCACTCCGATCTGAAGATTGGAGTGACTTTTGGTTTACTGTGGCACTGCCGGGGCATCCATTACTAGGTCACTCCCCTTAAGGGGAAATGACCCGTTTTATGTTCCTACATAAAACCCACCAAAATTCAGGTCACAACCAACCACTGGGTCCTGACCCACAGTTTGGGAACCACTTGTATAAATTATTCTTGTAGAGAAGCCAGTGGTCCCCTGTTCCTGGCACTGGGTTCTAGTTTCTGCACCAAGAGACCTGTTGAATCAAAGGGACTTCTCTGTTCAGTCACCCAGATATCACAAGTTCTCGTGCAGCCAAATGCTGACCTAATGTTTTTTAAGCCAAAATACACTTTTGCCAAAATACAAACAAGCAAAAATAGTATCCAACAATTAGGATGGTTTTCAGGGGTGCTCTGCAGTTTGAGAGGATCTGCCAGGTGAAAAAGAGGGGGTGTCTTTGAAAGAGTCACACTGCTTATTGGATTAGAGAAACGGGTGGGGGCTAATGTTCAGCACTGAAGTGAGGGATGCTCCTTGACTTACCCACAAAGCAAGCTGCCACCTTGAATATTGCTGCCTCCTTCACACAAGGATGGAACACACAGCTCAGGGCAGCACCCCTAATGAGATCTGGGCTGTAGGTCTTGGTCTTGCAGAAAATAACAATGAGAACTGGCATCAGGCATGTTTGTGCAAAGGGAACACTCTGTACTGATCCTACCACCCTTCTATCACAAATAAACTAGTGAAACCCATGAAGTTGGAGGTAGACTAAGCAGACCTGGGTTCAAATCCATGCTCATCTATGAATTTCACTAGAGGACTATGGGACAACGAACATCATACTACCTTATAGTGTGATGTGGAAATTCCCCACGGTATATGAGAAAATTTATACAGGTTGAGTCTTGGCATCCATGAGGGTTCCGTTCTGAGAACCCCTGCGGATGCCAAAAATCATGCTAAATGAAATCCATTTAAAAAACAATGTCCCTTTTCTCAGTGGTTTAAAAACAGCTTCACTTAACATTGTGAGGGAGAGCAGAAGCAGAAAGCAGACAATCTCTCTCTCTCTCTCTCTCTCTCTCTCTCTCTCTCTCTCTCTCTCTCTCTCTCTCTGGTACCACTTAAGTGGATGGCAAAAAAACGCACTATAGCAAATCAATTTTTAAAAAAATTAAAAAAACTTTTTGTTCAGGTGATTTAAAAACAGCCTTGCTGACCTTTGTGATGTAAGATCATTAAGAAGACAATCCATCAATCAGTCCTCCAGTTCACTCAGCCCCTCCCTTCACCGATACAAAGTGATCACCTTACTTTCATGTGCTCAGGGGGAAGGAAGGGGTCACCTGGAGAGAGAAGGATTGATGGCTTGTCTATATCATTTCCCTAAATATTTTCCTAAATTATTTATTTCCCTAAATGCAGTCACACACTCTTCTCTCATAGGGAAGGGAGAGATGGAGAGGGAGTTTGGTGTGAAGGAGAGAGGACTGCTCTTCTTGTTCCTCTTCTCACTCCATCTCCTTCTTGGTTTCCAAATCCAGGCAGTGGGAGGAGAAAAAGGTTTAGTAAAGGTTTTTTAGCAATTGCCTTGGGCAGCAAATCGGTGGGCAGAACCCAGCAAATGGAGTTGGGTCCCCCCCCCCACAGGGTGACCAGGTATCTTCTTTTTCCAGGACATATCCTCTTTTTCAGCCTCGTGTCCTGGAAAAGAACTTTAATGTCCTCCTTTTCCCTGTGAGTGGGCCCCTGCAGGCAGCGCAGAACTGTCTTGTAATTAATGTTAAATGTAATAAATTATAAGTAATAGAGTTTTGAATTTAAGAAGTAATATTGTTTTAAGATTGTGCCCTAAGTGTTTAAATTAACCACATGAAATCAATATATGAATGTTCATAGCTTTTATTGTGTCATGTCCTACATTTTTCTTGGAATTCCTACATTTGGGGGTGCCTGATCCTCTTTTTGCCGTTATGACATCTGGTCACCCTCCCCCGTCCACCAGTCTGCTGCCAGAGGAATTCATCTCACCTGGCCTCATGGATGTTGCCCTGCCTAGGACGGCATCAGCCTCTGAGACATTTTGCTTCTGGGTACCTTAGCAGTGGCCCTTTGCTTTCCTGACAGGTTGAGACATTGCTGGAACACTTCGTTGAAAAGAGTAAAACACAAAGGAAGGGTGAAAGCAACATGGCGTTATTAGCTTTTGCTGTGCTCGCTGGTGAGAACGTTGTCAAAGTGGTGAACTTTCTCCTCCAGAATCCTTTGTGGTATCTATTTATTTAAAGCATTTCTCCCTCACTGTTAGTATTTATAAAAAACAACCCAAAGCAGCTATAGGGGATTTCAGCTTGTACTGCCTTGGATGGCCCATTGGGGATCTATGGGGCTTACAGTAGTGCCTAAGGGCCCAATCCTATCCAACTTTCCAGCACTGGTGTAGCCACAATGCAGCCCCAAGTTAAGGGAACAAATGTTCCCATACCTTGAGGAGGCCTTTGTGACTGCCTCCCCACCACAGCATGCAGCCAATGCCCTGTTTGCACGGCTGCACCAGTACTGGAAAGTTGGATAGGATTGGGCCCTAAGTATCATGTCTCTCCACCCAGGACAAACTTAAAGCAGGGTTCCCCACCACCCTCTCTGCCTGCCTACCAGAATGAAGAATACTCTGTTCTGGAGCATCTCTACGGGTGTCCGGTCACATCTAGTTCATGGTTTAGTTTCCTAATATTTCAAACTTGATTTGTATTAGGAGCCAGGAATTGTAGCCTTGTATGCACATAGACCAGCGTTTCTCAATGTTCATCCCACACTGTACCACTTTGCATGATCCACCTATTGGAAGTACCAGCAGAAGTGATTGCCAGTTACTTCTGGATTGAGAGGCCAGATGCCACATGACAAACACCAATCAGGAAGAGGCTCAGGGTGAACAGGAGGGCTTTTTAGAGTAGGTGAAAAGCCTGCTGCTCACAGAGCCAACCTCCTACTGAAGTTGGTCACATCAGTTCATTTGTCTTGCTGCCAGAAGCAGATGCCTGGGGGTCCCACAAGTACCATCAGACACAACCTCAAGTATCGCTGGTGGTGCACATAGCATTGGTTGAGAAACACGGACATAGGGCGCAATCCTCACCTCTTATGTCAGTACTTTCCAGCACTGGCATAGCGGTGCCAATGGAACATGTGCTGCAACCTGCAGTTGGGTGTCACTTATGGAGGCCTCCTCAAAGTAAGGGAATGTTTGTTCCCTTACCTCGGAGTTGCATGGCCCTTCGTGCTGGAAAGCACTGACATAAGGGGTTAGGATTGCACCCATAGGCTCATTATGTATGCGTATGCTTCTGTGCCTGGCTGAGATTTAGTGGCAGTTCTGTGGGCACTGGAGACCTGTACAGACATTTTATTTTATTTTTATTGCTTAAACAGAACCCCCCCAAAAAATAGCATTACATGGATACATGCTTATGAGTTACATACTTAAAAAAAGGGGGGGGAATGTATATTTATACACACACACATATACAAAGTATCTGCATATCAACACTTCATGCAGCTTATGTTATTATAGCAAGTAATGGCCTCCTGATATCCTGAAATATATACAGTGGCGTAGCTAGGTCACTTGACACCTGGGGCCCATAATTTTTTGTCTCCTCATGCAACATAATTATTTAATAATTAATTAATCATATTAATTCATTCACATTTTTATACCACCCTTCCCCTAAGCAGCTCAGGATGGTGTGTGTGGTTCCTCCCTTTATTTTGTCCTCACAACATCCCTGTGAGGTAGGTGAGACTGAGAGATAGTAATAGTCATGACATGACGTGAATAATAATAATGGCCAGAAAATAAATGCAGTGAATATTTCCCCGCAAGCAATGGATGAAATTCTGCATCAAATGGTCTCATGATGGTATTATTCCTAACATGATGGCATTATTCCTAAAAACCACACTTTCCAGAATTTTGGTAACTAGTGTGTCAAACCCCCCCCCCCCCAGATGTCTCATTGGCCTGTTTTGAATTAAGGCAGTGGTTCTCTCATGTTTAACACTGGGACCCACTTTTTAGAATGACAATGTCTGGGACCCACCAGAAATGATGTCAGGAAAAATTCCTGGCCCTGATCAGTAAGTTGATGTAAAAATTGCCCTATCAGTCCAGCTACTCCATAAAAAAGATTCCCTGTTAATCTTTAAAGTTGGATTCACTGTGCAGGCATAACTCATTGACTGCCATATGTTCTGCGTCATGTATGGGAAAGCCCCTAGCTCAGTGATAGGGCATGCGCTTTGTACATAGAATGACTTGGGTTCAATCCCTGGCATCTGTTGGTAGGGCTGGAAAGTGGGTTTGACCCCTCTCTGAAACTCTGAAGAGCCATCGCCAGTCAGAATAGGCAATGCTAAGTGAGATGGTATCGGGCAGTTTTGCACTCTGTGGGATTCCAGTGTTCATGATTATTACAGTTCTTCTTGCTCAGTTACTGCTCCCTGTGGGTACATCTGACATGTAGGAATGGCAGAAGAAAGTAAGGAATCCTGGGGCTTGTAGTTTGCCAAAGAGCATGCTACATAGGGCGGCACCAAGGCTGACTCCAGGTTGGAGGGGGCCATCAGTAAGGTAGGCAGATGTTGCCACGCCTGGTCCAAGGGACCTAACTATCTGTTTTTCAATTCACAGCGCTTGTCAGGAGCACTGGCCGGTGGTGTTTGCCTGTGCAGATACAACCCTGCTCCTTGAAGCCCTGTTGTATGAGATGCGGGGAAAGCCAGAAGAGCAGACAAGTGTGGTAAGAGCTGTGCTGTGGAACTGTGTCACGATTCCCTTCTCCCGGTAGCGTATGAGTATATCCTGCAGTTCCACGCAAGGAGAGAGAAGCCACGGGAGTTGGTACTGAGGGCAAAATCTACACACCAAAATTCACCCTGGAGAATATCAACTTCTTCAATATCAATGAATGTTAATATCCACAACAATCCAGAATATGATTTCAGGGTTTGAACCACAAGTGTGAATGACTGTCCCTCGTGCATGATGTGCTCTCCTTTTGTCAGGAAGGAAAGAGAGAACTGATTTCTGTTGGAGGGACTACTCTTGATCTGGTATACTCTAGCACAGGGATTTTCAACCAGTGTGCCATGGCACATTGGTGTGCTGCCAGTGGTTCACAGGGGTGCTGCAGGAGTTTGGGAGAGGGTCATTTATCAGTAGGACCATTGGGGTGTGCAAACCCCCCACCTGTAGTGCAATGTGCCTTGTTAATTATCCAAAAACAGATGGTACGCCTTGACAATTAGAGCACCTTGTCAGTGTACCATGAAATGAAAAGGGTTGAAAATCTCTGCTGTTGCTGACATCTTTGCAATGTAGCTCTCCATCCAATGCTGGGTTGTTGGCAGAGTCCAAACCCCAAAAGATGCATTTTGCAGGAAAGCCGAGATAGGCAGCTTTGTATGAGACTTGAGTTCAAGACTCAGACATCAGTTACTTTAAGGAACATGCATGTGAGTTTGAGAGGATGGAAGTGAATCCCATAGCTAGTCTGTCTAGCTCCATGGCTTCTTTTCAGGGGAAGAGGGAGCAGGAAGGAAGTAAAGCCTGAGGATTGTCCTCTAGGTATGCTTTACCGGAGGATAGAAAAGATAGAGAGAACACCTTATCCCACTACCATTATCCGCCTAGCCTTATGACCTCCCCACTGGTACAGTTACAAGAGTACCACTTTGTTGCAAACTCCAATATGGGAGACCTGCCAAGAGACAATATGAAGTGCTCACTGCAGGTGAGAGATTTTTGAACTGTGACTGAGTGAGAGACAAACCCATCTGACCCCATGGGGATGCCCTTTTCTTCAAGTCCTAGTGAAATGAATGGAGGCTGT
Organism: Tiliqua scincoides; assembly: GCF_035046505.1. Lineage (NCBI taxonomy): Eukaryota > Metazoa > Chordata > Lepidosauria > Squamata > Scincidae > Tiliqua > Tiliqua scincoides. The sequence goes on along the minus strand of NC_089830.1, from coordinate 11,635,447 downwards.
GAAAGAAAAAGATGCAGGATCCATTCCTATCACTGGGGATTGTGCAGGAAACCTACTGCCCAGCTGAGTTCATGAACAGGAAGGTGTATTTTTCTCCCTCGGTCAGGATTGGGCCAACTCTGCCTCAGCTGGAGTTTGGGTTGGTGAGGAAGTGAGGGGAAGGGGGTGGAGGACGAGCCCAGTCCCCGGTAGGTACCAGGCAGATTGCAGTGGAGGACTCCCCCTGCAGCAGAGAGAGATGAGCAGGTGCATGCACACAGGATCTCACCCTCTGCTACATGACATTCTGGTCCAGGACAAAGAAGAAGCTGTAAGAGCACCGGGCATCTCTTTTTCCTTTTCTCCTAGCAACATGCCACCCAAGCCATGAGGAGCTTTCTCTGTGCTGCTGCAAACAAAAGAAGGGTGAGAGAGCAGTTTCCAAAGTTGCTTCTGACATTGCTGGGGCAAATCTCGGTCTCCTTGAAGGACGGCAACAATGTGAGGTAAGTTGTCTCTGCAAGAGATCTTTTGGGTTTTGGTGCTAGCTTTTTGATTGACCATGCCAGGTATTGAATCTGGAACATGGTGCTTGCAAGGCATGGAGGATACAACTCAGCCATGGCCACTTGCCCAGCATGTGGCCCTTTTTTCCGCTTGGACCACAGTGGCCAAACTCACTACCGCCACACACAGGAAAAGCAGTTCCTGTTTGGACTACATCTTTCCGTTCCACCCAGGCGCCATGTGTAATCCTCCATGATTGGGGGACACTCTGGGCAGTCACATCTGCTGCCTGGCGTCCCAGAAGGCCACGTGACAGGACATTCAGGCACATGCGACTGTCCAGAGCATCTCTGTCTCCTGATCATGGAGGACCACATGCAGCGCCCAGGCTGAACGGTAAGGTCTGCTCACCGGCCAGACAGATTTGTTGGAATCCCGGATTTGGCACCCAGGCCGGGGTTCCCTTGGACATGCGCTCATCTGGGATATTGACTTTACAATCTCACACTCTCAAAATAAGAAGAATATTACTCCTGAGCCAGCAACTTGTTCCATTTCTGACTTAAATGAAACTCTTGGATTCGATAGAAGCGGGACCCTTAGTCACACTCCTGGTGTATCTGTGGCAGTGACCCTCCTGGTCTTACTTCTTTTATCTTGCTTGCAGAGAGCCCCTGAAAACACTCCAGCTTCTCTGTAAGATCATGAGAACCGTGACAGAGGAAACCGAGTGCTGGGATCAGCTGAGCAGTCCTCAATGTTTTAGTGAGGGTTTGTCCAGCTTAGTAAGGTAGGAGGAAGACTGCTGGGTTTCTCAAAGAGTGTCAGATAGCTGAAGTTGTGGGATGTGAATGTGCATCCATTTGTCTTCCACTGACATCTTTAGTGCCTCTTTTCTTTTTTCTTTTCTTTTGTTTTGCATGGTCCTGTTACCTATTCCAGGATTCTCCTCTCCAGCTCACACTCCTTGGTCTCTGGCATAGTTCAGTTCCTTCTGGACATCTTTGGGGCTGAAGAGCATGCATGGCTCTATGAAACAGCAGTGATGTTCTACCAGAAGGTGAGGGTACTGCAGTAGCTGAGAGGCTTCATTAGTGGAGATGCACTCTGCAGCCTTTCCCTGGATAGGATTACGCCAGTGGTTCCCATACTGTGAGTTGTGGCTTCCCAGGGAGCCATGGAAATCAGCTAGGGGAGCCACAGAATCCTTGTGAAAAACCTGCCTGCATAGGATTGTAGCCCTAATGGAGAGCCACGGCCAATGGCCCAGTAGATCAAGAGAGCCACCAGTCGAAAAAGTTTGGGAACCACTGGATTAGGCCATGTATCTGATATGGAAACCAATGGTCCTAAAGATTGGTTGGCATGTGAATGGCAAATTATGGGCACCATTACAGGGCATCAAATGATCAGTTAGAGTCTACTTGTGTTTACAGAGGAGTGTGTGAATTTTAAACACTCTGGGCTGGCTTTGCCCTGAATCTCTGACCTCAAGGTCAGGGAAACAAGGCATGTGAATGACTTGGAATTCAATCTTTGAGTCTTTGCTTCAGCTTGCAGAAGAGACTGTGATAGATGTTTCTGGGTGTCTCCAGGCAACTCTATGCTATAAACTTCTATCCATTTACATGCAGTTCCTTCCAGCAAATCTTCCAGCCCTCTGCATCTGTATGTGGTGGATAAAGCCATGAACGCTCATCTGCAAAGAGCTCAACAAAGTGAACCAAAGTGTTCATCCCAATTAATTTACTTTTGTTGTCCTTCTTGGGCTTTCAGTTGCTCCTGAACCGTGTGAAGGAGCTTGGAAACATCGTGACAAATGACTCTCTCCTTCAGTGGCTGGATCATGATAAACTCGGGGTTCGGAAGCTCAGCCTCAGAGGACTTTCTTCCCTGATCTTTGAATCTGATTTGGTAAGTCATCCTCGAAAGACAGGGATAATAAAAATGTAACTCCTCAGATAGTTGGCCGGCACATGCACAGATTCCATTCTTGCATATCCACAGGGACTTTGACAGAAGATTGCTGGGATGGGTGTACTCCTCTCTGCACCTATCAGGTGGTGGGAACTCTGTAATAAAAGAAGCATGATACCCATGATAGCTCAGTTCCTCTTTATATGTGCATTTGCTTATGTTCAAGGGGCAGAATTGCGACCTACTTCTAGTTATCTGATTCTGTTCTCATTACCTGTGAATATAGTGCTGGTGCACTGGGATGGGGGGCAGTGCAGCTAAGAGCAGGCAGGCAGGTGGGGGCAAGAGAGGTTGCATGAGGAGGAGGAGAAGAGACAGTGGCCTCCTCGTGAGCAGAAGGCAGTGTTGGTGCTCTGCAGGGGTGAGAGGAAGAGACAGTATATGGCCAACAGTATATGGAAGGAGTTGGCGTAATTGCATCCAGTCAGTTTTTTTAGAAAGTTGTCTACTTTAGGTCAGTTTTGGATACCAAAGGGACTTTGGGATTGGCCCATGGAGAATGGTTGGGCACACTTGTGTCCACTTCCTGACTTGCCCCGCCATCTTGGGCACCGTCTTGGGGACTTGCCGCTGAACCTTCAGAATGGCGATGATGAGAGGCCAATGGAAGTCTACCTGAGGGCTGCTCTGGGGCTGGGGCAAGCCTATGTAAGGAGCCAAGAGTCAGGTTGAGTACGAGGATAGGTGAAGCTATCCCCTTCCCACTGCTGAACTATGAGGCTTGTTGTTGGGTCAGCAACCTTGAACTAGTCAAGGGACAGCCAGCACAGAGGCGGAAGCATCAGATGTTGATGAGCCTTCGCTATCACCTAACCCCATAGACATCAGGTTCATAAAGTTCATAGAGTATATGTTGAAGAGGTTCCCCTGGAACCGAACCCCATGTGTCCCATAGGCTCAATGATTCAGTATCTGCTAACACGGTATCCACCCGATTTTCGAGGAACCTACCCTAGAGGATAACAAGAACTGACTGTATATATTTAAATGAGCCACCTCTTTTGTTTTAGATGAAGAGCCCCTGGTGCATACAGCTGGCTCTCTTCAATCAGCTGGGCATGAGAAAGTCAGAAGCCCTCCCCAAAATTTTGGATGTATTAGAAAGCACCTTGTCCTCTATCACACGGGAGGAAGAAACTGCCTACATCAAAATTTTGTCTGCAACCTACTCTACTCTTGTTGACCATGTGAGTTTTTTAGATTGTCACGAACAAGTGACACTGTACACGTGACCCATGGAGTTCTTTGGTACTGGGCACGCTATCAAGAGTGCGTGTGCTAAATTCAGGAGAAGAGACATGGGCTCCTCATCCTTGTAGCCACAGAAAATGAAGGGTTAAAACCAGAAACAACATCTCTGTTGCACATTGTCACCAGTAATTTAGTGTTGGGAGAATTAGAACAGATATAAGAAAGTATTTATTTATTTATCTAGCCACCCACTCAGTAACTGTAATTATTCTTTGTAACTACTTACCACAGGATGTGGTGAAGTATCTGAGAAATAACCAGTTTCAAGGGAGATCAAAGGCCATCGCTAACTGCTAGGCTTTGAGTCCTTTTAACCCTTCTCTTTCATCACAATTTACATTCAAATACACATTTTTTAGGAGGAGGGGAACAAAAACAGTGCACAATTATTGTGTATCTTGGTACCTGTTGATTTTGTTTTGCTTTTCTGTTGACCTTCTTGGGGTGGGGGTTGTTTTAACTTCATGTTTTATTTATTGTGTTTTGATATATTTTTAAGTTCAGTGTAATTTGTTTTTTCTGGAATTTTAATTTGTGATTGTGATCCACCCTGGACTTCCTGTTGTTCTGGAGAAGGGCAGGATATAAATCTATTGAAAAAATAAATAAAAATTACGTGAAGCTGTCTTTTTCTGCCCACTCATAAGGCACAGTTAGATAGAGAGGTCAAAAAGCAGAGAGGGCAGTGGTGGCTTGGGATGGACTGAGGAAGTTGGAAAGAAAAGGGGATTTCCCTTGCATGGAGATAGGCACAAACAAATAAGAAAACAAAACAGACTTTGTAGTTAAAAGAAGAAAAAGGTCCAGCAGGCATCTCTGATTGACTGGCCTTCTCTCTCACCCATTCAGGGCTTCAAAATGAAACCAGTGATGTAACTAAGGAAGGCAGATTGGTTGGTGCTGCCACCAAGACCCTCTTACACCGGTTCTTCAGGGAGCACAGCAAAAAAGGCATCCAGGGCTTTATGTCCCACTGTGTCAGGAAATGTTTGGCAACAGGAAAGTACCCACCAGAATACTGCAGGGAAGAACTGGTGAGTACAGTATGTGCTTTGAACTCGCAATCAGTCAAATACCTACAGCATCATGACCATGGCTGATGTGGAAGTAACACTTCTTTGAAAAGAGTAAAACGCAAAGGATGGGTGAAAGCAACATGCCCTTCTTAAGTTTTGGCATGCTCGCCGGTGAGAACGTTGTCAAAGTGGTGAACTTTCTCCTCCAGAATCCTTTCAGGTATCTATTTATTTAAAGCATTTCTCCCTCACTGTTAGTATTTATTAAAAACCACCTAAAGCAGCTATAGGGGATTTCAGCTTGTACTGCCTTGGATGGCCCATTGGGGATCTATGCGGCTTACAGTAGTGCCTAAGAGCCCAATCCTATCCAACTTTCCAGCACTGGTGTAGCCACAATGCAGCCCCGAGGTAAGGGAACAAATGTTCCCCTACCTTGAGGGGGGGGCAGGTGTTTAAACTTCATGTTTTATTTATTGTATTTTGATATATTTTTAAGTTCATTGTAATTTGTTTTTTTCTGGAATTTTAATTTGTGATTGTGACCCACCCTGGACTTCCTGTTGTTCTGGAGAAGGGCAGGATAGAAATCTAATGAAAAAATAAATGAAAATTGCGTGAAGCTGTCTTTTTCTGCCCACTCATAAGGCACAGTTAGATAGAGAGGACAAAAAGCAGAGAGGGCAGTGGTGGCTTGGGATGGACTGAGGAAGTTGGAAAGAAAAGGGGATTTCCCGTGCATGGAGATAAGGCAAGGCCAAAGGGAGAAGCCAAACTTAGGCCAGAAGGAAATACAGTAAAATGTCATGATGTTTTGTCCAAATGTATGTATGATGCCAAGATGTATCAATGCTGAATAGTGCTTATGAACCAAATGTTATGTTATGTAAGGAGAAAATGTATGTTTGCTCAGAAGCAGCCTTCTGCTCAAGCAGGCCCAGAGAAGCAACTTTGCTCTCTTTCTTTCTGAGAGGGTCTGTTTGTGCAACAGGCCACTGTAAGCAACTTAATGCTAAATGTTTACTCATGTTTACTAATGCTGAAACTAATCATTTATGCAAATGCTTGTTCATGCAATGTTATGAGTAAATTAGTTAGGTTTATATATATGATCCCATAAGACAAACAGCAGGATACGTTTCTGCCCTCTCTCTGTTTGAGACAGTTGGAAGTAGGCAAAAGGTACAGCTATAAATCAGTCCAATTAAAGTGCTATTTGACAGCTAGCAAATAATTAGAGAGGACCCCAGCTAAAGGAATATCCAGTTTTAAGGAATGTCCAGGCAAACTGCCAAAGGAACTGATATGTCAAGATGAGTGGCTAATTAGCAAAAGTTGTATTTTGAACAGTTTTAATTGTATGCAATATGAAAAGCTAAGGTGAATGTTAGAATGTGATTCAACAAGTTTCCCTTTTTAGCCAAATAAATAAAGTACACAATAATGCTTAAGAACATATCAAATGCTATAAGCCTGAGTGTTTTAAGCATTTCACAAATAAACAAAGGCAAATTTAGGGGTATGCTCAGAGGACAGAGAGTGGAAGCTGGTCAGGCAGTCCTAAAGGGTGTTGCTCTTGGCAGCCTGCCAGAATGATGAGTTCAGAATGATCCAGTTGTCAAGAAGTTAATTGAATTGATAAATGGAGCCAGGCTGAACAGAGAACACACCCCCAAAAGCTTGGAAGTCAAACTGGACAAAAGGAGCAATTTGGACATAATTAAACCAGGAAAATAGCTTTAATAATTACTGAAGCTATTCTTTAAAGTACAAGTATGGTATTTTAAGTGAATTTAATAGGTTAAGAATAAAAGTTAGTTGGAGTACATTCCAATTCTGTAAGATTCAAAGTCTTGTTTGATGTTTTAACTGAAACATAACTCATAAGGAGATTTGAAAATAATGAGAAGTCAAAGATGCACCGGCCAGGAAATGAGTTAATTTAAAGAACTTATCTCTTAGTACCACGAAAGAGACATAACTCAAATCAGTTTAAGAAAGTTTGAGCTAAGCAGCCATTAATCTAGTCTCACTAATGAGGACACTTGTAAATCAAGTCCAGCTAACTAACATTGTGTCTCTAAGATAAGAGAAACACCTGCATAATGAGTAATAAATTGTCTATGAAGTTGTCTAATTGGCCAACATTCTTGAAAGTCCACTGGTCAGCAAAACATTAATGAAGCTCCTAAAAGCTGACAGAAAAAAGTTAAGTTTAATTAAAATAAATAGGAAAAGAGTTCTAAAAAGGAAATCTTTATTTAAAAGTTAGTTTCCCTGTACAGAATAAATATATGTTTACTACTATACCTTGCTAACATCTCCTAAAGTACACATATAAGAGAAAACTTAGTTTAAACAATGCTGGCACACAGCCTCTATGAAGCCTGGTACTAAGAATGTTAAAGAGATGGCCAAGGTCAGGCCAATAGAAGAATAAGCAGAGATAAGCAAAGACAGTAATAATTGGGTGAACAGTGCCGCCTCTGGACATGTTTTATGCAAATTTCTATTTTTCTTATTGGTCAGCTCAACCTAGCCAACCAAATGTCTGTAAAACGAGCTAATTAATTTCTAACGAATGAGAGTGTGAGATTTAGAGACAAAGAAGTCAAATTACTATTTAAACAATGTACACCTATGGGAAGTTTGCTTTTTCTCTGGGACACTGAGAGATCACAGCTCTCTGTGTTCCCCATTTTGAACCACCAAGAGAAGCCCATTGCTGGCAATGAATAAAGTTTGAAGATACCCACAATTCTAAGTCTGCTGAGATTGTTTTTGAACCCTGATTCGCCGTGCAGCAGAGATAGGCACAAACAAATAAGAGAACAAAACAGACTTTGTAGTTAAAAGAAGAAAAAGGTCCTGCAGTCATCTCTGATTGATTGGCCTTCACTCTCACCCATTCAGGGCTTCAAAATGAAACCAGTGAGGAAGACAGAACTGAGGAAGGCAAATTGGTTGGTGCTGTCACCAAGACCCTCTTACAGTGGGTCTTCTGAGAGCACAGCAAAAAAGGCTTCCAGGGACTTATGTCCCACTGTGCCAGGCTGTGTTCGCCAACAGGAAAGCACCCACCGGAATACTGCAGGGAAGAACTGGTGAGTACAGTATGTGCTTTGAACTCGCAATCAGTCAAATACCTGCAGAATCAGGACCATGGCTGATGTGGAAGTAGAAACCAGATTTAGGCCCTGGAATTCAGCAGTGTCGGAATGAGTGTTCTGGTGTCACTAGGTGCTTTCTGTCTGTCACAGAAGGTGGCACGCCCTGGTCCCTGCAAGCAGCTGGCTCCGCACACCTGCCTGCACCCAGTGGCGTAGCTGGAGGGGGGCAGAGCGCTCAGCTGGCAGGGAGCCTCAGCGTGGAGGGCAAGTGGCCCCTCCCTTCGGAGCCATTCCCATATGGTTCCGTTTTGCTCCCCCTGCCGGGAATGGCTCCGAAGGGATCGACTACTTGCCCCCCGCCAGACTGGCTGCACCATCCCCCTCCAGCTACGCCACTGCCTCCACCAGTCACCTACGGGCACTTGTTCAAGTGGTGGGTGGCAGGTGGGTGGAATGAGGCAGCAACAAGGCAGGAAGGAGGGTGGATTGGGACCAGGAAGGGGGGCAGGTTTGACAGTGGAGGTGTCTGCCAAATCCTACCCCCCTTCCCAGCCTCGATCCCCCAACCCAGGTTCATGCAGACTTATGCCAGCTATGGAGCTGGCGCAGGTCTGAGTAGACTCCTTGCCAGGGCACGGGCTTGTTGCCTGGGGCAAGGGAATCTGTGTTCTCTTACTCCCCAGGAGGCACCACATTGGGGCAGCTGCATTGCTGCACAGGGAGTTTGAAAGGATTGGGCTGCTAGGCTACTATTGGGAAGCCATCTACGCTGTGATGCAGTTCCTCCCAGGGAAGGTCACCTGGAATCCACATTGTTGACCTTGCAGCACTAGGTAACTACTCTTGTTTAAATTTCCCCAGGTGTTTAACTTTTGTTTAGATTGTGATTATGCTTGCAGTAACACCTGTGTGTGTATCTTTTTGTTGCTCTATTACAACCCTTTTCAGATCTTCCCTGTCACTGGATCCAAACAGAAACGCAGCTGTCCTTCAAGAACCTCCTCAGTCCCATCTTTGCTTTGCATTCTTCAAGCAGTGAGTTAGAACATTTCGAAAAGCATACTTTGAGTGGAACGGAATGGATACATGTCATTGTTGTTTCACATATCCCATACAGATTGGTCTTGCCACTCTTTGGATTCTCCTGTGCTCTTGGGTCTCTGCTCTTCATGCCAAGAATTTGGGGTGTCCATCTGAACTCTGCTCACTGCAAATCTTTTGCAGCGTGCTTTGTTCATTAACTCAGAAAAGCTCTCTGTAAGATTTTTCTGATAGGAGGAAAAAGAATAGAAGCCATTGGGAGACACTGGTTCTCAAAACTTGAGTTCAACGTGGCAAAGATGTCTTGCTGTTTTTTATCTTCTTGTCGCTCAGCTGTTGTTGTGATAGTAATGCAGTTGCTGTCTAAAGCAGTTTGGGATTGCCCTGCAAAGAGCAAAGCTCCAGTAGTTTGCAAGGTAGCTGCCAACTGCCCTGCAAAGAGCAAAGCTCCTGCAGTTTGCAAGGTAGCTGCCAACTTCCCTGCAAAGAACGGAGCTCTTGCAGTTTGCAAGGTTGCTGCCAACTGCCCTGCAAAGAGTGGAGCTCCTGCAGCTTTGCAAGGAAGCTGCTAACTGCCCTGCAAAGAGCGAAGGTCCCACAGTTTGCAAGGTAGCTGCTCTGCAAAGAGCGAAGGTCCCACAGTTTGCAAGGTAGCTGCTAACTGCCCTGCAAAGAGCAAAGGTCCCGCAGTTTGCAAGGTAGCTGCTAACTGCCCTGCAAAGAGTGAAGGTCCCGCAGTTTGCAAGGTAGCTGCTAACTGTCCTGCAAGGAGGTGGGTGTTTTATTAAAAATTTAAATTTAACACTTTTAAATGAATGGAGACCCACCTGATATTGGCCAATAACACACCTAATGGGTCCCAACTCACAGTGGGGGGGGCACTAAACGTTTAGTTTGCCCTGGGTGACAGATGGCATAGGTACGCCACTGGGGCAGCACTTCTCATTAGAACATAGGAACAGCCCTGCTGGATCAGGCCCAGGGCAAATCCGATCTAGCTTCTTGTATCTCACAGCAGCCCACCAGATACCTCGGGGATCACACAATACCACAAGATTGCATCTTGCTGCCACTTCCCTGTGTCTAGCATTCTGTTTATGCTCACCCCCCCCCCCGACATCTTGAAGTTCTCAAGTCTGTTGCGTTTCCAAAAGGTGTCTCAAGATGGTCTTCCAGCACATGCGTGGAGTCTTGGAGAGCCCCAGACCTCTGGCATATGCACAGAGTGGCAAAGCACAGAGCCCAACACTGACTATTGGTGAAGAGCTAGAACTGGAGGAGAATGAGGAAGGAGAGCTACAATGGAAGGCAGGAAGGCAGATGAGTAAACCAGCTGGGGGCAGATGGCAGCCACTTAATGGTGTGATTGCGGAGCTCCTGAAGGGATCACAGGGAGAACCAGTGTGCCTAGGAACACACTTTGGGAAACACCATAGTGGAATCATGGAGGTGAAGAAAGGAAGGACCAAGGAAAAGCAGACTATGATTACATAAATGGCAGGTTTTGGTAGCCAGTGTGGGAGGGATGTTTTGAAGGGGAACCAAAGACAAACTTCTCACACCTCCTGGAGAAACATTATGACACTCACCAAGCTGAATGTTCCTAGGTCATGGCTGCCAGGCACTGCAGTCTCTTGATGTCGCAAAGGGCTGGTGGTTGACTTATCAAGTCCAATGAGCTTGGGGCTTTGGGCTCCTAGGCAGTAGGAGACTTTTTGGCACTGGTTATCTATGTACATAGAGTTTCTTTTGTGGAAGCTCTTGGCCATTAACATTTCTGAATAGCTTTAGTTTTGCTGCATACACTGTTTTTTTTTTTGCTGCATTCATCATACACTGGATACATCCACCTTTGTTGTGTTTGTTTATTGCTCTGGAAACTCATATGTTAGGCTGTAGCATTCCAGGGCATTTTCTTTCTTTCTTTTTTTGTAGCCCTAGTTTGTTGCATCAGTTTCTTCATAGGGTTTGTTGGGGTGAGCCTCCTTTGTGTGCTTGAAACATGGCGTCTCCAGAACCCGATGAGGTAAGTGGATTTTTGATTCTCCCAAGGTGCCTTCTAGATGTGGTTCTAGATGTGGAGGTCTGGTTCAGTTGGTAGAGTTGCCGCCTTGTATGCCTGAAGAGCTGAGGCTGCCAGTTCGAAACAACCGGAAGTACCAGAGAACTTACCACACGCTGATATACAGATGAGCTGACCCTCAGTGGCAGAGAGGAGTTGCCATCAAGTGGAGTGTGGGAGGCGAAGGGCCAGAGAGAGACCAGACCGGGAAGGAATCCAGTTGGAACGAGGAGTTCTAGGAAAGACTAGAAATATTCAATTGTAAAAATCCCTATGGGGGTTTAGAACAGCCTGCCTACGTAAACCGCCTTGGATTAAAGTCTGAGGAGAAATCTGACGACCAAAAGAAAGGCGGTATATCAATACTTGTATCAATCAATCAATCAATAAATGTGGGGTTGCTGGGCTGCAACTTGGTCCAACCTAAGGAGGGGCACAACAGTACCACAACAATATTTGTGTAGCTCCACAATGAGAAGAGAGAGAGAGGTATAGTGATTAGCGTGTAGGATGAGACTCAGGGAGGCTTGGGTTTAAATCCGCATTTGGTCCTGAAGCTTGCTTGGTGACTTTGAGCCAGTCACAACATCTCAGCCTTACCTACTGTGGAAGGTCATTAGGATAAAATGGCAGAGGATGGAATGTATGCCAGCCTGACTCTTTGGAGGAAGAGCAAAATAATAATAATAAATACTGTTTGTTCCACATTGCAGGTTTGTGCTGGAGGAAGGGTTTCTGTATGGTAGATTTTCTGTACTGAAAGCCATTAAAAGATGATGCATTTCACATTCCATGGGCAAAATCTAATGTGTCTAGTTAAGACCATTCAGATCCAGAAACTGTCTGCTCCAAACCCCAGGTAGGGAGAGCACTTTAGGGTAGTGATGATTTGAGGGTGTTGCAGAGATTCCCAAGTGTCCCACAACCGCACCTGGTCTTTTGTGAGTGAGCCCAGTCTTATTCCTACATCTTTACCATCTGGGCAGGGTTGCAGGAGTCCTGGTTTCTGGAGAGAAAAATGCAGCCAAGAGGTGCTCCATTGAGCTAGAAAGGTAGCTTCTCTGAGAGTGGGGGCACCTACCACAGCAAGATACTGGCAAGTAAGGGATTGGAAGCACTGATGTTGGGAGGGACCATTTATTCCTTATTTGGTCAGGAACGTAGCAGAAACCGCAGCCGCCAGGGTCCTCGAAGGACAACTAGAAAGGACCCAACTGCAGATGTGCTTCTCACATCTCACCTCCCTGGTTCTTCTTGCTTTCTCATTCACAGGTTAGTGAGTTCAGCAGTGACACCAGCACCTCCCTTAGCCTGGGAGAAGAGGTGGATGATTCTTTAAGGTAAAGCGTTGTGAATTTCCTGTCATCTTTAGTGGCTCAAAGCCAGAAACATGCGGCCCAACCCTATCCCCCCTGCCAGCCCATAGTGCACAGTGCTGCAGACAGAGCACATGTTGCATGCTATGGGGTGTGTGTGTGTGTGTGTGTGTGTGTATCAGACAGCCCAGGAGATAAGTAAAATGTTTTCCTACTTACTTCCCCATAGGCCACCTGGCCCCCAATGGGTTTCATCAAACCTATAGTAGCTATTCTGCTTGCATAAGTCCAAGGAGACTTCTGGATTGGTTCAGGGCAGGGAAAGGGGATTAGGATTAGGCGGTGAGGTAGTGCCCCTGAACAGCCCCCTGCCCAGCCTACTGCCTGCCCCAAACTGCCCATGATTCTCCCCTGAACTGCCCCTGCCACCAACCTGCCTGTTCCAGCAGGAGATCTGGAAAGCACTGTTGTGTGTACTTGGCCTCTGGCTCTTTGCTTCGGCAGCCCCAAAGCTTGTGACTCTGACCTATCCTGAATCAAATGATCAGCCCAAACAATCTGATCCGGTCACAGGCTCTGGAAAAGTGTTCAGATCTGCTGACAAATTTTGCAAATTTTGAGTCTGTGTCACTTGAAGTGCAGACCTGCTGTCAGTCTCAGCTCCTCAACATGCTACACTATTCCTTGAGGGAATCCGTGGAGGTTACGTGGATATTATTAGTCCACATCAGTTTGTTGTGTGTGTTTTTTCTTCTCCATCTGTCTCCTTCTCCCAGAAACCTGGAATATTCTGACGGGGTTCCCGATTGTGCTGAAGTCCCAGACAAATTTGAGAAAGAGAGGCTGACGTGTGATCTGGCCACTATCCTGAATCAGATGATCAGCCTAGACCATCCGATCCGGGCACAGGCTCTGGAAAAGTGTTCAGATCTGCTGACAGAGATCCAGAAATACGTGAGTCACTTAGGGCAATGATGGCGAACCTTTTAGAGACCGAGTGCCCAAACTGCAACCCAAAACCCACTTATTTATCGCAAAGTGCCAACACAGCAATTTAACCTGAATACTGAGGTTTTCGTTTAGAAAAAACAACTCATACATTAACATCTTTTACCTACTATTACTTGTAACCCATAATGAACTTTTCCTGTAGAAATTTGTCCAATCCCTTCTTAAAGGCATCTAGGCAAGTTGTCATCACTGCTTCCTGTGGCAAAGAGTTCCACAGACTAATTACATGCTGGGTAAGGAAATATTGGCAGGGAAGGGGTGGCTGCAAGACCTTACCGCTGCTCATTTTCTCAAACAAGAAAAAAAAAAAATTAAAGCGCCACCCACAGAAGTGGGCTCTAAGGCTGCAATCCCAGCCACTCTTTCCTAGGAGTAAGCCTCATTGACTCTAATGAGGCTTACTTCTGAGTAGGCATGCACAGGAGCAGGCTCCAAGGCTGCAATCCCAGCCACTCTTTCCTGGGAGTAAGTCTCATCAACTCTAATGGGGCTGGTTGGATGGCTGCATCATGCTGTATTTCATGCTCACAGCTATGTGAAATTGTGCATGCACTTCTTTTCCAATAGGTTTGGAGAAGCAATTCTGTGGTTTACCTTTAAGATCATATAAAAATTAGTTTTGTGTGACATTCTTACAGATAAGCCTCCAGCATGTGCCATAAGGCGATAAGGCAGGGCCAGCAGCAGGTGCAGGGCTGGCGCCACAAAGCCCAAGCTGTGGCCCAAGCGCTCTGCTCCCCTCCAGCGATGCCAGGCTGTGAGCTCTGCTCCCCTCCAGCCCAGCTCCTCTCCAAGCCCACCACGGGAATGTCCGCGCTGCACCCTCAGGCTGCAATCCTTCCCTCACATTCTTGGGAGTAGCCCCACTGACTGCAATGGACTTCCTTCTGAGTAGACCTGCAGAGGAGTGGGCTCTCAGGCTGCAATCCCAGCCACGCTTTCCTGGGAGCAAGCCCCACTGACTCTAATGGGACTTCCTTCCTTCCTTCTGAGTAGACAGGCAGGATTTGTCTCTGGCTGCGCTGCTCCCCCCCAGCTGCGCCTGTGCTGCGGAGGAAAAGCCTCTCCTGGCGCTGAGTGGGCAGTTGGAAAGGCGGGCTGCAAAGGCTCAAATGGCTGAGGAGGAGAGCAGCTCCGGATTGGCTGGTCTGCAGCCAGTGAAGGGCCCTGAGCCATTCTAACCGAAAAAGCCAGGAGTCTGCTGGATGCTGATTGGCTGAGCCTGCTGGACAGTTGGGGAAGGGAAGGGAAAGACAGGGAGGGAAGCAAACTCGGGGCAACGGAGTGAAGGGAGAGGAGGCAGTGGCTTCAGCGCCCCCTCCAGGCTGCCTGGCTCAGCGCACGCGCGTGCCCACAGAGAAGGCTCCAGTGTCTGACATGACCATCTAAAACACTCACATGGTCAACAAGTGCAGAGCAGGTTGCAGACAACACTTGGATGCAGGCGGTTTCTTCCTCCCCTGTGATAGAGGACAGGGAGCCATTTAGTTATTTGATTTTTTTTTTCTGTGAACCACTTTGTGAACTTTTAGTTGAAAAGCGGTATATAAATACTGTTGATTGATTGATTGATTGATTGATTGATTGATTGATTGATTGATTGATTGATACAGTCAGTTCTTGTTATCCTCTAGGATAGGTTCCTGGAAAATCGAGTGGATACAGTGTTAGCAGATACTGAATCATTGAGCCTATGGGAAACATGGGGTTCGGTTCCAGGGGAACCTCTTCAACATATACTCTATGCACTTTATGAACCTGATGTCTATGGGGTTAGGTCAGGGGTCGGCAACCCGTGGCTCTGGAGCCGCATGTGGCTCTTTCAGCCGTCTGCTGCAGCTCCTCTGGGTGAACGTGGCAAAGGGGGTGACAGGAGGCACCTGTGTTGGGAGGGCAGGCTGCTTCCCTCCGCCCCCTGCCTTCCTCTCCCTTCACCCCCACCTGCCCCGCATTGGTTTCCCTTTTCAATTTTGCCGGCTCTGCAGGCTTAAGCTCCCTGTTTTTCCCTTCCCCAACTCTCCAGCAGGACGCCCTCCTCCTCAGCCCTTGCAGACCGCCTTTCCCTGAGCAGGTCCCCACTCAGTGCAAAGAGAGGCTTTTCCTCCACAGCAGAGGAGACATCCTGTGTGTCTACTCAGTAGTAAGCCCCATTACAGCGAATGAAGCTTACTGCCAGGAAAGGGTGCCTGGGATGGCAGCCTTGGAGCCTGCTCAAGGCCAAGCACAAGGACGGGTGATTGGGAGCCTGCGCCCACCAGGTCTGTTCGCGAGCAAGCCCCGCTGTAGTCCCTGGGCTACTCCCAGGAAGGTGTGGAGGGCTGTAGCCTCAGCTCCCTCCTGTGCAGGTCTACTCCCAAGTAAGCCCCACTGTAGTCAGTGGGGCTTCCTCCCAGGAAGGTGTGGAGAGGACTGCCACCTGAGAGCTCCAACCAACTGCTCAGAAGTCCCATTGTAGTCAATGGGGCTTACTCCCAGGATAGTGTGGAGAGGGTTGCAGCCTGAGTGAGGGAGGACAGGCAGGCAGGGCAGAAGCTGGCCTGTGGCTGCCCCCCCACCTCCCCCCCAGCTCTGGCTTCTTCTCTTCCCCGCCTCTGGAGTCTGTGTCCTTTTTTCCTTCCAGCAGCGTGCCTCTGGAAGGTGGGGGGAGTTCTTTAGTATCCATGTAAGTTAAGCAGATGTCATAACCGCCATATGTATTGGAATCAAGGTAGATCTGGTGAGGAGGTAGATGTGGTGTCAGCAGTGGCCCCTTTAAGGGTAAGCCCTGGGCATCCAGCAGCGTGTGCTGCACAGCTGCAGCCACTTGAAGGCAATAGGGCCCTCAGGGATATAAGGAGCACCAAGAAGGGGGTGTGGGTTGGAGAAGGAGTGCAGGTTGGAGTGGAAACTGACTGACTTGACTTATTGATGCTGACTTGGATACTCTGACTGATTTGAATGAGTCACTTTGGAATCTGACCTTGGACTGTGACTTGGCTTATTGACTTTGGACTCTGCCCTGGATGCTCTGACTGACTTTGTGACTAATGGACTGCTGGAGACACTGGAGTTTGAAGTGTGGCTGCTGTGCCCAAGACCTGCAGAGGACACAGGGTCTGCTGTAGTGGTGGGAGGCTGCTGGCAGGAGAGAGCACCTCTGCAGGTTGAACAGGCGAGCTACCCTGGAGGTGGGGTCCAGCAGGGCTGCAGGGCAGAACCAGGGTCATTTGTTGGGGGAAAGAAGGGGAGCTAATTTGCTTAAAGTGGGCCTAATTCTCCAGGCAGAGAATGGCCTTGGAATCAGGCAAAACACCATAGAGGACCAGGTGTCTGAAAACACAGGACAAGAATATGTGACAAAACTAACTAAAAGCTACAAGAGGGGGCTACATTATAAAAATGGGACCTATAAGAGCATAAAGGTTAAAAAAGAACTACATATTTTCATTTTAGATGTCAAAAGGGTTTGTGGCTCCTGAAGTTTTTTTTCCTCTGGAAAATGGGTCCAAATGGCTCTTTGAGTGTTTATGATTGCCGACCCCTGGTGTAGCATGATGCGCTTCGGTAGGCCGAATGAAGTCACCGTCTGCCAGCTGCTGTGGAAGAAGCCCTCGGGGGAGGGGGAGGGTTTTTCCAGATAATAAATGCTGCATTTCACTCTCCGTGTTACGTTTGTGCCAAAGGGTGTCGCACAATCTAGGCCTCATTAATGGAGCAGAGAGGAATGGAGAGAGAGGAAATTGAAGAGTGCCAGTTGGTTCCTCCCCCAGAAGAAATTCCGTGTCTTTTGAAAGCTGCCCCAGGGTTTCAGGGTGGCATTTTTCCCCCACCATACATGGACATACCACAGATTGAACCTGGGACCTCTGTAGAAAAGCAGGGAACCTCCGGAACAGAGCCAGCATGAAACTTGCAGACTTAGAGTCCCATCCTATCCAACATTCCAGCACTGATGCAGTCATGCCAATGGGGCATGCACTGCATCCTGCGGTGGGGGGCCAGTCATGGAGGCCTCCTCGAGGTAAAGGAACATGTCCTCCCTTTCTTTGGGGCTGTATTGTGGCCTCATCAGTGCTGGAAAGCTGGTTAGCATTGGGCCCTTTCTGTACAATCTGATATATGTCTACTAGTAAGTCCCATTGTAAGTTCAATGAGGCTTACTCCTAGGAAAGTGTTATAGGATTGCAGCCTTAGGGCCCCAAATTTTGGCCAGGAATGTGTCATCCCCCTGTGCGTGTCACTCGGTGCAGCCCGCATGCTAGGGTGACACGCACGGGAGGAGGGGGGTGAAATTGCCTGGGATCTTACGTTTTCCTATTTACTCAGACTTGCTGTCTGCTGGGGACACTACTGATGCCACATGGGTTGGTAGACCTGGGTGTCAAAGACTTTTCCAGCTGTCTCTACCTTCCTTGTACCCTGTTTCTCCCCTCCCTATTCCTATTCTGCTTGCCTATCACCACCCTCCACCGCGCTGTTTCACTCGCCCCCCTTAGCAAAGGGGCCCAAAAGAAACTTTGTACCCCCTGATAAAATTCCTCTCAGAAGCCCTGGGTACATCACCACACCCCCTGCCCAAGGCATTGCCTGGGCCACTGAATGGGAGGAGGTCCATCATGGGGTGACGTGCTGGCCTCCCATATGGGGTGACGCAAACCCTAGTGACGCCACTGATGCTCTCCAACTTTCCGGTGCTGATGCAGCCACAATGAAGCACTGAACAAATGTTCCCTTCCTTTGAGGAGACCTCAATGACTGCCCCCCCCACCCCAGGATGCAGCGCACATCTCCTTGGCATGGCTGCAGTGGTGCTGCAATGTTAGATTGGATTGGGCCTTGTGTGTATTAGACAGCTTTCTGTGTTCAATCCGCAAGTGACAATGCTTACCAGTGCAGTGAACATTTTTATCTGCTGTTTTCTGTGCCTTAACCCAGGGGTGCCCAAACCCTGGCCCTGGGGCCTCTTGCGGCCCTGGAGGCCACCCAGTGCGGCCCTCAGGGAGCCCCCAGTCTCCAATGAGCCTCTGGCCCTCCGGAGATTTGTTGGAGCCCACACTGGCCTGACGCAACTGCTCTCAGCATGAGAGCAACTGTTTGACCTCTTGCGTGAGCTGTGGAATGAGGGCTTCCTCCACTGCTTGCTGTTTCATGTCTGTGATGCAGTAGCAGCAGCAAAGGGAAGGCCAGCCTTGCTTTGTGCAAGGCCTTTTATGGGTCTTGAGCTATTGCAAGACCTTCATTCATTCATAGAAGTTCATCTTTAATATATTCATTTATGTAAACTTATGTACATTTATTCAAATTCTAAATGTAAATTAATTCTTTTTTTCCCTGGCCCCCGATACAGTGTCAGAGACACGATGTGGCCCTGCTGCCAAAAACTTTGGACACCCCTGCCTTAACCTGATGATAAAAGGCACAAGAGAAGCCCAAGCCCCTGTTTTCTGATCCATTGGTCAACCTGCACAATCACCGCTGCAGTAAGGGGCTGTGTGAACTCAGGACTCGTTCCCAGGCGCACATTCCAGAGCAACTACCAGTAGTGTCACAGTACAAGTGTTTGTGTGGGGTGGGGGGAAGGGGAGTACAGGCCGCCCCAGGTGTCACACTCAGGGCACCTCAAGTGACTCCTACAGCTGGAAAAACACATTTCTTATGTATAAATGTTCCAGGTTGACGGGCACAGCCGAACCCACATATACGTTCTCCTTTTGATTTTGTGTTGCAGGAAAGTCATAGCGTGGCAGGCATCAGTTTTTGACTTCCAATGCAGACATTTCAGGCACTAGGCCTGAAATGTTACTTGTCACAGTGATGACACTGAATATTTTGGGCATGTGGGGAAAAAAAGAATGGGTGGGAGCGAAATCATTTCAATGTTATCAAGGGGGAGGGGCTGCCCACACTAAAGAGAAGCAGGCGTATCCTGAGATTTCCAAGTCTCTTTTTGCAAAGGCGGCGTGACACCAACCCATCTGTTTTCAGAAGACACTTTGGGAAAAAGCTGTGGAATGCTTCTCATGGGGAATCTGGAGCCTAGGCTACAACAGGGATATGTGGGTGGGCTGGTGGTTTGCACACAGCTATATCCTGTGGCCAGAGAGGGTCCAAAAGGAGGAAAGGGGTCACGTGCTTCTAACATTAGAGGCGAACCCAGAATTTCACTGGGAGCTCTGTCTTCTGATCTATACCACCAGGGCCGTGTTCATGCCTATATGCCACAGGCAGGCAAAATAAGGCATGGAGCCACATTCAAATTCCTGCGCATCTCAGCTTTCAGTTCAAAAAAAAAAAAATAAACAGGGTTCTAGTCCTTATGGCTGCAATGAAAGGTTTTCAGTAATGGGAATAGCAAAAAAGCAACGTCCTAACCTAGCAAGGCCTTAGTCTGTAAAGTGGTCAGTTTTCAAAGGTGATGTGATGTGCTAGCCCTTATAGTTCCATAGTCAAAAGCACATGGGAAATCCCTGCCAAAGCTAGGGATGTGGCTTGTCAAAGTCAGAGGTGTGGCTGAAGATTGCCAGTACGTGGGGTGGAGCTTCAGCTTGAGCTCGTTTCTCAATGGCAAATTTGGTTACTGCAATAGAAATTTCAGAATAAATTTGGGAGAAAAATGAGAACTTGCATAATTTGGGGTGTTGGTGGACAGGTCGATGAAAGTGTCGACCCAATGTGCGGCGGCAGTGAAGAAGGCCAATTCTATGCTTGGGATCATTAGGAAGGGTATTGAGAACAAAACGGCTAATATTATAATGCCGTTGTACAAATCTATGGTAAGGCCACACCTGGAGTATTGTGTCCAGTTCTGGTCGCCGCATCTCAAAAAAGACATAGTGAAAATGAAAAAGGTGCAAAAGAGAGCGACTAAGATGATTACGGGGCTGGGGCACCTTCCTTATGAGGAAAGGCTACGGCGTTTGGGCGTCTTTAGCCTAGAAAAGAGACGCCTGAGGGGGGACATGATTGAGACATACAAAATTATGGATAAGGAGATGCTCTTAACACTCTCACATAACACCAGAACCAGGGGACATCCACTAAAATTGAGTGTTGGGTGGGTTAGGACAGACAAAAGAATATATTTCTTTACTCAGCGTGTGGTCGGTCTGTGGAACTCCTTGCCACAGGATGTGGTGCTGGGGTCTAGCCTAGACACCTTTAAAAGGGGATTGGATAAGTTTCTGGAGGAAAAATCCATTACGGGGTACAAGCCTTGATGTGTATGCGCAACCTCCTGATTTTAGAAATGGGTTATGTCAGAATGCCAGATGCAAGGGAGGGCACCAGGATGAGGTATCTTGTTATCTGGTGTGCTCCCTGGGGCATTTGGTGGGCCGCTGTGAGATACAGGAAGCTGGACTAGATGGGCCTATGGCCTGATCCAGTGGGGCTGTTCTTAGGTTCTTATGTTCAAAATGTCAATTGCTAGGAGTGCAGACGCTTATGTTACAATATGGCATTCATACTACCCAACATATGAACGTCTTGGGTAGCTGGCTTCAATAAACTATAGAGAAGCTATGCCGGAGTGGTGGGTAGATATATCTGCAGATAGGAACCATGAATTTTTAATAACCGGAGTCAAACTAGTTTGCATAGGTGAGAAATAAAAAAATTCAGATGGCACAGAGGATCGAGCTTTTCTGGGCATACCTGTGCACTTTCAAATTTCATATTTTTCTACTGCCCTTCCTCCAAGGAACTCAGGGTGATGAACATTTTTCCTCCCCAGCTTTGGTCCTCACACCAACCCTGTGAGGTAGGTGAGACTGAGAGTGAGTGACCGACTGGCCCAAGGTCACCCAGGAAACTTAGTGTGTGCTTCCCTTTCTCTCTCCTTCTATTCCAGACTTTGGGTTTTCCAGTACACATCCCAGAAATAATAAAGGATCGTCACTCCATTCCCACTTTTTAAATTTAATATAAATATTTTTGAGTTCTGCAGTAGACAATACATTTGCAATCTCCCCTCTGTATATAAAAATGCAGACTCAAAACAGGCATGATCATAGAATGCCAATGTGGAATCCCATTCATTAAAAAAAAATGAAAAATAAAAACAACCCCCTTCCCCTAGTGACTCTGGAAAACTGAAACAAACAAACAAAAAATAAAACATCCACGGCTGGTAAGGCAAAAGTAACAACAAGGAATAACTTATTTTTCATATACAAAAATTAAATCCCCCAAATCTTTCAGAGCTTCAATGGCAGAAAAATGTTGAACATTATCGCCACCTCCTGGTCGACTTGGCTCAGTGCAAGTGCCTCTCCACTGTTGGCAACCTTCAGTCTCGAAAGACTCTGGTATCATGCTCTGAATGGTGGTTCTGGAACAGCGTCTAGTGTGGCTGAAAAGGCTGATTCAGGAGTGACAATCCCTTCCACACCGAGAGCAAGTGCAGTCTGTCCCTGGTCTGTTTCCCTGGCTATGAGCCTTCCTTCTTTGCCTCTTAGCCTCAGACTGTTGGCCAAGTGTCTCTTCAAACTGGGAAAAGCCATGCTGCACAGCCTGCCTCCAAGCGGGCCGCTCAGAGGCCAGGGTTTCTCACTTGTTGAGGTCCACTCCTAAGGCCTTCAGATCCCTCTTGCAAATGTCCTTATATCGCAGCTGTGGTCTACCTGTAGGGTGCTTTCCTTGCACGAGTTCTCCATAGAGGAGATCCTTTGGGATCCGGCCATTATCCATTCACACGACATGACCGAGCCAACGCAGGCGTCTCTGTTTCAGCAGTGCATACATGCTAGGGATTCCAGCACGTTCCAGGACTGTGTTGTTTCAACTTTGTCCTGCCAGGTGATGCCGAGAAAGCGTTGGAGGCAGCACATGTGGAAAGCGTTCAGTTTCCTCTCCTGTTGTGAGCGAAGAGTCCATGACTTGCTGCAGTACAGAAGTGTACTCAGGATGCAAGCTCTGTAGACCTGGATCTTGGTATGTTCCGTCAGCTTCTTGTTGGACCAGACTCTCTTTGTGAGTCTGGAAAACGTGGTAGCTGCTTTACCGATGCGTTTGTTTAGCTCGGTATCAAGAGAAAGAGTGTCGGAGATCGTTGAGCCAAGGTACACAAAGTCATGGACAACCTCCAGTTCATGCGCAAAGATTGTAATTCAGGGAGGTGAGTCCACATCCTGAACCATGGCCTGTGTTTTCTTCAGGCTGATTGTCAGTCCAAAATCTTGGCAGGCCTTGCTAAAACGATCCATGAGCTGCTGGAGATCTTTGGCAGAGTGGGTAGTGACAGCTGCATCGTTGGCAAAGAGGAAGTCACGCAGACATTTCAACTGGACTTTGGACTTTGCTCTTAGCCTGGAGAGGTTGAAGAGCTTTCCATCTGATCTGATCCAGAGATAGATGCCTTCTGTTGCAGTTCCAAAGGCATGCTTCAGCAAAACAGCGAAGAAAATCCCAAACAAGGTTGGTGCAAGAACACAGCCCTGCTTCACGCCGCTTCGGATGTCAAAGGGGTCTGATGAGGAGCCATCGAAGACAACAGTGCCCTTCACTTCCTTGTGGAAGGATCTGATGATGCTGAGGAGCCTGGGTGGACATCCAATCTTGGGGAGAATCTTGAAGCGGCCATCCCTGCTGACCAGGTCGAAGGCCTTCGTGAGATCTCTGAAGGCTATAAAGAGTGGCTGTCATTGTTCCCTGCATTTCTCCAGCAGTTGTCTAAGGGAGAATACCATATCAGTGGTGGACCTGTTGGATCGGAATCCGCACTGTGATTCTGGATAGACGCTCTCTGCAAGTACCTGGAGCCTCTTTAGTGCAACTCGGGCAAACAGCTTTCCTACAATGCTAAGGAGAGAGATGCCATGGTAGTTGTTGCAGTCACCCCTGTCGCCTTTGTTCTTGTACAGCGTGATGATGTTTGCATCCCTCATGTCTTGAGGTACTCCACCTTCTCTCCAGCAGAGACAGAGGATTTCATGCAGCTCAGTGACGATGATCTCTTTGCAGCACTTGAGGACTTCAGCAGGGATGCTGTCTTTTCCAGGTGCCTTGCCAAAGGCAAGGGAGTCCAGGGCCACGTGAAGTTCTTCTAGGGTTGGTTCACTGTCAAGCTCCTCCAGCACAGGCAGGCACTCAATGTTGTTCAGTGCTTCTTCGGTGACTACATTTTCTCTGGAATATAGCTCAGAGTAGTGCTGCACCCAGCGTTCCATCTGCTGTGTCCGATCCTGGATGACCTCGCCTGTAGCAGACTTCAGAGGGGCAATTTTCTTCTGCGTTGGACCCAGGGCCTTCTTGATACTGTCATACATCCCCTTGATGTTGCCCGTGTCAGCTGCTATCTGTATCTGGGAGCAGAGCTGGAGCCAGTAGTCGTTAGCACATCTCCTGGCAATCTGCTGGTCTTTGCTGCGAGCAACTCGGAGGACCTGCAGGTTGTGCTCACTGGGACAGGCCTTGTATGCTGCTTGAGCTCTCCTCTTTTCCTCAATGACTGGTGTCCACTCCTCAGAGTGGGCTTCAAACCAGTCTGCCGTCTTGTTGGTCTTCTTGCCAAATATGGACAAGGCGTTGTTGTAAACGGCATTCTTGAAATGTTCCCATCTGTTGGATGCGTTTGCATCGACCGGGCCTGGAAGAGATTCCTCAAGCGCTCGTACAAATTCCTCCACTTTTCTCTGATCCCGGGTCTTGCTGGAATCAATGCGAGGTCTTCCTTCCTTTTTTGTGTGGTACAGTCACTTTGTTTGCAGTTTCACTCTGCTGCACACCAGGGAGTGGTCGGTGTCGCAGGCAGCACCCTGATAGCTGCGTGTGATCTTGATGCTGGGAAGGCTGGAGCGTCTGGTGAGAATCAGGTCGAGCTGGTGCCAGTGCTTTGATCTTGGGTGTCTCCAAGAGACTCCATGTTGGGGCTTCGTGTTGAAGAACGTGTTGCTGACACAGAGACCGTGATGACAGCAAAACTCTAGCAGGCGTTGGCCATTTTTGTTCATCTTCCCAGTGCCGAACTGACCTAAGCAAGTGGGCCACGAACTGTTATCAGCACCAACGCTAGCATTGAAATCGCCGAGGATGAACAATGGCTCTTTTACGGGGATCTTCTTGATAGTGGTGGCCAGATCAACATAGAATTTGTCTTTGGCTTCTGCTGGAGACAACAGTCGGTGAGAGTGACAGGTCCTGCTGATAACTGGAGCTGCAGGGACAAAATTCTTTCACTTCCCACAGTAGGTGGGATGATGGATTTCAGCAGGGTATTTCTGACCGCAAAGCCAACACCATGTTCCCTGGTTTCGTTTGGTGGTTTTCCCTGCCAGAAAAATGAGAAATTTCTCTCCTTGACAGATTCGGAATCTGGCAGCCTAGTCTCTTGAAGGGCGATGATGTCCATCTGCAGTCTGCTCAGCTCCATGTCGATGACAGCTGTTTTGCATGCATCGTCTATTACTTGCAGGTCATCAGAGAAGCCAGGTGTCATTGTCCTTACATTCCAGGTGCCCAGCTTTAGGGCAGGAGTTTTCTGTTTTCTGTTGCATGGTGCAGAGTTGTCCATCCGCTTGTCGGTTTTCACCCTAAACCCCACGCACCCCGTGAGGTTAACGGACCGTGGCGAGGCAACACCTTACTGGCTGGGGACTGCCCAGCGAGATGCAATTATCTCTCCCACCGTCGGAAACAGCCCCTGGCGTCACGCTCTACGGCAATCAAGGGAAAACTTATAACTGGTAACTGCTGCTTCCCGTGTTGTGCTGACACCATATGGCGAAGTTGGAGTATCCTCTCCAGTGGAGGGGGAAGAGAGTGGAGAAGAAAGAGAGGGGTTTGTGGTTATCAGGAAATTGAAGAGGGAGCAGTGGTGAGACAAACGGGTTGGTAGGGGGACCAGGTGGCTGGAGGAAGTAGCTGCCTTTGGGAGAGCTCCATCTCCACAAGGTTATTTTTCAAGTTTTTAGTGCCTTCTGTCCTAGGATTTGATAAGAAAAGATATTTTATATTTTGGCGGAGAGTCGGCTCTTTGGAATGCACCTCAATTGCATTTAATTAGACACTATCAGCCCTAATTTGTCAAACAAGATAAAGATTTGCTACAGCAGCCATCTTGAAGGGAAAGCCGTTGCTAGTAGCTTTTAACAACATTGCTACGTATAAAAACTGATTTTGCTGGAATGCAGAATTGTATGTTTAAAATTAACTTGAAGTGAAAGGAAAACAGCTCTCCAAACAAGAGTAGCCGGTTCTGTTTTTACAGTTTCAGTTTTATTTACACAAGTGCTTTAATTCCAACTTTCAAGATGGTGGTTACTAGGGCACAGAGTGCTCATTCTCCCACACAAGGGAATAAGTCCAAGTGTATTCAAAGGCTAACGGATGATTTTTGTGTTTCTTCTAAAGTAGGTTCTACTCATGAAAAGTCTTTTTTAAATGAAACTCTAAATGTCGATACAGCCGCTTCTCCAATTAGGAATGTGCATAGTGACCCTGCAGATAATAGCCTGTTTTACAAACCCTATGTGTTAGGGAAAACTATGACATGGACTTAGTAAATGAGGGGCTTGATACTTCACTTGATATTTCACTTGATACTGGAAATTGGTCTTTGGATCCTAATTGATTTCAGAAGCTGTTGTGGGATCTTATAATATTTCAGAAGACCCCAAAATGACTATACAAGATACTCCGGACGAAGTTTTTTCCCGTAATCTTACTGGTGCTAATGATGGACACTCTAGTTTTTTCTGCTCTCAGATGCGTGATCGATGTTTCCATATGGCTATAACGACTAAGGCAATATTTGAGAAGTTAAGTATGATGCATCAAGAAATTATGGGAATGAAAGCTTTATTACAACTCAATGTAAATTTAATAAGTGATGGAATTTTAAGAGCAGCTCCAACTATTGATCCTCTTAAACCCATTGGAGATCAGCAGACAGTGGATGTAACAACAATTGGAGTTAGAGATGTCAATGAAAGATCTAGCCGAATGGAGAAACAAGTTATGATCCCAAGAAGTCACGATTGTCAGCTGAATGATGCACAAGATAATTTGCAACCTTCCTTTGATTTCCAACCTTGTCAGGTTGGACTCAAGTATAATCAGGACTCAAGTATAGAAGAATTAAGATCAAATTTGACCTTTTTTAATAATGACCTCATAGTTATCGATGATTGGCATGATGAAGAAAATAATATTAGTCCCATTGCTTCTGCTACAGATAGGATTCCTGCACCGTCTTCTCAACTTTATTCTAAAGGTTTGATCCTTCCTTGTAGAGCAATGGAATATTCCTCTACCTTGGAGGCTGATCCAAATTCTAATGGTTATTACATTACTATAAATAATTGGCCCCTGGGTCGTCCAACTAATACATGGAGGTCTGCCAGAGAAGTTGAACAGACCATAAAGAAGATCCTGGGTGAGGATTGGAATGCAAAAGAGTCTTTTTTTTTTTTTGGTATTTGTCGATATCCAAATAATCCTGATATAAAATGGGGAAGAATTCTGTTAATTTTTAGCAATCTGGAACATGCACACCATTTCTGGGGACTATAAATTTGAGTTTATGCAAATATCTTTTAAATGGGGTCTGAATGATAAATTTGATAAAAATTTTCAGCCCCCTAGAAGGGAAAAAAAGGGAAGGTTTGTAGCTAAATATGCCTCATGGCAAGGGAAAAATAAATCAACTTCCCAGTTTAAGTCCAGAAATGACTTTGGAAAACATAGCGGGACAGCTAAGGACTTAATCAGACGAATTAGGGGACCGGAGCCTTGTCCCTCCTTTGTGACCTTTCCGAATAATATAGCCCTTAAACAGGTCTCGGATAAGTTATTCTGCAAAAGTAAATCATGCAGAATTGAGGAACCATTGCCTGAGAATTTTAAACCCTTGGGTTATTATAACTATCAAACGGTTCTGCGAGCCCCATTTTATGATAGGGATTGACCAGAATGGTGAAGGCCTCATACTCAGTCTATAAATCTTTTATCCTGGAACATTGCTGGCTGGCAAAATAAGTTAATTGACCCAGATATTACTCAGTATCTGTTATCCTTTGAAATTATATGTCTCCAAGAAAAATGGCTTACAGATTCTGAAAGCCCTTTTTTGCAGGGTTGTAATGTATGGCATATGTCTGCGGTCAAAGTTTCTTTTCAAAGAAGAGGGAGTGGAGGTTGGCCCTTTTTATTGCAGCTACCACAGGCCTGGAAGGCACAGAACTCACCTGTTTGTCTTCTAATTATTGGCAAGTTATACTGATTAAGGGATGCAGAAGGAGTTCTTGGATTTGTATAAATGTATATATTCCCCCGAGAATTGTGAACTCAGCAATTGTCATTTGGGATCCTTTTGGGGGTTTACTTGACACATTAACTGTTGAATATCCTAATATCCCCTTTATGATCTGTGGGGATTTCAACGCCAGAATCGGTGACAGTCTCAAAATGGAGTTGGCTTTTGGTATTGAGTCAGAAGTGAGTCATTGTCCATTTAGAGTGTCTTGTGATAAAATGATCAATAATTATGGTCGCTCTCTAATGAAGTTAATATTCCAATTCCAGCTCATTTGTTTAAATGGTTCCAATCTGGATAGCTCCAGAGGATACTATACATTCCTTAGGGATAAAGGGGCAAGTGTAATAGACTATATTTTTTGTTCAAATGTTCTGTTTGGATGGATAAACTGTATGGCAATAGGAGATAGAGCGGACAGTGATCATCTTCCACTTATGATGTCCTTTAACTGTAATTCAATTCATACAAGGGTGTTGACGAATACTACATTGCAAGGTTTGGAACAAGGAGTTAGAAGATTAAAATGGTCATTGGAGATTGATACAAGTGCTAGAGCCTTGTTGTACTCTGAACAATTACTAGAGAAAAGAAGGCAGGTGATACAGTCCCACTCTGATATAGGTGGGACTTACCAGCAAATTATTATGGCTCTTAGACCCGTAGTATCGGCTCCCTTTCAAAAGAACTCGAAGAAGGGCAATGATTCATGGTATGATAAAGAATGTATTATGCATAAAAAGCAGTTAACTAGAACACTGAGATATGCAAAAGTCGCTGCCAATAAAGAAGCTATGGAATGTTATTTGACTACTCGCAAGGCGTATAAACGACTTCTCCAAAATAAAAAAGAAAGGCTTTTATGTAGCAAATTGGAAGGCCCTGGAAGCTGCAACGAAAGAAAAAAATCAAATTCAATTCTGAAGTTTAATTAATAGAGGTTTCTTACATCAAACCAGAGGAATTGTAAATTCTATCTCACCTGTAACCTGGATTTCTCACTTTAGTTATATCTTTGGGAGTGAGATAGACTTTCCCTTACCATCAGTAGATATACCTAACTGCTCTGAATGGCCTCCGGTCTCATGTAATGAAACTGTACAATTGATTGAGATTATGAGGACAGGTAAGGCGCCAGGTGATGATATGATACCAGCGGAGATCTTTAAGTTGGACCTGCATTGGTGGTCCCCTATTTTTGCCAATCTTTTCACGTGGATTAATCACTTCGGTAGAGTGCCTTCCGAATGGTTAAATAGCATAGTGATACCTAGATATAAAAAGGGTGATCCTAAGGAACCCTCAAACTAGAGGCCTATCAGTTTAATCAATGTGGCAGCAAAATTATATGCCAGATTTTTATTGAATAAACTTATAGAGTGGGATAACACCCAGGCTATTATTCATCATGAACAGGCTGGATTTAGAAAAGGCAGGAGTACTATTGATCAAGCATTTATATTACATCATATTATATGTAAATACACCAAGCATGCTAAAAGATCTCTTTATTTGGCCTTTGTGGATTTTACATCAGCTTTTGATTTAATTGATAGAGAGAGGCTGTGGACCAAATTATCCATGACCAATATAGATAAACGCCTATTGTGGCTTATTGAGATATTACACAGCCAAAATACACTTCAAGTGCGATCAGGCAATTTAGGTTATTTGACCAAAAAGATCAAGGTCAATAGGGGGTTAAACAGGGCTGTATATTAGCT
Source organism: Tiliqua scincoides (assembly GCF_035046505.1). Taxonomy (NCBI): domain Eukaryota; kingdom Metazoa; phylum Chordata; class Lepidosauria; order Squamata; family Scincidae; genus Tiliqua; species Tiliqua scincoides. Next base: position 11,606,223 of record NC_089830.1, on the reverse strand, counting down.
CCTTTTTTATTTAACTTTTATGTAAATAATTTGATCCCACAAATGTCCTCTCTAGCTTTTTTTCCTCCTTCTATAGGAGATAGGAAGATTTCTATTCTGCTGTATGCAGATGATTTAGTTATGATGTCTCAGAATCAAATTGGACTTAAGAGGATGTTGTATAGATTTGGTCAACTTTGCAAGGAAGAGCATTTAAAAATAAATTACTCTAAAACTAAGATCATGATTTTTGGGAAGGGCTCTGTCAATCATAAATGGAAGCTTGATGGGCATGTTATAGAACAGGTAAATTCATTTAAATATCTTGGCATACAATTTTCAAAGAGTCTGACCTGGAAACAACATAGTGAGATGATTTTAATCTCCAGTGTCAGACAGATGGGTTTGTTAAAAAAAAATTTTTATGCTAGAGGCAGACAGTTAATTCCCCCACTGATTAAAGTTCATGAAGCAAAGATCTTACCTCATATGTTATATGGGGCAGAGTTGTGGGGAGACTCATTTAAGGGAAACTTAGAAGTCTTACAAAATAAATTTTTGAGACAAATATTAGGACTGTCTCCAGGCACTCCTGCGGTTCATATTAGAGCAGAGCTAGGACTGCCATCTTTAGCCATTAGAATGGACCTTGCTTACTTCCGATTTTGGAGAAGGATCAATGCTATGGAAGAGTCAGCTCTAGCAAAAGAATGCTAGAACGAACAGATGCTTATTGGAGGATGGGTCAATCAGGATTTTTTTAAGTTAAAGTATTTTAACCTGGAGTATGACAAGTTTCTGTGCCTGAGTCCTAAAGAGCTCAGGGAATGGATTTATGACTGGGAAACTTACCAAGACAAAGTTTCTTTATGGGAATCTCGATATTCGAGCTGGTATCCCCATATTAACATCCAGCATATGATGTCCATTTATTTTGAGACTCTGACTTACCCACAGTTAAGAAGAGCTTTTACTGAACTGAGATTTCAACAAATGCCTTCAGCATATTTAGAGGGTAGATATAAAAAAATTCCTATAGCAAAGCGCCTTTGTGTTTATGGATGTGGGCAGGTTGAAGATGTGTTACATTATTTACTGATTTGCCCCTTATATGGGAATCCGAGAAGCCGTTTTTTGGAACCAATAGTAAAATCCCTGTGTGGTTATTCCCCTGAACAATTAGTTTATTATCTACTTGAGGATTTACAATCAAATGTTACTTTTGCTGTGGCACATTTTGCCCTTGCGGCTAAAAAGATAAGATCGTGTTTTATTCAATTTGTTAATAACTGAGTTTTACTGTATGGCACTATTATACTAAAGTATATATACATTTTATAGATTTTATTTTTCTTTCCAAATGTAATGACCTATGGTTAAGCAATAAAGGATTTGATTGATTGATTGATAAATTTTGACAAACGGGATGCAGTGGGGAGGGGGAAGAGAGGGGTTTGTGGGTATCAGGAAATTGGAGAGGGAGCAGTGGTGAGACAAATGGGATGGAGGGGGGAGGGGGAAGAGAGGGTTTTGTGGGTATCAGGAAAGCCTAGCACCCATGCTTAGAGATTTCCCAAGATCATGCGTCTGGAGCAGAGTCTGGAGTCTTTCCTTTCTGGGCAAGTCTATCAGTGAGCAAAGAGCGAGAGAGTCCTGTAGTCCCATTGCCAACTCCGTGTCCTAGCACCATTTTGAAAGTGCTGAGCTGCTGGCTGCTTCCACTAGCGCTCTTGGCCTGGCAGCCAGCCACGTCCACCATTTTGAAGTCAGACCTAGACCAAGACTTCTTAATAAGCCATGAAAACTTGTTTCCAGTTTCAGCAGAGATGTGCCTTTGGCTGTCCAAAATCCACTTTCACGTCCTGACGTGGAGGTGGCTAAAAACAGTTTCCTCTCACGCTCCCCAAGAGAGATGGACCTGGCTACAGATGAAGATGACTTACAAGCAGGCTATTGGCCATCTTGACAGCAACTCTGCGTTGCTAAGCTAGCCTGGCAGCCATCTTCCCCGGAGGATGAGAATGGCATGTCTCAGCCCAGGTCTTCGGCACCGAGTCTATCTGGCTGTTTTGGAGTCCATTAGCCACATGAAGTGTCCGCTCCCTGTTCTCTCCCTTCTGAAGACGACCGGAGGTTGGCAGGGGTCAGGCACGAGTCATACGTGGGTCTGCATGCGTTGGTGGGCAGGGCGCCCATAGTTGGACTGCTGGGACAGGGAGGTATAAGAGAAGCGGGAGCAGCCCAAGGTCTTACTGGCCTGGTCCGACTGCTCATACCCGCTCTCGGCCTTCTCGTAGCTGCTGGGCTTGACGTAGCTGGTGAAAGCCCGGCTGTAGGGGGCTGTGAGGTAGGCCGTCCCGCTGTACATGCTTTCCTGAGGGAAAGGTCGCTCGTGTGGGTCATAGGCTGCACGAGAGCCTGGTGTACCCAGGGTGTACCGGTGGGCATACTCATACAACTTGGGCTGGACCGGCCCAGCGGAAGGGTAGAGAGAAGATGCCCCAAACAAAGGTCGGATGGTTGGCGTGTACTCAGAGAAGCTGCTTCCTAAACATTGCTCCTCATGGGCGCGGACCTTGTAGTAGCCATTGGTGGGATCCTGGGGAGGACAAAGACAGAAATGCCAATGAAGCAAGGTTAAGGTACCACCAAATTATTTGGAGGGCCGATTCACAGTGTGGTGCAATGGTTAGAGCATTGGACTACAACAAGGGAACCCCAGGTTCACCTCCCATAGCTGCTTTAGGAAAGAATGAAAAGAATGGACCAGTTATGGAGAAGTTCACAGGTAGGCCTCTTTGCCGTCAGGTGTGGTGGGCACTAGGTTAGACAGCATTAAGAGAGCATTAGACCCACTGCCCACAAATCTGCTATCCTAACTATTAGTGGAGAACAGAACTTTTCTGTTTCAAAGGCAGGATGCCAGCAGGTACCACCTGCTGAGGAAAAGATGCCAGGGATGATGTTCGTGTTCTAAAAACACTGGGAAGGCAGGGTATACATGTCTTAAATCAATGAATAAATGTCACCATCACACCCTGCTTTTGAGCATGTCGATTCATCTGGTTGGCACTTGTGGAAAGAGAAGGACCTTTTGGCATCACCCAGTAAGGCCACACATCTCTGGGGGTTCAAAGTGTACATTACTGTACACATCTTTGCTGGACCACACTGACTTAGAGCCTCAGTTTGGGTGGATCTACTGTGAGTCTCCCACACTCCCAGTTGAGCTCACCTTCAGTTCTTGGCTCCCCGTCACCATGGGCTCCTTGCCATCACCCTCTGTCTCACTCGTCCGGCTTGGGCTGCTATCGCTCGTGGTGATCTGCACAAGGATATCTGCTTTGGAGAGCTGCGCCCCCCGCTTGGCTGCAGGATTTATGGACAGACAGAGGTGTGAGCTGAAAACTTGGTCTTCTACAGGATTTCACTCCAGGGGATTTAAACAATGACATCTGCGCACATTCCAGATCTTGGAGAGCTCTGGGATGGGCATGAGAAAACACCAGGAAGTGGCAAGATGCACTGAAGCCCTTCTCTGATCTATCCCTATGTAGATTGGGTAGCATTATTCAATGGAGGCATGGGTGGATCCATATCCCCTTGGGCAGCTAGCTGGGAGAAGAGCAGGCCCATATATCTGCTGTTCGCAAGCTCCACTGGTGCCACCATTCCACCCACTGGTTTTCCCAAGAAACCGTGCAGGGGCAAGTGTCTGCGGGACCCCAGGAAAACTGCTCAAATGGTTGCATCTGGAGCCGCCGTCCGTAGCAGGGAGATGTCAGGCCAATGGAAAAGGAGGGGGAGAGGCTTTGAAGACCAGGTGGGGATATTCAGTGGGCCTAACCAAGTCCACAGACCAGAGGAGCTCAGAGGAAGAGGGAATAACCCTGCCTCTATCCAGCATTCTGACAATGCAGCCTTAACTATAGGCTGGCAGCAAACAGATCATTTGATTTTGTACCCCAACTTTCTCCCCAAAGTGACTCAAGGATTGGTGACGTGGGCTGCAGCTCAGGGGCACAAGGCCCCACGTAATTCCTGGGAGGGCTGAGAACGGCTGGTTGGCAACCTTCAGTCTCGAAAGACTATGGTAGAAGCCTGCAGCACCCAGTATTCCCAAGCGGTCTCCCATCCAAGGATTAACCAGGCCTGACCCTGCTTAGCTTCTGAGAATGACACCTCACCTTTCCCACAGCGCTTCCGTCGGTAGCAGAAAGAGATGACAACCACCAGGAGCAGGAGAACAGCAACCCCGGAGGCAGCTAAGCCCCCCATGATCAGGACGGACGAGACCTCTGCGGGGAGAATTCATGCCTTTAATTACTGGCATTTGATTTCATGCCATCTTAAATGATACCTTGTGCTTTCTTCTGGTTGGGGACCAGAGCACGAATGCAAGTCAAAAATGGACGGGTGTCAAAGCACAGACTTAGCTTGAAAATTTATTTTGGCCAGCAAAAAAACATAACTTTTTTGGTTGCAATCCTACCCTGCGCTGGAACAGGCAAGCCAAGAGGCTTGCGTTGTATCCAGCACAGGACAGGGGCCCAAGGCGGCCCAGCCAGAGGCAAGAGGAAACTTTTCCCCTTACCTCCGGGTAAGGTGACTTTTCCCCTATGGGTCTCCTTGGACTTCTGCCACCTCCTGAGGTAGCACAAGTCCAAGGACAGCGGAGTGGCTTGGAGCTGCTCCAAGCTCCCCGGGAATGGGGGTTGGGATCCAGCATAAGCGCTGGATCCCAGCCCCGCCTCCCGCTCCCCACCTGCCCACCGCCGCCCTCCCCCCACCCAGGAATGCCTCCCTCCCCACCTTCCTTCCCGCCCACCCCAGAGGCTTGCATCAGCCCAGGCTGAACACAGCTGAAAGAGCAAAGTCATGAACGTCAAGTGCAGTGATTCCCAAACTGAGGCTCCCTGGGAAGCCATGGAATCCAGCCAGGGGAGATGCAGAATCCTGGTGAAAATCTGCCACCCTATACACTATAGGATTGTAGCCCTAATGGGGAGCTGTGGCCAATGGCCCAGTAGGTCAAGGGAACTGCTAGTTGGAAAGGTTTGGGAACCACTGCCCAAGGGGGGATGAAAGTCAAGGTCATGTTGTGTCACATCAGTATTCTGCCCTCCCCCTCCAGGACCTCAGTCTCAAGCTGGAGATTATCCCCTTTTCTTCTCCCAACAATCCCTGCCAAAGTATGCTGTACAGAGAGACAGTGGCTTGCTAAGGTGAGTTTCACTGCTCTGCTGGGCTCTGCACTTGGATCTCTCTGCTTTGAAAACAGGAGATCTGGCGGGGCCCCAGTGAGTTCACCATGAAGCTTGTTCCTGGTGAAATTAGTAGAGGGGGATGGGGAATCTTACCTTGGCGGCATAAGCTGACGGTAGCGGAATGTGCGCCAAAGCGATTCCATGCGGTACAATTGTAGGCCAAGGTGAAGTCGCTGTCATGCGTTGGGTCGATCAGCAAAGCAGACAGCACCCCTTGGTCGGTCACCATGGTGTCCACCGTGAACCGATCTAGCGAGCCAGCATCCAGCACCCATTCACCCCACGACCAGGCCTGTTGCAAAGAGACAGGAGGGCAAATCAGAAGCCTGGACAGGTAGAAGATGATGGCTGCAATGCTAACCACACTTTCCTGAGAGTAAGCCCCAGTGAACAAAATAGGACTTACTTCTGAGTACACCTGGTTAGCCTCGTGCCCGATGGGTACCAAGCCCAAGGATCGACTCTAGACGCTACGGGGACGATTGGCCATTCAGAACCTTCCAAGGTTTTGTGGGAAAATCTAAACTAGGGATTCTTAACCAGGGTTATCCATACCCTTTGGAGGTACCAGAACCCAATGAGGGAGGTATGGGACTCAGGCTGCAATCCTAACCACACTTTCCTGAGAGTAAGCCCCATTGAACAAAATAGGACTTACTTCTGAGTAGACCTGGTTAGGATTGTGCTCTCAATCTTGTTGTTAGATTAGGTGATTAACTATTACCATTATTTATATGGATCAGATTATTAAGTATCACCACTGTCAATGCAGATTGAGGCATTCTGATCCTTGCTATCCATATGTAAAGTAGAACCCCGCTGCTGACAAAATAGTGGTACCTAATAGGACTGGTGATGATGCTGATTCCTACAGACTAGTGAAGAAGGTATGGGGACACACTGGGCAATCTATGGGGGGTGGGGGGTCTGTAATAGTAAAAGGGTTAAGAACCCTGAACTAAGCAGTGTGGGTTTAAAATCATGGGTTCAATAACTCTACATTCTAACTACTTTGGCACACATGCATTCCACTTTTTCATCCAACTTCACAAATAACATCTGGTTTCTTTTGCATATGACATACCCTACTGCCTTTCCAAAGACTGGGGCTGGCCTTCTGAGGTGAGGGGAGGTTGTACACAGCCTGCCCAGGCCTCAGAAGGTCTTTGAAAAGCACTTCCAGCTTTGCTTGAAAACCAGGGGTGCCTTCAGGACTCCAGAAGGTCTCCAGGAGGCTTTATGAGGTGCAGGGACACTGCAGGCTACCTCCTCGCACCTCAGAAGGTCAGCCAGAGTCTTCAGAAAGACATTTTGTGAAAACCTGGAAGTGCCTCTCCAAAGGCTCTGGCTGAACTCAGAAGACCTCCTAGACACAACTTCCAGTCATGCCTGGGAGGTCCTCTGAGGTCCTCCAGTGGTTGGCAACCTTCAGTCTCGAAAGACTATGGTAGAAGCCTACAGCACCTGGTATTCCCAAGCGGTCTCCCGTCCAAGTACTAACCAGGCCTGACCCTGCTTAGCTTCCGAGATCAGATGAGATCAGGCATGTGCAGGGCAACAGTTGCTGCTCCAGTGTGGGCTTGCAATCCATGTTGAGACAACTCCATGGATAAGGAGGACCATCTGGTACATTCAGGTCTGGTTAAGGCATGAGGGTGGAGGGCAAAGGCGAGTCAAGCACTTACAATCCTGTCGGGGGGTGGGACGCTCCCCACCAAACACTCCAGCCGTGCCTTGGCCCCCACTGCAGTCTACAGGCTTGGTTCCGCGCCGATAATGGGCGGCCCTGAGGAAAAGACAAAAATGACGGATGCAATCAGGTCTGGTCAGATTTCCGCCAGGCTCACTGCAATAGGTTGCTGTGCATGACCTGGTTCCAAGACCCCTCACCATTCACAGCTAGTGCCTTCTCAGCCACTCCAATGCGTGGCACAATTGCTTTGCAGACGTACATGCCGGCATCTTCCTGCGTCACAGCCTTAAGGTGTAGCGCGTTTCCATTGCTCAACACCTGTGGGTACAAGTGAATTCAGATTTATTTACTGAAATGAAGGGATCAGTGCTCTTTTTCCAGCCCAAAAAAGGATACCCGGCCTCAATTATCTAATCAGGGAACAGAACATCCTAAACTGAAGGCCTGTTTGGACAGAAGGGCTTCACAATTTTTCTGAGGATTCAAAGTGGGTGGGTCTCCTGGTGCCACAACCAAAACTGTGTCCTGTGTGTTCACCAGGCTCAGTTCAGGTGGGGAGGAAGGCAGAAAGGGGTGCCCCCCGTTGACCTTGGCAGACAGTCAGAATAAAGCAAAGGTTCTATATCTCTCTTACTACCACCATGGTCTTCCACCTGGCCCACTGTGCTACGAGACAACAGGAGGGGGTAGAGGTTGGTGTTCCCAGATTTGTGTTTGGTAAATTACACACAACTTGGGAACCTGAATTCCTTCTTGGTCCAGGCTAGGGTGAGAGGTGGACTCCCCGCCCAGGTACAGGTGAAAGAGGCATCAGAACCAACACCTACAGTTAGGGGCTTGGGCTGGGAGATAAGGTGGGCTCCAACTGCAGGAAAAAAGAGGAAAACAGGGGTTAGGGGGGCCCATCGCTCAGTAGTAGAGACCTGCTTTCCATGCAGAAGGTCCTAGGAGTGGATTTTCTTTTTTTTCTTTTAAAGACAGCGCTTGCCTTCTTTGTGAATGGCTTTTTGGTTGACAAGCAGTTCATTAAACATTCTTCTTAAAATCTGCAGTTTTATACACTGTTGTCTTCAATAGTGTGAATGAACGTGTGTTTATGCATGTATTAAATAGTTTGTTTTCAAAAAATTTGTATGTAGATACACATCTGCCTGTGCTGCTTCATACAAGTACTTATAAAATTAATTGGGGGTAGCTTTATAGTCAATTAAGGGTCTTGATCCGTGTGCATAATATAAAAAAACAAATTAAGCATGCTTTCTTGCTTCAGAAATGGTTATTTTTACTCATATGCAAATTGATGCAAAGGTAACGGATATATTAGTCACCTCGCTCTAATTGGGTGCAAACCCAGCTGTGAATGTGTCAAAAATATGGCACAAATGCCTAATTTTACCACGATGATGGTCGCAGGTTGGAGGCCTTTGAGGTCTACCTGCTGGAACGGCAAGTGGGGTTACAGGAGAGAAGATCCTGGCGGGGGGAGCCCCACATCTGACCTGCCCACACTCAGTATCTGGCACCAATCTGGCACCAAGGTCACCCTCGTCATCTCCTTGTCCATCCTCCTCTTCCAAAGTGTTCCCACCTATCCCAGGATACACAGACCCAACCTGCCTCCTTCACTTACAATGCACATCCACCAGTGTGCTGCCGACGGCATTCGAGCCCTCGCACGACACGGGCTCCATGAAAAACGATTGATCGACTATCGCCGCATAGCTGTCCCCGTTGGCCTCCGGAATGGGCACACCTCCTTTGGCCCACCTGCGAAGGCATGCACTGGCATCAGAGGAGCCCGGCTCATTGCAATCCCCAAAGCTGCCAGTAGAGGGCATCGCAGCAACATCACTATTGCTGTGTGATCTCTGGGAGGTTGGAGTCTGTTGGCCTTTTTACCTGTCGCCTGTCAGCTCCGGGTTGGAGGTGGCCGTGCAGAGAAAGCTCACTTTGCCACCCTCGGCAACCGTTTGCGGCTGCACCGACAGCATGACGACAGGGGGATCTGCAAGAAAGAGGAGCAGAGAGGCTGAAAACTCAAGAAGGGGGACAGAACCCACACCAATGTGCCCATCCCATCCCAGATCTACTCAGGCCTGGCCTATGTATTAGCTCCTACCCCTACATTTGCCTCCACTCACCCATTCTTGCCCTTCTCTCTCCCTCTTTTTTGCCTTCCCTATCATCTTGCACTGTAAGCTCTTTGGGGCAGAGAACTTGTCTAAGACGCAACTCAGCAAGGTGCCAGGGGATCAGATGTTGAGGTATGAATAATAATGGAAGGTAACCCACATTCCGCACCAAGAACAAACACAAACACAGTCTCATTTATGCAAATATATTTGCTGACTTGGGCAAGATTGATCTGGCGGCTGCTGCTGATCACCTCGGGGAGAGACAAGGGCATTGAAGCGTCACCTCCAGACCCCTGAAATTCCCAATTGATCCTCCCCCAATTATTTGCACTGAGGCAGGCTACATGCAGGAAGGGGCTTGCGTGAATTCTTCCAGACAGGATAAATTTCACGTACAGAATAAGCATGTCAGGGCAAAGGGGTCTAGCATAGCTAGAACCAAGCCACTTTTCTATGTGCATGGATTTGCTTTCTTGCTACCAAGAGGCATATAAGCACATGTGCCCGCACCTGGGGAGATAAGACCATTGTACACTTCGCTGAGCTCCTTGAAGGAACGATGGCAAGAAATGTCGTATTATGTATCTGTCCCCAGAAGTAAAAATTGAATCGTATGCACAATCACGGAAGAGAGTCTCCTCTGTAGTGCAGCAATTTTCAGTGCTTTTCTTTGCACGACACTCTATGGCAGGGGTTCTCAAACTTCTCAGGAGTAAAATTCCCAAGGTACGTTCTTGTAGGAGAGGCAGGAACAGAGCCCAGGTTGATTGCAACCCACTTCTTCTGATTGTGGAGTCACCAATTTGGACTTGGACAGAAAGGCAGAATTGGGGAAAGGAGGAAGCACCTGCTTCACGACTGTCCTGCCAGTCATCCCAGGGGTGTTCATACTGGTGTATGAGAAGGACGCTCAACGGTGAATGTCTGGGCCAAGACTTTCCTCCCTATACCTTTGTGAATGGCCTGAGGCAGGGGGAGGTCCTCTCATCCAAGTTTTGGGGTGCAATCCTATCCTGCGCTGGTACAGGCAAGCCAGGAGGCTTGTGCTGCATCCACGCAGGATTCTGGCCAGAAGCAGCTTAGCCAGAGGCAAGGGAAAATTTTTCCCTTTACCCCTGGGTAACAGCTGCTGGCCAGTATGGGTCTCCTTGAATTTGTACCACCTTTGGCCCACCTGCGAAGGCATGCACTGAGCCCGGCTCATTGTAATCCCCAAAGCTTCCAGTAGAGGGCATCGCAGCAACATCACTATTGCTGTGTGATCTCTGGGAGGTTGGAGTCTGTTGGCCTTTTTACCTGTCGCCTGTCAGCTCCGGGTTGGAGGTGGCCGTGCAGAGAAAGCTCACTTTGCCACCCTCGGCGACCGTTTGCGGCTGCACCGACAGCATGACGACAGGGGGATCTGCAAGAAAGAGGAGCAGAGAGGCTGAAAACTCAAGAAGGGGGACGGAACCCACACCAATGTGCCCATCCCATCCCAGATCTACTCAGGCCTGGCCTATTTATTAGCTCCTACCCCTACATTTCCCTCCACTCTCCCATCCTTGCCCTTGTCTCTCGCTTTACCCCTGGGTAACAGCTGCTGGCCAGTATGGGTCTCCTTGAATTTGTGCCACCTCTGGAGGAGAGCGCAGTGGCTTCAAACTGCTCCGTTCTCCCTGGGAACGGGTTGGGATCTGGCATAACTGCCGGATCCCAGCCCAACTATCTCTCTCTGCCCGCCCATCCCCACCCACCCCCGGGGCTGTCCACTGCTCACCCACACCCCACCCAGGAATGCCTCTGTCCTGCCTCCTCCCTGACGCCCCCTGCCTCCCCCACGCCTACCTTTCACTCTTGCATCGGCCCACCCAGGCCATCGCAAGACTCAGCAGGGAAGCCGCCACAGAGGCTGGATTCAGCCTCCATGTGTTAGCGCATCTCCTTGTGGCTTCTGGCACGTTAGCGACCCTCCCGGGCCAGCGCAATAAACTTGTGGCCCAAGGCACGGTTAGGATTGTGCCCTTTGTCTCTTTTAGGGGTTTAGCCAACTCTTGCTTCTGAACATCCACGGACCTTCCCAGCCTTCGTCAAGGGCTCTGCTCTGACCATCAAAAAGGAAATGGGAGATCTTTGTGCTCCTAAGACAAGCCCAGGAGCACAGCCAGAGAAAAAGGTGGCAGCAGTGCTGCTTAGCAGTCTGTGAAACAAGAAGAGCCAATCAAGCTCCAAGTGTGCTTTGAAAAATCTGCCGGCTCACCTGGTGAACTACAGGAGGGAGAGAAGGGACGGAAGACTGCCGCTGGGCACAGGTGTCAGCTTCCGTGTGTCATTTGCAGGGATCCAATTGAGATCCAGCAGGGAGCTCCTGGAAAGATGAGGAATGATTTTATTCATTTGAAGAATGGAAGAAGCATATGCTGTTAGAGTTGGAAGGGAACTTGAAGAGCAGGGGCAAGCCAGGGCACAGGCCCCGCAATGGGGCTACTCAAGTCTGCGCTGGCTGAACCGCCACTTTGCAGCCTGACATGGAGGAAAGAATCTTCACCAGTCCCACCCCTCCCTGGGACTGTCACTCCTGCACCCCGCCCCGGAATGCCTTCCCCCTCCCCAAAAACCTGCACCACCACCTGGGGTCGTGACTTACCTTTGGGTGCACTCTTGGCTCACAACAGGAGAGGCAGCTGAACGCTTTCCACATGCGCTGACTCCGGCGCACCCTCGGCATCACCTGGCAGGACAAAGTTCCAAACAACACAGTCCTGAGAGATGCCTGCATTGGCTCGGTCATGTCGTGAGAATGGATGATGGCCGGATCCCAAAGGATCTCCTCTATGGGGAACTCCTGCAGGGAAAGCGCCCTACAGGTAGACCACAGCTGCGATACAAGGACATCTGCAAGAGGGATCTGAAGGCCTTAGGAGTGGACCTCAACAGGTGGGAAACCCTGGCCTCTGAGCGGCCCGCTTGGAGGCAGGCTGTGCAGCATGGCCTTTCCCAGTTTGAAGAGACACTTGGCCAACAGACTGAGGCAAAGAGGCAAAGAAGGAAGGCCCACAGCCAGGGAGACAGACCAGGGACAGACTGCACTTGCTCCCGGTGTGGAAGGAATTGTCACTCCCGAATCGGCCTTTTCAGCCACACTAGACGCTGTTCCAGAACCACCATTCAGAGCGCGATACCAGAGTCTTTCGAGACTGTAGGTTGCCAACACCCCTGGCATCTCTACTTGGCGCTGAGGCCCAGGGCTCATGGACATTCCTCACTGGGTGATGTAGATGTGCCTTATAGTACGTTTGTGACACCCAGTGCCATTGCTCGGAGGGTTTAGGATTGGGCTCTTATTTCAAACCCCTGCTCAGTGCACGGCCACTGATCACCTAACTCAGTAATGGCAACCAACACTGTCTATATTGTTTTGCTTTTTAATTCATTTTTTTCTTTGTTGGTTTGCTTTTTAGAGGCAAGGAAGGCAGGATAGAAATGTTTAAAAGTAAATTTAATAAGAAAACAAATTACCTCATAAGAGTGAGGCAACACAAAGATAAAAACAGCAGATAAAGTGGCAGCACTAAAACCATCTATTCTAACCCAGTTAAGCACCTTGCAAAATAAAAATGGTTATTGCCTGGTACCCAATCAGACAAGGTAGAAACCAGATGAGCTTCCATTGGGAGAGCATTTGACAGGTAGGGCACCACAGCCAAAGAGATCCTCTCAGCAGAAGTAGCCCACCCCACCTCAGCACAGATGGCACCCAAGGTGTTCAGAGAATGACTGCCCAAGGTGACCCTCTTCCATGATCAGACTAGGGAGCGGATGATCTTGCAAAGAGTAAGGGAAACAGGAGGGAATTTGGCAGAGGCAGACAGAGAGACAGTGCAAAAGAGAGGCAAAGAAATAAAGAGAAGAAGGAAAAGGGTGAGCAGAGGAGACCAAGGCCAACAATTCCTTGCACGAAATCATTTGTGTCAAAATCTTCCTTGTGCTGCTGAATCAAAGGGTCTTCCCTCTTTTCTTCTGTCTTTTGTTAAGAGAGTATTTAGCTTCAGGGCTCAACTGAAAATTGTATTTTTTAATTAATTAATATGTCAATTTTCACACTCTGCCAGGTGTTTAGATGGGCATTTTTTATTTAGACTCTCAGGAGTCTGAATTCCAGTCAAGACTTTAGGAGCTAATGAAGTATTATGCTAATATGTGATATGCTCCCTTCTGTGACAGACAGAAAGCACCTAGTGACACCAGAACACTCATTCCGACACTGCTGAATTCCAGGGCCTAAATCTGGTTTCTACTTCCACATCAGCCATGGTCATGATTCTGCAGGTATTTGACTGATTGCGAATTCAAAGCACATACTGTACTCACCAGATCTTCCCTGTAGTATTCTGGGGGGTGCTTTCCAGTTGGCAAACACAGCCTGGCACAGTGGCACATAAAGCCCTGGATGCCTTTTTTGCTGTGCTTGATGAAGACCCGCTGTAAAATGGCCTTGGTGGCAGCACCAACCACTTTGCCTTCCTCATTGACATCCCTGCTTTCAAGACCTGAATGGGTGAGAGAGAAGGCCAATCAATCAGAGATGCCTGCTGGACCTTTTTCTTCTTTTAACTACAAAGTCTGTTTTGTTCTCTTATTTGTTTGTGCCTATCTCCATGCACGGGAAATCCCCTTTTCTTTCCAACTTCCTCAGTCCATCCCAAGCCACCACTGCCCTCTCTGCTTTTTGACCTCTCTATCTAACTGTGCCTTATGAGTGGGCAGAAAAAGACAGCTTCACGTAATTTTTATTTATTTTTTCAATAGATTTCTATCCTGCCCTTCTCCAGAACAACAGGAAGTCCAGGGTGGGTCACAATCACAAATTAAAATTCCAGAAAAAAACAAATTACAATGAACTTAAAAATATATCAAAATACAATAAATAAATCATGAAGTTTAAACAACCCCCCCCCCCAATAAGGTCAATAGAAAATCAAAACAAAATCAACAGGTACCAAGGTACACAATAATTGTGCACTGTTTTTGTTCCCCTCCCCCTAAAAAATGTGTATTTGAATGTAAATTGTGATGAAAGAGAAGGGTTAAAAGGACTCAAAGCCTAGCAGTTAGTGACGGCCCTTGATCTCTTGCTGTCCACTCTATTCTTCCTATTGGTCCGTTTGGGATTAACTGGGAAAAAATGATAGCTTTCTCTGCCACCTAGGGAGCTGAGTCAGAAGGAGGCTACCTTGGGGACCCTCCCTCCTTGGTGAACAGAGAGCCCCAAAATCTAGTGGGTTCCTTTTCTTCTGGAAGTTAAAACAGTCATGTAATGAGATTATCAGAGACCAGTGATGAACCTGCTCCCTCCTGGATGAACTTGGACCACAAAATCCTTAAAAAATATAGGGAGTTTATGAAAGGGCAAAGCTGCACTCCTCACTTACACATGAAGTAGGCAGGAAAATCTTCTGCTCTTAGGAAGCTCCCATTAATATGAGCCAGGTGTCCTAGAGAGACAGTGGAATAAATAGGAAGTTACTCTTGGAAAACCAACCTGAATCAGTATTAGCTTATGAGGGAGTGCTCTGAAGTGGTTGTAAAGTGCCATGAGACCTCTGGAGAGACCCATCTTGAAGGACAGCTTCAGTGCTCAGGGGATGCCTTTTGGGACTTCCTTCATGGTGTTGCCATCGACAATGGACGGAATGTTGATTCTTGGACTGTCAAGACAGCACCTAGGACTGCCAGAGATCTCCCTAGGTCAGTGTTTCTCAAACTGTGGGTCAGGACCCACTAGGTGAACCGAGAGCCAATTTCAGGTGGCTCCCCATATCATTTCAATATTTTGTTTTTACTATATTAGACTTGATGCTACCATTTGGGGAAATGTGACAAACTTGTACTTTTTACAGGCTAGAATGTAACACAGTAAATGGGACTTACTCCTGGATAAGCACGGGTAGGATTGCAGCCTATGACTGTGAAAACGTTTCCTGCTTATTGAATGCAAATCTTAGAGAACTTTTATAAAATGATGTATAGATGGTGTCTGACTCCAGGTAAACTGGCAAAAATGTATTAATATACCAAATAGATGTTGGAAGTGTACAAGACAAGAAGGAATGTTCTACCATATGTGGTGGACTTGTACAAAAGCAAAAATATATTGGACTTTGATACACCAGCAAATGCAGTTGACATTTAAGGTAAATTTACAGATGAAACAAGACACTATTTTGTTGGGAATATTGGATGATTCAATTCAGAAAGACTATGAAACTATGTTTTTATAGATGACAACTGCTGCAAGAATATTGTATGCCAAATACTGGAAAGTTCCAGAGATACCTGTAGTGGAAGAACACTGGCTAAAGGTATTGAATTTGACAGAAATGGATAAACTTACAATACTTCTTAAAGATAAGCCAGTAAAAACTTTTATGGACAATTGGAAACCATTCATGGACTTCCTGCGCATTGAAGGGAGAGTGGGTCAAATAATCTATGGCTTTGATGAGTAGATAGGGGATTTAACTTTTATGTTTTTCTCATTTTTCTTTTTCTTTTGAAAATGTACATTTTAAATAAGTGTAGATTGTTTAAGATGTGATGACTAACTTTTTTGTATGATTTGTAGTAATAGAACAAAAAAATGTAGTTTGAGATCTCCACACTTGCCACACAACTTGTAATATCTTTATTCTTTTTAATTTGTTTGTATTTGCATTTATTAAAAGAAAGAAAGAAAGAAAGATTTTCCTGCTTGATGATGTCACTTCAGAACATCATTTCCGGTGGGTCCTGATAGATTCTCATTCTAAAAAGGAGGTCCTGGTGCTAGTAGTTTGAGAGTCACTGCCTTAGGAGGTTGTGAGCTGAGACCAGTGTTCTCCCTGTGGGGCACATGTACTGTACCGAGAGGCAATAAACAAGGGGCATCTTTTAAGCATTAGGACCCACTTTTTTAAACGATACTCTATCAGGACCCACTTAGGTTTACCAGACTTTAAAAAAAGAGGTCTAGAAAGAAAAATCTATTTATTTATAAGGGATAATAACCAGAAAAAGACCCTGAAATATTTATCTCCCTATATTTACACGTGCTTGCAAACTGCAGCAGTTGGGCTCTTTGTAGGGTAATATGTAACTACAGTATCTGATTTTTGAATAGCCTCAGGGCTTGAGAAAATAGCTCAGCGGTTCTCAAACTCACTGGGAGTCCAAGAACTGCTTGTAAGTGGCAGGGACTGAGAGAGGGGATGTGCCCCAGTGGCGCCGCAGTGGTAGTGGTGCCGCAGGCACCCAGAGGCTTGCGTACCTGAGGGGGTCTGCCAGCCTTGGAGAGGGTCCGAGAGGCCTGCAGCTCTCTCTGCGGGTCTCCCCCAAGCTTCATTTCACTCCGATCTGAAGATTGGAGTGACTTTTGGTTTACTGTGGCACTGCTGGGGCATCCATTACTAGGTCACTCCCCTTAAGGGGAAATGACCCGTTTTATGTTCCTACATAAAACCCACCAAACATCAGGTCACAACCAACCAGTGGGTCCTGACCCACAGTTTGGGAACCACTTGTAGAAACTATTCTTGTAGAGAAGCCAGTGGTCCCCTGTTCCTGGCACTGGGTTCTAGTTTCTGCACCAAGAGACCTGTTGAATCAAAGGGACTTCTCTGTTCAGTCACCCAGATATCACAAGTTCTCGCACAGCCAAATGCTGACCTAATGTTTTTTAAGCCAAAATACACTTTTGCCAAAATACAAACAAGCAAAAATCGTCTCCAACAATTAGGATGGTTTTCAGGGGTGCTCTGCAGTTTGGGAGGATCTGCCAGGTGAAAAAGAGGGGGTGTCTTTGAAACAGTCACACTGCTTATTGGATTAGAGAAACGGGTGGGGGCTGATGTTCAGCACTGAAGTGAGGGATGCTCCTTGACTTACCCACAAAGCAAGCTGCCACCTTGAATATTGCTGCCTCCTTCACACAAGGATGGAACACACAGCTCAGAGCAGCACCCCTAATGAGATCTGGGCTGTAGGTCTTGGTCTTGCAGAAAATAACAATGAGAACTGGCATCAGGCATATTTGTGCAAAGGGAACACTCTGTACTGATCCTACCACCCTTCTATCACAAATAAACTAGTGAAACCCATGAAGTTGGATGTAGACTAAGCAGACCTGGGTTCAAATCCATGCTCATCTATGAATTTCACTAGAGGACTATGGGACAACGAACATCATACTACCTTATAGTGTGATGTGGAAATTCCCCATGGTATATGAGAAAATTTATACAGGTTGAGTCTTGGCATCCATGAGGGTTCCGTTCTGAGAATCCCTGCGGATGCCAAAAATCATGCTAAATGAAATCCATTTAAAAAACAATGTCCCTTTTCTCAGTGGTTTAAAAACAGCTTCACTTAACATTGTGAGGGAGAGCAGAAGCAGAAAGCAGACAATCTCTCTCTCTCTCTCTCTCTCTCCAGGTGCTTAGAAAGGCCTCACTCCTAGGCAGTGACACTTCCCTTCACCTGAAGCACAGGGAAAGAATGCAAAGAGGGAGGCAATAATCACTTCCCTTTGTATTCTTTTCAGTGCTCCAGGGGGAAGGCAGGGGTTGCTTGCCTGGGAGTGAAGCCTCTCTAAGCCCTTGGAGAGAGAGATTACAATGGTAAGTGAGGCTATTGTTAAATGATGTTTTTCCTTTAATTTAAAGGACCATTCTCATCACACTGAAATAAAATTGAAGGTGAAATATCCTCAGCTAATGATATTATACCTGTATGAGTTTTGTTGAGATAAAGCTCAGTAAGATAAAGCTTTGTAAGTAGTTCTACTCTATTCTTGACGAACAGGTGGGATTTAAAGTGGTACCCTGGGAAGGCAGCAACAAAGACTTACCAAATGTTTGGCAACATGGTAGAGCACGAAGTGAAGGTCGTGGCTTTGGGATTTCACGTACCTCCTCACTCTTGGGACCAGCACTCTGAGATAGGCCATTGCTTCCTGCAGCACATGGAGTCAAAAAAGTTCATATCCTAAGGCAGGGGCCTCCAAACCCTGGCCTGGGGGCCATATGTGGCCCATGGAGAGCCTCTATCTGGCACACGACCAGCCTCTTGTTCCCTGAAAGCCTCTGGCCCACTTGGCGGAACATGACTGGAACAGTGCTCTGGTTGCGTCTGGAGGGTGGCTTCTGGTCTGAAGGGCCGGAGAGGTTGAATGAATGAGCCCATTCATTATTTATTCACTCATCTAAGTTCCATCTCTGATTTATTTATATAAATGTTACATTTAAATTTTTTTCCCGGCCCTCAATACCGTGCCAGATATTTGATGTGGCCCTCTGGCCAAAAAGTTTGGAGAACTCTGTCCTAAGGTGTCCTTTGCACTGGAGAAGAATCTTTCTCCTATGGAAGGCTTCTTATGGAAACCTCAGGAAACAATCCTAGCCAGGGGAAACACCAGCATACTGTCACACACACCAGCACACAGGCAGCCCCACCAGTGCAGAAGCCTGACAGGTGCTGCACTGACACAAGCACAGCAGTACACCAGAAAGCCATGCCCCACCACCAGCAGGTTGAAGAAAGTCCCTGGCCACAACCTCACCAGCAGAGAGGTTGAAAAAGGGGGGAGGGAAGCAAGGTGGGATAGATAAAGTTAGATCCCAAAATCCCTTTCTGAGCTGTACATGCCCCCAGTGGCTCCAAAGCTGGCAACGTAGCTTGTGTAGCTCATAGGAGTCCCATGGAATAGCTGGTATAGCCCTGCACAGAAGTCATGCCATGCGGGCAAGTCTTTCAGAGGTCTGTTACCCTGCACATGCCCGATCTTGTCTGATCTCGGAAGCTAAGCAGGCTCAGGCCTGGTTAGTACTTGGATGGGAGACCGCCTGGGAATACCGCCTGCTGTAAGCATATACCATAGTCTTTCGAGACTGAAGGTGGCCAACCATCTCACCCCCCCACACACACACACACAGTTAACCTCTCCAACATGATGGCACATTGGAATCAGCAGACAAAGCGCACTCAGCCCTGAGCAATCAGCACAGCGGCCGCATAGCATCAGGCTGTAAGGTACCCTATGTCTACGTTTGCAGCAGGACCCTATCACCCCGAGTTGGGGCGCCTTCTCCCTGATGTGCCAGCAAGACACAAGGCCTGGAGAGGTTAATCAAAGAGCTATTTAGGACTGAAGCATGCTGGGCAAATGTCTAGATCTCCGTCTACCATTGTGTGATCCTTAGAGAAAGGTCGGAGTACAAATGTACGTACATAGGAAAACTAAACTATTCAAGCATTCAGCTAGCTAGCTTGCAAGAAAAGAGTAATACAGTGGAAACTGGTTATTTCTCAGGTACTTTGAGTGGACTGGAAACAGGTTTGTTTCATGTCAGCTTTGAGCTGGAAAACATGCGCTAGATCTACAGGTGAAGCCTCATTATTCGCGTGAGTTCCATTCCAAGCACTTAAGTGGATGGCAAAAAAACATACTATAGCAAATCCATTTTTAAAAAAAATTAAAAAAAGTTTTTTGGCTCAGGTGATTTAAAAACAGCCTTGCTGATCTTTATGATGTAAGATCATTAAGAAGACAATCCATCAATCAGTCCTCCAATTCACTCCGCCCCTCCCTTCACCAATGCAAAGTGATCACCTTTCTTTCATGTGCTCAGGGGGAAGGGAGGGGTCACCCGGAGAGAGAAGGATTGATGGATTGTCAGCCAGCTGCCTCCCCTCTCATTAAGGAGGCTATTGTTAAAGAACTGTTCCGATTTTTAAACTGATTTTAAAGGCATGCATTTTCCCCCTTCTCCAGGGATCAGCACATTCCTTCTCATTTGCAGTGGCCATTCATGCTGAGTCAAATCCGTGTATAACAAGACTGGACCTGTATATTTTCTGATGTCAGAAAGCCAAGATATAACAATGGCAATGGCATTGCTAGATGGGTGCGGGCCACACTGCGTGACATGCACGGGGAGTGATACCACTACTCACCCAAATTTTTAAAATCTTTGTATTTCCAAATAATACAATCATGTTATATATCAATCAAAGCATAATTTCATGTATGAAGTTCATGTAACTTCAATGAAACAAACCTTAAACTAGCTCTTTTCCATCAAAAGTTATAAAAAAAACAGCGGGGGTGGGGTGATGGTACAATGCCACTCAAAGCATTGCCCCCCCCGTCGCATGGGAGGAGATCCATCACAGGGGTGATGCGCTGGCGTCCCGCACCGGGTGACACAAACCCTGGTGACGCTACTGCAGAGAGGGAAGCAAATTAGTCAAGACAGGACCTGCAGGGGGAATGAAGCCGAAGACGGTGGTCAGTCTTGCGAAGCCAACATGTACAAGAAACCCTTGAGCAGGGCCAGCCCATTCATGAGGCCAGCTAACGCAGATTGGTGGGGCTGCCCATCTCTGCCTGCCTGCCTACCTCCACTGCTCCTCCTCCTCCTCCTCCTTCCACTCCCTGCATTGGAAAGGGAAGAAGGGATAGAGAAGAGCAGAGGAAGAGAAAGCTGGAGGGCAGGAGAGAGTTGAACAAGAACATGGGGAAGGGGAGGAACAGAGACTGGCACATCATCAGTTAAAGGGGGACAATATTTGGCATGCTGCCTTAGGAGGTCTTGGGCCTGCCCTGCCTATCCTTAGCATCATCCTTCCCCCACGGGCACAGCAAGCAAGAGTTGAGCTACAACATGGGAGAATTTCCCAGAACAGTCAATGGCAGGTCACCCCCGGCAACAAGAGTCTTGGTCCCTGCTCTTGGAGGTGATTCCTCTCTCCTGCTAATGTAAGTCACGCAGGTGGCCACTCACCTCCACCACCTCACTCTTATCCTGGAGATGAACAAGAATGTTCACCATTTCAGAAATGGCTGCTTCTGTTGTATGTGGGAGCCACTGTTTCCCCTTCCGGCTCCGAAGCAACCACAAGTGCTTTATCACTAGGGCACGGACGCTTGCTTCCTCCTGCAAATAGGAAACAAATAGGAAGAGTCACCAGAGGTTGATACTTGGCAGGTTTCTAATCTCATAAGAGCATAAGAAGAGCCCTGCTGGATCAGGCCAAAGGCCCATCTAGTCCAATTTCCTGTATTTCACAGGCCCACCAGATACCTCAGGAAGCACACAAGACTGCATGCTGGTGCCACTCCCTTGCACTTGGCATTCTGAGGTAGCCTGCTTCTAAAAGCAGGAGGTTGCACACACCAATCATGGTTTGTAACCTGTGATGGGCTCTTCCTCCTTACATTTGTCCAATCCATTTTTCAAGGTATCTAAGCCAGATGCCATCACCACATCCTGTGGTAAGGAGTTACAAAGAATAATTACAGTTACTGAGTGGGTGGGTAGATAAAGAAATAAATACTTTCTTATATCTGTTCTAATTCTCCCAACACTAAATTACTGGTGACAATGTGCAACAGAGATGTTGTTTCTGGTTTTAGCCCTTCATTGTCTGTGGCTACAAGGATGAGGAGCCCATGTCTCTTCTCCTGAATTTAGCACACACACTCTTGATAGCGTGCCCAGTACCAAGGAACTCCATGGGTCACCTGTACAGTGTCTGACATGACAATCTAAAACACTCACATGGTCAACAAGAGCAGAGTAGGTTGCAGACAACATTCTGATGTAGCTGGTTTCTTCCTCCCCTGTGATAGAGGACAAGGTGGTCTCTAACACATCCAAAATTTTGGGGAGGGCTTCTGGCTCGCTCACACCCAGCTGATTGAAGAGAGCCAGCTGTATGCACCAGGGGCTCTTCATCTAAAACAAAAGAGGTGGCTCATTTAAATATATACAGTCAGTTCTTGTTATCCTCTAGGGTAGGTTCCTGGAAAATCGAGTGGATACCGTGCTAGCAGATACTGAATCATTGAGCCTATGGGAAACATGGGGTTCGGTTCCAGGGAAACCTCTTCAACATATACTCTATGCACTTTATGAACCTGATGTCTATAGGGTTAGGTGATAGCGAAGGCTCATCAACATCTGATGCTTCCGCCTCTGTGCTGGCTGTCCCTTGACTAGTTCAAGGTTGCTGACCCAACAACAAGCCTCCTAGTTCAGCAGTGGGAAGGGGGTAGCTTCACCTGTCCTCGTCCTCAACCTGACTCTTGGCTCCTTACATAGGCTTGCCCCAGAGCAGCCCTCAGGTAGACTTCCATTGGCCTCTCATCATCGCCATTCTGAAGGTTCAGCAGCAAGTCCCCAAGATGGTGCCCAAGATGGCAGGGCAAGTCAGGAAGTGGACACAAGTGTGCCCAACCATTCTCCATGGGCCAATCCCAAAGTCCCTTTGGTATCCAAAACTGACCTAAAGTAGACAACTTTCTAAAAAACTGACTGGATGCAATTACGCCCATTCCTTCCATATACTGTTGGCCATATACTGTATACTGTCTCTTCCTCTCAGCCCTGCAGAGCACCAACACTGCCTTCTGCTCACGAGGAGGCCACTGTCTCTTCTCCTCCTCCTCATGCAACCTCTCTTGCCCCCACCTGCCTGCCTGCTCTTAGCTGCACTGCTCCCCATCCCAGTGCACCAGCACTATATTCACAGGTAATGAGAACAGAGTCAGATAACTAGAAGTAGGTAGCAATTCTGCCCCTCGAACATCAGCAAATGCACATATAAAGAGGAACTGAACTGAACTATCATGGGTGCAGCTTCTTTTATTACAGAGTTCCCACCACCTGATAGGTGCAGAGAGGAGTATACCCATCCCAGCAATCTTCTGTCAAAGTCCCTGTGGATATGCAAGAATGGAATCTGTGCATGTGCCGGCCAACTATCTGAGGAGTTACATTTTTATTATCCCTGTCTTTCGAGGATGACTTACCAAATCAGATTCAAAGATCAGGGAAGAAAGTCCTCTGAGGCTCAGCTTCCGAACCCCGAGTTTCCCATGATCCAGCCACTGAAGGAGAGAGTCTTTTGACATGATGTTTCCAAGCTCCTTCACACGGTTCAGGAGCAACTGAAAGCCCAAGAAGGACAACAGAAGCAAATTAATTGGGGTGAACACTTTGGTTCACCTTGTTGAGCTCTTTGCAGATGAGTGTTCATGGCTTTATCCACCACATACAGATGCAGAGGGCACAGCTATATCACTGGTTTAAATTTGGTGAAAAGCCATTTCCTCTCCTCAGAGCATCCTGGGAACTTTATTTCTGTGAGCGGAGCCAGAAAACTCTTGCATTGGCAGTGCCATCACAATTCGCAAGATTTGCTGGAAGGAACTGCATCAGTTGAACTGAACAGGAAATGGATAGAAGTTTAGAGCATAGAGTTGCCTGGACACACCCAGAAACATCTATCACAGTCTCTTCTGCAAGCTGAAGCAAAGACTCAAAGAGTGAATTCCAAGTCATTCACATGCCTTGTCTCCCTGACCTTGAGGTCAGAGATTCAGGGCAAAGCCAGCCCAGAGGGTATAAAATTCACACACCACTCTGTAAACACAAGTAGACTCTAACTGATCATTTGATGCCCTGTAATGGTGCCCATAATTTGCCATCCACATGCCAACCAATCTTTAGGACCATTGGTTTCCATAGCAGTTACATGGCCTAATCCAGTGGTTCCCAAACTTTTTTGACTGATGGCTCTCTTGATCTACTGGGCCATTGGCCGTGGCTCTCCATTAAGGCTACAATTCTAGAGAGGCAGGTTTTTCACAAAGATTCTGTGGCTTCCCTAGCTGGTTTTCATGGCTCCCTGGGAAGCCACAACTCACAGTTTGGGAACCACTGGCGTAATCCTATCCAGGGAAAGGCTGCAGGGTGCATCGCCACTAATGAAGCCTCTCAACTACTGCAGTACCCCTCACCTTGTGGTAGAGCATCACTGCTGTTTCATAGAGCCATGCATGCTCTTCAGCCCCAAAGATAAGCAGAAGGAACTGAATGATGCCAGGGACCAAGGAGTGTGAGCTGGAGAGGAGAATCCTGGAATAGGTAACAGGACCATGCAAAAAAAAGAAAGGAAAAGAAAAAGAGGCACTAAAGATGTCAGTGGAAGACAAATGATGCACATTCACATCCCACAACTTCAGCTATCTGACACTCTTTGAGAAACCCAGCAGTCTTCCTCCTACCTTACTAAGCTGGACAATCCCTCACTAAAAGATTGAGGACTGCTCAGCTGATCCCAGCACTCGGTTTCCTCTGTCACGATTCTCACGATGTTACAGAGAAGCTGGAGTGTTTTCAGCGGCTCTCTGCAAGCAAGATAAAAGAAGTAAGACCAGGAGGGTCACTGCCACAGATACACCAGGAGTGTGACTAAGGGTCCCACTTCTATAGAATCCAAGAGTTTCATTTAAGTCAGAAATGGAACAAGTTGCTGGCTCAGGAGTAATCTTCTTCTTATTTTGAGAGTGTGAGATTGTAAGGTCAATTTCCCAGATGAGCGCATGTCCAAGGGAACACCGGCCTGGGTGCCAAATCCGGGATTCCAACAAATCTGTGCGCCCGGTGAGCAGACCTTACCGTTCAGCCTGGGCGCTGCATGTGGTCCTCCACGATTAGGAGACAGAGATGCTCTGGGCAGTCGCATGTGCCTGAATGTCCTGTCACATGGCCTTCTGGGACGCCAGGCAGCAGATGTGACTGCCCAGAGCGTCCCCCAATCATGGAGGATTACACATGGCGCCTGGGTGGAATGGAAAGATGTAGTCCAAACAGGAACTGCTTTTCCTGTGTGTGGCGGTAGTGAGTTTGGCCACTGCGGTCCAAGAGGAAAAAAGGGCCACATGCTGGGCAAGTGGCCATGGCTGAGTTGTAGCCTCCATGCCTTGCAAGCACCGTGTTCCAGATTCAATACCTGGCATGGTCAATCCCAAAGCTAGCACCAAAACCCAAAAGATCTCTTGCAGAGACAACTTACCTCACATTGCTGCCGTCCTTCAAGGAGACCGAGATTTGCCCCAGCAATGTCAGAAGCAACTTGGGAAACTGCTCTCTCACCCTTCTTTTGTTGGCAGCAGCACAGAGAAAGCTCCTCATGGCTTGGGTGGCATGTTGCTAGGAGAAAAGGAAAAAGAGATGCCCGGTGCTCTTACAGCTTCTTCTTTGTCCTGGACCAGAATGTCATGCAGCAGAGGGTGAGATCCTGTGTGTATGCACCTGCTCATCTCTCTCAGCTGCAGGGGGAGTCCTCCACTGCAATCTGCCTGGTACCTGCCGGGGACTGGGCTCGTCCTCCACCCCCTTCCCCTCACTTCCTCACCAACCCAAACTCCAGCTGAGGCAGGGTTGGCCCAAACCTGACCGAGGGAGAAAAATACACCTTCCTGTTCATGAAAGCTGGGCAGAAGGTTTCCTGCACAATCCCCAGTGATAGGAATGGATCCTGCCTCTTTTTCTTTCACAGCCTCCACTCATTTCACTAGGACTTGAAGAAAAGGGCATCCCCATGGGGTCAGATGGGTTTGTCTCTCACTCAGCCACAGTTCAAAAATCTCTCACTTCCAGTGAGCACTTCATATTGTCTCTTGGCAGGTCTCCCATATTGGAGTTTGCAACAAAGTGGTACTCTTGTAGCTGTACCAGCAGGGAGGTCATAAGGCTAGGCAGATAATGGTAGTGGGATAAGGTGTTCTCTCTATCTTTTCTATCTTCTGGTAAAGCATACCTAGGGGACAATCCTCAGGCTTTACTTCCTTCCTGCTCTCTCTCCCCCTTCCCCTCAAAAGGCCATGGAGCTAGACAGACTAGCTATGGGATTCTCTCAAACTCACATGCATGTTTCTTAAATTAACTGATGTCTGAGTCTTGAACTCAAGTCTCATACAAAGCTGCCGATCTCGGCTTTCCTGCAAAATGCATCTTTTGGGGTTTGGTCTCTGCCAACAACCCAGCATTGGATGGAGAGCTACATTGCAAAGATGTCAGCAACAGCAGAGATTTTCAACCCTTTTCATTTCACGGTACACTGACAAGGTGCTCAAATTGTCAAGGCGTACCATCAGTTTTTGGACAATTAACAAGGCACATTGCACTACAGGTGCGGGGCTTGCACACCCCAACGGCCCTACTGATAAATGACCCTCTCCCAAACTCCTGCAGCACCCCTGTGAACCACTGGCAGCACACCAATGTGCCATGGCACACTGGTTGAAAATCCCTGTGCTAGAGTATACCAGATCAAGAGCAGTCCCTCCAACAGAAATCAGTTCTCTCTTTCCTTCCTGACAAAAGGAGAGCACATCATGCACGAGGGACAGTCATTCACACTTGTGGTTCAAACCCTGAAATCATATTCTGGATTGTTGTGGATATTAACATTCATTGATATTGAAGAAGTTGATATTCTCCAGGGTGAATTTTGGTGTGTAGATTTTGCCCTCAGTACCAACTCCCGTGGCTTCTCTCTCCTTGCATGCAGCTGCAGGATATACTCATACGCTACCGGGAGAAGGGAATCGTGACACAGTTCCACAGAACAGCTCTTACCACACTTGTCTGCTCTTCTGGCTTTCCCCGCATCTCATACAGCAGGGCTTCAAGGAGCAGGGTAGTATCGGCACAGGCAAATACCACCGGCCAGTGCTCCTGACAAGCGCTGTGAATTGAAAAACAGACAGTTAGGTCCCTTGGACCAGGCGTGGCAACATCTGCCTACCTTACTGATGGCCCCCTCCAACCTGGAGTCAGCCTTGTTGCCGCCCTATGTAGCATGCTCTTTGGCAAACTACAAGCCCCAGGATTCCTTACTTTCTTCTGGCATTCCTACATGTCAGATGTACCCACAGGGAGCAGTAACTCAGCAAGAAGAACTGTAATAATCATGAACACTGGAATCCCAGAGAGAGTGCAAAACTGCCTGATACCATCTCACTTAGCATTGCCTATTCTGACTGGCGATGGTTCTTCAGCATTTCCGAGAGGGGTCAAATCCACTTTCCAGCCCTACCAGCAGATGCCAGGGATTGAACCCAAGTCATTCTATGTACAAAGCGCGTGCCCTATCACTGAGCTAGGGGCTTTCCCATACATGATGCAGAACATATGGCAGTCAATGAGTTATGCCTGCACAGTGAATCCAACTTTACAGATTAATAGTGATGCCAAATGGGCACACTGTTAGTTCGGATTTTTGGAGCGGCAAACAACAGACACGAGAATTCAGAGGACTTCTGACAAAAGTAAACCTTTACTCGTTTGCAAACGGGACCCCCCCACACACAGGTGGAGGATCCCAAAAAACTACAATGATGCAGGTTTTATAGGGTATTCTAGATAGGGGAGGGGTACAAGAGCACACAAAGAGAGGAGAACATCCATGGGAAAATTAACAGACCAACAGGCAAAAGAACAACATTTGGCATTTGTTATCAGTTCAGGATGTTGATTTGAGAAGGGCAGTTTGACGCGCATAGACACTTTGTTTACAGACCTATCCATTGCAGAGGATCTGGTGCTCTATCAACATCCCTTTTACCCTAACCCTTTCATCCTGATTTGTTTCTTGCCATTGTTTATGGCTTTCTGTTCATCCTTGGGGCCCATACTGCAGCCAGCTTGTTTTCTGAGAAGGATATTAGATGCTGGCTGGTATCATTCTTGGACAAGGGTCAGAGAGGGGCTTTTAGTCAGAGCATTTGGGCCTTGTGGGTATTTCAATATTGTGAGCTGGGCATTTTGGGGACAATAGGGAATCTTTTTGATGGAGTAGCTGGACTGATAGGGCAATTTTTACATCAACTTACTGATCAGGACCAGGAATTTTTCCTGACATCACTTCTGATGGGTCCCAGACATTGTCATTCTAAAAAGTGGGTCCCAGTGTAAACATGAGAGAACCACTGCCTTAATTCAAAACAGGCCAATGAGACATCGGGGGGGGGGGGGGGTTGACACCCTAGTGACCAAAATTCTGGAAAGCGTGGCTTTTAGGAATAATGCCATCATGTTAGGAATAATACCATCATGAGACCATTTGATGCAGAATTTCATCTATTGCTTGTGGGGAAATATTCACTGCATTAATTTTCTGGCCATTATTACTACTCACTTCATGTCATGACTATTACTATCTCTCAGTCTCACCTACCTCACAGGGTTGTTGTGAGGACAAAATAAAGGGAGGAACCACACACACCATCCTGAGCTGCTTAGAGGAAGGGTGGTATAAAAATGTGAAAGAATTAATATGATTAATTAATAATTAAATAATTATGTTGCATGAGGAGACAAAAATTTATGGGCCCCAGTTGTCAAGTGACCTAGCTACGCCACTGTATATATTTCAGGATATCTGGAGGCCATTACTTGCTATAATAACCTAAGCTGCATGAAGTGTTGATATGCAGATACTTTGTATATGTGTGTGTGTATAAATATACATTCCGCACCCCCTTTTTTTAAGTATGTAACTCATAAGCATGTATCCATGTAATGCTATTTTTGGGGGGCTCTGTTTAAGCAATAAAAATAAAATAAAATAAAATGCCTGTACAGGTCTCCAGTGCCCACAGAACTGCCACTAAATCTCAGCCAGGCACAGAAGCATGCGCATACATAATGAGCCTATGGGTGCAATCCTAACCCCTTATGTCAGTGCTTTCCAGCACTAAGGGCCATGCAGCTCCGAGGTAAGGGAACAAACATTCCCTTACTTTGAGGAGGCCTCCATGAGTGACACCCAACTGCAGGTTGCAGCACATGTTCCATTGGCACCGCTATGCCAGTGCTGGAAAGTACTGACATAAGAGGTGAGGATTGCGCCCTATGTCTGTGTTTCTCAACCAATGCTATGTGTACCACCAGCGATACTTGAGGTTGTGTCTGATGGTACTTGTGGGACCCCCAGGCATCTGCTTCTGGCAGCAAGACAAATGAACTGATGTGACCAACTTCAGTAGGAGGCTTGGCTCCGTGAGCAGCAGGCTTTTCACCTACTCTAAAAAGCCCTCCTGTTCACCCTGAGCCTCTTCCTGATTGGTGTTTGTCATGTGGCATCTGGCCTCTCAACCCAGAAGTAACTGGCAATCACTTCTGCTGGTACTTCCAATAGGTGGATCATGCAAAGTGGTACAGTGTGGGATGAACATTGAGAAACGCTGGTCTATGTGCATACAAGGCTACAATTCCTGGCTCCTAATACAAATCAAGTTTGAAATATTAGGAAACTAAACCATGAACTAGATGTGACCGGACACCCGTAGAGATGCTCCAGAGCAGAGTATTCTTCATTCTGGTAGGCAGGCAGAGAGGGTGGTGGGGAACCCTGCTTTAAGTTTGTCCGGGGTGCAGAGACATGATACTTAGGGCCCAATCCTATCCAACTTTCCAGTACTGGTGCAGCCGTGCAACCAGGGCATGTGCTGCATACTGTGGTGGGGAGGCAGTCACAAAGGCCTCCTCAAGGTATGGGAACATTTGTTCCCTTACCTTGGGGCTGCATTGTGGCTACACCAGTGCTGGAAAGTTGAATAGGATTGGGCCCTTAGGCACTACTGTAAGCCCCATAGATCCCCAATGGGCCATCCAAGGCAGTACAAGCTGAAATCTCCTATAGCTGCTATGGGTGGTTTTTTATAAATACTAACAGAGAGGGAGAAATGCTTTAAATAAATAGATACCTGAAAGGATGCTGGAGGAGAAAGTTCACCACTTGGACCACGTTCTCACTTGCAAGCACGCCAAAACCTAAGAAGGGCATGTTGCTTTCACCCCTCCTTTCCGTTTTACACTTTTCAAAGAAGTGTTCCAGCAATGTCTCAACCTGTCAGGAAAGCAAAGGGCCACTGCTAAGGTACCCAGAAGCAAAATGTCTCAGAGGCTGTTGCCGTCCTAGGCAGGGCAACATCCATGAGGCCAGGTGAGATGAATTCCTCAGGTAGCAGACTGGTGGACGGGGGAGGGTGACCAGATGTCATAACGGCAAAAAGAAGATCAGGCACCCCAAAATGTAGGAATTCCAAGAAAAATGTAGGACATGACACAATAAAAGCTATGAACATTCATGTATTGATTTCATGTGGTTAATTTAAACACTTAGGGCACAATCATAAAACAATATTACTTCTTAAATTCAAAACTATAATACTTATAATTTATTATATATAACATTAATTACAAGACAGTTCTGTGCTGCCTGTAGGGGCCCACTCACAGGGAAA
This sequence comes from Tiliqua scincoides, assembly GCF_035046505.1. Classification (NCBI taxonomy): domain Eukaryota; kingdom Metazoa; phylum Chordata; class Lepidosauria; order Squamata; family Scincidae; genus Tiliqua; species Tiliqua scincoides. The sequence goes on along the minus strand of NC_089830.1, from coordinate 11,576,034 downwards.
AGGAGGACATTAAAGTTCTTTTCCAGGACACGAGGTTAAAAAGAGGATATGTCCTGGAAAAAGAAGATACCTGGTCACCCTGTGGGGGGGGGGGGAACCCAACTCCATTTGTTGGTTTCTGCCCACCTATTTGCTGCCCAAGGCAATTGCTACAAAAACCTTTACTAAACCTTTTTTCTCCTCCCACTGCCTGGATTTGAAAACAAAGAAGGAGATGGAGTGAGAAGAGGAACAAGAGCAGTCCTCTCTCCTTCATGCCAAACTCCCTCTCCATCTCTCTCTTCCCTATGAGAGAAGAGTGTGTGACTGCATTTAGGGAAACATTTAGGGAAATGTTATGGATCTGTACTTTCAACAGGATACTATGTAAATGCTTTTCACACTGATAGTCAATAGGGCTTACTCCTGGGTAAGCGCAGACAGAATTGCAGCCTTTGGGATATTTGGGGAATTTTCTTGAAACAGATCATCAATTGCTTGGGAAAGTTAGGAGGGTTCTTCTTTAGTTTAAATAACTTTTTAAACTTATACTTATTGTAACATTTTAATATACTTAGGCTCAAATCCTAACCAACTGTCCAGCACTGGCATAGCTTTGCCAACAGGTCAAGTGCTGCATCCTGCAGTTGGGTGGCAATCACTGAGGCCTCCTCAAAGTAAGGCAATGTTTGTTCCCTTACCTCACAACTGCATTGCCCTTATGTCACTGCTGGAAAGTGGCTTAGGATTGCACCCTTAATTAATTTGATTTGACTTTGTCATGTGAGGGGTGTTAAATTGTCCTGTCTGATGATCTCACTTCCAGCCATGACATTACTTCCTGGTCAATGACATCAATTCTGATGAGCCCTGACAGATTGCCATTCTAAAAAGCAGATCCCAGTTCTAAAAAAGTCTGAGAACCACTGATTTCAGCCATGGATTTCACACAAACCCTTAGCATCTTATGGTTTGCCTCTCTTGCATACGTATCTTTTGGGAGATGACAGATATATTAGGATTGGTACCTGACATCTGTTCCATGCTGAAACTTGGGGTTATTGCAGAACTTAGAATTCAGGAACACCCAGCTAAACTTGAGGGGGGGAGGGGGGTTTATATTTTCACCTCTAAGGCCACTCACCTGACATATGGTCTTTCAAAGTCCTTTGGTTAGTACTGGCATGATATGCTCAAAAATATATCCTTCAAAACATGCTAAGGATCTGGCGCAAGGATCCCAATGGCATGGGATTGATTTACAACTCCAAGAGATCCAGTTCAAAACCAAGATCCTTCTTTGCTATCCAGACTGTCTCTCTGGATTTATTTGTTCTCCCAACGGCTCAATAATATGTGTCAGGTCTTACTTTGTTTCTTCGTTTTGTGTTTCACTGCTTACTGTTAACATGTTTTTAATGCTTTGTTGGATGTTTTTCCTTCTGACCTGTTATGATACTTTGTATTTTATTATGGAGCTTTGTAAGTCCTCTTGGGTAATTGCTTCAGCATGGGAAAGGTGGGGTATACATTTCTATAATAATAATATCTTTGCAGTTCCTTACCTTCACTACCTTGCCGCCAAACTGCTTGAGGAGTTGACGGAGCAAGCAATATATATCAAACACCTCAAAGGAGTTCTGGGCAGCTCCGGATAGGAAGGCCACGGCTTCCAAGAGTTCTTCAGGAGTCAGGAATGCACCAAAGACCTGAAACAATGCAACATCTCTGAGCGTCAAATCTTGCTTGGTTTATTCAACTATTTATACTCCACTTTTCCATGGAAAATGGTCTTGGGCTTTTAGTGAAAGAAAATGTCCAAAGCAGCTTACAAGTTCAGAACATACAACCGAACGTAAAACATAAACAGTCCAATGTACAACAATGATCAAATCCAGAAGATTCCCAAACATTTCAGCACCATGACCCACTTCTTAATACAACACTCTATTGGGACCCACCTAGCTTTAACAGACTTTAAATGAAAGGCCATCTAGAAAAAAATATTGATTTATTTACAAGCAATAATGCCCAGAAAAAAAGAGTTAGCAGCTACCTTGCAGACTGCAGAAGCTGAGCTCTTTGCAGGTCAATTAGCAGCTATTTGATTTTTGAATAGGTATTGCAGATGTAAGTCAATCTGATGGGAGATTGACTTACATCTGCAATACATGATCTCACATCAAGGACATATTTAAAACTTCTTTCTTGGAATATTGCGGGATGGCGTAGCAAGGTTAACGATGAGACTTTCCAGAGATATTTATGTGATTTTCACATAATCCTTTTGCAGGAAACCTGGTCTCAAATTCCTTTACACCTTCAAGGTTTTAATTCCTACAACATTCCAGTTTATAGAATAAGCTCCAAGGGACGTTTGCAAGCGGGGATGACAATTTTTGTCTCTTCCCAGCTCAATTCAGAACTGGTGGTCACCAAGACAACTAGCAAATTATGTCATGCAGTCAAGCTTATTCTTAACCATCTCCAATTAATAATTGGAAAGGTTTATCTTCCTCCTGGCTTGAACAGCCAATTATTATCCCAGAATTGGAGCACCTTCTCTAAAATTGTCAAGGAGTTAGACATGGAATTTCCTTCATGCCATTGGCTTATTGGTGGGGATTTCAACGCCAGGCTTGGAAATTCAGAGCCGTTGCTCAGTACTGCCGCAAACTTCGATCCTGATTCATCTCTCCTTGATTTATTTTCTTTAGAGAGATTTTCCAAAGATAATAAAACGAATGCAGCTGGCCTCTATTTGGCCAGATTCTGTCTCAATTTTAATACAATATGGTTAAATGGCCTTGTAGATTTCCCCAATTCAAGTGAATTCACTTCTGCTTCAGCCATTGGTTCCAGTGTTATAGATTATTTCTTGGTTCCACTTCACCTCAAGGTCAATGTTATTGATTTTTTGCTTGATGATCTAGCAATGAGTGACCATTTTCCTTTCATACTCAAGCTAGATTGAGGTTCTTTCCAGTACTCTACCCCTGATGTAGAGCTTGAAAATGAATATGAAATTAGGCCTAAAATCATGTGGAATACTACAATTAATCAGAAAATGAGCAAACTGCTCTACACGGAGCCATACAAGAGCTATAGAATCCCACTTTTAAACGAGTCAGATCTGATAGAACTAATTCAGATATATGAGTTATTAATCTCTAGGGTTTCATCCACTTTAGTCTCCTACACTAGTATACCCTCTGCTAAAGGTGCTACAGGGGAGGGATCCCAAACAATATCCCCTTGGTTTGATAGGGATTGTATGGATCTCCAAAATCAGATTAGATCCGTTTACCAGCAGTACCGCTATTCAGGGGATATTCAAATTCCCGATACATCTTTTATTCTAAAGAAGCAGCTGCAACAACTGATCCAAGAAAAGCCACATAATGATGCTTCCCGCTTGTGGTATAAACTACTAGCCACCATAGAACATAAAAATTCTAAGCCATTTTGGGGTATAATCACCAATTCTGCTCAGAAAACTGCACCTCGCTCTCAGATGGTCATCTCCCCACACGAGTGGTGCCGCTTGTTCCCCACCTTCTATTGCCAAGAGGGTGAAAGTGGCTGAGCATCTTTGACTTTAAATCCTTCAGCAACCACCCCATGGCCTCCTGTATCCCCTGAAGAAATGAGAGAGCTAGTCTCTCAAAGTAAACAAGGGAAAGCTCCTGGGCCAGATTTGGTATTGTCAGAGATCCTGAAAGTGGACCCCGAATGGTGGGCCCCTATTCTATCCTCATTATTCACAGTGGTGGACCAAACAGGTATAATACCAGCTGAATGGACAAATGCTATTATAGTGCCTATTTACAAAAAAGGCGACCATCCTGATCCCTCCCATTTTAGACCTATAAGCCTTTTAGCAGTGGGGACAAAACTTGATGCAAAACATCTTTTAAACAAGCTGCTATCCTGGATGGAAGATCTGGGCCTTCCAGGGTGGGATCAGATAGGATTTGGAAAAGGATCTTCACCAATTGATCACTGTGCTGTTTTAGCTCATTTGATTGACAAGTACACAAGGCTTAAAAAATCAAAACTTATATGTTGACTCTGTTAATAGATCGCTGCTATGGGACAAACTAGTTCAACTCAATATAGACCCTGGACTTCTATCTCTTATTCAGAAACTTTATACAGGCACCACCTGCCAAATTAAATTGACATCTGGGGAAATTGACTCCCCAAATTCAGGTCAAAAGGGGAGTGAAACAGGGGTGCATTTTAGCACCCACTCTTTTTCATCTTTTTCTACACAATTTTACCCCCTTTTTGCTTCAGATAGATGGACATTTTTCCAAACTAGGTTCAATGCATATTCCAGCATTGCTTTAGGCAGATGATGCAGTGCTAGTTTCCTGTACACCTAGTGGACTTAAGCGACTTTTAAATAGAACTTCTGACTATCTGAAGTGCAACAAACTCGAATTGAACTCTCAGAAAACCAAAGTTATGGTTTTTTCAAAATCATGGAGCCCAGGCACTTGGTCTATTGGAGGGGAGAAACTGGAACAGGTCAAAAGCTTTCAATATCTTGGAATTCACTTCCACTACAATCTTTGCTGGGGTACTCATCGAAAATTGCTTACCAACTTGGCCCGTGTCACTTTGCAGAGCACCAATCGATTCTTTTTTAGTCAGGGCAATCGTTATATACCAGCTGCTCTCAAGGTATTTAATGCCAAAGTAGCGGCACAGCTCCTGTACAGGTGCCCTATCTGGATTAGTGCTATAAATCACACCCTTGAGAGTATCCAAGCTAAATTTTTGAGGGCTATCCTGGGTTTACCTAAATCTGTACCATACTCTGCATTATGTTTGGAGACCAGACAATCGCTCTTAGTATCAAGAGCATGGCTTTTAACCATACGCTATTGGTTCCAATTCCATTATAACATGAAACCAGGCAGTCTCCTATCCAGAATGCTATCTGAGTAGAGCCCAATTAAATCAAAAATCGAATCCATTGGTTTTTCTTTGGATTTTTTAAGTTTCTATCCATTCCCTGCAGTTTATCAAAGCGTGAAGCAAAGAATGCTAGACATTGAGGCACAAAACCTCTTTGAACTTGCTTCTAGAATTTGCTCCCCTCTTAATTTCTCTATCCCGCTAAAGTATGGGCAAATGGCTCCTTATCTGAGTATTCTGATCAACCCTTCTGAACGTCGTGCAATCTCCTTGGCAAGATTCAATGTGTTTTCATCCAAGGTCACAGAAGGCAGATATATGCAAATACCCTATAAAGAACGCCTCTGCCCTTGAAATTTGGGAAATGTTGACTCAATCATACACATTCTTTTTTATTGTCCTCGGCACACTAGATCCCGCCACACTTATATCACTTCTTGGCAAAATGAATGGGCTTTCGGATGAGGCAAAACTGAAGTGTCTCCTAATGACTGCTCACCAGATGTGCTAGAGGGAGTTTCTAAATTTTTACTTATGGTGATTTCTAAGCTTTCTTAATGTAATTTGTCAAAAATGTTGATATTTTATGTTGAACTGTAAATGTTTTATTAGTAATTTAGTATCTTAACTCCGTTTTTGATCAACGGGATTAGGACTAATTATGTTTGCTTTTATGATTTCTCTATCTATGCCCAATCAAGGTTTATTCATTCACTCATTCATTTTTGAATAGCTTCAGGGCTTGAGGCAATTAGTTATCTGATCTTTCCATCATCCTTATGCTACCCACCAAAAATCAGGGCGTGACCCACCAGTGGGTCCCAAACCACATTTTGGGGACCACTGTGTTAATCCGTTCAAAAGCCTTTTCATCATCTGAGAAGGTTCCATTTGAGTCACATTTGTCAGGAGCCATGAATTTGCCTTAGGGCCCAATCCTATCCAACTTTCCAGTGCTGATGCAGCATACCAAAGGGGTGTGTGCCGCATCCTGCAGTGGGGAAGCAGTCAAGGAAGCCACCTCAAGGTAAGGGAACATTTGTTCCCATACCTCAGGGCTGCATTGTGCCTCCATCAGCACTGGAAAGTTGGAGAGGATTGGGCCCTTATTCTTATTTCCAACCTGTCTCTCAACTACTGGGTCTTATGCTTTCATGTGACTGTAAATATTTAACAATGATTAAGATGAAAATAAAACACCACCACCTTTAGTTTAAACCTCTGGTTCCCAACCTGTGGTCCACAGGTGGTCCGTGAGACCCTGAGAAGTGGTCCACACAGTCTCAGGAAAAAAACAACAACATGCCTTTAATCACTTCCATGTTGCCAAGTGAGCATTTCCACATGGACCACCATAGAGGGTGGAGATCAGACCGCCCACAGCCAGCACTGAAGTGTTGGCTGTGGTTGTGGGTGGTCCATTCTCTCTGATAGGCTGTGCATTTTTTGTGTGTAGGGGTGAGGTGGGAACAAGGGGGGGTTCCACATTGTCCACGACAATTCTAATTTTTGCCTCAGTGGTCTGCAGGCTCCTAAAGATTGCGCACTACTGGTTTAAGCCAACAATGAAGGTGCTTATGTGCACCAAAAAAAGCACCGAAATGGTTAGTTAAGGTTATTTGCCTTCACTTCATTATTGCCATGTTAGCAATAATACACATGATTGTATTGAACATCTTGTATTGAACACAACTGAACATCTTGTGTTTGCGCCAGGCTTAACCAGTGGCTCTCAAACTGTGGGTCACAACTACAAGTGGGTCACAAACTGATTTTTGGCAGGTTGCATAACATGGCATGAGCTTGCTGAGCTGTTGCGGGTTTTTTTTTTTATTACTTGTAAAGCACACCTTCTGGAGTGTGTTTTTCTCATTGAACATGTTTTCATGAACAAGAACACAACGCGACAAGGACCAGAGTGGGCTGTAGACCGGAAAGCAGAATGCTTGGCCCCCTCTGGGCTGAGATGCATTGTGTTGTTGCTGACAAAAACATGTTCCACAGGTGAGCTTTTTGTGTTTAAAAAAATGCAAAAGCTCAGCAACCCAGATGTTTGGGCAGCGATGTGATGGCATCATTACGCCAACGCCAAAACATCTGGGTTGCTGAGCTCCATGCTGAAGGTGGGTCATGGGGCTAAAATGGTTGAGAACTACTGGCTTAACCTCCAAGCACCTACATTTTCCCCCAGTCTTTCAGCCCCATTCCTCTTCCTTTCCAGGTTGGAAGAACCCTGAAGTTTAGGACGCAGTGAGGCCTCAGACCATGGAAGGCTTCACACCCTTTCCTCCTTGCTTTTCTCATATGTTTTCCTTTGGACCAAGAGACGGGTCTAAATTATTACTAGTAAAATGTTGCATAGCCAGGGAGGGGTGGAAGACAGAAACTATAGAGCCAGACACAAGAAACAAAGGGGCAGAAAGCCAAAAAAATGAATGGTGAGTCAAAGGGAGGAATGAATTAGGAATGAATTAGATGTCCCCCATATACACACACACTCAGGCCCCAATCCTTTCACCCACCAACAGCAGCAATGCAGGTGCTCCTCACACTGCATCCTATGGTAGGTGGGAACTACCTGAAGACAAATGGGATGTGGTGATGGCATCTGGCCTAGGTGCCTTTAAAAGGAGATTGGACAAATTTCTGGAGGAAAAGTCCATCACGGGTTACAAGCCATGAAGTGTATGTGCAACCTCCTGATTTTAGAAGTGGGTTACCTTAGAACACCATATGCAAGGGATGGCACCGGGATGCAGGTCTCTTGTTGTCTTGTGTACTCCCTGAGACATTTGGTGGGCCACTGTGACATACAGGAAGCCAGTGGGGTAGCAGTGCAGGGGGTAGCAGTCACACCGGGCAACAAGCTTTAGGGGGGCAACAAGCTGAGCTTGACACTAGTGGCCAAAATTGAGCAAATCTTGGTATATACAAATAATACCATCACGTTATATATCATTAGAAAGGTTATTTAATGCAGAATTCAATGAAACAAACCACATTAGAATAACTGTATTTTATCAAAAGTTATGGCCAATTAACCAGAAAACGAAAATACAACTGCCTTAAAGAACAAAAACCGACTTTAACTCAAAGCTGACTTATGAGACTGATTTTTCTGAGAGCCAAAGAGATGTTCTTATGATACAGCAGAGAACCAGTAAGATGTGAATATGAGTCAGCTCTCATTTCCATGTATCATAATACAGCTACTCCTGCTAACTGGTAAAGAGGCACTTTTTCACGTGGTGCTCCTCTTCTATTTAGCAGGGGGAGAACAACCGTCCCTCATCACCCCAGCACAGTGTCTTGAACCAATAAGGGGCAAACTTTTTATGTATTTACTTAATAAAGTTTGATTTTGTCATGGGGGTGGCCACAAAATCTTTGATTCCAGGTAGCAGACAGATGCCTTAGCTATGCCACTGGCTGGGGGGAGATGGCAGATCAAGTGGGTGATGAGCTCCTTGGGGGAGGAGGCAAGTTTCCCCCCAATTTGCACTTTTAAAAAAGCCTGGGCTTGATATCACTTCCTGCTGTGAAATCACTTCCAGGGCATCATTCTGAGCTCCGCACTGGGCTACACGTTCATTAGCTACACCACTGCAGGAAGCTGCGCTAGATGGGCCTATGGCCTGATTCAGTGGGGCTGTTCTTATCTTCTTATGGGAGGCAAGTAAAAAGCATTTTTTTAACTAACCCCACATAAGCCCTGGGGCTAGCGATGGGTCACTTTGGACATACACCACCTGTGTTGGTGGTGTATGTCCAAGGTGGGAAAAGGGGCAGGGAGGTTTCTGAAAGGGGGGATTAGATTCAGCATGCACCATTGCTGCTGGATCCACCCCCTCCTGCCTCTGTCCCTCCCACGGAATGCCCCAGTCCTCCCCTTCCGTGCACACACCTGCCTTCCCCGCTGACCTGTTGTTGGGGGATATAGGAAACCCACTGCTGCCTGGTCAGCACCACTAACTGTTTCTGGCAGCCACCCAGCAGTGTGCTCAAGTGTTCTATTTCGCAGTGTGATAGGTTGTGCTGCTGGAACACAAGTTCCAGCAGAGCAGCCCAAGGATAGGATTGTGCTGTCACTCACTCTCATATGGGGTCAGGAGTACTCTGTCCCTTGTGATGCTAACTTACTCTGACCAGGATGAAGCTGTTGTTCCTGAAGATGGTTGGTAGTGCTACATCAGTTGCATTCAGGATGCGGAGTGCATTCTTGATAGAGACTTGGTTCAAGGAGGAATTTATCAGCATGTCTGCAAGGGAAAGAAACAGCTTCGACTCATTCCACCATACAACGGATGCCCCTTCATTGCAACTCCTCCCTGGCCTCCATCGGAATGAGATCAGAGAATCCCGTATTGAACAGTTGCTTGACCCTCCATTAGATCAGCTGAAGGTTGCTTACTATTGACTGACAAAATATGTGGTCCTCTAGTCTGGAAAGATCTTGGTGAAGCTCAGAGGAACATGGTGAAACAGCGACAGAGTTAGGACAGTCACTGCAGCCACTGCAAGAGGGTGGCAGGGAGGGGGAGGCAGTCCTGTGGCAATGACTAGCGGGTGCCTGTCAAGGCAACAGTGCCCATGAGAGGGGGTAATTTGTACCCAGGCACAGAGTGAAAAAGGGGGCCCAGCAGCCAAAGGAGGGGCCGCAGAAATTTCTCACCTGGACTTGGGATGCTGAGGTTGCTGCGGCATTGGCTGCTGCAAGCCATATGCACCGGGCCAGGGAATGCATACATGACACTCCTTAACACTCCTGGTGTCAAATCCAGGAGGCAACCGGCCTGCTGCAGTAGCTCTTTGGTTTGTGGATCCACTTTCCAGGAAGGAGTGTATAAGAGCTCAGGGACACAGTGGTGGGATTACAGCTACTGCAGAAGTACATTTTCTGCAGGCAGGACATTTCCCATGCTCCTGGGAGCCTAAAGACAATGTTGCTAACTTTCTGCAATGATTTTCTACATTTTCTCCACATGGGGAAGCCTGGTAGACCCAGGCTCTGAAGACTATTCTGGCTGCTACCACTCTCCTCCCACCCTGTTTCACCCCGCTCCCTGCCCCCATTCTGCCTGCTCCCGTCGCCACCCTCCCCTCACTCTGTTTCGCCCCATCCTCTTTGGGAAGGGGCCCAAAAGAAACTTAGTCATCCCTGGGAAAATTCCTCCATGCGCCATTTGAACACCCTCATGCTGTCTAGACTCCAAGTGCCCTCAGCTCAAGGCAGCCAACAGAGTAGGAGCAACCCACACTGAGCACTGGATGCTCCAACGCTGCAGCAAGAGCTACTGCATGGAGGGCAAGAGGGAGGCCCCTGGGTTTCTTCCAGCTCCCCTTGCAACTGATTCTACACCTAGAAAAGAGAGAGAGATGCTGCCTGAAAAAGAAAGCTATCAGCCTTCATTAGCCTTGCCAAGGGGCCAGACAACGAAAAGGCTTTCAACTGGCAGTCTTCAAATGTGATGCATTCCGGGGCAGATTCAAGGGGGGAACAAGGATCCATGGCAAGCCTCAAATTGTCCACGGGAAGCAGCCCAAGCACAGCCAAGAACACAGGTCTACCCAGCAGGTAGATCTGGGCTCCAAGTCTGGGTGGGAGCCCAGGTCTACCTGCTCAGCAAACCTCATCCATGTAAGCCAGTAGATTTGGGTTCCAAGTCCAGGCAGAAGCTCAGGTCTATCCACTCAGCTAACCTCATCCAGGGAGGCCGGTAGACCTGGGCTCCAAGTCTGGGTGGGGAGCCCAGGTCTACCTACTCAGCAAACCTCAGCCACAGAGGCCAAAGCACAACAGCAGCCCAAGTCTATCCCCCTGGCTGACCTGGGCTCTGGAGTTAAGGTAGTGCTTATGACCCGCCCAACAAACACAAACACTCTATCTGTCCCTGGATGTATTCTGTTCGACTTGGCAAAAGGTTCAGCGACCTTTGCAGGCAACAGCTCAAGCTCCTTTCAGACTTACCCGCCCGATGGCGCAGGATGGGCAGCAGCTCCCAGAGAACCTCTACCGCATTCTCATCGCACCTGGCATCTGTATCCAACGAGCAGAGACCGAGGATCGTGACCAGGCGGGGAAGCAAAGGCAACTCTACGGAAGGCTGGAGAGAAATGAGGATTAGCCAATGCTGCGATAAGCAGCTCACCCTGATGGCAGGAAGGAGACGTCCTATTGCAGAGATATTTTGCATCTTTACATCTCACAACCCAGGCACACTGACTATTTATCAAACACCTATGATGGCTTCTGGCTGAAATTCCCAAAGATTCAACAAAACAATCAGAACAGTGCAATATTACAAGCAGCAAATGACAAAAATACATCATGAGAACAACAGGAGTCTATGAGAAAGGCATAGGAAACCGGGGAACCCGGTATGCATGGATCCCATATCCACAGATTCAGTTATCCGTGGATTGAGTCCGCAGGACCCCCTGGGCGCTTGCCCCCTCCGGAGGTGAGGGGAGCTCCGCTTTGCCCAGAGGGCTTCCCCAAACCTCCTCATGCCTTATAAGGCTTTAAAAAGCCACTTCTGGTTTCTCCGTGAAACAGGAAGTTATGTTATTTGAGCTGCCAAGCTCAGCCTGAGCCCGGCAGAGGCCATGGACGGGGAGGTCTGCTTCACCTCCAGAGGGTGGGGGGCAGGTGTTTGCCAGCATCCACAGTTTCAGGTAACTGTAGGAGGTTCTGGAATGGAACGCCCGCAGATACAGGGGCATGCTTGTATATAAATACTGTAATAAATACAATAATAGTAATAATATAAAAACAAAGAACACTGTGTGTGGTTAAAGCATCAGGTGATCCGTACCCTACATGGTGTTTGTCAGGTGTTTAAATGGGGGCTAGTATCTACCCCTCAGTGTGATTGCGCGTTCTCCCACCAAACTATGTACCACATTGTGTCTGGCTGCAAACTGAGGGCGTATAATGGCCCATGGTCTGACTTTTCCTTTGAAGGTCACTCTGTCTTTGAATGGCTGCATGAACTGGACACTGACATTTGATCTAGTCTAACTGATATATATGTCCATGTATTATATGCCTTACGCTAAATCAATCGATCAGGTGATGAAATAGAACCCCAGTCTTGGTCTGTCACTTTTTTCTTTGGTTGAATTGGAGCTACTTTCCCTCGTTTTGCCTGTAGGTTGGGAAAACCCCATTCAAATCTCTCCTGGGCCATGAAATAATGATGAAACCTATGGCAAGGTTCTTACTGGAAGACTGGAGCAGGTCCAGAGGAGGGAGTCTAGGATGGGTGAGGAGTCCAGAGACTGCATCCTATGTGGACAGGTTGAAAGGGATTAGCATGAAGGAGTTGAGAGAAGAGATGTTTACCGGGTGATTTGGGAACTATCTGTCAATATCTAAGGGACTGTTGCATGGAAGTTGGAGCAGCCTTGTTCCCAGTTTCTCTGGAGGATGGTACCGGGACAAGTGGGCTTGGACTACAAAGGGGATTTTGATTAAACATTAGGAAGAACTTCCTAATGGTCCAAAGAATTGTGCAGTAGAACACTATGTCTCAGAAGGTAGTAGACTCTTCATCATTGGAGATCTTTACGCAGAAGCTGGTTGGCCCTTTGTCAGGGATGTTGTAGTTCTATGACTGGCCTACCCTGCAGGGTTGTTGAAAGGATGAGTAATATAATCTGTGAAGCAGATTGAATACTCTGAAGTGCTTCAGAAATGAATATTGATTGCATGTAGCCGGCTTGCACAGCAATCCTGGAAGGGGCAGCCTTTGGTGTTCAAAACAAGATTTGTCCAAACTACTCCCCTCAGTGACTCACGTATCTCTGGATCTCTCCCAGCAGATCTGCACACTTCTCCAGAGCCTGTGCCCGGATCAGATGGTTTGGGCTGATCATCTGATTCTGGAGAGTGGCCAGATCCCACATCAGCCTCACTTCCTCCCCGTCAGAATATCCCAGGTTTCTGGGAGAAGGAGACAGATAGAGAAGAAAAAACACACACAATTAGTAACAAACTGATGTGGGCTAACCATATCTGCGTCATCTCCATGGATTCCCTCAAGGAATCCTGCTCAGTGTAGCATGTTGAGCATGTGTAGCAGGTCTGCACTTCAAGTGACACAGATTCAAAATTTGCACCCCAGGATTGCCTTCCCTTGTCACCAGAGATGGTAGAGATTTAAGCAAAAATGGACTGCCGGCTAGTGAGAGTTGTTGGACCTGCAAAAAGGCTCTGAAGTGAGGAATGCTGTTCCTCTCCTTGGCCTGGATTCCATGGGGTTCGATCAGTAGTTCTCAAACTCTTTCATATCAGGACCCACTTTTAGAATGACAATCTGTCAGTACCCACTGGGTGAAGATATTAACCTGGAAGTGACGACATGGTTGGAAGTGACATCATCAAGCAGGAAAATTTTTAACACCCCCAGACAAAAACATCAAATCAAATTAGAGCGCAATCCAAATGGTGCGCTTGGCCGGCACAAGTCCCTTGCGCCAGCCTAGGAGGGTTGTAAATGTGCCATAAGGCATGTGTGGAGACAGCTGGGCTGGCGCAAGAATGTGCGCCGGCCCGCAGGGGCTGCATCCAGCTTCTGTTGCCCCGACGATGGGTAAGTTCATGCCAGCCAAACTCAGCTGGCGTGTGAGTCTGGGGGGTGTGGGGAGGAGGGGTTTCGGGGCAGAGGGAAGGCAGGCTGCAGGCAGGCCCGTGGGCAGGTGGCAAGAGAGTGGGGGGTGGGGCCAGGATCCGTCACTTGTGCCGGATCCTGACCCCGTTCCTGGGCAGCATAGCGCAGCTCCGGGCTGCTCAGATCTACAACACCTCTTTAGGTGGCGAAGATCAGAGTCACAAGCTTTGGGGCTGCCGAAGCAAAGAGCCAGAGGCCAAGTACACACAACAGTGCTTTCCAGATCTCCTGCTGGAACAGGCAGGTTGGTGGCAGGGGCAGTTCAGGGGAGAATCATGGGCAGTTTGGGGCAGGCAGTAGGCTGGGCAGGGGGCTGGGCAGGGGCACCACCTCACCGCCTAATCCTAATCCCCTTTCCCTGCCCCGAACCAATCCAGAAGTCTCCTTGGACTTATGCAAGCAGAATAGCTACTATAGGTTGGATGAAACCCATTGGGGGGCAGGTGGCCTATGGGGAAGTAAGTAGGAAAACATTTGACTTATCTCCTGGGCTGTCTGGTACACACACACACATACACACACCATAGAATGCAGCATGTGCTCTGTCTGCAGCACTGTGCACTATGGGCTGGCAGGGGGGATAGGGTTGGGCCCCATGTTTCTGGCTTTGAGCCACTAAAGGTGACAGGAAACGCACAATGCTTTACCTTAAGGGATCATCCACCTGGCTAAGGGAGGTGCTGGTGTCACTGGTGAACTCAGTAAGCTGTGAACGAGAAAGAAAAATAAATAAATAAATAAATAAATAAATAAATAAATAAATAAATAAAAGATTAACAAGTTGTGAGATCCTGCACCTTTTTTTTTTTTTTTTTTACACAAAAAGCACTGACTATGCCTCTCTCTGTTCTCATAGTGGAAATACACAAATAGTGTGGTACTGTTGTGCCCTGCCATAGGTTGGGCCGAGTTGCAGCCCATCAACCCCACATCTGGAAGGTACCTTGGGAGAATCAAAAATCCACTTACCTCATCAGGTTGTTGAGACGCCATGTTTGACTCACACAAAGGAGGCTCACCGCAACAAACCCTATGAAAAAACTGATGAAACAAACTAGGGTTACAAAGAAAGAAAGAAAGAAAGAAAGAAAATGCCCTTTAATGCTACAGCCTAATTTATGAGCTTCCAGAGCAATAAACAAACACAACAAAGATGGATGTATCCAGTGTATGACGAATAAAGATTGCAGCAAAACTAAAGCTATTCAGAAATGTTAGTGGCCAAGAGCTTCTACAAATCAAACTCTATGAACATAGATAACCAGTGCCAAAAAGTCTCTTGCCTAGGAGCCCAAAGCCCAAAGTCTTCTCTTGCCTAGGAGGCCAAAGACAAAAGCCCAAAGCCCATAGTACTTGGTAAGTCAACCACCAGCCCTTTGTGACATCAAGAGACTGCAGTGCCTGGCAGCCATGACCTAGGAACATTCAGCTTGGTGAGTGTCATAATGTTTCTCCAGGAGGTGTGAGAAGTTTGTCTTTGGTTCCCCTTCAAAACATCCCTCCCACACTGGCTACCAAAACCTGCCATTTATGTAGTCATAGTCTGCTTTCCCTTGGTCCTTCCTTTCTTCACTTTCATGATTCCACTGTGGTGTTTCCCAAAGTGTGTTCCTAGGCACACTGGTTCTCCCTGTGATCCCTTCAGGAGCTCCGCAATCACACCATTAAGTGGCTGCCATCTGCCCCCAGTTGGTTTACTCATCTGCCTTCCTGCCTTCCATTGTAGCTCTCCTTCCTCATTCTCCTCCAGTTCTAGCTCTTCACCAATAGTCAGTGTTGGGCTCTGTGCTTTGCCACTCTGTGCATATGTCAGAGGTCTGGGGCTCTCCAAGACTCCGGGCATGTGCTGGAAGACCATCTTGAGACACCTTTTGGGAATGCAACAGACTTGAGAACTTCAAGATGTCGGGGGGGGGGTGAGCATAAACAGAATGCTAGACACAGGGAAGTGGCAGCAAGATGCAATCTTGTGGTCTTGTGTGATCCCCAAGTTATCTTGTGGGCCGCTGTGAGATACAAGAAGCTAGATCGGATTGGCCCTGGGCCTGATCCAGCAGGGCTGTTCTTATGTTCTAATGAGAAGTGCTGCCCCAGTGGCATACCTATGGCATCTGTCACCCAGGGCAACCTAAAATTTTAGTGCCCCCTCCACTGTGGGTTGCGACCCATTAGGTGTGTTATTGGCCAATATCAGGTGGGTCCCCATTCATTTAAATGTGTTAAATTTAAATTTTTAATAAAACACCCACCTCTTTGCAGAGCAGTTAGCAGCTACCTTGCAAACTGTTGGAGCTCCATTCTTTGCAGGGCAGTTCGCTGCTACCTTGCAAACTGCAGGAGCTCTGCTCTTTGCAGGGCAGTTAGCAACTTCCTTGCAAAGCTGCAGGAGCTCCACTCTTTGCAGGGCAGTTGGCAGCTTCTTTGCAAAGCTGCAGGAGCTCCACTCTTTGCAGGGCAGTTGGCAGCTTCTTTGCAAAGCTGCAGGAGCTCCACTCTTTGCAGGGCAGTTGGCAACGTCCTTGCAAAGCTGCAGGAGCTCCACTCTTTGCAGGGCAGTTGGCAGCTTCTTTGCAAAGCTGCAGGAGCTCCACTCTTTGCAGGGCAGTTGGCAACATCCTTGCAAAGCTGCAGGAGCTCCACTCTTTGCAGGGCAGTTGGCAGCTTCTTTGCAAAGCTGCAGGAGCTCCACTCTTTGCAGGGCAGTTGGCAACGTCCTTGCAAAGCTGCAGGTGCTCCACTCTTTGCAGGGCAGTTGGCAGCTTCTTTGCAAAGCTGCAGGAGCTCCACTCTTTGCAGGGCAGTTGGCAGCTTCTTTACAAACTGAAGGAGCTCCACTCTTTGCAGGGCAGTTAGCAGCTGCAAACTGCAGGAGCTCCACTCTTTGCAGGGCAGTTGGCAGCTTCTTTGCAAAGCTGCAGGAGCTCCACTCTTTGCAGGGCAGTTGGCAACGTCCTTGCAAAGCTGCAGGAGCTCCACTCTTTGCAGGGCAGTTGGCAGCTTCTTTGCAAAGCTGCAGGAGCTCCACTCTTTGCAGGGCAGTTGGCAGCTTCTTTGCAAAGCTGCAGGAGCTCCGCTCTTTGCAGGGCAGTTGGCAGATACCTTGCAAAGCTGCAGGAGCTCCACTCTTTGCAGGGCAGTTACCAGCTTCTTTGCAAACTGCAGGAGCTCCACTCTTTGCAGGGCACATAGCAGCGATCTGATTTTTGAACAGCTTCAGTGCTTGAGGCTATTAGCTATCCGATCTTTCCACTCCCCCTTAGGGGACCCACCCAAATCGGGTCCGGATCCACAGTTTGGGAACCACTGAGCTAGAGGGTCCTGATCCACAGTTTAAGAAACCTTGCCTTAGCCCCACAGTAGCCACAGATCAGCCACCTGCACAACCACTGCCCTGCCTGCCGCCCCCTTGGAAAGCTTTCCAGCGCTTAATCCTGGCCTGCTCTATTTAGCCCAGCCACCCCCTGCTATGACTGCTCTGCACTGAAGTGCTTGGATGGCTCCACCTCCTTTTTTCCCTCCCCACCTTCCCCTTTGCTTTCCTTTCCCTCTCCCTCCTGCCTGCCCCCACCTTCCTTGTCAAACTTGCAGGAAGCGCACAAACTTTTTCCCCTCCCCCACGCACAAGCAAACCAAACAGCCCCCCTCGGATGAAAGTCAAGGAGACGCTCCCCCCACCCCCTAGACTTGGGAGAGCAGAAAGCATGGGGCCAGCGGAGGAGCTAATCCGAATAGCCAAGAAGCTGGAGAAGATGGTAGCCATGTTGCACGGTGTCTTCAGGGTTCAAAAGCAAACTCAGCAGACTTAAATCGTGGTGATTTCCAAGCACTTATTCATTGCCAGCAATGGGCTTCTCTTGGTGTTCAAAATGGGAAACACAGAGATCTGTGTTCTCTCAGTGTCTCCAGAGAAAAAGCAACTTTCCAATGCATGTTTCATTTTAAGTACCCCTAGGTTCTTTGTTCTAAAAATCTTGCTGCTATTCATTAAGAGCTGATGATATCAGAAATGGAACTTTCCTTTGATTGGCCACAGGCCTCTAGCATTGATTGGCTGTGCCATCTAAGGAGAGTGCATTTGAATCTCTCAGGTTACCGCTTGTGCCATATTTGGAAAGCTCCTCCCCTTCCTGTAATGCTAGCACTGTTCTAAAAAGCCTGTAGGGGGCACTGTGCTTCTATCCTATTCAGAGCTTAACTTTTATATTTTCTTTATTTCTTTAATTAAGCCTCTGATAAGCTAGTGTTTAGACTTTTTATAATTCTCAATTTATTCCTCTTTTGATTCTGATTTCAAACATTTCATATTTTGCTTAAAAACTGAGTTTTTAAGGGTTTTCTTCTCTCTGTAAAATCTCAGCTTTGCTCTGATGATTTCAGAAGACAAGCTGTGTTTTTCTCTGGAATCTCTGCAACTGGGCCCCTTCTAACATTCCTTAGATATCGGGTCCTGCCAGTTTGATTAACTATTCTTATACTTAAAACTTTCTCTGGCGCCTGGGTTTCACTCCTTAAACTGAGTTGCTTATTAGTTAGCTGACATGATATAATATTTTTGCTAGATAAGAATTTCAACTGTGAGGAGTTACCCATTTAACACATTCCAGATTTGTTCTACTCGTTTGATTTGAGTCACATTTGAAACTTAAATCCTTTCCATTTAGTTTCTCTTATTAATCTAACTCATATTAACAAAACTAGAATTCACCCTTTCATTGTATTTTCTAACTGATTAGAGCAGTGAAGAATTCAATTTACTTGCTAACTTCTATGATCTAATTATAAGTCTGTACCTACAGAGTCTCTTTATCTGTGGCATGCCATAAATTCTGGAAACTTAGGCTGAGACAGATCTGCTTATTAGCTGGCTAAGTAAACTTAGCTTTTCTCTTTCTTGTGGATTTTATATTCTGGCTTCGAATAACATTAGCAATTAAACTTTTACGCTTGACTTATATTGATTAAGAATATCTGCAAACATCCTATGTATTTCTACTTATCACAAGCAAACTTGAAAGTCAAAAATCCCTTTTGACTTTCTGTGTATTTGAATGCAAACCATTGGCTCTCTATTCAGTTGCAGGTATGAAGTGTCCCTTTAGATTAGAATGATCTTGCTTCTGTTTTAGTCTACTCGAATCCATCTTCATGTAGCTTCTGTTTACCTCCTTGCTAATGATTTTATGACCTTTGGTAATTCTCATTAGATTTTATTAGTTTTATTAGTGCTGGTAGCAGGATCTTGTAACCCTATCCCCTTTTATTGCGGCTTCAGAAACTTTAAAATGCTCCCTTTTGTTCTGAAGCTCTGCTAAGCGTAAGAAAAATAACTGACCTAACTATGATCACTCATTCATATCTAATTCTCAAAGTAAGCTTCCCTTAAAATTCAACATATTTGTTCTTCCTCTCTCTCTGTGTTTTCCTTTTGTTTAAATCCTATTTTCTCTGTCCAAAAGCAGCCCATAGGTTGGAGGGGGGTTTACATTCTTAACTCTTTGAAGCTGTTGCTTGACTCTAGATATCAACTTAATTAGCTTGACAGTTTCTTTGAAACCTCTTATCTAATCCTTATGTCAAATGGTTTTATTACTGGGGCCTCCCGTGCCATCCTAGCTTATGACTTCTGCCTTCACCCAGCTTTGGACTCAGAGGGGTGACACAGAGTTCATCTGATTCTTACCTTATTCCCTATTTCCAAACTTATTTACTCTTCGCATTATTAAACATTTGTTTTATACTGATTCACTTTTTGCATTTACATTATTAAACTTATTGCTTATAAATAAATTAGGTGCTCTCCTTTAATTTTGTTCTTATAAAAGAGCAATTGGGGATGTATCTTTGATTCCTTTCCAAGGAATGTCTCTACTAACAGACTCTGCATTTCCTTTTGATGACACCCAGCTTGCAGACAACAGCTGTCTTTCTCTCTGAGGCTTCTGGGCAAAATGGATTCCAACTCAAATATAGTACATTTTCCCTATATCTACTAAGCAAATGCTTGCTAAACATAACATATATGCTGAAGTCTTGTTTGTGAAATGCTTTTTGAACTGTCCTAAGCACAAACATATTGCTTTGGTCATGATAAAGACATATTTTTTCCCCTAACATAACATAACATTTGGTTGGCATAGGTTTGGATTGCTTTTCAAACATACATTTGAACAAAACATCATGACATTTCATTGTCTTCACTGAGCAGGTATACATTCTGGTCTCTTAGAATAATCTTGGCTGCCTCTATGGCCTTGTCTCAGCCAGGAAGCACAGGGTAAGCGCCACTGGGTGGATCTGGCCCCAATCCTTTTGCTTGGGGGGGGGAATCAAGACAGAGATGCCCCAAGTTTGGGTTGGAGGAACCCACCGCTGTTATTACCCTGTCCCACCCCTGGACTTCTTCCTGGTCTTCCGTCAGCCCAATCCTCTGCATGTCTACTCAGAAGTAAGTCCCATTAAAGTCAGTGGGGCTTGCTCCCAGGTAAGTGTGGCAGCCTCAGAAGGCTTTTGCAAACCGTGGGGCTGCTAAATGGAGGTAATGACATAACGGGGGGATGCAAAGTGCTAAGTTTTGCAGGGAGCCTCGCCACACAGTAAGCAAGCAGGCTCTCCCCCTCCCTCTGTGTTGCCCCCCTCCCGCCCAGAATGGCTTTGAAGGAGAGGGTCCGCTTGCACCCAGCGGTGAGACTCCCTGCCAAACTTAGTGCTTTGCACCCCCTTAGCTACGCCACTGGATGGAGGAGCACAGCCCAGGAAATAAAGCCAGTTCCAAAAAGGGGAAGCTGAATATTCCTGAGGCTGGGAATCTGGAACAGGGCAAGTTTATGCTCTCCCAGTCAAAATGGATGCATTGAGGATGTGCACTTGTTTCCTCTGAAATCCAGTTGGGTTCCGCTTCGTGACGATGAAGTTTTGTTTCTTTCTTTTCTTTCCCCAAATCATACCTGATTCTGTTTTTCCTAGGGTTGCCAGATGCTAACGGGGACAGAGTGCCTATACCAGCTATTTTCAACCTTTTTCATTTCACGGCACACTGACAAGGAACTAAAATGGTCAAGGCGCACCATCAGGTTTTTGACAATCAACAAGGCACACCATGCTGCCGGTGGGGGGCTCACATCCCCCATTGGCTCTACTAATAAATGACCTTCCCCCAAATTCCTGGGGAACATCTGTGAACCTCTCGCGGCACACCAGTGTGCCATGGCACAGTGGTTGAAAATGGCTGGCCTATACCTTAATCATTGAGGGCCAAATGTAGCCCCTGGAAGCAATTGATCCGCCCCACGTTATAATTGGGTTCTCCCAGCGAGATTATTGGGCTCTCTTGAAAATATGGACCAGATTTGCACATTTTCTCTTTTGTCATTTGCAGCTCATGAGTTTCTGAGAACCAGTTGCTCATTTCTGGCCATCATCTGCTTAACGATGTCACTTTCTGCTTAATGATGTCACTTCCATCCCTCAGCAGGCACCACGAATTTAAGGACACCCCCCTCCCTTCCGCCCTCTGTATGAAACCAGTTTGATACCCCGATATAGAAGAGGGTTTTTGAACCTTTCCCTGTTGAGCTTCACCTGCCAAAATTCCCTCTTCTATACAATGGTTAAAGGTATAGGAACTCTGTCCCTCTTTGTATCCGGCAACCTTAGTTTTTCAAGGCATAGCCCTCCCTTCCCCCTGTCCTGAGAGTGGTCAGTCCCTATGAGGATTGGGGGGGGAGTGGTATGTAGACAACAGGTGTCTGGCAAGAGTCTAACCATGTAAATTTAAACTTCAACTGGGGTGGATCATGGGCAGGCCAAATAAAAATAGGGTAGGGTAGAGAGTGTGGGGTTTGGCCAGGGTTCCCCAAACTGTCAACTACCAGAACAGTATAGCTCAGCCTCGCTGCTATGCCGGGCCAATGCTGGTTCATGGTAGGAAAGGAGATATAAACGCTAGGCATGACTGTAACCATTTTCACAGTAGAAGAAAAATATTTGCAAGTATGTGTATTCATTTAGAATTATTATTTATAATTATCTGGGAAGGGAGCATAAGTTCCTATAATTCTGTTGGACTCGGTGGCCTGGCCAAAATGTGTTGGTTGGAACGTGGCTTACAGGCTGTGGTTTAAGAACACCCCCCTCCCTTCTACATCCCAAAGTTTGGGAAAAACTTTTCTGACCCTCAATTTTGTAGGCCTGTGTAATTGGACAAAGGATGAGTAGAAGGAGGAGCCCAAGGGATGGGGGTGGGGTTCTTGCCTGGGGAGTGACTTGGGAAGCCGGGGGGGGGGGGAGGTGTGTGGGAGGTGGTTTTAGCAATTGAAGAGAAACTCATGGCTTCAGCAGGCTCACTAAATTCCTGGCCACAATGGGACTACTGAGTAGAGCCGCAAAGGATTGGATCCTACTGGTAATCCTACTGGGGTCAGCTGGTGCACCTGACCCCCCTCCCACTTGCCCCTTCTGTCTCCACTCTCATGCAGTCCGTCCCACCCCCCACCAGCCTTGCTGACACGTGTATGGGAAAGACATGACTCAAGTCAAACTCAGTTCCAAAAATGCTTTGGACTAGTCCCCACAGTCTCCCCTGGGGGCTGGCGATAAGAATAGGCCCTCAGTTTGGCTGCACTTGTCATAAGAGGCCACTAAACAGCCACTGGGTAGATGGGACTCATTAGCCTGGGAAGGCAGCTCATCTGAGAGAAGGAAAGCTCTGATCCCAAACCTCCACTGCCTTGTGGCTACATCCAGTTATGGAAAAGGCTTCAGGAGTCAACCTCGAGGCAAAATCCGGAGCGGGAGTCCCTGAGGCAGTTCATGGCTGAACACAGTCACGTTCTGGCAACTCCTGCAACGCCACTGGAACCAACCGAATTGGCTTCTGCCTTTCCATTGGACCATTTCAGCGACATGGAGAGGGGGGATTTGCTGCATGGGTAACAGTCTATCCTCCATACCTCCTTTACCCAGACCTTGCGTACTGGAGAGGGCACTCTGTTCCAGAACCACTATTCAGAGCGCGATACCATAGTCTTCTGAGACTGAAGGATGCCAACACTGCAGTCCCCACGGCCACGCATTATAAGAACATAAGAACATAAGAACAGCCCCACTGGCTCAGGCCACAGGCCCATCTAGTCCAGCTTCCTGTATCAAACAGCTGCCCACCAAATGCCCCAGGGAGCACGCCAGATAACAAGGGACCTGCAAGGCCTCCTGGGAATTGTAGTTAAGAACATAAGAACAGCCCCACTGGATCAGGCCATAGGCCCATCTAGTCCAGCTTCCTGTATCTCACAGCGGCCCACCAAATGCCCAGGGAGCACACCTGATAACAAGAGACCTGCAAGGCATTCTGGGAATTGTAGTTAAGAACATAAGAACAGCCCCACTGGCTCAGGCCACAGGCCCATCTAGTCCAGCTTCCTGTATCAAACAGCTGCCCACCAAATGCCCCAGGGAGCACACCAGATAACGAGACCTGCAAGGCCTCCTGGGAATTGTAGTTAAGAACATAAGAACAGCCCCACTGGATCAGGCCATAGGCCCATCTAGTCCAGCTTCCTGTATCAAACAGCTGCCCACCAAATGCCCAGGGAGCACACCAGATAACAAGAGACCTCATCCTGGTGCCCTCCCTTGCATCTGGCATTCTGACATAACCCATTTCTAAAATCAGGAGGTTGCGCATACACATCATGGCTTGTACCCCGTAATGGATTTTTGGACTCCAGAAACTTGTCCAATCCCCTTTTAAAGGCGTCTAGGCTAGACGCCAGCGCCACATCCTGTGGCAAGGAGTTCCACAGACCGACCACACGCTGAGTAAAGAAATATTTTCTTTTGTCTGTCCTAACTCGCCCAACACTCAATTTTAGTGGATGTCCCCTGGTTCTGGTATTATGTGAAAGTGTTAAGAGCATCTCCCTATCCACTCTGTCCACCCCCTGCATAATTTTGTATGTCTCATTCATTTCCCCCCTGAGGCGTCTCTTTTCTAGGCTGAAGAGGCCTAAACGCCGTAGCCTTTCCTCATAAGGAAGGTGCCCCAGCCCCGTAATCATCTTAGTCGCTCTCTTTTGCACCTTTTCCATTTCCACTATGTCTTTTTTGAGATGCGGCGACCAGAACTGGACACAATACTCCAGGACACAATTATGCACGAGTCGAATCAAAGAGGACAGGAACTTGGGACCCAAGTTGAGTCTAGCCGCTGGGGATTTTCACATCCCTGCTGTATAGTTCATATATACAATCAGTTCAGGAGGAAGGGACATGTAATGATTGAGCTTCCTTTCTTGTTTTATTCTGGAATTATCCATAGCCTTGCCTCAGACCTCTTTGAGGCTTGCCTATTTGCAATTGGTTAGGTTTTGGGGTTCTTCTTCTTGTAAATTGGAGGCTTCCAAAGATGACCCCTCTCTGCCTGGATTTGTCTTCATGGTGATTGTGGAGTCCACCAATTTGGACTTGGACAGAAAGGCAGAATTGGGGAAAGGAGGAAGCACCTGCTCCACGACTGCCCTGCCAGTCATCCCAGAGGTGTTTATACTGGTGTATGAGAAGGGCTCTCAGTGGTGAATGTCTGGGCCAAGAATTTCCTCCCTATAACTTTGTGAATGGCCTGAGGCAGGGGGAGGTCCTCTCATCCAAGTTTTGGGTTGCAATCCTATCCTGCGCTGGTACAGGCAAGCCAGGAGGCTTGCGCTGCATGCAGCGAAGGATTATGGCCAGAAGCAGCTTAGCCAGAGGCAAGAGAAAACTTTTCCTCTTACCCCTGGATAACAGCTGCTGGCCAATATGGTTCTCCTTGAATTTGTACCACCTCTGGAGTGCAAGATGGAGAGACCCATCTTGAAGGACAGCTTCAGTGCTCAGGGGATGCCTTTTGCGACTCATTTCATGATGTTGCCATCGACAATGGACGGAATGTTGATTCTTGGACTGTCAATACAGCACCTAGGACTGCCAGAGATCTCCCTAGGTCAGTGTATCTCAAACAGCGGGTCAGGACCCACTAGGTGAACCGCGAGCCAATTTCAGGTGGCTCCCCATATCATTTCAATATTTTATTTTTACTATATTGGACTTGATGCTATCATTTGGGGAAATGTGACAAACTTGTACTTTTTACAGGCTAGAATGTAACACAGTAAATGGGACTTACTCCTGGATAAGCACAGGTAGGATTGCAGCCTATGATTGCGAAAATGTTTCCTGCTTATTGAATGGAAATCTTAGAGAACTTTTATAAAATGTTGTATAAATGGTGTCTGACTCCAGGTAAACTGGCAAAAATGTATTAATATACCAAATAGATGTTGGAAATGTAAATGACAAGAAGGAATGTTCTACCGTATGTGGTGGACTTGTACAAAAGCAAAAAAATATTGGACTTTGATACACCAGCAAATGCAGTTGACATTTAAGGTAAATTTACAGATGAAGCAAGACACTTTTTTGTTGGGAATATTGGATGATTCAATTCAGAAAGACTATGAAACTATGTTTTTATAGATGACAACTGCTGCAAGAATATTGTATGCCAAATACTGGAAAGTTCCAGAGATACCTGTAGTGGAAAAACGCTGGCTAAAAGTATTGGATTTGACAGAAATGGATAAACTTACAATACTTCTTAAAGATAAATCAGTAAAAACTTTTATGGACAATTGGAAACCATTCATGGACTTCCTGCGCATTGAAGTGAGAATGGGTCAAATAGTCTATGGATTTGATGAGTAGATAGGGGATTTAACTTGTATGTTTTTTCTCATTTTTCTTTTTGTGTTGAAAATGTACTTTTTAAATAAGTGTAGATTGTTTAAGATTTGATGACTAACTTTTTTGTATGATTTGTAGTAGTAGAACAAAGAAATGTAGTTTGAGATCTCCACACTTGCCACACAAATTGTAATATCTTTATTCTTTTTAATTTTTTTGTATTTGCATTTATTAAAACAAACAAAGAAAGAAAGATTTTCCTGCTTGATGATGTCACTTCAGAACATCATTTCCGGTGGGTCCTGACAGATTCTCATTCTAAAAAGGAGGTCCTGGTGCTAGTAGTTTGAGAGCCACTGCCTTAGGAGGTTGTGAGCTGAGTACAGAGTTCTCCCTGTGTGGCACATGTACTGTACCGAGAGGCAATAAACAAGGGGCATCTTTTAAGTATCAGGACCCACTTTTTAAACACTCTATCAGGATCCACTTAGGTTTACCTGACTTTAAAAAAAGAGGTCTAGAAAGAAAAATCTATTTATTTATAAGGGATAATAACCAGAAAAAGACCCTGAAACATTCATCTCCCTATATTTACACGTGCTTGCAAACTGCAGCAGTTGGGCTCTTTGTAGGGTAATATGTAACTACAGTATCTGATTTTTGAATAGCCTCAGGGCTTGAGGAAATAGCTCAGCGGTTCTCAAACTCGCTGGGAGTCCAAGAACTGCTTGTAAGTGACAGGGACTGAGAGAGAGGATATGCCCCAGTGGCACCGCAGTAATAGTGGTGCCGTAGGCACCCAGAGGCTTGCCTACCTGAGGGGGTCTGCCAGCCTTGGAGAGGGTCCGAGAGGCCTGCAGCTCCCTCTGCGGGTCTCCCCCAAGCTTCATTTCACTCCGATCTGAAGATTGGAGTGACTTTTGGTTTACTGTGGCACTGCCGGGGCATCCATTACTAGGTCACTCCCCTTAAGGGGAAATGACCCGTTTTATATTCCTACATAAAACCCACCAAAATTCAGGTCACAACCAACCACTGGGTCCTGACCCACAGTTTGGGAACCACTTGTATAAATTATTCTTGTAGCGAAGCCAGTGGTCCCCTGTTCCTGGCACTGGGTTCTAGTTTCTGCACCAAGAGACCTGTTGAATCAAAGGGACTTCTCTGTTCAGTCACCCAGATATCACAAGTTCTCGCACAGCCAAATGCTGACCTAATGTTTTTTAAGCCAAAATACACTTTTGCCAAAATACAAACAAGCAAAAATAGTCTCCAACAATTAGGATGGTTTTCAGGGGTGCTCTGCAGTTTGGGAGGATCTGCCAGGTGAAAAAGAGGGGGTGTCTTTGAAACAGTCACACTGCTTATTGGATTAGAGAAACGGGTGGGGGCTGATGTTCAGCACTGAAGTGAGGGATGCTCCTTGACTTACCCACAAAGCAAGCTGCCACCTTGAATATTGCTGCCTCCTTCACACAAGGATGGAACACACAGCTCAGGGCAGCACCCCTAATGAGATCTGGGCTGTAGGTCTTTGTCTTGCAGAAAATAACAATGAGAACTGGCATCAGGCATGTTTGTGCAAAGGGAACACTCTGTACTGATCCTACCACCCTTCTATCACAAATAAAGTAGTGAAACCCATGAAGTTGGATGTAGACTAAGCAGACCTGGGTTCAAATCCATGCTCATCTATGAATTTCACTAGAGGACTATGGGACAACGAACATCATACTACCTTATAGTGTGATGTGGAAATTCCCCACGGTATATGAGAAAATTTATACAGGTTGAGTCTTGGCATCCATGAGGGTTCCGTTCTGAGAACCCCTGCGGATGCCAAAAATCATGCTAAATGAAATCCATTTAAAAAACAATGTCCCTTTTCTCAGTGGTTTAAAAACAGCTTCACTTAACATTGTGAGGGAGAGCTGAAGCAGAAAGCAGACAATCTCTCTCTCTCTCTCTCTCTCTCTCTCTCTCTCTCTCCAGGTGCTTAGAAAGGCCTCACTCCTAGGCAGTGACACTTCCCTTCACCTGAAGCACAGGGAAAGAATGCAAAGAGGGAGGCAATAATCACTTCCCTTTGTATTCTTTTGAGTGCTCCAGGGGGAAGGGAGGGGTTGCTTGCCTTGGAGTGAAGCCTCTCTAAGCCCTTGGAGAGAGATTATAATGCTAAGTGAGGCTATTGTTAAAGGATGTTTTTCCTTTAATTTAAAGGACCTTTCTCATCACATTGAGATAAAATTGAAGGTGAAATATCCTCAGATAATGACATTATTCCTGTACTGATGAGATAAAGCTCAGTAAGATAAAGCTTTGTAAGTAGTTCTACTCTATTCTTGACGAACAGGTGGGATTTAAAGTGGTACCCTGGGAAGGCAGCAACAGAGACTTACCAAATGTTTGGCAACATGGTAGAGTACGAAGTGAAGGTCATGGCTTTGGGGCTTCACGTACCTCCTCACTCTTGGGACCAGCACTCTGAGATAGGCCATTGCTTCCTGCAGCACATGGAGTCAAAAAAGATCATATCCTAAGGCAGGAGTCTCCAAACCCTGGCCCGGGGGCCGTATGTGGCCCATGGCGAGCCTCTATCCAGCACGCGACCAGCCTCTTGTTCCCTGAAAGCCACTGGCCCACTTGGCGGAACATGACTGGAACAGTGCTCTGGTTGCATCTGGAGGGTCTGAAGGGCCGGAGAGGTTGAATGAATGAGCCCATTCATTATTTATTCACTCATTTAAATTCCATCTCTGATTTATTTATATAAATGATGTATTTAAAAAAAAATTTTCCGGCCCTCAATACCATGCCAGATATTTGATGTGGCCTTCTGGCCAAAAAGTTTGGAGACCCCTGTCCTAAGGCGTCCTTTGCACTGGAGACGTCTTTCTCCTATGGAAGGCTTCTTATGGAAACCTCAGGAAACAATCCTAGCCAGGGGAAACACCAGCATACTGCCAAACACATCAGCACACAGGCAGCCCCACCAGTGCAGAAGCCTGACAGGTGCTGCACTGACACAAGCACAGCAGTACACCAGAAAGCCATGCCCCACCACCAGCAGGTTGAAGAAAGTCCCTGGCCACAACCTCACCAGCAGAGAGGTTGAAAAAGGGGGGAGGGAAGCAAGGTGGGATAGATAAAGTCAGGAGACACCAGATCCCAAAATCCCTTCCTGAGCTGTACATGCCACCAGTGGCTCCAAAGCTGGCAACGTAGCTTGTGTAGCTCATAGGAGTCCCATGGAATAGCTGGTATAGCCCTGCACAGGAGTCATGCCATGCGGGCAAGTCTTTCAGAGGTCTGTTACCCTGCACATGCCCGATCTTGTCTGATCTCGGAAGCTAAGCAGGCTCAGGCCTGGTTAGTACTTGGATGGGAGACCGCCTGGGAATTCCGGCTGCCGTAAGCTTATACCATAGTCTTTCGAGACTGAAGGTTGCCAACCATCTCACCCCCCCCACACACACACAGTTAACCTCTCCAACATGATGGCACGTTGGAATCAGCAGACAAAGCGCACTCAGCCCTGGGCAATCAGCACAGCGGCCGCATAGCATCAGGCTGTAAGGTACCCTATGCCTATGTTTGCAGCAGGACCCTATCACCCCGAGTTGGGGCGCCTTCTCCCTGATGTGCCAGCAAGACACAAGGCCTGGAGAGGTTAATCAAAGAGCTATTTAGGACTGAAGCATGCTGGGCAAATGTCTAGATCTCCGTCTACCATTGTGTGATCCTTAGAGAAAGGTCAGAGTACAAATGTACGCACATAGGAAAACTGAAATATTCAAGCATTCAGCTAGCTAGCTTGCAAGAAAAGAGTAATACAGAGGAAACTGGTTATTTCTCAGGTACTTTGAGTGGACTGGAAACAGGTTTGTTTCATGTCAGCTCTGAGCTGGAAAACATGCGCTAGATCTACAGGTAGAGCCTCATTATGCGCGTGGGTTCAATTCCAAGCACTTAAGTGGATGGCAAAAAAACGTACTATAGCAAATCAATTTTTAAAAAAATTTAAAAAACTTTTTGTTCAGGTGATTTAAAAACAGCCTTGCTGACCTTTGTGATGTAAGATCATTAAGAAGACAATCCATCAATCAGTCCTCCAATTCACTCAGCCCCTCCCTTCACCGATGCAAAGTGATCACCTCACTTTCATGTGCTCAGGGGGAAGGAAGGGGTCACCTGGAGAGAGAAGGATTGATGGATTGTCTATATCATTTCCCTAAATATTTTCCTAAATTTTTTATTTCCCTAAATGCAGTCACACACTCTTCTCTCATAGGGAAGGGAGAGATGGAGAGGGAGTTTGGCGTGAAGGAGAGAGAACTGCTCTTCTTGTTCCTCTTCTCACTCCATTTCCTTCTTTGTTTTCAAATCCAGGCAGTGGGAGGAGAAAAAGGTTTAGTAAAGGTTTTTTAGCAATTGCCTTGGGCAGCAAATCGGTGGGCAGAACCCAACAAATGGAGTTGGGTTCCCCCCCCCCCCACAGGGTGACCAGGTATCTTCTTTTTCCAGGACATATCCTCGTTTTCAGCCTCGTGTCCTGGAAAATAACTTTAATGTCCTCCTTTTCCCTGTGAGTGGGCCCCTGCAGGCAGCGCAGAACTGTCTTGTAATTAATGTTAAATGTAATAAATTATAAGTAATAGAGTTTTGAATTTAAGAAGTAATATTGTTTTATGATTGTGCCCTAAGTGTTTAAATTAACCACATGAAATCAATATATGATTCATAGCTTTTATTGTGTCATGTCCTACATTTTTCTTGGAATTCCTACATTTGGGGGTGCCTGATCCTCTTTTTGCCGTTATGACATCTGGTCACCCTCCCCCGTCCACCAGTCTGCTACCTGAGGAATTCATCTCACCTGGCCTCATGGATGTTGCCCTGCCTAGGACGGCATCAGCCTCTGAGACATTTTGCTTCTGGGTACCTTAGCAGTGGCCCTTTGCTTTCCTGACAGGTTGAGACATTGCTGGAACACTTCGTTGAAAAGAGTAAAACACAAAGGAAGGGTGAAAGCAACATGGCGTTATTAGCTTTTGCTGTGCTCGCTGGTGAGAACGTTGTCAAAGTGGTAAACTTTCTCCTCCAGAATCCTTTGTGGTATCTATTTATTTAAAGCATTTCTCCCTCTCTGTTAGTATTTATAAAAAACCACCCAAAGCAGCTATAGGGGATTTCAGCTTGTACTGCCTTGGATGGCCCATTGGGGATCTATGGGGCTTACAGTAGTGCCTAAGGGCCCAATCCTATCCAACTTTCCAGCAGTGGTGTAGCCACAATGCAGCCCCAAGGTAAGGGAACAAATGTTCCCATACCTTGAGGAGGCCTTTGTGACTGCCTCCCCACCACAGCATGCAGCGCATGCCCTGTTTGCACGGCTGCACCAGTACTGGAAAGTTGGATAGGATTGGACCCTAAGTATCATGTCTCTGCACCCAGGACAAACTTAAAGCAGGGTTCCCCACTACCCTCTCTGCCTGCCTACCAGAATGAAGAATACTCTCTGTTCTGGAGCATCTCTACGGGTGTCCGGTCACATCTAGTTCATGGTTTAGCTTCCTAATATTTCAAACTTGATTTGTATTAGGAGCCAGAAATTGTAGCCTTGTATGCACATAGACCAGCGTTCCTCAATGTTCATCCCACACTGTACCACTTTGCATGATCCACCTATTGGAAGTACCAGCAGAAGTGATTGCCAGTTACTTCTGGGTTGAGAGGCCAGATGCCACATGACAAACACCAATCAGGAAGAGGCTCAGGGTGAACAGGAGGGCTTTTTAGAGTAGGTGAAAAGCCTGCTGCTCACTGAGCCAAGCCTCCTACTGAAGTTGGTCACATCGGTTCATTTGTCTTGCTGCCAGAAGCAGATGCCTGGGGGTCCCACAAGTACCATCAGACACAACCTCAAGTATCGCTGGTGGTGCACATAGCATTGGTTGAGAAACACGGACATAGGGCGCAATCCTCACCTCTTATGTCAGTACTTTCCAGCACTGGCATAGCGGTGCCAATGGAACATGTGCTGCAACCTGCAGTTGGGTGTCACTCATGGAGGCCTCCTCAAAGTAAGGGAATGTTTGTTCCCTTACCTCGGAGCTGCATGGCCCTTAGTGCTGGAAGGCACTGACATAAGGGGTTAGGATTGCACCCATAGGCTCATTATGTATGTGCATGCTTCTGTGCCTGGCTGAGATTTAGTGGCAGTTCTGTGGGCACTGGAGACCTGTACAGACATTTTATTTTAATTTTATTGCTTAAACAGAAACCCCCCAAAAATAGCATTACATGGATACATGCTTATGAGTTACATACTTAAAAAAAGGGGGGGGGAATGTATATTTAAACAGACACACATATACAAAGTATCTGCATATCAACACTTCATGCAGCTTAGGTTATTATAGCAAATAATGGCCTGCAGATATCCTCAAATATATACAGTGGCGTAGCTAGGTCACTTGACACCTGGGACCCATAATTTTTTGTCTCCTCATGCAACATAATTATTTAATTATTAATTAATCATATTAATTCATTCACATTTTTATACCACCCTTCCTCTAAGCAGCTCAGGATGGTGTGTGTGGTTCCTCCCTTTATTTTGTCCTCACAACATCCCTGTGAGGTAGGTGAGACTGAGAGATAGTAATAGTCATGACATGAAGTGAATAATAGTAATGGCCAGAAAATTAATGCAGTGAATATTTCCCCGCAATCAATGGATGAAATTCTGCATCAAATGATCTCATGATGGTATTATTCGTAACATGATGGCATTATTCCTAAAAGCCACGCTTTCCAGAATTTTGGTCACTAGCGTGTCAACCCCCCCCAGATGTCTCATTGGCCTGTTTTGAATTAACAGTGGAAGTCCTCTGAATTCTCCTGTCTGTTGTTTGCCGCTCCAAAAATCCGAACTAACAGTGTGCCCATTTGGCATCACTATTAATCTTTAACGTTGGATTCACTGTGCAGGCATAACTCATTGACTGCCATATGTTCTGCATCATGTATGGGAAAGCCCCTAGCTCAGTGATAAGGCACGCGCTTTGTACATAGAATGACTTGGGTTCAATCCCTGGCATCTGCTGGTAGGGCTGGAAAGCGGGTTTGACCCCTCTCTGAAACTCTGAAGAGCCATCGCCAGTCAGAATAGGCAATGCTAAGTGAGATGGTATCGGGCAGTTTTGCACTCTCTCTGGGATTCCAGTGTTCATGATTATTACAGTTCTTCTTGCTCAGTTACTGCTCCCTGTGGGTACATCTGACATGTAGGAATGCCAGAAGAAAGTAAGGAATCCTGGGGCTTGTAGTTTGCCAAAGAGCAGGCTACATAGGGCGGCACCAAGGCTGACTCCAGGTTGGAGGGGGCCATCAGTAAGGTAGGCAGATGTTGCCACGCCTGGCCCAAGGGACCTAACTGTCTGTTTTTCAATTCACAGCGCTTGTCAGGAGCACTGGCCGGTGGTGTTTGCCTGTGCAGATACAACCCTGCTCCTTGAAGCCCTGCTGTATGAGATGCAGGGAAAGCCAGAAGAGCAGACAAGTGTGGTAAGACTTGTGCTGTGGAACTGTGTCACGATTCCTTTCTCCCGGTAGCGTATGAGTATATCCTGCAGCTCCATGCAAGGAGAGAGAAGCCACGGGAGTAGGTACTGAGGGCAAAATCTACACACCAAAATTTACCCTGGAGAATATCAACTTCTTCAATATCAATGAATGTTAATATCCACAACAATCCAGAATATGATTTCAGGGTTTGAACCACAAGTGTGAATGACTGTCCCTCGTGCATGATGTGCTCTCCTTTTGTCAGGAAGGAAGGAGAGAATTGATTTCTGTTGGAGGGACTGCTCTTAATGTGGTATACTCTAGCACAGGGATTTTCAACCAGTGTGCCATGGCACATTGGTGTGCTGCCAGTGGTTCACAGGGGTGCTGCAGGAGTTTGGGAGAGGGTCATTTATCAGTAGGGCCGTTGGGGTGTGCAAGCCCCGCACTTGTAGTGCAATGTGCCTTGTTAATTGTCCAAAACTGATGGTACGCCTTGACAATTTGAGCACCTTGTCAGTGTACCATGAAATGAAAAGGGTTGAAAATCTCTGCTGTTGCTGACATCTTTGCAATGTAGCTCTCCATCCAATGCTGGGTTGTTGGCAGAGACCAAACCCCAAAAGATGCATTTTGCAGGAAAGCCGAGATCGGCAGCTTTGTATGAGACTTGAGTTCAAGACTCAGACATCAGTTAATTTAAGGAACATGCATGTGAGTTTGAGAGGATGGAAGTGAATCCCATAGCTAGTCTGTCTAGCTCCATGGCTTCTTTTCAGGGGAAGAGGGAGCAGGAAGGAAGTAAAGCCTGAGGATTGTCCTCTAGGTATGCTTTACCGGAGGATAGAAAAGATAGAGAGAACTCCTTATCCCACTACCATTATCCGCCTAGCCTTATGACCTCCCCGCTGGTACAGTTACAAGAGTACCACTTTGTTGCAAACTCCAGTATGGGAGACCTGCCAAGAGACAATATGAAGTGCTCACTGGAAGTGAGAGATTTTTGAACTGTGGCAGAGTGAGAGACAAACCCATCTGACCCCATGGGGATGCCCTTTTCTTCAAGTCCTAGTGAAATGAGTGGAGACTGTGAAAGAAAAAGAGGCAGGATCCATTCCTATCACTGGGGATTGTGCAGGAAACCTTCTGCCCAGCTTTCATGAACAGGAAGGTGTATTTTTCTCCCTCGGTCAGGTTTGGGCCAACCCTGCCTCAGCTGGAGTTTGGGTTGGCGAGGAAGTGAGGGGAAGGGGGTGGAGGACGAGCCCAGTCCCCGGCAGGTACCAGGCAGATTGCAGTGGAGGACTCCCCCTGCAGCTGAGAGAGATGAGCAGGTGCATACACACAGGATCTCACCCTCTGCTGCATGACATTCTGGTCCAGGACAAAGAAGAAGCTGCAAGAGCACCGGGCATCTCTTTTTCCTTTTCTCCTAGCAACATGCCACCCAAGCCATGAGGAGCTTTCTCTGTGCTGCTGCCAACAAAAGAAGGGTGAGAGAGCAGTTTTCTGAAGTTGCTTCTGACATTGCTGGGGCAAATCTCGGTCTCCTTGAAGGACGGCAGCAATGTGAGGTAAGTTGTCTCTGCAAGAGATCTTTTGGGTTTTGGTGCTAGCTTTTGGATTGACCATGCCAGGTATTGAATCTGGAACATGGTGCTTGCAAGGCATGGAGGATACAACTCAGCCATGGCCACTTGCCCAGCATGTGGCCCTTTTTTCCTCTTGGACCACAGTGGCCAAACTCACTACCGTCACATACAGGAAAAGCAGTTCCTGTTTGGACTACATCATTCCGTTCCACCCAGGCACCATGTGTAATCCTCCATGATTGGGGGACGCTCTGGGCAGTCACATCTGCTGCCTGGCTTCCCAGAAGGCCACGTGACAGGACATTCAGGCACATGCGACTGCCCAGAGCATCTCTGTCTCCTGATCGTGGAGGACCACATGCAGCGCCCAGGCTGATCGGTAAGGTCTGCTCACCGGGCGGACAGATTTGTTGAAATCCTGGATTTGGCACCCAGGTCGGGGTTCCCTTGGACATGCGCTCATCTGGGAAATTGACCTTACAATCTCACACTCTCAAAATAAGAAGAAGATTACTCCTGAGCCAGCAACTTGTTCCATTTCTGACTTAAATGAAACTCTTGGATTCTATAGAAGTGGGACCCTTAGTCACACTCCTGGTGTATCTGTGGCAGTGACCCTCCTGGTCTTACTTCTTTTATCTTGCTTGCAGAGAGCCCCTGAAAACACTCCAGCTTCTCTGTAAGATCATGAGAACCGTGACAGAGGAAACCGAGTGCTGGGATCAGCTGAGCAGTCCTCAATGTTTTAGTGAGGGATTGTCCAGCTTAGTAAGGTAGGAGGAAGACTGCTGGGTTTCTCAAGGAGTGTCAGATAGCTGAAGTTGTGGGATGTGAATGTGCATCCATTTGTCTTCCACTGACATCTTTCGTGCCTCTTTTCTTTTTTTTCTTTTCTTTTTTTTTGGCATGGTCCTGTTACCTATTCCAGGATTCTCCTCTCCAGCTCACACTCCTTGGTTGGCATAGTTGAGTTCCTTCTGGATATCTTTGGGGCTGAAGAGCATGCATGGCTCTATGAAACAGCAGTGATGTTCTACCAGAAGGTGAGGGGTACTGCAGTAGTTGAGAGGCTTCATTAGTGGCGATGCACTCCGCAGCCTTTCCCTGGATAGGATTACGCCAGTGGTTCCCAAACTGTGAGTTGTGGCTTCCCAGAGAGCCATGGAAATCAGCTAGGGGAGCCACAGAATCCTTGTGAAAAACCTGCCTGCATAGGATTGTAGCCCTAATGGAGAGCCACGGCCAATGGCCCAGTAGATCAAGAGAGCCACCAGTCGAAAAAGTTTGGGAACCACTGGATTAGGCCATGTAACTGCTATGGAAACCAATGGTCCTAAAGATTGGTTGGCATGTGAATGGCAAATTATGGGCACCATTACAGGGCATCAAATGATCAGTTAGAGTCTACTTGTGTCTACAGAGGAGTGTGTGAATTTTATACCCTCTGGGCTGGCTTTGCCCTGAATCTATGACCTCAAGGTCAGGGAGACAAGGCATGTGAATGACTTGGAATTCAATCTTTGAGTCTTTGCTTCAGCTTGCAGAAGAGACTGTGATAGATGTTTCTGGGTGTGTCCAGGCAACTCTATGCTCTAAACTTCTATCCATTGCCTGTTCAGTTCAACTGATACAGTTCCTTCCAGCAAATCTTGGGAATTGTGATGGCACTGCCAATGCAAGAGTTTTCTGGCTCCGCTCACAGAAATAAAGTTCCCAGGATGCTCTGAGGAGAGGAAATGGCTTTTCACCAAATTTAAACCAGTGATATAGCTGTGCCCTCTGCATCTGTATGTGGTAGATAAAGCCATGAACACTCATCTGCAAAGAGCTCAACAAAGTGAACCAAAGTGTTCATCCCAATTAATTTGCTTCTGTTGTCCTTCTTGGGCTTTCAGTTGCTCCTGAACCGTGTGAAGGAGCTTGGAAACATCATGTCAAAAGACTCTCTCCTTCAGTGGCTGGATCATGGGAAACTTGGGGTTCGGAAGCTCAGCCTCAGAGGACTTTCTTCCCTGATCTTTGAATCTGATTTGGTAAGTCATCCTCGAAAGACAGGGATAATAAAAATGTAACTCCTCAGATAGTTGGCCGGCACATGCACAGATTCCATTAATGCATACCCACAGGGACTTTGACAGAAGATTGCTGGGATGGGTGTACTCCTCTCTGCACCTATCAGGTGGTGGGAACTCTGTAATACGAGAAGCTGCACCCATGACAGCTCAGTTCCTCTTTATATGTGCATTTGCTTATGTTCGAGGGGCAGAATTGCTACCTACTTCTAGTTATCTGACTCTGTTCTCATTACCTGTGAATATTGTGCTGGTGCACTGGGATCTCTCCAGACTGGCAGAATGGGCAGCAAAATGGCAGATGCGCTTCAATGTCAGTAAGTGTAAAGTCATGCACATTGGGGCAAAAAATCAAAACTTTAGATATAGGCTGATGGGTTCTGAGCTGTCTGTGACAGATCAGGAGAGAGATCTTGGGGTGGTGGCGGACAGGTCGATGAAAGTGTCGACCCAATGTGCGGCGGCAGTGAAGAAGGCCAATTCTATGCTTGGGATCATTAGGAAGGGTATTGAGAACAAAACGGCTAATATTATAATGCCGTTGTACAAATCTATGATAAGGCCACACCTGGAGTATTGTGTCCAGTTCTGGTCGCCACATCTCAAAAAAGACATAGTGGAAATGGAAAAGGTGCAAAAGAGAGCGACTAAGATGATTACGGGGCTGGGGCACCTTCCTTATGAGAAAAGGCTACGGCGTTTGGGCCTCTTCAGCCTAGAAAAGAGACGCTTGAGGGGGGCATGATTGAGACATACAAAATTATGCAGGGGATGGACAGAGTGGATAGGGAGATGCTCTTTACGCTCTCACATAATACCAGAACCAGGGGACATCCACTAAAATTGAGTGTTGGGCGGGTTAGGACAGACAAAAGAAAATATTTCTTTACTCAGTGTGTGGTCGGTCTGTGGAACTCCTTGCCACAGGATGTGGTGCTGGCGTCTAGCCTAGACGCCTTTAAAAGGGGATTGGACAAGTTTCTGGAGGAAAAATCCATTATGGGATACAAGCCATGATGAGTATGCGCAACCTCCTGATTTTAGAAATGGGTTATGTCAGAAGGCCAGATGCAAGGGAGGGCACCAGGATGAGGACTCTTGTTATTTGGTGTGCTCCCTGGGGCATTTGGTGGGCCGCTGTGAGATACAGGAAGCTGGACTAGATGGGCTTATGGCCTGATCCAGTGGGGCTGTTCTTATGTTCTTTTGTTCTTTGTAACTCCTTACCACAGGATGATGTGAAGTATCTGAGAAATAACCAGTTTCAAGGGAGATCAAAGGCCATCACTAACTGCTAGGCTTTGAGTCCTTTTAACTCTTCTCTTTCATCAAAATTTACATTTAAATACACATTTTTTTAGGAGGAGGGGAACAAAAACAGTGCACAATTACTGTGTACCTTGGTACCTGTTGATTTTGTTTTGCCTTTCTGTTGACCATCTTGGGGGGGTTGTTTAAACTTCATGTTTTATTTATTGTATTTTGATATATTTTTAAGTTCATTGTAATTTGTTTTTTCTGGAATTTTAATTTGAGATTGTGACCCACCCTGGACTTCCTGTTGTTCTGGAGAAGGGCAGGATAGAAATCTATTGAAAAAATAAATAAAAATTGCGTGAAGCTGTCTTTTTCTGCCCACTCATAAGGCACAGTTAGATAGAGAGGACAAAAAGCAGAGAGGGCAGTGGTGGCTTGGGATGGACTGAGGAAGTTGGAAAGAAAAGGGGATTTCCCGTGCATGGAGATAGGCACAAACAAATAAGAGAACAAAACAGACTTTGTAGTTAAAAGAAGAAAAAGGTCCAGCAGGCATCTCTGATTGACTGGCCTTCTCTCTCACCCATTCAGGGCTTCAAAATGAAACCCGTGATGTAACTGAGGAAGGCAGATTGGTTGGTGCTGCCACCAAGACCCTCTTACACCGGGTCTTCTGGGAGCACAGCAAAAAAGGTATCCAGGGCTTTATGTCCCACTGTGTCAGGAAATGTTTGGCAACAGGAAAGCACCCACCGGAATACTGCAGGGAAGAACTGGTGAGTACAGTATGTGCTTTGAACTCGCAATCAGTCAAATACCTACAGCATCATGACCATGGCTGATGTGGAAGTAACACTTCTTTGAAAAGAGTAAAACGCAAAGGATGGGTGAAAGCAACATGCCGTTCTTAGGTTTTGGCGTTCTCGCGAGGGAGAACGTTGTCAAAGTGGTGAACTTTCTCCTCCAGAATCCTTTCAGGTATCTATTTATTTAAAGCATTTCTCCCTCACTGTTAGTATTTATAAAAAAAGTACCCAAAGCAGCTATAGGGGATTTCAGCTTGTACTGCCTTGGATGGCCCATTGGGGATCTATGCGGTTTACAGTACTGCCTA
This sequence comes from Tiliqua scincoides, assembly GCF_035046505.1. Classification (NCBI taxonomy): domain Eukaryota; kingdom Metazoa; phylum Chordata; class Lepidosauria; order Squamata; family Scincidae; genus Tiliqua; species Tiliqua scincoides. Next base: position 11,537,138 of record NC_089830.1, on the reverse strand, counting down.
AGGGCCCAATCCTATCCAACTTTCCAGCACTGGTGTAGCCACAATGCAGCCCCAAGGTAGGGGAACAAATGTTCCCCTACCTTGAGGGGGGGGGGGTGTTTAAACTTCATGTTTTATTTATTGTATTTTGATATATTTTTAAGTTCATTGTAATTTGTTTTTTTCTGGAATTTTAATTTGTGATTGTGACCCACCCTGGACTTCCTGTTGTTCTGGAGAAGGGCAGGATATAAATCTATTGAAAAAATAAATAAAAATTGCGTGAAGCTGTCTTTTTCTGCCCACTCATAAGGCACAGTTAGATAGAGAGGACAAAAAGCAGAGAGGGCAGTGGTGGCTTGGGATGGACTGAGGAAGTTGGAAAGAAAAGGGGATTTCCCGTGCATGGAGATAGGCACAAACAAATAAGAGAACAAAACAGACTTTGTAGTTAAAAGAAGAAAAAGGTCCAGCAGGCATCTCTGATTGATTGGCTTTCTCTCTCACCCATTCAGGGCTTCAAAATGAAACCAGTGAGGAAGACAGAACTGAGGAAGGCAAATTGGTTTGTGCAACCACCAAGACCCGCTTACAGCAGGTCTTCAGGGAGCACAGCAAAAAAGGCTTCCAGGGACTTATGTCCCACTGTGCCAGGCTGTGTTCGCCAACAGGAAAGCACCCACTGGAATACTGCAGGGAAGAACTGGTGAGTACAGTATGTGCTTTGAACTCGCAATCAGTCAAATACCTGCAGAATCGTGACCATGGCTGATGTGGAAGTAGAAACCAGATTTAGGCCCTGGGATTCAGCAGTGTCGGAATGAGTGTTCTGGTGTCACTAGGTGCTTTCTGTCTGTCACAGAAGGTGGCACGCCCTGGTCCCTGCAAGCAGCTGGCTCCGCACACCTGCCTGCACCCAGTGGCGTAGCTGGAGGGGGGGCAGAGCACTCAGCTGGCAGGGAGCCTCAGCATGGAGGGCAAGTGGCCCCTCCCTTCGGAGCCATTCCCGTATGGCTCCGTTTTGCTCCCCCTGCCGGGAATGGCTCTGAAGGGATCGACTACTTGCCCCCCGCCAGACTGGCTGCACCATCCCCCTCCAGCTACGCCACTGCCTCCACCAGTCACCTACGGGCACTTGTTCAAGTGATGGGTGGCAGGTGGGTGGAATGAGGCAGCAACAAGGCAGGAAGGAGGGTGGATTGGGACCAGGAAGGGGGGCAGGTTTGACAATGGAGGTGTCTGCCAAATCCTACCCCCCTTCCCAGCCTCGATCCCCCAACCCAGGTTCATGCAGACTTATGCCAGCTATGGAGCTGGTGCAGGACTGAGTAGACTCCTTGCCAGGGCACGGGTTTGTTGCCTGGGGCAAGGGAATCTGTGTTCTCTTACTCCCCAGGAGGCACCACATTGGGGCAGCTGCATTGCTGCACAGGGAGTTTGAAAGGATTGGGCTGCTAGGCTACTATTGGGAAGCCATCTACGCTGTGATGCAGTTCCTCCCAGGGAAGGTCACCTGGAATCCACATTGTTGACGTTGCAGCACTAGGTAACTACTAGTTTAAATTTCCCCAGGTGTTTAACTTTTGTTTAGATTGTGATTATGCTTGCAGTAACACCTGTGTGTGTATCTTTTTGTTGCTCTATTACAACCCTTTTCAGATCTTCCCTGTCACTGGATCCAAACAGAAACGCAGCTGTCCTTCAAGAACCTCCTCAGTCCCATCTTTGCTTTGCATTCTTCAAGCAGTGAGTTAGAACATTTCAAAAAGCATACTTTGAGTGGAACGGAATGGATACATGTCATTGTTGTTTCACATATCCCATACAGATTGGTCTTGCCACTCTTTGGATTCTCCTGCGCTCTTGGGTCTCTGCTCATCATGCCAAGAATTTGGGGTGTCCATCTGAACTCTGCTCACTGCAAATCTTTTGCAGCGTGTTTTGTTCATTAACTCAGAAAAGCTCTCTGTAAGATTTTTCTGATAGGAGGAAAAAGAATAGAAGCCATTGGGAGACACTGGTTCTCAAAACTTGAGTTCAACGTGGCAAAGATGTCTTGCTGTTTTTTATCTTCTTGTCGCATAGCTGTTGTTGTGATAATAATGCAGTTGCTGTCTAAAACAGTTTGGGATTGCCCTGCAAAGAGCAAAGCTCCAGCAGTTTGCAAGGCAGCTGCCAACTGCCCTGCAAAGAACGGAGCTCTTGCAGTTTGCAAGGTAGCAGCCACCTGCCCTGCAAAGAGTGGAGCTCCTGCAGCTTTGCAAGGAAGCTGCTAACTGCCCTGCAAAGAGCGAAGGTCCCACAGTTTGCAAGGTAGCTGCTAACTGCTCTGGAAAGAGCGAAGGTCCCGCACTTTGCAAGGTAGCTGCTAACTGCCCTGCAAAGAGCGAAGGTCCCGCAGTTTGCAAGGTAGCTGCTAACTGCCCTGCAAAGAGCGAAGGTCCCGCAGTTTGCAAGGTAGCTGCTAACTGCCCTGCAAAGAGCGAAGGTCCCGCAGTTTGCAAGGTAACTGCTAACTGTCCTGCAAGGAGGTGGGTGTTTTATTAAAAATTTAAATTTAACACTTTTAAATGAATGGAGACCCACCTGATATTGCCCAATAACACACCTAATGGGTCCCAACTCACAGTGGGGGGGGGGCACTAAACGTTTAGGATGCCCTGGGTGACAGATGGCATAGGTACGCCACTGGGGCAGCACTTCTCATTAGAACATAGGAACAGCCCTGCTGGATCAGGCCCAGGGGCAATCCGATCTAGCTTCTTGTATCTCACAGCGGCCCACCAGATACCTCGGGGATCACACAAGACCACAAGTTTGCATCTTGCTGCCACTTCCCTGTGTCTAGCATTCTGTTTATGCTCACCCCCCCTCTGACATCTTGAAGTTCTGAAACTTTGGTGACGCCGGAGTCCGTTGCGTTCCCAAAAGGTGTCTCAAGATGGTCTTCCAGCACATGCGTGGAGTCTTTGAGAGCCCCAGAGCTCTGGGATATGCACAGAGTGGCAAAGTACAGAGTCCAACACTGACTATTGGTGAAGAGCTAGAACAGGAGGAGAATGAGGAAGGAGAGCTACAATGGAAGGCAGGAAGGCAGATGAGTAAACCAGCTGGGGGCAGATGGCAGCCACTTAATGGTGCGATTACGGAGCTCATGAAGGGATCACAGGGAGAACCAGTGTGCCTAGGAACACACTTTAGGAAACACCATAGTGGAATCATGGAGGTGAAGAAAGGAAGGACCAAGGAAAAGCAGACTATGACTACATAAATGGCAGGTTTTGGTAGCCAGTGTGGGAGGGATATTTTGAAGGGGAACCAAAGACAAACTTCTCACACCTCCTGGAGAAACATTATGACACTCACCAAGCTGAATGTTCCTAGGTCATGGCTGCCAGGCACTGCAGTCTCTTGATGTCGCAAAGGGCTGGTGGTTGACTTATCAAGTCCTATGAGCTTGGAGCTTTGGGCTCCTAGGTAGGAGGAGACTTTTTGGCACTGGTTATCTATGTACATAGAGTTTCTTTTGTGGAAGCTCTTGGCCATTAACATTTCTGAATAGCTTTAGTTTTGCTCCATACACTTTTTTTTTTTTTTTTTTTTTTTTGCTGCATTCATCATACACTGGATACATCCATCTTTGTTGTGTTTGTTTATTGCTCTGGAAGCTCATGTGTTAGGCTGTAGCATTCCAGGGCATTTTCTTTCTTTCTTTTTTTGTAGCCCTAGTTTGTTGCATCAGTTTTTTCATAGGGTTTGTTGGGGTGAGCCTCCTTTGTGTGCTTGAAACATGGCGTCTCCAGAACCCGATGAGGTCAGTGGATTTTTGATTCTCCCAAGGTGCCTTCTAGATGTGGTTCTAGATGTGGAGGTCTGGTTCAGTTGGTAGAGTTGCCGCCTTGTATGCCTGAAGATCTGAGGCTGCCAGTTTGAAACAACCGGAAGTACCAGAGAACTGACCACACGCTGATATACAGATGAGCTGACCCTCAGTGGCAGAGAGGAGTTGCCATCAAGTGGAGCGTGGGAGGCGAAGGGCCAGAGAGAGACCAGACCGGGAAGGAATCCAGTTGGAACGAGGAGTTCTAGGAAAGACTAGAAATATTCAATTGTAAAAGTCCCTATGGGGGTTTAGAACAGCCTGCCTACGTAAACCGCCTTGGATTAAAGTCTGAGGAGAAATCTGACGACCAAAAGAAAGGCGGTATATAAATACTTGTATAAATCAATCAATCAATAAATGTGGGGTTGCTGGGCTGCAACTCGGTCCAACCTAAGGAGGGGCACAACAGTACCACAACAATATTTGTGTAGCTCCACAATGAAAAGAGAGAGAGGTATAGTGATTAGCGTGTAGGATGAGACTCAGGGAGGCTTGGGTTTAAATCTGCATTTGGTCCTGAAGCTTGCTTGGTGACTTTGAGCCAGTCACAATATCTCAGCCTTACCTATTGTGTAAGGCAGGGGTGCCCAAACCCCGGCCCTGGGGCCACTTGCGGCCCTCAAGGCCTCTCAATGCAGCCCTCAGGGAGCCCCAAGTCTCCAATGAGCCTCTGGCCGTCCGGAGATTTGTTGGAACCCACACTGGCCAGATCCAACTGCTCTCAGCGTGAGGGCGACTGTTTGACCTCTTTTGTGAGCTGTGGATTGAGGGCTCCCTCCACTGCTTGCTGTTCCATGTCAGTAATGCAGTAGCGGCAGCAAAGGAAAGGCCAGCCTTGCTTTGTGCAAGGCCTTTTATAGGCCTTGAGCTATTGCAAGACCTTCATTCAATCATATAAGTTCATCTTTAATATATTCATTTATGTAAATCTATGCAAATTTATTCAAATTTTAAATGTAAATTAATTCCTCCTCCCCCCCCCGGCCCCTGACACAACATCAGAGAGATGATGTGGCCCTCCTGCCAAAACCTTTGGACACCCCTGGTGTAAGGTCATTAGGATAAAATGGCAGAGGATCCAATGTATGCCAGCCTGACTCTTTGGAGGAAGAGCAAAATAATAATAATAAATACTGTTTGTTCCACATTGCAGGTTTGTGCTGGAGGAAGGGTTTCTGTATGATAGATTTTCTGTAGTGAAAGCCATTAAAAGACGATGTATTTCACATTCCATGGGCAAAATCTAATGTGTCTAGTTAAGACCATTCAGATCCAGAAACTGTCTGCTCCAAACCCCAGGTAGGGAGAGCACTTTAGGGTAGTGATGATTTGAGGGTGTTGCAGAGATTCCCAAGTGTCCCACAACCGCACCTGGTCTTTTGTGAGTGAGCCCAGTCTTATTCCTACATCTTTACCATCTGGACAGGGTTGCAGGAGTCCTGGTTTCGGGAGAGAAAAATGCAGCCAAGAGGTGCTCCATTGAGCTAGAAAGGTAGCTTCTCTGAGGGTGGGGGCACCTACCACAGCAAGATACTGGCAAGTAAGGGATTGGAAGCACTGATGTTGGGAGGGACCATTTATTCCTTATTTGGTCAGGAACGTAGCAGAAACCGCAGCCGCCAGGGTCCTCGAAGGACAACTAGAAAGGACCCAACTGCAGGTGTGCTTCTCACATCTCACCTCCCTGGTTCTCCTTGCTTTCTCATTCACAGGTTAGTGAGTTCAGCAGTGACACCAGCACCTCCCTTAGCCTGGGAGAAGAGGTGGATGATTCTTTAAGGTAAAGCGTTGTGAGTTTCCTGTCATATTTAGTGGCTCAAAGCCAGAAACATGCGGCCCAACCCTATCCCCCCTGCCAGCCCATAGTGCACAATGCTGCAGACAAAGCACATGTTGCATGCTATGGGGTCTGTGTGTGTGTGTGTGTGTATCAGACAGCCCAGGAGATAAGTAAAATGTTTTCCTACTTACTTCCCCATAGGCCACCTGGCCCCCAATGGGTTTCATCAAACCTATAGTAGCTATTCTGCTTGCATAAGTCCAAGGAGACTTCTGGATTGGTTCAGGGCAGGGAAAGGGGATTAGGATTAGGCGGTGAGGTAGTGCCCCTGAACAGCCCCCTGCCCAGCCTACTGCCTGCCCCAAACTGCCCATGATTCTCCCCTGAACTGCCCCTGCCACCAACCTGCCTGTTCCAGCAGGATATCTGGAAAGCACTGTTGTATGTACTTGGCCTCTGGCTCTTTGCTTCGGCAGCCCCAAAGCTTGTGACTCTGACCTATCCTGAATCAAATGATCAGCCCAAACAATCTGATCCGGTCACAGGCTCTGGAAAAGTGTTCAGATCTGCTGACAAATTTTGCAAATTTTGAGTCTGTGTCACTTGAAGTGCAGACCTGCTGTCATTCTCAGTTCCTCAACATGCTACACTATTCCTTGAGGGAGTCCGTGGAGGTTACGCGGATATTGTTAGTCCACATCAGTTTGTTGTGTGTGTTTTTTCTTCTCCATCTGTCTCCTTCTCCCAGAAACCTGGAATATTCTGACGGGGTTCCCGATTGTGCTGAAGTCCCAGACAAATTTGAGAAACATAGGCTGACGTGTGGTCTGGCCACTATCCTGAATCAGATGATCAGCCCAAACAATCTGATCCGGTCACAGGCTCTGGAAAAGTGTTCAGATCTGCTGACAGAGATCCAGAAATACGTGAGTCACTTAGGGCAATGATGGTGAACCTTTTAGAGACCGAGTGCCCAAACTGCAACCCAAAACCCACTTATTCATCGCAAAGTGCCAACACAGCAATTTAACCTGAATACTGAGGTTTTCGTTTAGAAAAAACAACTCATACATTAACATCTTTTACCTACTATTACTTGTAACCCGTAATGAACTTTTCCTCTAGAAATTTGTCCAATCCCTTCTTAAAGGCATCTAGGCAAGTTGTCATCACTGCTTCCTGTGGCAAAGAGTTCCACAGACTAATTACATGCTGGGTAAGGAAATATTGGCAGGGAAGGGGTGGCTGCAAGACCTTACCGCTGCTCATTTTCTCAAACAAGAAAATAAAAATTAAAGCCCCACCCACAGAAGTGGGCTCTAAGGCTGCAATCCCAGCCACTCTTTCCTAGGAGTAAGCCTCATTGACTCTAATGAGGCTTACTTCTGAGAAGGCATGCACAGGAGCAGGCTCCAAGGCTGCAATCCCAGCCACTCTTTCCTGGGAGTAAGTCTCATCAACTCTAATGGGGCTGGTTGGATGGCTGCATCATGCTGTATTTCATGCTCACAGCTATGTGAAATTGTGCATGCACTTCTTTTCCAATAGGTTTGGAGAAGCAATTCTGTGGTTTACCTTTAAGATCATATAAAAATTAGTTTTGTGTGACATTCTTACAGATAAGCCTCCAGCATGTGCCATAAGGCGATAAGGCAGGGCCAGCAGCAGGTGCAGGGCTGGCGCCACAAAGCCCAAGCTGTGGCCCAAGCGCTCTGCTCCCCTCCAGCGATGCCAGGCTGTGAGCTCTGCTCCCCTCCAGCCCAGCTCCTCTCCAAGCCCACCACGGGAATGTCCGCGCTGCACCCTCAGGCTGCAATCCTTCCCTCACATTCTTGGGAGTAGCCCCACTGACTGCAATGGACTTCCTTCTGAGTAGACCTGCATAGGAGTGGGCTCTCAGGCTGCAATCCCAGCCACGCTTTCCTGGGAGCAAGCCCCACTGACTCTAATGGGACTTCCTTCCTTCCTTCTGAGTAGACAGGCAGGATTTGTCTCTGGCTGCGCTGCTCCCCCCCAGCTGCGCCTGTGCTGCGGAGGAAAAGCCTCTCCTGGCGCTGAGTGGGCAGTTGGAAAGGCGGGCTGCAAAGGCTCAAAGGCTGAGGAGGAGAGCAGCTCCGGATTGGCTGGTCTGCAGCCAGTGAAGGGCCCTGAGCCATTCTAACCGAAAAAGCCAGGAGTCTGCTGGATGCTGATTGGCTGAGCCTGCTGGACAGTTGGGGAAGGGAAGGGAAAGACAGGGAGGGAAGCAAACTCGGGGCAACGGAGTGAAGGGAGAGGAGGCAGCGGCTTCAGTGCCCCCTCCAGGCTGCCTGGCTCAGCGCACGCGCGTGCCCACAGAGAAGGCTCCAGTGGTAAGATGGTGGAATGCCTCATCAAAGATAGGATCTCAAAACACATAGACGAACAGGCCTTGCTGAGGGAGAGTCAGCATGGCTTCTGTAAGGGTAAGTCTTGCCTCATGAACCTTATAGAATTCTTTGAAAAGGTCAACAGGCATGTGGCTGTGGGAGAACCCGTGGACTTTCAGAAGGCGTTTGACACGGTCCCTCACCAAAGGCTACTGAAAAAACTCCACAGTCAGGGAATTAGAGGACAGGTCCTCTCGTGGATTGAGAACTGGTTGGAGGCCAGGAAGCAGAGAGTGGGTGTCAATGGGCAATTTTCACAATGGAGAGAGGTGAAAAGTGGTGTGCCCCAAGGATCTGACCTGGGACCAGTGCTTTTCAAACTCTTCATAAATGACCTGGAGACAGGGTTGAGCAGTGAGGTGGTAAAGTTTGCAGACGACACCAAACTTTTCCGAGTGGTGAAGACCAGAAGTGATTGTGAGGAGCTCCAGAAGGATCTCTCCAGACTGGCAGAATGGGCAGCAAAATGGCAGGTGCGCTTCAACGTCAGTAAGTGTAAAGTCATGCACATTGGGGCAAAAAATCAAAACTTTAGATATAGGCTAATGGGTTCTGAGCTGTCTGTGACAGATCAGGAGAGAGAACTTGGAGTGGTGGTGGACAGGTCGATGAAAGTGTCGACCCAATGTGCGGCAGCAGTGAAGAAGGCCAATTCTATGCTTGGGATCATTAGGAAGGGTATTGAGAACAAAACAGCTAATATTATAATGCCATTGTACAAATCTATGGTAAGGCCACACCTGGAGTATTGTGTCCAGTTCTGGTCGCCGCATCTCAAAAAAGACATAGTGGAAATGAAAAAGGTGCAAAAGAGAGCGACTAAGATGATTACGGGGCTGGGGCACCTTCCTTATGAGGAAAGGCTACGGCATTTGGTCCTCTTCAGCCTAGAAAAGAGACACCTGAGGGGGGACATGATTGAGACATAAAAAATTATGCAGGGGATGGACAGAGTGGATAGGGAGATGCTCTTTACACTCTCAAATAACACCAGAACCAGGGGACATCCACTAAAATGGAGTGTTGGGAGAGTTAGAGCAGACAAAAGAAAATATTTCTTTACTCAGCTTGTGGTCGGTCTGTGGAACTCCTTGCCACAGGATGTGGTGCAGGCGTCTAACCTGGACGCCTTTAAAATGGGATTGGACAAGTTTCTGGAGTCCAAAAATCCATTACGGTGTACAAGCCATGATGTGTATGCGCAACCTCCTGATTTTAGAAATGGGCTATGTCAGAATGCCAGATGCAAGGGAGGGCACCAGGATGAGGTCTCTTGTTATCTGGTGTGCTCCCTGGGGCATTTGGTGGGCAGCTGTTTGATACAGGAAGCTGGACTAGATGGGCCTGTGGCCTGATCCAGTGGGGCTGTTCTTATGTTCTTATGTTCATTTAAACATTGAGTCCTGACAAACACTCCAACTTCGCCATACGGCGTCGGCACAACACGGGAAGCAGCAGTTTACCGGTTATAAGTCTTTGCTCGATTGGCGTAGAGCATGACGCCAGGGGCTGCTTCCGACGGTGGGAGAGATCATTGCATCTCATTGGGCAGCTACCGCCCGCCTTAAGCTGGGCAGTCCCCAGCCAGTAAGGTGTTGCCTCGCCACGGTCCGTTAACCTCATGGGGTGCGTGGGGTTTAGGGTGAAAACCAACAAGCGGATCGACAACTCTGCACCATGCAACAGAAAACAGAAAACTACTGCCCTAAAGCTGGGCACCTGGAACGTTAGGACAATGACACCTGGCTTCTCTGATGACCTGCAAGAAATAGACGACGCACGCAAAACAGCTGTCATCGACATGGAACTGAGCAGACTGCAGATGGACATCGTCGCCCTTCAAGAGACTAGGCTGCCAGATTCCGGATCTGTCAAGGAGAGAAATTTCTCATTTTTCTGGCAGGGAAAACCACCAAACGAAACCAGGGAACATGGCGTTGGCTTTGCGGTCAGAAATACCCTGCTGAAATCCATCATCCCAACTACTGTGGGAAGTGAAAGAATTTTGTCCCTGCAGCTCCAGTCATCAGCAGGACCTGTCACTCACATCAGTGCTTATGCACCGACTCTGTCGTCTCCAGCAGAAGCCAAAGACAAATTCTATGATGACCTGGCCACCACTGTCAAGAAAATCCCTGTAAAAGAGCCATTGTTCATCCTCGGCGATTTCAATGCTAGAGTTGGTGCTGATAACAGTTCATGGCCCACTTGCTTAGGTCAGTTTGGCACTGGGAGGATGAACGAAAATGGCCAACGCCTGCTAGCGTTTTGCTGTCATCATGGTCTCTGTGTCAGCAACACGTTCTTCAACACAAAGCCCCAACATAGAGTCTCTTGGAGACATCCAAGATCAAAGCACTGGCACCAGCTCGACCTGATCCTCACCAGACGCTCCAGCCTTCCCAGCATCAAGATCACAATCAGTTATCAGGGTGCTGCCTGCGACACCGACCACTCCCTGGTGTGCAGCGGAGTGAAACTGCAAACAAAGTGACTGTACCACACGAAAAAGGAAAGAAGACCTCGCATTGATACCAGCAAGACCCGGGATCAGAGAAAAGTGGAGGAATTTGCACAAGCGCTTGAGGAATCTCTTCCAGGCCCGGCCGACGCAAACGCATCCAACAGATGGGAACATTTCAAGAATACCGTTTACAACACCGCCTTGTCCATATTCGGCAAGAAGACCAACAAGGCGGCAGACTGGTTTGAAGCCCACCCTGAGGAGTTGACACCAGTCATTGAGGAAAAGAGGAGAGCTCAAGCAGCATACAAGGCCTGTCCCAGTGAGCGCAACCTGCAGGTCCTCCGAACTGCTCGCAGCAAAGTCCAACAGACTGCCAGGAGATGTGCTAACGACTACTGGCTCCAGCTCTGTTCCGAGATACAGATAGCAGCTGACACGGGCAACATCAAGGGGTTGTATGATTGTATCAAGCAGGCCCTGGGTCCAACACAGAGGAAAATTGCCCCTCTGAAGTCTGCCACAGGCGAGGTCATCCAGGATCGGGCGCAGCAGATGGAACGCTGGGTGCAGCACTACTCTGAGCTATATTCCAGAGAAAATGTAGTCACCGAAGAAGCACTGAACAACATTGAGTGCCTGCCTGTGCTGGAAGAGCTTGACAGTGAACCAACCCTAGAAGAACTTCACGTGGCCCTGGACTCCCTTGCCTTTGGCAAGGCACCTGGAAAAGACAGCATCCCTGCTGAAGTCCTAAAATGCAGCAAAGAGATCATCGTCACTGAGCTGCATGAAATCCTCTGTCTCTGCTGGAGAGAAGGTGGAGTACCTCAAGACATGCGGGATGCAAACATCATCACGCTGTACAAGAACAAAGGTGACAGGGGTGACTGCAACAACTACCGCGGCATCTCTCTCCTTAGCGTTGTAGGAAAGCTGTTTGCCCGAGTTGTACTAAAGAGGCTCCAGGTACTTGCAGAGAGCGTCTATCCAGAATCGCAGTGTGGATTCCGAGCCAACAGGTCCACCACTGATATGGTATTCTCCCTTAGACAACTGCAGGAGAAATGCAGGGAACAATGACAGCCACTCTTTATAGCCTTCATAGATCTCACAAAGGCTTTCGACCTGGTCAGCAGAGACGGCCTCTTCAAGATTCTCACCAAGATTGGATGTCCACCCAGGCTCCTCAGCATCATCAGATCTTTCCACAAGGACATGAAGGGCACTGTTGTCTTCGATGGCTCCACATCAGACCCTTTTGACATCCGAAGCGGAGTGAAGCAGGGCTGTGTTCTTGCACCAACCTTGTTTGGGATTTTCTTCGCTGTCCTGCTGAAGCAGGCCTTTGGAACTGCAACAGAAGGCATCTATCTCCGGACCAGATCAGATGGAAAGCTCTTCAACCTCTCCAGACTGAGAGCAAAATCCAAAGTCCAGCTGAAATGTCTGCGTGACTTCCTCTTTGCCAACGATGCAGCTGTCACTACCCACTCTGCCAAAGATCTCCAGCAGCTCATGGATCGTTTTAGCAAGGCCTGCCAAGATTTTGGACTGACAATCAGCCTGAAGAAAACACAGGTCATGGTTCAGGATGTGGACTCACCTCCCTGCATTACAATCTCTGAGCATGAACTGGAGGTTGTCCATGACTTTGTGTACCTTGGCTCAACGATCTCCGACATTCTTTCTCTCGATACCGAGCTAAACAAGCGCATCGGTAAAGCAGCTACCACGTTTTCCAGACTCACAAAGAGAGTCTGGTCCAACAAGAAGCTGACGGAACATACCAAGATCCAGGTCTACAGAGCTTGTGTCCTGAGTACACTTCTGTACTGCAGCGAGTCATGGACTCTTCGCTCACAACAGGAGAGGAAACTGAGCGCTTTCCACATGCGCTGCCTCCGACGCATCCTCGGCATCACCTGGCAGGACAAAGTTCCAAACAACACAGTCCTGGAACGTGCTGGAATCCCTAGCATGTATGCACTGCTGAAACAGAGACACCTGCGTTGGCTTGGTCATGTTGTGAGAATGGATGATGGCCGGATCCCAAAGGATCTCCTCTATGGAGAACTCGTGCAAGGAAAGCGCCCTACAGGTAGACCACAGCTGCGATACAAGGACATCTGCAAGAGGGATCTGAAGGCCTTAGCGATGGACCTCAATAAGTGGGAAACCCTGGCCTCTGAGCGGCCCGCTTGGAGGCAGGCTGTGCAGCATGGCCTTTCCCAGTTTGAAGAGACACTTTGCCAACAGTCTGAGGCTAAGAGGCAAAGAAGGAAGGCCCATAGCCAGGGAGACAGACCAGGGATAGTTTGCACTTGCTCCCGGTGTGGAAGGGATTGTCACTCCCGGATTGGCCTTTTCAGCCACACTAGACACTGTGCCAGAACCACCTTTCAGAGCGGGTTACCATAGTCTTTCGAGACTGAAGGTTGCCAATACCTGACAAACACCATGTAGGGTACGGATCACCTGATGCTTTAACCACACACAGTGTTCTTTGTTTTTATATTATTATTATTATTGTATTTATTACAGTATTTATATACAAGCATGCCCCTGTATCTGCGGGGGTTCCATTCCAGAACCTCCTACAGTTACCTGAAACTGTGGATGCTGGCAAACAGCTGCCCCCCACCCTCTGGAGGTGAAGCAGACCTCCCTGTCCGTGGCCTCTGCCAGGCTCAGGCTGAGCTTGGCAGCTCAAATAACATAACTTCCGGTTTCACGGAGAAACCAGAAGTGGCTTTTTAAAGCCTTATAAGGCATGAGGAGGTTTGGGGAAGCCCTCTGGGCGAAGCGGAGCTCCCCTCGCCTCCGGAGGGGGCAAGCGCCCAGGGGGTCCTGTGGACTCAAACCACGGATAACTGAATCTGTGGATATGGGATCCATGCGTACCAGGTTCCCCGGGTTCCTATGCCTTTCTCATAGACTCCTGTTGTTCTCATGATGCATTTTTGTCATTTGCCGCTTGTAATATTGCACTGTTCTGATTGTTTTGTTGAATCTTTGGGAATTTCAGCCAGAAGCCATCATAGGTGTTTGATAAATAGTCAGTGTGCCTGGGTTGTGAGATGTAAAGATGCAAAATATCCCTGCAATAGGACGTCTCCTTCCTGCCATCAGGGTGAGCTGCTTATCCCAGCATTGGCTAATCCTCATTTCTCTCCAGCCTTCCGTAGAGTTGCCTTTGCTTCCCCGCCTGGTCACGATCCTCTGTCTCTGCTCGTTGGATACAGATGCCAGGTGCGATGAGAATGCGGTAGAGGTTCTCTGGGAGCTGCTGCCCATCCTGCGCCATCGGGCGGGTAAGTCTGCAGGAGCTTGAGCTGTTGCCTGCAAAGGTCGCTGAACCTTTTGCCAAGTCGAACAGAATACATCCAGGGACAGATAGAGTGTTTGTGTTTGTTGGGCTGGTCACAAGCACTACCTTAACTCCAGAGCCCAGGTCAGCCAGGGGGATAGACTTGGGCTCCTGTTGTGCTTTGACCTCTGTGGCTGAGGTTTGCTGAGTAGGTAGACCTGGGCTCTCCACCCAGACTTGGAGCCCAGGTTTACCGGCCTCCCTGGATGAGGTTAGCTGAGTGGATAGACCTGAGCTTCTGCCTGGACTTGGAACCCAAATCTACTGGCTTACATGGATGAGGTTTGCTGAGCAGGTAGACCTGGGCTCCCACCCAGACTTGGAGCCCAGGTCTACCGGCCTCCCTGGATGAGGTTAGCTGAGTGGATAGACCTGAGCTTCTGCCTGGACTTGGAACCCAAATCTACTGGCTTACATGGATGAGGTTTGCTGAGCAGGTAGACCTGGGCTCCCACCCAGACTTGGAGCCCAGATCTACCTGCTGGGTAGACCTGTGTTCTTGGCTGTGCTTGGGCTGCTTCCCGTGGACAATTTGAGGCTTGCCATGGATCCTTGTTCCCCCCTTGAATCTGCCCCGGAATGCATCACATTTGAAGACTGCCAGTTGAAAGCCTTTTCGTTGTCTGGCCCCTTGGCAAGGCTAATGAAGGCTGGCAGCTTTCTTTTTCAGGCAGCATCTCTCTCTCTTTTCTAGGTGTAGAATCAGTTGCAAGGGGAGCTGGAAGAAACCCAGGGGCCTCCCTCTTGCCCTCCATGCAGTAGCCCTTGCTGCAACGTTGCAGCATCCAGTGCTCAGTGTGGGTTGCTCCTACTCTGTTGGCTGCCTTGAGCTGAGGGCACTTGGAGTCTAGACAGCATGAGGGTGTTCAAATGGCGCATGGAGGAATTTTCCCAGGGATGACTAAGTTTCTTTTGGGCCCCTTCCCAAAGAGGATGGGGCGAAACAGAGTGAGGGGAGGGTGGCGATGGGAGCAGGCAGAATGGGGGCAGGGAGGGGGTGAAACAGGGTGGGAGGAGAGTGGTAGCAGCCAGAATAGTCTTTGGAGCCTGGGTCTACCAGGCTTCCCCATGTGGAGAAAATGTAGAAAATCATTGCAGAAAGTTAGCAACATTGTCTTTAGGCTCCCAGGAGCATGGGAAATGTCCTGCCTGCAGAAAATGTACTTCTGCAGTAGCTGTAATCGCACCGCTGTGTCCCTGAGCTCTTATACACTCCTTCCTGGAAAGTGGATCCACAAACTAAAGAGCTACTGCAGCAGGCCGGTTGCCTCCTGGATTTGACACCAGGAGTTAAGTGTTAAGGAGTGTCATGTATGCATTCCCTGGCCCGGTGCATATGACTTGCAGCAGCCAATGCCGAAGCAACCCCAGCATCCCAAGTCCAGGTGAGAAATTTCTGTGGCCCCTCCTTTGGCTGCTGAGCCCCCTTTTTCACTCTGTGCCTGGGTACAAATTACCCCCTCTCATGGACAATGTTGCTTTGACAGGCACCCGCTAGTCATTGCCACAGGACTGCCTCCTCCTCCCTGCCACCCTCTTGCAGTGGATGCAGTGGCTGTCCTAACTCTGTCGCTGTTTCACCATGTTCCTCCGAGCTTCACCAAGATCTTTCCAGACTAGAGGACCACATATTTTGGCAGTCAATAGCAAGCAACCTTCAGCTGATTTAATGGAGGGTCAAGCAACTGTTCAATACGGGATTCTCTGATCTCATTCCGATGGAGGCCAGGGAGGAGTTGCAATGAAGGGGCATCTGTTGTATGGTGGAATGAGTCGAAGCTGTTTTTTTCCCTTGCAGACATGCTGATAAATTCCTCCTTGAACCAAGACTCTATCAAGAATGCACTCCGCATCCTGAATGCAACTGATGTAGCGCTACCAACCATCTTCAGGAACAACAGCTGCATCCTGGTCAGAGTAAGTTAGCATCACAAGGGACAGAGTACTCCTGACCCCATATGAGAGTGAGTGACAGCACAATCCTATCCTTGGGCTGCTCTGGTGGAACTTGTGTTCCAGCAGCACAACCTGACTTACCACATTGCGAAATACAACACTTGAGCACACTGCTGGGTTGCTGCCAGAAACAGTGGTGCTGACCAGGCAGCAGTGGGTTTCCTATATCCCCCAACAACAGGTCAGCGGGGAGGGCAGGTGTGTGCACGGAAGGGGAGGACTGGGGCATTCCGTGGGAGGGACTGGGGCAGGAGGGGGTGGATCCAGCAGCAATGGTGCATGCTGAATCTAATCCCCCCTTTCAGAAACCTCCGTGCCACCATACAGGTGGTGTATGTCCAAAGAGACCCATCGCTAGCCCCAGGGCTTATGTGGGGTTAGTTAAAAAAATAAGTAAATGCTTTTTACTTGCCTCCCATAAGAACATAAGAACAGCCCCACTGAATCAGGCCATAGGCCCATCTAGCGCAACTTCCTGCAGTGGCGTAGCTAATGAATGTGTAGTCCAGTGCGGAGCTCAAAGTGATGCCCTGGAAGTGATTTCACAGCAGGAAGTGATATCAAGCCCAGGCTTTTTTAAAAGTGCAATTTGGGGGGAAACTTGCCTCCTCCCCGAAGGAGCTTATCACCCACTTGATCTGCCCTCTCCCCCCATTCAGTGGCATAGCTAAGGCATCTGTCTGCTACCTGGAATCAAAGATGTTGTGGCCACCCCCATGACAAAATCATACTTAATTAAGTAAATACATAAAAAGTTTGCCCCTTATTGGTTCAAGACACTGTGCTGGGGTGATGAGGGACGGTTGTTCTCCCCCTGCTAAATAGAAGAGGAGCACCACATGAAAAAGTGCCTCTTTACCAGTTAGCAGGAGTAGCTGTATTATGATACATGGAAATGAGAGCTGACTCATATTCACATCTTACTGGTTCTCTGCTGTATCATAAGAACATCTCTTTGGCTCTCAGAAAAATCAGTCTCATAAGTCAGCTTTGAGTTAAAGTCGGTTTTTGTTCTTTAAGGCAGTTGTATTTTCGTTTTCTGGTTAATTGGCCATAACTTTTGATAAAATACAGTTATTCTAATGTGGTTTGTTTCATTGAATTCTGCATTAAATAACCTTTCTAATGATATATAACGTGATGGTATTATTTGTATTTACCAAGATTTGCTCAATTTTGGCCACTAGTGTCAAGCTCAGCTTGTTGCCCCCCTAAAGCTTGTTGCCCGGTGTGACTGCTACCCCCTGCACTGCTACCCCACTGGCTTCCTGTATGTCACAGTGGCCCACCAAATGTCTCAGGGAGCACACAAGACAACAAGAGACCTGCATCCCGGTGCCATCCCTTGCATATGGTGTTCTAAGGTAACCCACTTCTAAAATCAGGAGGTTGCACATACACTTCATGGCTTGTAACCCGTGATGGACTTTTCCTCCAGAAATTTGTCCAATTCCTTTTAAAGGCACCTAGGCCAGATGCCATCACCACATCCCATTTGTCTTCAGGTAGTCCCCACCTACCATAGGATGCAGTGTGCTCCTTTGAGGTGCACCTGCATTGCTGCTGCTGGTGGGTGAAAGGATTGGGGCCTGAGTGTGTGTGTATATGGGGGACATCTAATTCATTCCTAATTCATTCCTCCCTTTGACTCACCATTCATTTTTTTGGCTTTCTGCCCCTTTGTTTCTTGTGTCTGGCTCTATAGTTTCTGTCTATTAACCTTTCCACCCCTCCCTGGCTATGCAACATTTTACTAGTAATAATTTAGACCCGTCTCTTGGCCCAAAGGAAAACATATGAGAAAAGCAAGGAGGAAAGGGTGTGAAGCCTTCCATGGTCTGAGGCCTCACTGCGTCCTAAACTTCAGGGTTCTTCCAACCTGGAAAGGAAGAGGAATGGGGCTGAAAGACTGGGGGAAAATGTAGGTGCTTGGAGGTTAAGCCAGTAGTTCTCAACCATATTAGCCCCATGACCCACCTTCAGCATGGAGCTGAGCAACCCAGATGTTATTGGCGGTGGCATAATGATGCCATCACATCGCTGCCCAAACATCTGGGTTGCTGAGCTTTTGCATTTTTTTAAACACAAAAAGCCCACCTGAGGAACATGTTTTTGTCAGCAAGAACACAATGCATCTCAGCCCAGAGGGGGCCAAGCATTCTGCTTTCCGGTCTACAGCCCACTCTGGTCCTTGTCGCGTTGTGTTCTTGCTCATGAAAACATGCTCAATGACAAAAACACACTTCAGAAGGTGTGCTTTACAAGTAATAAAAAAAAACAAACCCGCAACAGCTCAGCAAGCTCAGGCCATGTTATGCAACATGCCATGCAGAAACACATGGTGTTCAATTGTAGAATGTGAATTATTGTTAACATGGCATGGTAGTGAAGGCAAGTAACCTTAACTAACCATTTCCATGCTTTTTTTGGTGCACATAAGCACCTTCATTGTTGGTTTAAACCAGTAGTGTGCAATCTTTAGGAGCCTGCAGACCACTGAGGCAAAAATTAGAATTGTCGTGGACAATGTGCAACCCTCCCCCCTGTTCCCACCTCACCCCCTACACACAAAAAATGCACAGACTATCGGAGAGAATGGACTACCCACAACCACAGCCAACACTTCAGTGCTGGCTGTGGGAGGTCTGATCTCCACCCTCTATGGTGGTCCATGTAGAAATGCTCACTTGGCAACATGGAAGTGATTAAAGGCTTGTTGTTGTTTTTTTGAGACCGTGTTGACCACTTCTCAGGGTCTCACAGACCACCTGTGGATCACAGGTTGGAAACCAGTGGTTTAAACCAAAGGTGGTGGTGTTTTTTTTTTTTTTTATCTTAATCATTGTTAAATATTTACAGTCACATGAAAGCGTTCATTTCAACTCTGCTTTGCATCATAAGGAATCTGAAGTCTAGACAGTGTCTGGTGAGTCGTTCTAAGCAGAAATTGAGGCCCAAAGAAATGCAGGCACCTAAGGGTATTGGTCCCGAGGTCTGTTGCTTAAAAAAGAGTTACCTGTACGGCATAACAAATTGGTTTGGAACTGAGAAGACTTTTGAAAGTTTTCCAAACCATCTCTCGACTCCCAGACCTGTCACAAACAGCATTTGAAAGTCATCTCAGTTTCCCAGTAGTTGAGAGACAGGTTGGAAATAAGAATAAGGGCCCAATCCTCGCCAACTTTCCAGTGCCGATGGAGGCACAATGCAGCCCTGAGGTATGGGAACAAATGTTCCCTTACCTTGAGGTGGCTTCCTTGACTGCTTCCCCACTGCAGGATGTGGCACACACCCCTTTGGTATGCTGCATCAGCACTGGAAAATTGGATGGGATTTGGTCCTAAGGCAAATTCATGGCTCCTGACAAATGTGACTCAAATGGAACCTTCTCAGATGATGAAAAGTCTTTCTAACTGATTAACACAGTGGTCCCCAAAATGTGGTTTGGGACCCACTGGTGGGTCACGCCCTAATTTTTGGTGGCTAGCATAAGGATGATGGAAAGATCAGATAACTAATTGCCTCAAGCCCTGAAGCTATTCAAAAAATCAAATAGCTGCTAAATGACCTTCAAAGAGCTCAGCTTCTGCAGTTTGCAAGGTAGCTGCTAACTCTTTTTTTCTGGGCATTATTACTTGTAAATAAATAAATATTTTTTTCTAGGTCGCCTTTCATTTAAAGTCTGTTAAAGCTAGGTGGGTCCCAAGCAGTTTGGCAGCAAGGTAGTGAAGGTAAGGAACTGCAAAGATATTATTATTATAGAAATTTATACCCCACCTTTCCCATGCTGAAGTAAATACCCAAGAGGACTTACAAAGCTCCATAATAAAATACAAAGTATCATAACAGGTCAGAAGGAAAAACATCCAACAAAGCATTAAAAACATGTTAACAGTAAGCAGTGAAACACAAAACGAAGAAACAAAGTAAGACCTGACACATATGATTGAGCCGTTGGGAGAACAAATAAATCCAGAGAGACAGTCTGGATAGCAAAGAAGGATCTTGGTTTTGAACTGGATCTCTTGGAGTTGTAAATCAATCCCATGCCATTGGGATTCTTGCGCCAGATCCTTAGCATGTTTTGAAGGATATATTTTTGAGCATATCATGCCAGTACTAACCAAAGGACTTTGAAAGACCGTATGTCAGGTGAGTGGCCTTAGTGAAAATAAAAACACCCCTCCCCCCCTAAGTTTAGGTCAGTGTTCCTGAATTCTAAGTACTGCAATAACCCCAAGTTTCAGCATGGAACAGATGTCAGGTACCAATCCTATCTGTCATCTCCAAAAGATACGTATGTAAGAGAGGCAAACCATAAGATGCTAAGGGTTTGTGTGAAATCCATGGCTTAAATCAGTGGTTCTCAGACTTTTTTAGAACTGGGATCTGCTTTTTAGAATGGCAGTCTGTCAGGGCACACCAGAATTGATGTCATGTAATGTCATGGCTGGAAGTGAGATCATCAAACAGGACAATTTAACACCCCTCGCATGACAAAGTCAAATCAAATTAATTAAGGGCGCAATCCTAACCCACTTTCCAGCAGTGACATAAGGGCAATGCAGCTGCGAGGTAAGGGAACAAACA
Source organism: Tiliqua scincoides (assembly GCF_035046505.1). Classification (NCBI taxonomy): domain Eukaryota; kingdom Metazoa; phylum Chordata; class Lepidosauria; order Squamata; family Scincidae; genus Tiliqua; species Tiliqua scincoides. Next base: position 11,516,708 of record NC_089830.1, on the reverse strand, counting down.
TTGCCTTACTTTGAGGAGGCCTCAGTGATTGCGACCCAACTGCAGGATGCAGCACTTGACCTGTTGGCAAAGTTATGCCAGTGCTGGACAGTTGGTTAGGATTTGAGCCTAAATATATTAAAATGTTACAATAAGTATAAGTTTAAAAAGCTATTTAAACTAAAGAAGAACCCTCCTAACTCTCTCAAGCAATTGATGATCTGTTTCTCCCACAGGGTGACCAGGTATCTTCTTTTTCCAGGACATATCCTCTTTTTAACCTCGTGTCCTGGAAAAGAACTTTAATGTCCTCCTTTTCCCTGTGAGTGGGCCCCTGCAGGCAGCACAGAACTGTCTTGTAATTAATGTTATATATAATAAATTATAAGTAATATAGTTTTGAATTTAAGAAGTAATATTGTTTTATGATTGTGCCCTAAGTGTTTAAATTAACCACATGAAATCAATACATGAATGTTCATAGCTTTTATTGTGTCATGTCCTACATTTTTCTTGGAATTCCTACATTTGGGGGTGCCTGATCCTCTTTTTGCCGTTATGACATCTGGTCACCCTCCCCCGTCCACCAGTCTGCTACCTGAGGAATTCATCTCACCTGGCCTCATGGATGTTGCCCTGCCTAGGACGGCAACAGCCTCTGAGACATTTTGCTTCTGGGTACCTTAGCAGTGGCCCTTTGCTTTCCTGACAGGTTGAGACATTGCTGGAACACTTCTTCGAAAAGAGTAAAAAGAAAAGGATGGGTGAAAGCAGCATGCCGTTATTAGCTTTTGCCGTGCTCGCGGGTGAGAACGTTGTCAAAGTGGTGAACTTTCTCCTCCAGAATCCTTTCAGGTATCTATTTATTTAAAGCATTTCTCCCTCACTGTTAGTATTTATAAGAAAACAACCCAAAGCAGTTTTAGGGGAATTCTGCTTGTACTGCCTTGGATGGCCCATTGGGGATCTATGGGGCTTACAGTAGTGCCTAAGGGCCCAATCCTATTCAACTTTCCAGCACTGGTGTAGCCACAATGCAGCCTCAAGTTAAGGGAACAAATGTTCCCATACCTTGAGGAGGCCTTTGTGACTGCCTCCCCACCACAGCATGCAGCGCATGCCCTGTTTGCACGGCTGCACCAGTACTGGAAAGTTGGATAGGATTGGGCCCTAAGTATCATGTCTCTGCACCCAGGACAAACTTAAAGTAGGGTTCCCCACCACCCTCTCTGCCTGCCTACCAGAATGAAGAATACTCTGCTCTGGAGCATCTCTACGGGTGTCCGGTCACATCTAGTTCATGATTTAGTTTCCTAATATTTCAAACTTGATTTGTATTAGGAGCCAGGAATTGTAGCCTTGTATGCACATAGACCAGCGTTTCTCAATGTTCATCCCACACTGTACCACTTTGCATGATCCACCTATTGGAAGTACCAGCAGAAGTGATTGCCAGTTACTTCTGGGTTGAGAGGCCAGATGCCACATGACAAACACCAATCAGGAAGAGGCTCAGGGTGAACAGGAGGGCTTTTTAGAGTAGGTGAAAAGCCTGCTGCTCACGGAGCCAAGCCTCCTACTGAAGTTGGTCACATCAGTTCATTTGTCTTGCTGCCAGAAGCAGATGCCTGGGGGTCCCACAAGTACCATCAGACACAACCTCAAGTATCGCTGGTGGTACACATACCATTGGTAAAGAAACAAGGACATAGGGCGCAATCCTAACCTCTTATGTCAGTACTTTCCAGCACTGGCATAGCGGTGCCAATGGAACATGAGTTTCTCTTCAATTGCTAAAACCACCTCCCACACACCTGCCCCCCCCCGGCTTCCCAAGTTACTCCCCAGGCAAGAACCCTACCCCCATCCTTGGGCTCCTCCTTCTACTCATCCTTTGTCCAATTACACAGGCCTACAAAATTGAGGGTCAGAAAAGTTTTTCCCAAACTTTATGGTGAGTTGATATGAATTTGGGGTGCCTATTCCAAAAATGGCATCCGTTTTGCCCTATCATGTCTAGTTTTGGAGACTACACCATGGCTTCCTCATGAGGAAGCTACTTGAACTATTCACTAACGAAGCTATACTATATCTCCAAAAGTAGACGTGCTAGGCCAAAACAGATGCCATTTTTGGAATCAGCACCCCAAATATACCCAGGAATTGGGGTAACGTTTAAGGAAGCAAAGTGTGTGTTGGCCTGTGTTATCATTGGTTCCTTCAGAGATGGACAAAAGAGCCTGCTGCTGCCTCCCATCCCCCACCTCTTGTTCAATGCAAAGCCAAAACATTAACCCTTCCCTGCCTTTGGATGGAATTTCCCTGCTGCTCACCCGGTCTGAATGATGGCCCCACAAGGTCTTTCACACCATAAAAAAAGTAAGCAAGCACACCCAGACTTATGCACTTAAGTTGTTTACATTCATGACTCTCAGTTAGGGGTCTCAGACTCGAGTCAGTGCCGGAATCATCAACATAGATGACTCGAGTGTACATGAGTCAGCAAAAAACGTGTTTTCATGGTTTGGACTCAGGCCACCTGATTTGAGTTCCCATCCCTGCTATATAGACTTGCAAAGAAGAGAACTTTTGCCCAGTGATGGGATTAAGGGCCCAATCCTATCCAACCTCTCAGTGCAGATGGAGACATGCCAACAGAGCATGTGCTGCATCTGGTGGTGTGGGGGCAGCCATGCGTCAGCCTGGAAGGTTGGATAGGACTGGGCCCTAAATCTCAAACTGGGTGTGGTCTGTTCCTAGTTTCGGGCCATTCAAGACATCTGTGCACAGTAGAACAAAGGGGGGGGAGAGAATTGGACTGTATAGTGTTCGAGAATGTCGTTTACAGATTGCTCGGTCCAACTACAATTTATACTAGTCTACTGGGAATCCATCAGAACCCTCATTTTTTCCATTTCTTTTACAAACTTAACTGTTTCTTTTTTCTTCCAGGGTTTTTTTAAACCAGAAATTCAATCTAACCAGGCTCCAGAGGAGGCCGTTACAGATGGTGGCTGTTCAAAAATGTGGCTCTCATGATCTGCAGGATGGTTCTCATTGCTGTAGAGCTTCAATTAAAGAGTTTTGAAACTCTGTGCTACTGGCTTTGGATGTTGTGTGGCTTTTCACTTAAAAGATTTCCTGCCTTTCCTCTTAAAAACTAAGGGCGCAATCCCAACCCCTTATGCCAGTGCTTTCCAGCACTGACTTAAGGGCAATGCAGCTCTGAGGTAAAGGAACAAACAGCTCCTGAGTTTGAGGAGGCCTCCATGAGTGACACCCAACTGCAGGATGCAGCACATGTCCCATTGGCACTGCTAGGCCAGTGCTGGAACATACTGACATAAGGGGTTAGGATTGCACCCTAAGATGCCCAAGGCTATTTACAATCACTTTGGGGCATCTTGGATCAGAAGAACAGCATTTCTGGTGTAGAGAAGTTTTAGTTGGTGGGTCTGGTCATTTGCGGGGTGGTTCTCCCCTTTCCCTGTATCCCTGCTGCCCTTGGCTGTAGTTGAAAATGTCCCAAGCTACAGATGATTTCAGGCATGAATTAGAACAAAAACAGTCTTGTAGCACCTTAAGGACATGCAAAGCTCTAGATGGGGTCACCTTCCTGAAGGTGCTGTTAGGGTGAAGAAATCACTGGCATGGACATGGAGGATAAATCTGTCATCTTACACAGGAAGTTGCAACAGTTTAAATGACTTGAGCTGTCTAGGCATGTTTGTTTGCCACACATAATTTATTCTGGTCACCCAAATGTGAATGTTATGTGGTCTGGAACATTTCCCTACCTCTTGGGCAGAAAGTGAAGTAGGGGATCAGGTCCTTGCGCAGTGCAGCCACATGGCATGGTACTGGACAGAGCAGTCTGCGTCCGTGTTAAACAGAGATACTGAGCTGAAAAAATGCAGTAACAAGACAGAAGTCCTTTCATTGCATGACATGAGTTTTGTTGCTTTAGGAATTTCTTCTACAGAGATGCAATGAGACATTGCTATGCAGATGGTCCTGAATTCCAGCCTCATTCAGGTCAACCCAATTCTTAATGCCACACGGCAGAGGCCTCCCAGAAGGTCAACTAGCCTGGACCATCTTCACCATTAGGCCAGGATGGGGGAAGTGGCAGCGGTTGCCACGCCACAGTTGTTGTCTTTCATGGACATGAGGATGTAGCCATCATTGCCCCAATAGGTGGACCAAGAGTTCTTGATGAGCCAATAGCTTTCCCCTTGGAGGATCCCATATCCCACTGCTAGGACTGCATGGTCTAACTCTGCAGTCTTGTTTCCGAGAAGAAGAAGAAAAGGGGGAGAGTCAATCGACTGTGCTTCTCCACTGGTCATTTCTATTCAGTGGCATCACTAGGATTCGTGTCACCCAGTGCGGGAGGCCTGTGCATCACCCCATGCAGTGGGCGGGGCAACGCCCCAGGTGGTGGGCGTGGTGATGCACCATTGCCCCGCCCCACTGTTTTTTGGGCTGTACCTTTTGTTAGAACACAGATATTTCAATGTGGTTTGTTTCATTGCCTTCTGCATGAAATTACACATTGATTGATATCTCACATGATGGTGTTATTCCTCCAAACTCTGATTTTAGTGATTTTGAAAACTTGTAGAGTCTCTCACACACACACCCCTTGTCAACTTACTAACACCTTATTGCAGCATTCTCAAACTTTTAGCACTGGGTCCCACTTTTTAGAATGACAATCTGTCCAGGACCCATTGGAAGCGATGTTGTGGCCAGAAGTGACATCATCAAGCAAATTAAAATAAATAATTATAAATAATTAAATTAAAATAAAAGAAATAATTAAATAAGGGGGAGCCAGTCCTGTTCCAGCTAGTGAATTTTCTCTGTAGTCTGCCTGCAATAACACGCCCCCCCAAAATGAATCGGTGAGATTTCCAGCCCTCCCCAGTGCCCAGTTTAAAGTTCTTCTATTTCAAGCAGACCAAGCTAAAGACCCACCTGGCTTTGCAAGTGGAAAACAGAAAACTTTCCCCTTACCAGTTCAAGCCTCTCTTTTGTCCTTTTTAGTGGGGGGGGGGGGGAGGCTTCCTTCTGGAGCATTTGTTGCACTCCAGCTCCATCGGATCGGCACCATCGTGGTGTCCTGAGATTCCCCTTTGCCTGGCCTGACCACCAGCCAAGGCACATCTGCCTACTCATGAGTAAACGCAACCGTGAGGCTGCTTTGCATTCCATAGGGCTCAATAGACTCGCAACTGGGAGGGAGGGACCTCCTTCTTGGGTGTTTTTGGGGGCTGCATTAATTGGATCAGGACCATTCTGACGTCTTGGAGTCCTCTCAGCCTGCCCTTTCCGATGGACTAAGGCAAGTTCACTTACTCATGAGTAAACGCAGCCACGTGGCTTCGTTTTGGGCTCAAGAGACTCGCAGTTGGGAGGGATGGGACCTCCTTCTCGGGTATTTTTTTTTTGGCTGCATTCATTGGATCAGGACCATTCTGGTGTCATTGGATTCCTCTCAGCCTGCCCTTTCCAATGGACTATAGCAAGTATGCCTACCAACGAGTAAACTTGTGATACAGCTCACTTTCACTTTCCATAGGGATCCATTCATTTTTTCTTTCCAGTTTTATGGCCATAACTTTTGAAAGAAAAGAGCTATTTCAATTCTGTTTTTTGCATTGCATTCCGCTGAGAATTCCACATCCAATAGTTTATGGCACGATGGGGTAGCTCCTAATGGTGCAATTTTAGCACATCACCCCCCAGGGCGCGTTCCCCTGGCGCATCACCTGGTGCGGCCTGCACCCCTCGCACCTGCCTAGCAACGCCATTAAGAAAGAGGCTGAACACAAGAAGATGCTCTGAACCAAGTCAACTATCAGTTCTCCTAATAATTGTAATGAAACAGACAGCCCAATCCTATCCTGGTCTCATGATGGCAGATCTTGTGTTTCCGTATCATAAGTCGCAGGATTGCACAATAGGTTTGGGTTCACATGCTGAAGAAGAGCCAGCAATGTGATGCAGCTTCAAATAAAGCAAGCGTAATGGTAGGTTGCTTTTTTTTTTTTTTTTTAAGGCATAGATTCCAGATTACAAGCAGTAATGGTTCTACTCTATTTTGCAGTAGCCAGGCCTGACTTGGAATATGGCGCAGATAGAATTCCAGGCACCCCCTTACAAGGAGGACGCTGGTAAGCTGGAGTGGTTTTGGAGGAGAGCAGCTAAGGTGGCAAGGGGTCTGGAAACCGTCTAATAGTTCAAAGAGCTTGGTATATTTAGCAAGCAGGAGAGAAGACGAGGGGTGATATGATAGCTGTCTTCAAGTATCTGAAGGAATGTCACACAGAAAAAGGACAGGACTTGCTTTAGGTCACTCCTGAAAAAGGACTAGAATTAATGGGTTAAAACTACAGGGAGGTAGACTTGGGCCAGACATGATGAAGAATTTCTTAACTGTAAGTGCTGTCTGGCCTTGGAACCATCTGCCTAGTGGACTCTCCCTTGTTGGGGATTTTCAAGCAGAGGCTGGACAGTCACATGTCAAGGATGCTGTAGCCTGCACTGACAAGGAGGTTTGACTACATGACCTCCAAAGTTCCTCCCAACTCTAACATTCCAGGATTCTGTAATTAAACCAATAGCCTGACTCAACAGAGGACAGCTTCATACTGGAGAGTGTGTGTGTGCACTGTTGACTCAGACACTACCAAGAGGCACTGTGAATAGTCAATATCGTACCAGCTCCAAATGCAATTCTGAATTCAGAGCGTGTATGTTCTGGGAGGTGAAGAGTGCTCTTATTGAGAAGAAACATGAAACCAATACTTGAGGTGCAGCCCTGCCTGAAAATGGTTTCTCCCTTGATGGGTGAAGAATTTTTTTTTGAGCATGGAGGGCTCCAGCCCAGTGGTGTCACGAGAGTTTCCATCACCTGGAGTTTCCATCACCAGCACTTTACCCCCATGATAGACCACCAATCATGCAGTGGGCATGGCAATGCCCCCCAGGTGGTGGGCGTGGCAATGCATCATTGCCCCACTCACCTGCTGGTTTTTTAGCTATAACGTTTAATAGAATAGAAATATTTCAGTGCAGTTTGTTTCATTGCATCTGCATGAAAGCATACATCAAATGGTACATAATATGATTCAGTCTCAAAAGACTATGGTATAAGCCTACAGCAGCCGGTATTCCCAAGCAGTCTCCCATCCAAGTACTAACCAGGCCTGTCCCTGCTTAGCTTCCGAGATCAGACGAGATCGGGAACATGCAGGGTAGCAGTTGCTGCACATGATTGTATTATTTGAAAATACCAAGTTTTTAAAAAAATTGGCCAGTAGTGATGTGACACCCCCCCGTGCATGTCACCAGGTGCAGCCTGCAACCCCTGCACCCCCTAGCAACGCCACTGCTCCAGCCCCTGGCATGTAAACTCCTCCCCCACCAGTCAGACTCACCACAGCTTGGCTCATGGTAGACACCGTTGGCGTAAAAGGCAAAGGACTTGTGGGAGGCATCGACATTCACTGCCACAGGGCCATGCTTGAACAGAGCAGCCTTCAAGGCAGTGGCGTTTGCAGAGGGCACGTTGCATAGCCAGAGACCTTGGCCATCAGCTCGGATTTGTTGTAGTGGCAATAGCCATTCTAGAAGAGGGAAACCAGACAGCTCCTCGATTAGAAAACTGTTACTGCTTCACATACACATCTCTGTCTTAGAGCTCATGGGTTCTGGCTGCGGCTTGTGCAAGGTTGTGTGCATGGCCTGCCATTTTGTGAGATCATTCAGCAACCATGTAATGCACTACTGATTGCAGCATTCCACTTACGGAATTTCTCAGCTTGCATGTTTTGTAGCTCTCACAGCTGCAAAGCCTCGCCTGGAAGCACATGAGTAATGTCTGCTGAACCTCAAAGAGCAGTTGCTGATGAGATTTCTATAAGCCGTGACATCGCTAGGGGTGTGTGGCCGCATCATGTGACGCGCATAGGGGGAGTGACACCCTCCTGGCCAAAATATGTAAAATGTAGGTATTTTTGAATAATACCATCATGTGAATATGTTAATAATATTATCATTATCATGTATCAAACAATGTGTAATTTCATGCAGAATGCAATGAAACAAGCTGTGTTGAAATATCCTATTATAGCAAAAAACCAGTGGAGGTGGGACAATGGTGCATCACCATGCCCACTGTCCAGGGTGCTGCACTGCCCTGGGAGGAGGATGGGGTGGCACATTGGGCTCCTGCACCAGGTATGATATGCATACCATAAGAACATATGGGTTCCCAGCTGGCTCAGGCCAAAGTCTCATCTCACAGTGATCCAACAGCTGTCTCTGGGATCTCAATAACAGGAGGTGAAACCAACACCCCATTCTCACCATGACATCACTAGACCAGGTATTCAAAGACGTGCTGTCCTGAACCTATAGTCATCATGACTAACAGCCACTGATAACATTTAGTAGCCACTGATATATTGATACTAAGGGGTGGGCAGAGAATTGGTGAGGGCCTCCATCTCCTTCCACCCCAGTGGCGTAGCTAGCGAGGGGTGGGGGGAACGGTCCACCCCAGGTACCAGTCTTGGGGGATGATACCACAAGTGACCCAACATTCCTAACATCGCAGAGGTTATGAATAACCCCATCATGCTATATACCATTGGATGCGGAATTTCCAGCAGAATGTAATGAAAGTAACCAGAGTGAAATGTCTCCTTTCCATCAAAACTTATGGCCAAAAAACCAGAAACCAAAAAATGCATGGAGCCGTATGGAAAGTGAAACAGCCATATTGTGTGTTTACTCATGAGTAGAAGAGCCTGCCTTAGTCTGTTGGAAAGGGTAGGCAGAGAGAAATACAATGACACCAGAATGGTTCCTATCCAATGAAAGCAGCCCCCAAAAAACACCCAAGAAGGAAGTCCCTCCCTCCAAGCAGTTGACTGTATTAATTGAGCCCTATGGAAAGTGAAAGTAAGCCACATGGTCATGTTTACTCCTGAGTGGCATGCCTTGGCTGCTGGTCAAGTCAGGCAAAGGGGAATACAAGGCTATCTGCATGGTCCCAATCTGATGGAAGTGGAGCTCCAGAAGTCAGCACCCCCCCCCCCCCCAATAAGAAGGATCAAAACAGAGGCTTCAGCTGGTAAGGTGAATTTTTACTTTTTAAAGACTGGTAAAGCCAGGAGGGTCCTGAGAGTGCTATGCTTGAAATAGAATTTACACTGAACTGAGCACTGGGGAGGGCTGAAAATCTCACTGATATTTTTGTAGAGGGTGTTATTATAGGCAGGCTACAGAGAAAATTCACTTGGTGAAACAGGGCTGGCTTCCCCTTAATTATTTGTTTATCTTTAACTTAATTATTTATAATTATTTATTTTGTTTTGCTTGATGTCACTTCCAGCCATGACATCAGTTCCAGCGGGTCCCGGACAGACTGTCATTCTAAAAAGTGGGTTCCAGTGTTAAAAGTTTGAGAACCACTGCCTTAACTCAAAACGGGCCAATGAGACATCCAGGGTGGGGGGGGGGGAGATACCCTAGTGACCAAAATCCTGGAAATCATGGCTTTATGTCATGTTATATACCATTTGATGCAGAATTGCATCCATTGCTTGTGGGGAAATATTCACTGCATTTATTTTCTCGCCATTATTATTATTCACTTCATGTCATGACTATTACTATTGACTATTATAAGTTTTGCTTCCCACACTGACAGACAATCTGGACTCACTTGACCCATGTGAGGCCCATAGGACTCTGTGCTGGCAATTCCACCATGCTTCATGATCCACTCGTATGCATGCCATTCTTGACCACCATCGCAAGCATGTCAGTCAGTCAGTCAGTAAGACCTTTATTGGCATAAAATACAGAGAAAGGACAAAACAAAACAAAAATATACGAAGACAACACAACATAGACATCAGTCTTTTCCTCACATACTGCCCAGAGTTCCAGAGCTCTACCTGGCAATTACCCCAGATAAAAAGGCAGCAACCCTATCAAGGGTCTCAGAGTCAGGTGTGGAAAGGAGAGACTGAAGCATGATTGAGTCCTCCCAGCCCTGCATCCTAGTTAGCAAAGGGCCTAGATATTTCTTGCGTGAGATGTCATGAAGTGGGCAGTAGAAAAGGGTATGTGTTATGGTCTCAATACAATCCCTACCACACTTGCATTTCCTCTCCGAGTAGGGAATACCACTGAACCTACCCGATAACACGGCTGATGGAAGAGCATTACATCTTGCAAGTGTGAATGCTCTCCGAGCCTGTGGGCACTCCAGGTGATAAAAGAAGGAGGCTGGTTTCCCGAAACTGATTGGAACATGGAGATAGAGTGGAGAGCATGTGGTTCTGGTGGCACTAAACAGCTCTTGTTGTTCAATGTCAAGAATTCTTTCTTTGACGATTCTGTAAGCAGTATCACAACCAATCATGCCTAGCTCTGCAGTGTCCAGCCCTATTGACTTGAGCTTGGTTAGAAGATCAGTGATCTCTAATGGCAGGACTGAATCCGACAATAATTGGAGCATTAGACCAGAGGAGGTAGGGTTAAATAAAGTCCTAAACCAAAATTTCAGTAATCTAAGCCAAGCAGTCGTCTTTAGCCGAATTAACCCCACCTCAAGACACAGAACCGAGTAGGGAACGCACCTGGGTAAACCCAAAATCTTCTGCAGAAAGGAGGCTTGAATGCGTTCTAATGGTTGGGTAATAGCCTTATACCAGACGGGAGAGCCATAAAGGACCAGGGAAAGAATCTTTCCCTTAAACGCCTCCAGAGCGGCTGGAACATAACCATTGCCGCAGGTAAAAAAGAAACGGGAAATAGCTGAGGACGCCAGTTTGGATGCGTTCTGCACTGCCTTACGATGAAAAGCCCAAGTGAGCCTGTAATGGAAGTTGATTCCCAGGTACTTGAAATGCTTAACCTGCTCCATTTTATTGCCATTACAAGACCACTTAAAAGCCTTCCATCTATTGGCAAATATCATTATCTTAGATTTAGCATAATTGATTTGCAATTTGTTGGACAGAAGATACTCTTCAGTGCGATTCAGCAGACGTTTTAGGCCAATCCTAGTACAGGATATCAGTACTGCATCATCCGCATACAGAAGTAGTGGCACTTGACTTGCGCCAAGCTTCGGGCAATGGCTATCTACTTCCTTCAGGGATGGGCCAGGTCGTTTAGAAACGGATTGAAAAGCATGGGGGCCAAGACACAGCCCTGTTTGACCCCTTTGTTGGTAGCAATGGAATGAGTTAGATTCCCACTCCAGGAGCGTCTAACCCTGCATGAAGTATTTAGATGGAGGGACCTAATCAGCAGCAACAATCTTTTATCAATCCCCATGTTTTCCAACTTTGACCAAAGAAGCTCCCTATCCACAGAATCGAAGGCACCTTTCCATCGCAAGCATGGTTTCCAAAGCCCCAAGAGCAATCAATCAAGATCTGCTGAGATAGTGGAGTTAGGACTCCAGTCTGCAGGGAAAGGGGTAAATATGGTGACTCATTGGTCTCTACATCAAGGCACTGACACCAGCTCTTCTAACAGCTTCCCCTCCTCAAATGTCCTTTTCCTGCTCAAGAAAGGATGTTTAGATTTAGCATGCCATACATCATCTCTCCCTCTCTTTCTCCCTCTCCCTCTGTATGTAAGAAGAAAGAGGGGGGGAGAGCACCCACCTGGGAACACGAGGCAGCAGGTCCCTGCCCCAAGGAACTTACAATTTAATTACTGCCATATGGGAGACAAAAGAGGAAGGTCAGTGGAGGTAGCAGTAAACAGCTCTATTTCTTGACTATGGGCAACCATTCAGCTGTACAAGTGACAGGACCTTTGCATCCTGGACAACTGTGTCCCAGTCAAACGCATTCTGATATTGGACATTCGTCTCCACATTCTTTTTGTGTCCTAGATATTTGTGTCCCAATAGGTGTATATTTAAATTATATGTACTTTTTTATTTTTAAAATGCGAAGGTAGGGTTAGGGCTGGGTTAAGAGTCTTAGCATATACAGGTTGGTAGCATACCCATTCCCGGACCTCCACGGACATTCACATGCAGTTCTTTGACATATGTGTGGTTCTTAATTTGCATCGCAATATAAAAGGTAAATAAATGTTGAAGTTTTATGCTTATTTACTGGGTATAAACTGAGAGTTCACTGGAGTAACACATAAGTTTAATGTTCATGGTGAATAAGTATATTGAAGAACCTGAGTGCTTCCTAAATATTGTGGCTCTCAAACATCTCTCTTGAGGCTTTCAAACAACTGAAGTTTCTTATCTGTGGCTCTTACATTAAGCAAGTTTGGCCACCCCAATATATAATGTGGGGTTTGTTGCCCAGTTATAGTGGGGCGCTAATAACTGGGACGCCAAAGAAAAAAATCAAAACAAGAATAGGCTTGAATGTCCAGGGACACCAGTATCCAGGACTCACTAGACCAAGACACAATTGTCCAGGATGCAGAGACCCTGGTACCAGCGGTGTAAACCCCCCTCCCCCTCTCTTCACAGCCTAAATTGGTACAATCCAGTTGCAGATTTACTCCCTCATCTGCTGGCTGTGGAAGGCTTGACAATGTTTGTGTGCCTATAAAATCTGCTTTCATCTCTTAACCTCACACTTTTCCCCCTACAATAATCTATGACTTGTTTGATTAAACAAGCTAAGGAGGAAAACCTTTGCTGGATCCATAGTTCTGCTAGCAGCAAAGTTCTTCTCCCAGGGCTCTCAGGTAACAAGCCAGCTGTAAGGAACACCAGTGTTGTTAGGGGGGGTGGGAGATGTGGGCTGCACCAGGTGACACCCACACGGGGGTGACACCACTACTGGTCAAAATTTTTAAAATCTTGGTATTTTTGAGTACATGTTATATTCTAACAAAAGTTATAGCCAAAAAAACTAGTTTGGGCTGAGTGATAGTGCATCATCACACCCGCTGCCTGGGACATTGCCCCGCCCACAGCACAGGAGCAGGCCCACACTGGGTGACACAAGCCCTAGTTACGCCACTGGTAAGGAACTGACAGGTCACTGAGCTCTCACCTTGAGGAACAGAGCACCCTCCAGTGTGCCTGTCATAGCACAACTCCAGCAGGAACCACACACAGCCTGATCTTTGACTGGGGTCACCGCACCTTTCATGATGAGCAGAGAGAAGGGGGAACAAGTGTGATCCTTGATATTTCACTTCCAACAGTTATGGCTTTTCTCAAATGGTAACTTCCCCACCTACATGAAAACTTTTCAGTGTGCACAAGGCCATGTGGGAGGCATGAAACACCCTAGGGCAATTTTCCGGATTTGGAGTTGAAGGAAAAGGGAATCCTAACCTCCTAAACAAATCTGCTAAAATAGAAACTGAAGGCTCAGGGTTTCCACGTCTACTCAGAAGGGTACTGTTTGTGGAGACTGTTCTGCACTCTGTGCATGCCTTGAGGCACAAAGGTTAGGAGGGTTTCTCTGGCTTTCCTGTCTCTTGGGGGGGACGGGACACACAGACTTCCTGCATTGCATACCTGTGAAATCCAAAAGTTATTAAGAACGATTAAAGGTTGTATTTAAAGAGAAACACACTTTTGACAACTGTCTAGGTTGGTTGCAGCTGCAATTAGTCTTTTTTAGTTACCTAAATAGGTAGGAGGCAAATCATGGTTATTATTGTAGCTGGAGACTCTATACTTTAGGGTCTCCCTAAATCACCCTAAGCATTTTTAGCTTGTATTCTGGCCCCTAGGGTCTCATTGACTCAGTTTTGCTGATCTAGGTAATGGGCACATATATTGTCTTGCAGGCTGTGTTTCTAAGCAAACAGGCAGTGTAGTTTGCTCTTAAGTAAGTGCATTAAAGAAACAAAGTTCAAATGAGCCTGATCCTGAGCACCCAGGAACAAGACAGCAAATTGTATCTTGTCTCCCAGACAAGGGAAGGCAGAACACATCATATAAAATTGCCAAGCAAATAGAAGGGAAGGATGGCAGGAACACTGAGGGGAAGGGGTGGGCAAGCAGAACACTGAGTACATTGGAGGAGGGAAGGGAGGGTGCCTCGTTGAAAGGAAGGGGGTGCAGGATCGGTAGGAGGCGGTGTGGTTGGAGCCTCAGCCACTAAAGTCTGCACAGGGCTTACAGGTTCTACATCTTAAACATTCAATCCTACATTTTTTTTAAGAGCTCAGGTCTATTTCTTGGGGGAATAAACAATTGCAAAGATTCAATGTCCAATGCCTTCCCCACTTCCTGAAAGGACTGAGACAGGGTTAACAACATATGGAAATTGAGAGTACCATTGAAATTCTGAGCTGGCTGGTAATTCACCCATTCAGAATGGTGGGGTTTCCCCTTCCCAGGGACTCAAAGTTATCCAAAATACATTTCAAAGGGTTTCTTTCATCAGGCTCAGCCTCTGATTGCCCTATCTTAATGGTCACACAAGCTGGCCTCCTGCCTGGGAGTCTGGTCTCAGCAGGATTGGCTGCCCAAAACAGTGACTCACTCATGGCCAGTCCTTCAAAACCTCTGAGTTTGCTGCCTTGACACACACACAAACACACACACACACACACACACACACACACACACACACACACACGTTCTCATTCCTGTCTCAGTCACACAACACTCAGTCAGGCAGAGACCCACTTGGCCTTACTCTGAAACCACAGAGATGGGCACACTCACACGCAACACAGCAAGATGTACAATGATATGAACACAATCAGCAATATGTACAGTAATCTAAACACAATCAGCAATATGTGCAGTAATATAAACACAATAACCCTCCCCACTGGGGCCCCACACTAGGACCTCCCTTCAATCCAAGGTTCCCACACTAGGTTCCCACAGAGAATTCTCACCTAAGCGCACTGTACTTCCCGCGGAAGTACTTCCTGCGGAAAATTAACAGAGCAACAGGAAAAGAACAACATTTGGCATTTGTTATCGACACTTTGTTTACAGACCTATCCATTGCAGAGGATCTGGTGCTCTATCAACATCCCTTTTACCCTAACCCTTTCATCCTTATTTGTTTCTTGCCATTGTTTATGGCTTTCTGTTCATCCTTGGGGCCCATACTGCAGCCAGCTTGTTTTCTGAGAGGGATATTAGATGCTGGCTGGTATCATTCTTGGACAAGGGTCGGAGAGGGGCTTTTAGTCAGAGCATTTGGGCCTTGTGGGTATTTCAATATTGTGAGCTGAGCTGGGGACAATAGGGAACCTTTTTTTATGGAGTAGCTGGACTGATAGAACAATTTTTACATCAACTTACGGATCAAGAAAAGGAATTTTTCCTGACATCACATCCGGTGGGTCCCGGACATTGTCATTCTAAAAAGTGGGTCCCAGTGTTAAACATGAGAGAACCACTGCCTTAATTCAAAACAGGCCAATGAGATATCTGGGGGGGGGGGGGGGTTGACACACTAGTGACCAAAATTATGGAAATCGTGGCTTTTAGGAATAATGCCATCACGTTAGAAATAATACCATCATGAGACCATTTGATGCAGAATTTCATCCATTGCTTGTGGGGAAATATTCACTGCATTTATTTTCTGGCCATTATTATTACTCACTTCATGTCATGACTACTACTATATTTCAGTTTCACCTACCTCAAAGGGTTGTTGTGAGGACAAAATAAAGGCAGGAACCACACACACCATCCTGAGCTGCTTAGAGGAAGGGTGGTATAAAAATGTGAATGAATTAATATAATTAATTAATAATTAAATAATTATGTTGCATGAGGAGACAAAAATTTATGGGCCCCAGGTGTCAAGTGACCTAGCTACGCCACTGTATATATTTGAGGATATCTGGAGGCCATTACTTGCTATAATAACCTAAGCTGCATGAAGTGTTGATATGCAGATATTTTTTATATGTGTGTGTGTGTATAAATATACATTTCCCCCCCTTTTTTTAAGTATGTAACTCATAAGCATGTATCCATGTAATGCTATTTTTTGGGGTTCTGTTTAAGCAATAAAAATAAAATAAAATGCCTGTACAGGTCTCCAGTGCCCACAGAACTGCCACTAAATCTCCGCCAGGCACAGAAGCATGCACATACACAATGAGCCTATGGGTGCAATCCTAACCCCTTATGTCAGTGCTTTCCAGCACTAAGGGCCATGCAGCTCCGAGGTAAGGGAACAAACATTCTCTTACTTTGAGGAGGCCTCCATGAGTGACACCCAACTGCAGGTTGCAGCACATGTTCCATTGGCACCGCTATGCCAGTGCTGGAAAGTACTGACATAAGAGGTGAGGATTGCGCCCTATGTCCGTGTTTCTTTACCAATGGTATGTGTACCACCAGCGATACTTGAGGTTGTGTCTGATGGTACTTGTGGGACCCCCAGGCATCTGCTTCTGGCAGCAAGACAAATGAACTGATGTGACCAACTTCAGTAGGAGGCTTGGCTCAGTGAGCAGCAGGCTTTTCACCTACTCTAAAAAGCACCCTGAGCCTCTTCCTGATTGGTGTTTGTCATGTGGCATCTGGCCTCTCAACCCAGAAGTAACTGGCAATCACTTCTGCTGGTACTTCCAATAGGTGGATCATGCAAAGTGGTACAGTGTGGGATGAACATTGAGGAACGCTGGTCGATGTGCATACAAGGCTACAATTTCTGGCTCCTAATACAAATCAAGTTTGAAATATTAGGAAGCTAAACCATGAACTAGATGTGACCGGACACCCGTAGAGATGCTCCAGAACGGAGAGTATTCTTCATTCTGGTAGGCAGGCAGAGAGGGTGGTGGGGAACCCTGCTTTAAGTTTGTCCTGGGTGCAGAGTCATGATACTTAGGGCCCAATCCTATCCAATTTTCCAGTACTGGTGCAGCTGTGCAAACAAGGCTGTGGTGGGGAGGCAGTCACAAAGGCCTCCTTTGAGGTCTTTGAGCTGGAAAACATGTGCTAGATCTACAGGTTGAGACACATTATTCGTGTGGGTTCCATTCCAGGGCATGCGCTGCAATCTGTGGTGGGGAGGCAGTCACAAAGGCCTCCTCAAGGTATGGGAACATTTGTTCCCTTACCTTGGGGCTGCATTGTGGCTACAGCAGTGCTGGAAAGTTGGATAGGATTGGGCCCTTAGGCACTACTGTAAGCCCCATAGATCCCCAATGGGCCATCCAAGGCAGTACAAGCAGAATTCCCCTAAAGCTGCTTTGGGTTGTTTTCTTATAAATACTAACAGAGAGGGAGAAATGCTTTAAATAAATAGATACCTGAAAGGATTCTGGAGGAGAAAGTGCACCACTTTGACAACGTTCTCACCCGCGAGCACGGCAAAAGCTAATAACGGCATGTTGCTTTCACCCATCCTTTTCGTTTTACTCTTTTCAAAGAAGTGTTCCAGCAATGTCTCAACCTGTCAGGAAAGCAAAGGGCCACTGCTAAGGTACCCAGAAGCAAAATGTCTCAGAGGCTGTTGCCGTCCTAGGCAGGGCAACATCCATGAGGCCAGGTGAGATGAATTTCTCAGGCAGCAAACTGGTGGACGGGGGAGGGTGACCAGATGTCATAACGGCAAAAAGAGGATCAGGCACCCCCAAATGTAGGAATTCCAAGAAAAATGTAGGACATGACACAATAAAAGCTATGAACATTCATATATTGATTTCATGTGGTTAATTTAAATACTTAGGGCACAATCATAAAACAATATTACTTCTTAAATTCAAAACTATATTACTTATAATTTATTATATATAACATTAATTACAAGACAGTTCTGTGCTGCCTGCAGGGGCCCACTCACAGGGAAAAGGAGGACATTAAAGTTCTTTTCCAGGACACGAGGCTGAACAAGAGGATATGTCCTGGAAAAAGAAGATACCTGGTCACCCTGTGGGAGAAACAGATCATCAATTGCTTGGGAGAGTTAGGAGGGTTCTTCTTTAGTTTAAATAGCTTTTTAAACTTATACTTATTGTAACATTTTAATATACTTAGGCTCAAATCCTAACCAACTGTCCAGCACTGGCATAGCTTTGCCAACAGGTCAAGTGCTGCATCCTGCAGTTGGGTGGCAATCACTGAGGCCTCCTCAAAGTAAGGCAATGTTTGTTCCCTTACCTCGCAGCTGCATTGCCCTTATGTCACTGCTGGAAAGTGGCTTAGGATTGCACCCTTAATTAATTTGATTTGACTTTGTCATGCGAGGGGTGTTAAATTGTCCTGTTTGATGATCTCACTTCCAGCCATGACATTAATTCTGGTGTGCCCTGACAGATTGCCATTCTAAAAAGCAGATCCCAGTTCTAAAAAAGTCTGAGAACCACTGATTTAAGCCATGGATTTCACACAAACCCTTAGCATCTTATGGTTTGCCTCTCTTACATACGTATCTTTTGGAGATGACAGATAGGATTGGTACCTGACATCTGTTCCATGCTGAAACTTGGGGTTATTGCAGTACTTAGAATTCAGGAACACTGACCTAAACTTAGGGGGGGAGGGGTGTTTATATTTTCACTAAGGCCACTCACCTGACATATGGTCTTTCAAAGTCCTTTGGTTAGTACTGGCATGATATGCTCAAAAATATATCCTTCAAAACATGCTAAGGATCTGGCGTAAGAATCCCAATGGCATGGGATTGATTTACAACTCCAAGAGATCCAGTTCAAAACCAAGATCCTTCTTTGCTATCCAGACTGTCTCTCTGGATTTATTTGTTCTCCCAATGGCTCAATAATATGTGTCAGGTCTTACTTTGTTTCTTCGTTTTGTGTTTCACTGCTTACTGTTAACATGTTTTTAATGCTTTGTTTGATGTTGACTTTCAAATGCTGTTTGTGACAGGTCTGGGAGTCGAGAGATGGTTTGGAAAACTTTCAAAAGTCTTCTCAGTTCCAAAGCAATTTGTTATGCCGTACAGGTAACTCTTTTTTAAGCAACAGACCTCGGGACCAATACCCTTAGGTGCCTGCATTTCTTTGGGCCTCAATTTCTGCTTAGAACGACTCACCAGACACTGTCTAGACTTCAGATTCCTTATGATGCAAAGCAGAGTTGAAATGAACGCTTTCATGTGACTGTAAATATTTAACAATGATTAAGATGGGAAAAAAAAACACCACCACCTTTGGTTTAAACCACTGGTTCCCAACCTGTGGTCCACAGGTGGTCTGTGAGACCCTGAGAAGTGGTCAACACGGTCTCAAAAAAACAACAACATGCCTTTAATCACTTCCATGTTGCCAAGTGAGCATTTCCACATGGACTACCATAGAGGGTGGAGATCAGACCTCCCACAGCCAGCACTGAAGTGTTGGCTGTGGTTGTGGGTGGTCCATTCTCTCTGATAGGCTGTGCATTTTTTGTGTGTAGGGGGTGAGGTGGGAACGAGGGGGGGGGGGGTTCCACATTGTCCACGACAATTCTAATTTTTGCCTCAGTGGTCTGCAGGCTCCTAAAGATTGCGCACTACTGGTTTAAGCCAACAATGAAGGTGCTTATGTGCACCAAGAAAAGCATGGAAATGGTTAGTTAAGGTTACTTGCCTTCACTACCATGCCATGTTAGCAATAATACACATTCTACAATTGAACACCTTGTGTTTCTGCATGGCATGTTGCATAACATGGCCTGAGCTTGCTGAGCTGTTGCGGGTTTTTTTTTTTTTATTACTTGTAAAGCACACCTTCTGAAGTGTGTTTTTGTCATTGAGCATGTTTTCATGAGCAAGAACACAACGCGACAAGGACCAGAGTGGGCTGTAGAACGGAAAGCAGAATGCTTGGCCCCCTCTGGGCTGAGATGCATTGTGTTCTTGCTGACAAAAACATGTTCCACAGGTGAGCTTTTTGTGTTTAAAAAAATGCAAAAGCTCAGCAACCCAGATGTTTGGGCAGCGATGTGATGGCATCATTACGCCAACGCCAAAACATCTGGGTTGCTCAGCTCCATGCTGAAGGTGGGTCATGGGGCTAAAATGGTTGAGAACTACTGGCTTAACCTCCAAGCACCTACATTTCCCCCCAGTCTTTCAGCCCCATTCCTCTTCCTTTCCACGTTGGAAGAACCCTGAAGTTTAGGACGCAGTGAGGCCTCAGACCATGTAAGGCTTCACACCCTTTCCTCCTTGCTTTTCTCATATGTTTTCCTTTGGACCAAGAGACGGGTCTAAATTATTACTAGTAAAATGTTGCATAGCCAGGGAGGGGTGGAAAGGTTAATAGACAGAAACTATAGAGCCAGACACAAGAAACAAAGGGGCAGAAAGCAAAAAAAAATGAATGGTGAGTCAAAGGGAGGAATGAATTAGGAATGAATTAGGTGTCCCCCATATACACACACACTCAGGCCCCAATCCTTTCACCCACCAGCAGCAGCAATGCAGGTGCACCTCAAAGGAGCACACTGCATCCTATGGTAGGTGGGGACTACCTGAAGACAAATGGGATGTGGTGATGGCATCTGGCCTAGGTGCCTTTAAAAGGAGATTGGACAAATTTCTGGAGGAAAAGTCCATCACGGGTTACAAGCCATGAAGTGTATGTGCAACCTCCTGATTTTAGAAGTGGGTTACCTTAGAATGCCATATGCAAGGGATAGCACTGGGATGCAGGTCTCTTGTTGTCTTTTGTGCTCCCTGAGACATTTGGTGGGCCACTGTGACATACAGGAAGCCAGTGGGGTAGCAGTGCAGGGGGTAGCAGTCACACCGGGCAACAAGCTTTAGGGGGGCAACAAGCTGAGCTTGACACTATTGGCTAAAGTTGTGAAAATCTTGGTAAATACGAATAATACCATCACGTTATATATCATTAGAAAGGTTATTTAATGCAGAATTCAATGAAACAAACCACATTAGAATAACTGTATTTTATCAAAAGTTATGGCCAATTAACCAGAAAACGAAAATACAACTGTCTTAAAGAACAAAAACCGACTTTAACTCAAAGCTGACTTATGAGACTGATTTTTCTGAGAGCCAAAGAGATGTTCTTATGATACAGCAGGGAACCAGTAAGATGTGAATATGAGTCAGCTCTCATTTCCATGTATCATAATACAGCTACTCCTGCTAACTGGTAAAGAGGCACTTTTTCACGTGGTGCTCCTCTTCTATTTAGCAGGGGGAGAACAACCGTCCCTCATCACCCCAGCACAGTGTCTTGAACCAATAAGGGGCAAACTTTTTATGTATTTACTTAATTAAGTTTGATTTTGTCATGGGGGTGGCCACAAAATCTTTGATTCCAGGTAGCAGACAGATGCCTTAGCTATGCCACTGGCTGGGGGGAGATGGCAGATCAAGTGGGTGATGAGCTCCTTGGGGGAGGAGGCAAGTTTCCCCCCAATTTGCACTTTTAAAAAAGCCTGGGCTTGATATCACTTCCTGCTGTGAAATCACTTCAAGGGCATCATTTTGAGCTCCGCACTGGGCTACACGTTCATTAGCTACGCCACTGCAGGAAGCTGCGCTAGATGGGCCTATGGCCTGATTCAGTGGGGCTGTTCTTATCTTCTTATGGGAGGCAAGTAAAAAGCATTTACTTATTTTTTTAACTAACCCCACATAAGCCCTGGGGCTAGCGATGGGTTTCTTTGGACATACGCCACCTGTGTTGGTGGTATAGGTCCAAGATGGGAAAAGGGGCAGGGAGGTTTCTGAAAGGGGGGATTAGATTCAGCATGCACCATTGCTGCTGGATCCACCCCCTCCTGCCCCAGTCCCTCCCACGGAATGCCCCAGTCCTCCCCTTCCGTGCACACACCTGCCCTCCCCGCTGACCTGTTGTTGGGGGATATAGGAAACCCACTGCTGCCTGGTCAGCACCACTAACTGTTTCTGGCAGCCACCCAGCAGTGTGCTCAAGTGTTGTATTTCGCAATGTGGTAAGTCAGGTTGTGCTGCTGGAAAACAAGTTCCACCAGAGCAGCCCAAAGAAAGGATTGTGCTGTCACTCACTCTCATATGGGGTCAGGAGTACTCTGTCCCTTGTGATGCTAACTTACTCTGACCAGGATGCAGCTGTTGTTCCTGAAGATGGTTGGTAGTGCTACATGAGCTGCATTCAGGATGCGGAGTGCATTCTTGATAGAGTCTTGGTTCAAGGAGGAATTTATCAGCATGTCTGCAAGGGAAAGAAACAGCTTCGACTCATTCCACCATACAACGGATGCCCCTTCATTGCAACTCCTCCCTGGCCTCCATCGGAATGAGATCAGAGAATCCCGTATTGAACAGTTGCTTGACCCTCCATTAGATCAGCTGAAGGTTGCTTGCTATTGACTGCCAAAATATGTGGTCCTCTAGTCTGGAAAGATCTTGGTGAAGCTCGGAGGAACATGGTGAAACAGCGACAGAGTTAGGACAGCCACTGCAGCCACTGCAGCCACTGCAAGAGGGTGGCAGGGAGGAGGAGGCAGTCCCGTGGCGATGACTAGCGGGTGCCTGTCAAGGCAACAGTGCCCATGAGAGGGGGTAATTTGTACCCAGGCACAGAGTGAAAAAGGGGGCCCAGCAGGCAAAGGAGGGGCCGCAGAAATTTCTCACCTGGACTTGGGATGCTGAGGTTGCTGCGGCATTGGCTGCTGCAAGCCATATGCACCGGGCCAGGGAATGCATACATGACACTCCTTAACACTCCTGGGGTCAAATCCAGGAGGCAACCGGCCTGCTGCAGTAGCTCTTTAGTTTGTGGATCCACTTTCCAGGAAGGAGTGTATAAGAGCTCAGGGACACAGCGGTGCGATTACAGCTACTGCAGAAGTACATTTTCTGCAGGCAGGACATTTCCCATGCTCCTGGGAGCCCAAAGACAATGTTGCTAACTTTCTGCAATGATTTTCTACATTTTCTCCACATGGGGAAGCCTGGTAGACCCAGGCTCTGAAGACTATTCTGGCTGCTACCACTCTCCTCCCACTCTGTTTCACCCCGCTCCCTGCCCCCATTCTGCCTGCTCCCGTCGCCACCCTCCCCTCACTCTGTTTCGCCCCATCCTCTTTGGGAAGGGGCCCAAAAGAAACTTAGTCATCCCTGGAAAATTCCTCCATGTGCCATTTGAACACCCTCATGCTGTCTAGACTCCAAGTGCCCTCCGCTCAAGGCTGCCAACAGAGTAGGAGCAACCCACACTGAGCACTGGATGCTCCAACGCTGCAGCAAGGGCTACTGCATGGAGGGCAAGAGGGAGGCCCCTGGGTTTCTTCCAGCTCCCCTTGCAACTGATTCTACACCTAGAAAAGAGAGAGAGATGCTGCCTGAAAAAGAAAGCTGCCGGCCTTCATTAGCCTTGCCAAGGGGCCAGACAATGAAAAGGCTTTCAACTGGCAGTCTTTAAATGTGATGCATTCCGGGGCAGATTCAAGGGGGGAACAAGGATCCATGGCCCACCCCTAATTGTCCACGGGAAGCAACCCAAGCACAGCCAAGAACACAGGTCTACCCAGCAGGTAAATCTGGGCTCCAAGTCTGGGTGGGAGCCCAGGTCTACCTGCTCAGCAAACCTCATCCATGTAGGCCAGTAGATTTGGGTTCCAAGTCCAGGCAGAAGCTCAGGTCTATCCACTCAGCTAACCTCATCCAGGGAGGCCGGTAGACCTGGGCTCCAAGTCTGGGTGGGGAGCCCAGGTCTACCTACTCAGCAAACCTCAGCCACAGAGGCCAAAGCACAACAGCAGCCCAAGTCTATCCCCCTGGCTGACCTGGGCTCTGGAGTTAAGGTAGTGCTTATGACCCGCCCAACAATCACAAACACTCTTGTCTGTCCCTGGATGTATTCTGTTCGACTTGGCAAAAGGTTGAGTGACCTTTGCAGGCAACAGCTCAAGCTCCTTTCAGACTTACCTGCCCGATGGCGCAGGACGGGCAGCAGCTCCCAGAGAACCTCTACCGCATTCTCATCGCACCTGGCATCTGTATCCAACGAGCAGAGACAGAGGATCGTGACCAGGCGGGGAAGCAAAGGCAACTCTACGGAAGGCTGGAGAGAAATGAGGATTAGCCAATGCTGGGATAAGCAGCTCACCCTGATGGCAGGAAGGAGACGTCCTATTGCAGAGATATTTTGCATCTTTACATCTCACAACCCAGGCACACTGACTATTTATCAAACACCTATGATGGCTTCTGGCTGAAATTCCCAAAGATTCAACAAAACAATCAGAACAGTGCAATATTACAAGCAGCAAATGACAAAAATACATCATGAGAACAACAAGAGTCTATGAGAAAGGCATAGGAACCCGGGGAACTCGGTATGCACGGATCCCATATCCACAGATTCAGTTATCCGTGGATTGAGTCCGCAGGACCCCCTGGGCGCTTGCCCCCTCCGGAGGCGAGGGGAGCTCCGCTTCGCCCAGAGGGCTTCCCCAAACCTCCTCATGCCTTATAAGGCTTTAAAAAGTCACTTCCGGTTTCTCCGTGAAACCGGAAGTTATGTTATTTGAGCTGCCAAGCTCAGTCTGAGCCTGGCAGAGGCCACGGACGGGGAGGTCTGCTTCCCTCACCTCCAGAGGGTGGGGGGCAGCTGTTTGCCAGCATCCACAATTTCAGGTAACTGTAGGAGGTTCTGGAATGGAACCCCCGCAGATATGGGGGCATGCTTGTATATAAATACTGTAATAAATACAATAATAGTAATAATATAAAAACAAAGAACACTGTGTGTGGTTAAAGCATCAGGTGATCCGTATCCTACATGGTGTTTGTCAGGACTCAATGTTTAAATGAACATAAGAACAGCCCCACTGGATCAGGCCACAGGCCCATCTAGTCCAGCTTCCTGTATCAAACAGCTGCCCACCAAATGCCCCAGGGAGCACACCAGATAACAAGAGACCTCATCCTGGTGCCCTCCCTTGCATCTGGCATTCTGACATAGCCCATTTCTAAAATCAGGAGGTTGCGCATACACATCATGGCTTGTACACCGTAACGGATTTTTGGACTCCAGAAACTTGTCCAATCCCATTTTAAAGGCGTCCAGGTTAGACGCCTGCACCACATCCTGTGGCAAGGAGTTCCACAGACCGACCACAAGCTGAGTAAAGAAATATTTTCTTTTGTCTGCTCTAACTCTCCCAACACTCAATTTTAGTGGATGTCCCCT
This sequence comes from Tiliqua scincoides, assembly GCF_035046505.1. Taxonomy (NCBI): domain Eukaryota; kingdom Metazoa; phylum Chordata; class Lepidosauria; order Squamata; family Scincidae; genus Tiliqua; species Tiliqua scincoides. Next base: position 11,491,613 of record NC_089830.1, on the reverse strand, counting down.
GGTTCTGGTGTTATTTGAGAGTGTAAAGAGCATCTCCCTATCCACTCTGTCCATCCCCTGCATAATTTTGTATGTCTCAATCATGTCCCCCCTCAGGTGTCTCTTTTCTAGGCTGAAGAGGACCAAATGCCGTAGCCTTTCCTCATAAGGAAGGTGCCCCAGCCCCGTAATCATCTTAGTCGCTCTCTTTTGCACCTTTTTCATTTCCACTATGTCTTTTTTGAGATGTGGCGACCAGAACTGGACACAATACTCCAGGTGTGGCCTTACCATAGATTTGTACAACGGCATTATAATATTAGCTGTTTTGTTCTCAATACCCTTCCTAATGATCCCAAGCATAGAATTGGCCTTCTTCACTGCCTCCGCACATTGGGTCAACACTTTCATCGACCTGTCCACCACCACTCCAAGATCTCTCTCCTGATCTGTCACAGACAGCTCAGAACCCATCAGCCTATATCTAAAGTTTTGATTTTTTGCCCAATGTGCATGATTTTACACTTACTGACGTTGAAGCGCACCTGCCATTTTGCTGCCCATTCTGCCAGTCTGGAGAGATCCTTCTGGAGCTCCTCACAATCACTTCTGGTCTTCACCACTCGGAAAAGTTTAGTGTCGTCTGCAAACTTTGCCACTTCATTGCTCAACCCTGTCTCCAGGTCATTTATGAAGAGGTTGAAAAGCACCGGTCCCAGGTCAGATCCTTGGGGCACACCGCTTTTCACCTCTCTCCATTGTGAAAATTGCCCATTGACACCCACTCTCTGCTTCCTGGCCTCCAACCAGTTCTCAATCCATGAGAGGACCTGTCCTCTGACTCTGGAGTTTTTTCAGTAGCCTTTGGTGAGGGACCGTGTCAAACGCCTTCTGAAAGTCCAGATATATAATGTCCACGGGTTCTCCCACATCCACATGCCTGTTGACCTTTTCAAAGAATTCTATAAGGTTCATGAGGCAAGACTTACCCTTACAGAAGCCATGCTGACTCTCCCTCAGCAAGGCCTGTTTGTCTATGTGTTTTGAGATCCTATCTTTGATGAGGCATTCCACCATCTTACCCGGTATATATGTTAGGCTGACCAGCCTATAGTTTCCCGGGTCCCCCCTCTTTCCCTTTTTAAAGATAAGTGTGACATTTGCTATCCTCCAATCTTCTGGTACCGTGGCCATTTTGAGGGACAAGTTGCATTTCTTAGTCAAGAGATCTGCAACTTCATTCTTCAATTCCTTAATAACTTGGGTGGATGCCATCAGGGCCCGGTGACTTATTGATCTTTAATTTATCAATGAGGTCTGAAACATCTTCTCTTTTAACCTCTATCTGACTTAACCCCTCGGTTAGGAGGGGCCGTTCAGGCAGCGGTATCTGCCCGAGGTCTTCTGCCGTGAAGACAGATGCAAAGAACTCATTTAATTTCTCTGCCATCTCTAAGTCTCCTTTTATCTCCCCTTTCCCTCCCTCACCATCCAGAGGGCCAACCGCTGTAAATGGGGGCTAGTCTCTACCCCTCAGTGTGATTGCGGGTTCTCCCACCAAACCATGTACCACATTGTGTCTGGCTGCAAACTGAGGGCGTATAAGGGCCCATGGTCTGACTTTTTCTTTGAAGGTCACTCTGTCTTTGAATGGCTGCATGAACTGGACACTGACATTTGATCTGGTCTAACTGATAAATAAGTCCACGTATTTGTTTGTCCCAACTATACCCCTAAGTCAGTGTTGGCGAACCCATGGCACGCGTGCCAGAGAGGGCACTCCAAGCCTTTTCTGTGGGCACGTGCGTGCGCTGAGCCAGGCAGCCTGGAGGGGGCGCTGAAGCCGCTGCCTCCTCTCCCTTCACTCCGTTGCCCCGAGTTTGCTTCCCTCCCTGTCTTTCCCTTCCCTTCCCCAACTGTCCAGCAGGCTCAGCCAATCAGCATCCAGCAGACTCCTGGCTTTTTCGGTTAGAATGGCTCAGGGCCCTTCACTGGCTGCAGACCAGCCAATCCGGAGCTGCTCTCCTCCTCAGCCATTTGAGCCTTTGCAGCCCGCCTTTCCAACTGCCCACTCAGCGCCAGGAGAGGCTTTTCCTCCGCAGCACAGGCGCAGCTGGGGGGGAGCAGCGCAGCCAGAGACAAATCCTGCCTGTCTACTCAGAAGGAAGTCCCATTAGAGTCAGTGGGGCTTGCTCCCAGGAAAGCGTGGCTGGGATTGCAGCCTGAGAGCCCACTCCTCTGCAGGTCTACTCAGAAGGAAGTCCATTGCAGTCAGTGGGGCTACTCCCAAGAATGTGAGGGAAGGATTGCAGCCTGAGGGTGCAGCGCGGACATTCCCGTGGTGGGCTTGGAGAGGAGCTGGGCTGGAGGGGAGCAGAGCGCTTGGGCCACAGCTTGGGCTTTGTGGCGCCAGCCCTGCACCTGCTGCTGGCCCTGCCTTATCGCCTTATGACACATGCTGGAGGCTTATCTGTAAGAATGTCACACAAAACTAATTTTTATATGATCTTAAAGGTAAACCACAGAATTGCTTCTCCAAACCTATTGGAAAAGAAGTGCATGCACAATTTCACATAGCTGTGAGCATGAAATACAGCATGATGCAGCCATCCAACCAGCCCCATTAGAGTTGATGAGACTTACTCCCAGGAAAGAGTGGCTGGGATTGCAGCCTTGGAGCCTGCTCCTGTGCATGCCTACTCAGAAGTAAGCCTCATTAGAGTCAATGAGGCTTACTCCTAGGAAAGGGTGGCTGGGATTGCAGCCTTAGAGCCCACTTCTGTGGGTGGGGCTTTAAAAAAATTTTTTTTCTTGTTTGAGAAAATGAGCAGCGGTAAGGTCTTGCAGCCACCCCTTCCCTGCCAATATTTCCTTACCCAGCATGTAATTAGTCTGTGGAACTCTTTGCCACAGGAAGCAGTGATGACAACTTGCCTAGATGCCTTTAAGAAGGGATTGGACAAATTTCTAGAGGAAAAGTTCATTACGGGTTACAAGTAATAGTAGGTAAAAGATGTTAATGTATGAGTTGTTTTTTCTAAACGAAAACCTCAGTATTCAGGTTAAATTGCTGTGTTGGCACTTTGCGAGAAATAAGTGGGTTTTGGGTTGCAGTTTGGGCACTCGGTCTCTAAAAGGTTCACCATCATTGCCCTAAATGACTCACGTATTTCTGGATCTCTGTCAGCAGATCTGAACACTTTTCCAGAGCCTGTGACCGGATCAGATTGTTTGGGCTGATCATCTGATTCAGGATAGTGACCAGATCACACGTCAGCCTCTCTTTCTCAAATTTGTCTGGGACTTCAGCACAATCGGGAACCCCGTCAGAATATTCCAGGTTTCTGGGAGAAGGAGACAGATGGAGAAGAAAAAACACACACAAACTGATGTGGGCTAACAATGTCCACGTAACCTCCATGGATTCCCTCAAGGAATAGTGTAGCATGTTGAGGAGCTGAGACTACAGCAGGTCTGTACTTCAAGTGACACAGACTCAAAATTTGTACCCCAGGATCCCTTCCTTGTCACCAGAGATGGTAAAGCTAAAATGGACTGCAGGATAGTGAGAGTTGTTGGACCTGTATAAAGGCTCTGAAATGAGGGATGCTGTTCCATCACTTGTGCAGGATCCTGACCCCGTTCCTGGGCAGCATAGCGCAGCTCCAGGCTGCTCAGATCTACAACACCTCTTTAGGTGGCGAAGATCAGAGTCACAAGCTTTGGGGCTGCCGAAGCAAAGAGCCAGAGGCCAAGTACACACAACAGTGCTTTCCAGATCTCCTGCTGGAACAGGCAGGTTGGTGGCAGGGGCAGTTCAGGGGAGAATCATGGGCAGTTTGGGGCAGGCAGTAGGCTGGGCAGGGGGCTGGGCAGGGGCACTACCTCACGGCCTAATCCTAATCCCCTTTCCCTGCCCTGAACCAATCCAGAAGTCTCCTTGGACTTATGCAAGCAGAATAGCTACTATAGGTTTGATGAAACCCTTTGGGGGGCAGGTGGCCTATGGGGAAGTAAGTAGGAAAACATTTTACTTATCTCCTGGGCTGTCTGATACACACACACACACACACACACACACACCCCATAGCATGCAACATGTGCTCTGTCTGCAGCACTGTGCACTATGGGCTGGCAGGGGGGATAGGGTTGGGCCGCATGTTTCTGGCTTTGAGCCACTAAAGATGACAGGAAATTCACAATGCTTTACCTTAAAGAATCATCCACCTCTTCTCCCAGGCTAAGGGAGGTGCTGGTGTCACTGCTGAACTCACTAACCTGTGAATGAGAAAGCAAGAAGAACCAGGGAGGTGAGATGTGAGAAGCACACCTGCAGTTGGGTCCTTTCTAGTTGTCCTTCGAGGACCCTGGCGGCTGCGGTTTCTGCTACGTTCCTGACCAAATAAGGAATAAATGGTCCCTCCCAACATCAGTGCTTCCAATCCCTTACTTGCCAGTATCTTGCTGTGGTAGGTGCCCCCACCCTCAGAGAAGCTACCTTTCTAGCTCAATGGAGCACCTCTTGGCTGCATTTTTCTCTCCAGAAACCAGGACTCCTGCAACCCTGCCCAGATGGTAAAGATGTAGGAATAAGACTGGGCTCACTCACAAAAGACCAGGTGCGGTTGTGGGACACTTGGGAATTTCTGCAACACCCTCAAATCATCACTACCCTAAAGTGCTCTCCCTACCTGGGGTTTGGAGCAGACAGTTTCTGGATCTGAATGGTCTTAACTAGACACATTAGATTTTGCCCACGGAATGTGAAATACATCGTCTTTTAATGGCTTTCACTACAGAAAATCTACCATACAGAAACCCTTCCTCCAGCACAAACCTGCAATGTGGAACAAACAGTATTTATTATTATTATTATTTTGCTCTTCCTCCAAAGAGTCAGGCTGGCATACATTGGATCCTCTGCCATTTTATCCTAATGACCTTACACAGTAGGTAAGGCTGAGATGTTGTGACTGGCTCAAAGTCACCAAGCAAGCTTCAGGACCAAATGCGGATTTAAACCCAAGCCTCCCTGAGTCTCATCCTACACGCTAATCACTATACCTCTCTCTCTTTTCATTGTGGAGCTACACAAATATTGTTGTGGTACTGTTGTGCCCCTCCTTAGGTTGGACCGAGTTGCAGCCCAGCAACCCCACATTTATTGATTGATTGATTGATTGATACAAGTATTTATATACCGCCTTTCTTATGGTCGTCAGATTTCTCCTCAGACTTTAATCCAAGGCGGTTTACGTAGGCAGGCTGTTCTAAACCCCCATAGGGATTTTTACAATTGAATATTTCTAGTCTTTCATAGAACTCCTCGTTCCAACTGGATTCCTTCCCGGTCTGGTCTCTCTCTGGCCCTTCGCCTCCCACGCTCCACTTGATGGCAACTCCTCTCTGCCACTGAGGGTCAGCTCATCTGTATATCAGCGTGTGGTCAGTTCTCTGGTACTTCCGGTTGTTTCGAACTGGCAGCCTCAGATCTTCAGGCATACAAGGCGGCAGCTCTACCAACTGAACCAGACCTCCACATCTAGAACCACCTCTAGAAGGCACCTTGGGAGAATCAAAAATCCACTTACCTCATCGGGTTCTGGAGACGCCATGTTTCAAGCACACAAAGGAGGCTCACCCCAACAAACCCTATGACGAAACTGATGCAACAAACTAGGGCTACAAAAAAGAAAGAAAGAAAATGCCCTGGAATGCTACAGCCTAACATATGAGCTTCCAGAGCAATAAACAAACACAACAAAGATGGATGTATCCAGTGTACGATGAATGCAGCAAAAAAAAAAAACAGTGTATGCAGCAAAACCAAAGCTATTCAGAAATGTTAATGGCCAAGAGCTTCCACAAAAGAAACTCTATGTACATAGATAACCAGTGCCAAAAAGTCTCCTCCTACCTAGGAGCCCAAAGCCCCAAGCTCATAGGACTTGATAAGTCAACCACCAGCCCTTTGCGACATCAAGAGACTGCAGTGCCTGGCAGCCATGACCTAGGAACATTCAGCTTGGTGAGTGTCATAATGTTTCTCCAGGAGGTGTGAGAAGTTTGTCTTTGGTTCCCCTTCAAAACATCCCTCCCACACTGGCTACCAAAACCTGCCATTTATGTAGTCATAGTCTGCTTTTCCTTGGTCCTTCCTTTCTTCACTTCCATGATTCCACTATGGTGTTTCCCAAAGTGTGTTCCTAGGCACACTGGTTCTCCCTGTGATCCCTTCAGGAGCTCCGCAATCACACCATTAAGTGGCTGCCATCTGCCCCCAGCTGGTTTACTCATCTGCCTTCCTGCCTTCCATTGTAGCTCTCCTTCCTCATTCTCCTCCAGTTCTAGCTCTTCACCAATAGTCAGTGTTGGGCTCTGTGCTTTGCCACTCTGTGCATATGCCAGGGGTCTGGGGCTCTCCAAGACTCCGGGCATGTGCTGGAAGACCATCTTGAGACACCTTTTGGGAACGCAACGGACTCCGGCATCACCAAAGTTTCAGAACTTCAAGATGTCAGGGGGGGGGGGTGAGCATAAACAGAATGCTAGACACAGGGAAGTGGCAGCAAGATGCAATCTAGTGGTCTTGTGTGATCCCCGAGGTATCTTGTGGGCCGCTGTGAGATACAAGAAGCTAGATCGGATTGGCCCTGGGCCTGATCCAGCAGGGCTGTTCCTATGTTCTAATGAGAAGTGCTGCCCCACTGGCGTACCTATGCCATCTGTCACCCAGGGCATCCTAAACGTTTAGTGCCCCCCCCCACTGTGAGTTGGGACCCATTAGGTGTGTTATTGGCCAATATCAGGTGGGTCTCCATTCATTTAAAAGTGTTAGATTTAAATTTTTAATAAAACACCCACCTCCTTGCAGGACAGTTAGCAGCTACCTTGCAAACTGCGGGACCTTCGCTCTTTGCAGGGCAGTTAGCAGCTACCTTGCAAATTGCGGGACCTTCGCTCTTTGCAGGGCAGTTAGCAGCTACCTTGCAAACTGCGGGACCTTCGCTCTTTGCAGGGCAGTTAGCAGCTTCCTTGCAAACTGCGGGACCTTCGCTCTTTGCAGGGCAGTTAGCAGCTACCTTGCAAACTGCGGGACCTTCGCTCTTTGCAGGGCAGTTAGCAGCTACCTTGCAAACTGCGGGACCTTCGCTCTTTGCAGGGCAGTTAGCAGCTACCTTGCAAACTGCGGGACCTTCGCTCTTTGCAGGGCAGTTAGCAGCTACCTTGCAAACTGCGGGACCTTCGCTCTTTGCAGGGCAGTTAGCAGCTACCTTGCAAACTGCGGGACCTTCACTCTTTGCAGGGCAGTTAGCAGCTACCTTGCAAACTGCGGGACCTTCGCTCTTTGCAGGGCAGTTAGCAGCTACCTTGCAAACTGCGGGACCTTCGCTCTTTGCAGGACAGTTAGCAGCTACCTTGCAAACTGCGGGACCTTCGCTCTTTGCAGGGCAGTTAGCAGCTACCTTGCAAACTGCGGGACCTTCGCTCTTTGCAGGGCAGTTAGCAGCTACCTTGCAAACTGCGGGACCTTCGCTCTTTGCAGGGCAGTTAGCAGCTACCTTGCAAACTGCGGGACCTTCGCTCTTTGCAGGGCAGTTAGCAGCTACCTTGCAAACTGTGGGACCTTCGCTCTTTGCAGGGCAGTTAGCAGCTTCCTTGCAAAGCTGCAGGAGCTCCACTCTTTGCAGGGCAGTTGGCAGCAACCTTGCAAACTGCAAGAGCTCCGTTCTTTGCAGGGAAGTTGGCGGCTACCTTGCAAACTGCAGGAGCTTTGCTCTTTGCAGGGAAGTTGGCAGCTACCTTGCAAACTGCTGGAGCTTTGCTCTTTGCAGGGCAATCCCAAACTGCTTTAGACAGCAACTGCATTACTATCACAACAACAGCTGAGCGACAAGAAGATAAAAAACAGCAAGACATCTTTGCCACGTTGAACTCAAGTTTTGAGAACCAGTGTCTCCCAATGGCTTCTATTCTTTTTCCTCCTATCAGAAAAATCTTACAGAGAGCTTTTCTGAGTTAATGAACAAAACACGCTGCAAAAGATTTGCAGTGAGCAGAGTTCAGATGGACACCCCAAATTCTTGGCATGAAGAGCAGAGACCCAAGAGCACAGGAGAATCCAAAGAGTGGCAAGACCAATCTGTATGGGATATGTGAAACAACAATGACATGTATCCATTCCGTTCCACTCAAAGTATGCTTTTCGAAATGTTCTAACTCACTGTTTGAAGAATGCGAAGCAAAGATGGGACTGAGGAGGTTCTTGAAGGACAGCTACGTTTCTGTTTGGATCCAGTGACAGGGAAGATCTGAAAAGGGTTGTAATAGAACAACAAAAAGATACACACACAGGTGTTACTGCAAGCATAATCACAATCTAAACAAAAGTTAAACACCTCGGGAAATTTAAACAAGAGTAGTTACCTAGTGCTGCAAGGTCAACAATGTGGATTCCAGGTGACCTTCCCTGGGAGGAACTGCATCACAGCGTAGATGGCTTCCCAATAGTAGCCTAGCAGCCCAATCCTTTCAAACTCCCTGTGCAGCAATGCAGCTGCCCCAATGTGGTGCCTCCTGGGGAGTAAGAGAACACAGATTCCCTTGCCCCAGGCAACAAGCCCGTGCCCTGGCAAGGAGTCTACTCAGACCTGCGCCAGCTCCATAGCTGGCATAAGTCTGCATGAACCTGGGTTGGGGGATCGAGGCTGGGAAGGGGGGTAGGATTTGGCAGACACCTCCACTGTCAGACCTGCCCCCCTTCCTGGTCCCAATCCACCCTCCTTCCTGCCTTGTTGCTGCTTCATTCCACCCACCTGCCACCCACCACTTGAACAAATGCCCGTGGGTGACTGGTGGAGGCAGTGGCGTAGCTGGAGGGGGATGGTGCAGCCAGTCTGGCGGGGGGCAAGTGGTCCCTCCCTTCGGAGCCATTCCCGGTAGGGGGAGCAAAACGGAACCATATGGGAATGGCTCCGAAGGGAGGGGCCACTTGCCCTCCACGCTGAGGCTCCCTGCCAGCTGAGTGCTCTGCCCCCCCTCCAGCTACGCCACTGGGTGCAGGCAGGTGTGCGGAGCCAGCTGCTTGCAGGGTCCAGGGCGTGCCACCTTCTGTGACAGACAGAAAGCACCTAGTGACACCAGAACACTCATTCCGACACTGCTGAATTCCAGGGCCTAAATCTGGTTTATACTTCCACATCAGCCATGGTCATGATTCTGCAGGTATTTGACTGATTGCGAATTCAAAGCACATACTGTACTCACCAGATCTTCCTTGTAGTATTCTGGTGGGTGCTTTCCTGTTGGCGAACACAGCCTGGCACAGTGGGACATAAGTCCCTGGAAGCCTTTTTTGCTGTGCTCCCTGAAGACCCGCTGTAAGAGGGTCTTGGTGGCAGCACCAACCAATTTGCCTTCCTCAGTTCTGCCTTCCTCACTGGTTTCATTTTGAAGCCCTGAATGGGTGAGAGTGAAGGCCTATCAATCAGAGATGCCTGCTGGACCTTTTTCTTCTTTTAACTACAAAGTCTGTTTTGTTCTCTTATTTGTTTGTGCCTATCTCCATGCACGGGAAATCCCCTTTTCTTTCCAACTTCCTCAGTCCATCCCAAGCCACCACTGCCCTCTCTGCTTTTTGACCTCTCTATCTAACTGTGCCTTATGAGTGGGCAGAAAAAGACAGCTTCACGTAATTTTTATTTATTTTTTCAATAGATTTATATCCTGCCCTTCTCCAGAACAACAGGAAGTCCAGGGTGGATCACAATCACAAATTAAAATTCCAAAAAAACAAATTACAATGAACTTAAAAATATATCAAAATACAATAAATAAAACATGAAGTTAAAACAACCCCCACCCCAAGAAGGTCAACAGAAAAGCAAAACAAAATCACAGGTACCAAGGTACACAATAATTGTGCACTGTTCTTGTTCCCCTCCTCCTAAAAAATGTGTATTTGAACGTAAATTGTGATGAAAGAGAAGGGTTAAAAGGACTCAAAGCCTAGCAGTTAGCGATGGCCTTTGATCTCCCTTGAAACTGGTTATTTCTCAGATACTTCACCACATCCTGTGGTAAGGAGTTACAAGGAATAATTACAGTTACTGAGTGGGTGGCTAGATAAATGAATAAATACTTTCTTATATCTGTTCTAATTCTCCCAACACTGGTGACAATGTGCAACAGAGATGTTTCTGGTTTTATCCCTTCATTTTCTGTGGCTACAAGGATGAGGAGCCCATGTCTCTTCTCCTGAATTTAGCACACGCACTCTTGATAGCGTGCCCAGTACCAAAGAACTCCATGGGTCACGTGTACAGTGTCACGTGTTCGTGACAATCTAAAAAACTCACATGGTCAACAAGAGTAGAGTAGGTTGCAGACAAAATTTTGATGTAGGCAGTTTCTTCCTCCCCTATGATAGAGGACAAGGTGCTTTCTAATACATCCAAAATTTTGGGGAGGGCTTCTGACTTTCTCATGCCCAGCTGATTGAAGAGAGCCAGCTGTATGCACCAGGGGCTCTTCATCTAAAAAAAAGAGGTGGCTCATTTAAATATATACGGTCAGTTCTTGTTATCCTCTAGGGTAGGTTCCTGGAAAATCGAGTGGATACGTGTTAGCAGATACTGAATCATTGAGCCTATGGGAAACATGGGGTTCGGTTCCAGGGGAACCTCTTCAACATATACTCTATGAACTTTATGAACCTGATGTCTATGGGGTTAGGTGATAGCGAAGGCTCATCAACATCTGATGCTTCCGCCTCTGTGCTGGCTGTCCCTTGACTAGTTCAAGGTTGCTGACCCAACAACAAGCTCATAGTTCGCAGTGGGAAGGGGATAGCTTCACCTGTCCTCGTCCTCAACCTGACTCTTGGCTCCTTACATAGACTTGCCCCAACCCCAGAGCAGCCCTCAGGTAGACTTCCATTGGCCTCTCATCATCGCCATTCTGAAGGTTCAGCGGCAAGTCCCCAAGACGATGCCCAAGATGGCAGGGCAAGTCAGGAAGTGGACACAAGTGTGCCCAACCATTCTCCATGGGCCAATCCCAAAGTCCCTTTGGTATCCAAAACTGACCTAAAGTAGACAACTTTCTAAAAATCTGACTGGATGCAATTACGCCAACTCCTTCCATATACTGTTGGCCATATACTGTCTCTTCCTCTCAGCCCTGCAGAGCACCAACACTGCCTTCTGCTCACGAGGAGGCCACTGTCTCTTCTCCTCCTCCTCATGCAACCTCTCTTGCCCCCACCTGCCTGCCTGCTCTTAGCTGCACTGCTCCCCATCCCAGTGCACCAGCACAATATTCACAGGTAATGAGAACAGAGTCAGATAACTAGAAGTAGGTAGCAATTCTGCCCCTCGAACATCAGCAAATGCACATATAAAGAGGCACTGAGCTATCATGGGTGCAGCTTCTTTTATTACAGAGTTCCCACCACCTGATAGGTGCAGAGAGGAGTACACCCATCCCAGCAATCTTCTGTCAAAGTCCCTGTGGGTATGCATTAATGGAATCTGTGCATGTGCCGGCCAACTATCTGAGGAGTTACATTTTTATTATCCCTGTCTTTCGAGGATGACTTACCAAATCAGATTCAAATATCAGGGAAGAAAATGCTCTGAGGCTGAGCTTCCGAACCCCGGGTTTATCATGATCCAGCCACTGAAGGAGAGAGTCTTTCGTCATGATGTTTCCAAGCTCCATCACACGGTTCAGGAGCAACTGAAAGCCCAAGAAGGACAACAGAAGTAAATTAATTGGGATGAACACTTTGGTTCACTTTGTTGAGCTCTTTGCAGATGAGCGTTCATGGCTTTATCCACCACATACAGATGCAGAGGGCTGGAAGATTTGCTGGAAGGAACTGCATGTTAATGGATAGAAGTTTAGAGCATAGAGTTGCCTGGAGACACCAGAAACATCTATCACAGTCTCTTCTGCAAGCTGAAGCAAAGACTCAAAGATTGAATTCCAAGTCATTCACATGCCTTTTTCTCCCAGACCTTGAGGTCAGAAATTCAGGGCAAAGCCAGCCCAGAGGGTATAAAATTCACACACCCCTCTGTAAACACAAGTAGACTCTAACTGATCATTTGATGCCCTGTAATGGTGCCCATAATTTGCCATTCACATGCCAACCAATCTTTAGGACCATTGGTTTCCATATCAGTTACATGGCCTAATCCAGTGGTTCCCAAACTTTTTCGACTGGTGGCTCTCTTGATCTACTGGGCCATTGGCCGTGGCTCTCCATTAGGGCTACAATCTTATGCAGGCAGGTTTTTCACAAGGATTCTGTGGCTCCCCTAGCTGATTTCCGTGGCTCCCTGGGAAGCCACAACTCACAGTTTGGGAACCACTGGCGTAATCCTATCCAGGGAAAGGCTGCAGGGTGCATCGCCACTAATGAAGCCTCTCAACTACTGCAGTACCCTCACCTTCTGGTAGAACATCACTGCTGTTTCATAGAGCCATGCATGCTCTTCAGCCCCAAAGATATCCAGAAGGAACTCAACTATGCCAGAGACCAAGGAGTGTGAGCTGGAGAGGAGAATCCTGGAATAGGTAACAGGACCATGCAAAAAAAAGAAAGAAAAAGGAAAAGAGGCACTAAAGATGTCAGTGGAAGACAAATGGATGCACATTCACATCCAACAACTTCAGCTATCTGACACTCCTTGAGAAACCCAGCAGTCTTCCTCCTACCTTACTAAGCTGGACAATCCCTCACTAAAATATTGAGGACTGCTCAGCTGATCCCAGCACTCGGTTTCCTCTGTCACGGTTCTCATGATCTTACAGAGAAGCTGGAGTGTTTTCAGGGGCTCTCTGCAAGCAAGATAAAAGAAGTAAGACCAGGAGGGTCACTGCCACAGATACACCAGGAGTGTGACTAAGGGTCCCGCTTCTATAGAATCCAAGAGTTTCATTTAAGTCAGAAATGGAACAAGTTGCTGTCTCAGAAGTAATATTCTTATTTTGAGAGTGTGAGATTGTAAGGTCAATATCCCCGATGAACGCATGTCCAAGGGAACCCCGGCCTGGGTGCCAAATCCGGGATTCCAACAAATATGTCTGCCCGGTGAGCAGACCTTACCGTTCAGCCTGGGCGCTGCATGTGATCCTCCATGATCAGGAGACAGAGATGCTCTGGACAGTCGCATGTGCCTGAATGTCCTGTCACGTGGCCTTCTGGGACACCAGGCAGCAGATGCGACTGCCCAGAGCGTCCCCCAATCATGGAGGATTACACATGGCGCCTGGGTGGAACGGAAAAATGTAGTCCAAACAGGAACTGCTTTTCCTGTGTGTGGCGGTAGTAAGTTTGGCCACTGTGGTCCAAGAGGAAAAAAGGGCCACATGCTGGGCAAGTGGCCATGGCTGAGTTATATCCTCCATGCCTTGCAAGCACCGTGTTCCAGATTCAATACCTGGCATGGTCAATCCAAAAGCTAGCACCAAAACCCAAAAGTTCTCTTGCAGAGACAACTTACCTCACATTGTTGCCGTCCTTCAAGGAGACCGAGATTTGCCCCAGCAATGTCAGAAGCAACTTCGGAAACTGCTCTCTCACCCTTCTTTTGTTGGCAGCAGCATAGAGAAAACTTCTCATGGCTTGGGTGGCATGTTGCTAGGAGAAAAGGAAAAAGAGATGCCCGGTGCTTTTACCGCTTCTTCTTTGTCCCGGATCAGAATGCCATGCAGCAGAGGGTGAGATCCTGTGTGTATGCACCTGCTCATCTCTCTCAGCTGCAGGGGGAGTCCTCCACTGCAATCTGTCTGGTACCTACCGGGGACTGGGCTCGTCCTCCACCTCCTTCCCCTCACTTCCTCACCAACCCGAACTCCAGCTGAGGCAGGGTTGGCCCAATCCTGACTGAGGGTGAAAAATACAAATGACCCCCTTCCTGTTCATGAACTCAACTGGGCAGAAGGTTTCCTGCACAATCCCCAGTGATAGGAATGGATCCTGCATCTTTTTCTTTCACAGCCTCCATTCATTTCACTAGGACTTGAAGAAAAGGGCATCCCCATGGGGTCAGATGGGTTTGTCTCTCACTCAGCCACAGTTCAAAAATCTCTCACCTGCAGTGAGCACTTCATATTGTCTCTTGGCAGGTCTCCCATATTGGAGTTTGCAACAAAGTGGTACTCTTGTAACTGTACCAGCGGGGAGGTCATAAGGCTAGGCAGATAATGGTAGTGGGATAAGGTGTTCTCTCTATCTTTTCTATCTTCTGGTAAAGCATACCTAGAGGACAATCCTCAGGCTTTACTTCCTTCCTGCTCTCTCTCCCCCTTCCCCTCAAAAGGCCATGGAGCTAGACAGACTAGCTATGGAATTCTCTCAAACTCACATGCATGTTTCTTAAATTAACTGATGTCTGAGTCTTGAACTCAAGTCTCATACAAAGCTGCCGATCTCGGCTTTCCTGCAAAATGCATCTTTTGGGGTTTGGTCTCTGCCAACAACCCAGCATTGGATGGAGAGCTACATTGCAAAGAAGTCAGCAACAGCAGAGATTTTCAACCCTTTTCATTTCATGGTACACTGACAAGGTGCTCAAATTGTCAAGGCGCACCATCAGTTTTTGGACAATTAACAAGGCACATTGCACTACAGGTGGGGGGTTTGCACACCCCAACGGCCCTACTGATAAATGACCCTCTCCCAAACTCCTGCAGCACCCCTGTGAACCACTGGCAGCACACCAATGTGCCATGGCACACTGGTTGAAAATCCCTGTGCTAGAGTATACCAGATCAAGAGCAGTCCCTCCAACAGAAATCAGTTCTCTCTTTCCTTCCTGACAAAAGGAGAGCACATCATGCACGAGGGACAGTCATTCACACTTGTGGTTCAAACCCTGAAATCATATTCTGGATTGTTGTGGATATTAACATTCATTGATATTGAAGAAGTTGATATTCTCCAGGGTGAATTTTGGTGTGTAGATTTTGCCCTCAGTACCAACTCCCGTGGCTTCTCTCTCCTTGCGTGGAACTGCAGGATATACTCATACGCTACCGGGAGAAGGGAATCGTGACACAGTTCCACAGCACAGCTCTTACCACACTTGTCTGCTCTTCTGGCTTTCCCCGCATCTCATACAGCAGGGCTTCAAGGAGCAGGGTTGTATCTGCACAGGCAAACACCACCGGCCAGTGCTCCTGACAAGCGCTGTGAATTGAAAAACAGATAGTTAGGTCCCTTGGACCAGGCGTGGCAACATCTGCCTACCTTACTGATGGCCCCCTCAAACCTGGAGTCAGCCTTGGTGCCGCCCTATGTAGCATGCTCTTTGGCAAACTACAAGCCCCAGGATTCCTTACTTTCTTCTGGCATTCCTACATGTCAGGTGTACCCACAGGGATCAGTAACTGAGCAAGAAGAACTGTAATAATCATGAACACTGGAATCCCAGAGAGAGTGCAAAACTGTCCGATACCATCTCACTTAGCATTGCCTATTCTGACCGGCGATGGCTCTTCAGAGTTTCCGAGAGGGGTCTAACCCACTTTCCAGCCCTACCAGCAGATGCCAGGGATTGAACCCAAGTCATTCTATGTACAAAGCGCGTGCCCTATCACTGAGCTAGGGGCTTTCCCATACATGATGCAGAACATATGGCAGTCAATGAGTTATGCCTGCACAGTGAATCCAACTTTAAAGATTAACAGGGAATCTTTTTGATGGAGTAGCTGGACTGATAGGGCAATTTTTACATCAACTTACTGATCAGGGCCAGGAATTTTTCCTGACATCACTTCTGGTGGGTCCCAGACATTCTAAAAAGTGGGTCCCAGCGTTAAACATGAGAGAACCACTGCCTTAATTCAAAACAGGCCAATGAGACATCTGGAGGGGGGGGTAGTTGACACACTAGTGACCAAAATTCTGGAAAGTGTGGCTTTTAGGAATAATGCCATCATGTTAAGAATAATACCATAATGAGATCATTTGATGCAGAATTTCATCTATTGCTTGTGGGGAAATATTCACTGCATTAATTTTCTGGCCATTATTACTGCTCACTTCATGTCATGACTATTACTATCTCTCAGTCTCACCTACCTCACAGGGTTGTTGTGAGGACAAAATAAAGGCAGGAACCACACACACCATCCTGAGCTGCTTAGAGGTAGGGTGGTATAAAAATGTGAATGAATTAATATGATTAATTAATAATTAAATAATTATATTGCATGAGGAGACAAAAATTTATGGGCCCCAGTTGTCAAGTGACCTAGCTACGCCACTGTATATATTTGAGGATATCTGGAGGCCATTACTTGCTATAATAACATAAGCTGCATGAAGTGTTGATATGCAGATACTTTGTATATGTATGTGTGTATAAATATACATTCCCCCCCCCCTTTTTTAAGTATGTAACTCATAAGCATGTATCCATGAAATGCTATTTTTTGGGGGTTCAGTTTAAGCAATAAAAATAAATAAAATAAAATGTCTGTACAGGTCTCCAGTGCCCACAGAATTGCCACTACATCTCAGCCAGGCACAGAAGCATGCGCATACATAATGAGCCTATGGGTGCAATCCTAACCCCTTATGTCAGTGCTTTCCAGCACTAAGGGCCATGCAGCTCCAAGGTAAGGGAACAAACATTCCCTTACTTTGAGGAGGCCTCCATGAGTGACACCCAACTGCAGGTTGCAGCACATGTTCCATTGGCACCGCTATGCCAGTGCTGGAAAGTACTGACATAAGAGGTGAGGATTGCGCCCTATGTCCGTGTTTCTCAACCAATGGTATGTGCACCACCAGCGATACTTGAGGTTGTGTCTGATGGTACTTGTGGGACCCCCAGGCATCTGCTTCTGGCAGCAAGACAAATGAACTGATGTGACCAACTTCAGTAGGAGGCTTGGCTCAGTGAGCAGCAGGCTTTTCACCTACTCTAAAAAGCCCTCCTGTTCACCCTGAGCCTCTTCCTGATTGGTGTTTGTCATGTGGCATCTGGCCTCTCAACCCAGAAGTAACTGGCAATCACTTCTGCTGGTACTTCCAATAGGTGGATCATGCAAAGTGGTACAGTGTGGGATGAACATTGAGAAACGCTGGTCTATGTGCATACAAGGCTACAATTTCTGGCTCCTAATACAAATCAAGTTTGAAATATTAGGAAGCTAAACCATGAACTAGACCGGACACCCGTAGAGATGCTCCAGAGCAGAGTATTCTTCATTCTGGTAGGCAGGCAGAGAGGGTGGTGGGGAACCCTGCTTTAAGTTTGTCCTGGGTGCAGAGTCATGATACTTAGGGCCCAATCCTATCCAACTTTCCAGTACTGGTGCAGCCGTGCAAACAGGGCGTGCGCTGCATGCTGTGGTGGGAAGGCAGTCACAAAGGCCTCCTCAAGGTATGGGAACATTTGTTCCCTTACCTTGGGGCTGCATTGTGGCTACACCAGTGCTGGAAAGTTGGATAGGATTGGGCCCTTAGGCACTACTGTAAGCCCCATAGATCCCCAATGGGCCATCCAAGGCAGTACAAGCTGAAATCCCCTATAGCTGCTTTGGGTTGTTTTTTATAAATACTAACAGAGAGGGAGAAATGCTATAAATAAATAGATACCCCAAAGGATTCTGGAGGAGAAAGTTCACCACTTTGACAACGTTCTCACCTGCGAGCATGGCAAAAGCTAATAACGCCATGTTGCTTTCACCCTTCCTTTGTGTTTTACTCTTTTCAACGAAGTGTTCCAGCAATGTCTCAACCTGT
This sequence comes from Tiliqua scincoides, assembly GCF_035046505.1. Classification (NCBI taxonomy): domain Eukaryota; kingdom Metazoa; phylum Chordata; class Lepidosauria; order Squamata; family Scincidae; genus Tiliqua; species Tiliqua scincoides. The sequence continues at coordinate 11,473,870 of NC_089830.1, read as the reverse complement.
CAGGAAAGCAAAGGGCCACTGCTAAGGTACCCAGAAGCAAAATGTCTCAGAGGCTGATGCCGTCCTAGGCAGGGCAACATCCTTGAGGCCAGGTGAGATGAATTCCTCAGGTAGCAGACTGGTGGACGGGGGAGGGTGACCAGATGTCATAACGGCAAAAAGAGGATCAGGCACCCCCAAATGTAGGAATTCCAAGAAAAATGTAGGACATGACACAATAAAAGCTATGAATCATATATTGATTTCATGTGGTTAATTTAAACACTTAGGGCACAATCATAAAACAATATTACTTCTTAAATTCAAAACTCTATTACTTATAATTTATTACATTTAACATTAATTACAAGACAGTTCTGTGCTGCCTGCAGGGGCCCACTCACAGGGAAAAGGAGGACATTAAAGTTCTTTTCCAGGACACGAGGTTAAAAAGAGGATATGTCCTGGAAAAAGAAGATACCTGGTCACCCTGTGGGGGGGACAGGGACCCAACTCCATTTGTTGGTTTCTGCCCACCGATTTGCTGCCCAAGGCAATTGCTAAAAAACCTTTACTAAACCTTTTTCTCCTCCCACTGCCTGGATTTGAAAACAAAGAAGGAGATGGAGTGAGAAGAGGAACAAGAAGAGCAGTTCTCTCTCCTTCACGCCAAACTCCCTCTCCATCTCTCTCTTCCCTATGAGAGAAGAGTGTATGACTGCATTTAGGAAAATAAATAATTTAGGAAAATATTTAGGGAAATGATATAGACAATCCATCAATCCTTCTCTCTCCAAGTGACCCCTCCCTTCCCCCTGAGCACATGAAAGAAAGGTGATCACTTTGCATCGGTGAAGGGAGGGGCTGAGTGAATTGGAGGACTGATTGATGGATTGTCTTCTTAATGATCTTACATCACAAAGGTCAGCAAGGCTGTTTTTAAATCACCTGAGCAAAAAGTTTTTTTAATTTTTTTAAAAATTGATTTGCTATAGTGCGTTTTTTTGCCATCCACTTAAGTGCTTGGAATGGAACCCACACGAATAATGAGGCTCTACCTGTAGATCTAGGGCATGTTTTCCAGCTGAAAGCTGACATGAAACAAACCTGTTTCCAGTCCACTCAAAGTACCTGAGAAATAACCAGTTTCCACTGTATTACTCTTTTCTTGCAAGCTAGCTAGCTGAATGCTTGAATATTTTAGTTTTCCTATGTACGTTTGTACTCCGACCTTCCTCTAAGGATCACACAATGGTAGACGGAGATCTAGACATTTGCCCAGCATGCTTCAGTCCTAAATAGCTCTTTGATTAACCTCTCCAGGCCTTGTGTCTTGCTGGCACATCAGGGAGAAGGCGCCCCAACTCGGGGTGATAGGGTCCTGCTGCAAACGTAGACATAGGGTACCTTACAGCCTGATGCTATGCGGCCGCTGTGCTGATTGCCCAGGGCTGAGTGCGCTTTGTCTGCTGATTCCAATGTGCCATCATGTTGGAGAGGTTAACTGTGTGTGCGTGTGTGTGTGGGGGGGTGAGATGGTTGGCCACCTTCAGTCTCAAAAGACTATGGTATAAGCTTACAGCAGCCGGAATTCCCAGGCGGTCTCCCATCCAAGTACTAACCAGGCCTGAGCCTGCTTAGCTTCCGAGATCAGACAAGATCGGGCATGTGCAGGGTAACAGACCTCTGAAAGACTTACCCGCATGGCATGACTCCTGTGCAGGGCTATACCAGCTATTCCGTGGCACTCCTATGAGCTACACAAGCTACGTTGCCAGCCTTGGAGCCACTGGGGGCATGTACAGCTCAGAAAGGGATTTTGGGATCTAACTTTATCTATCCCACCTTGCTTCCCTCCCCCCTTTTTCAACCTCTCTGCTGGTGAGCTTGTGGCCAGGGACTTTCTTCAACCTGTTGGTGGTGGGGCATGGCTTTCTGGTGTACTGCTGTGCTTGTGTCAGTGCAGCACCTGTCAGGCTTCAGCACTGGTGGGGCTGCCTGTGTGCTGGTGTGTGTGGCAGTATGCTGGTGTTTCCCCTGGCTAGGATTGTTTCCTGAGGTTTCCATAAGAAGCCTTCCATAGGAGAAAGACGTCACCAGTGCAAAGGACGCCTTAGGACAGGGGTCTCCAAACTTTTTGGCCAGAGGGCCACATGAAATATCTGGCACGGTATTGAGGGCCGGAAAATTTTTTTTTAAATACATCATTTATATAAATAAATCAGAGATGGAATTTAAATGAGTGAATAAATAATGAATGGGCTCATTCATTCAACCTCTCCGGCCCTTCAGACCAGACGCAACCCTCCAGACGCAACCAGAGCACTGTTCCAGTCATGTTCCGCCAAGTGGGCCAGAGGCTTTCAGGGAACAAGAGGCTGGTCGCGTGCCAGATAGAGGCTCGCCATGGGCCACATACGGCCCCCGGGCCAGGGTTTGGAGACCCCTGCCTTAGGATATGATCTTTTTTGATTCCATGTGCTGCATGATGTAATGGCCTATCTCAGAGTGCTGGTCCCAAGAGTGAGGAGGTATGTGAAGCCCCAAAGCCATGACCTTCACTTGGTGCTCTACCATGTTGCCAAACATTTGGTAAGTCTCTGTTGCTGCCTTCCCAGGGTACCACCTTCAATTTTATCTCAATGTGATGAGAAAGGTCCTTTAAATTAAAGGAAAAACATCCTTTAACAATAGCCTCACTTACCATTGTAATCTCTCTCCAAGGGCTTAGAGAGGCTTCACTCCCAGGCAAGCAACCCCTCCCTTCCCCCTGGAGCACTCAAAAGAATACAAAGGGAAGTGATTATTGCCTCCCTCTTTGCATTCTTTCCCTGTGCTTCAGGTGAAGGGAAGTGTCACTGCCTAGGAGTGAGGCCTTTCTAAGCACCTGGAGAGAGAGAGAGAGAGAGATTGTCTGTTTTCTGCTTCTGCTCTCCCTCACAATGTTAAGTGAAGCTGTTTTTAAACCACTGAGAAAAGGGACATTGTTTTTTAAATGGATTTCATTTAGCATGATTTTTGGCATCTGCAGGGGTTCTCGGAATGGAACCCTCATGGATGCCAGGATTCAACCTGTATAAATTTTCTCATATACCATGGGGAATTTCCACATCACACTATAAGGTAGTATGATGTTCATTGTCCCATAGTCCTCTAGTGAAATTCATAGATGAGCATGGATTTGAACCCAGGTCTGCTTAGTCTACATCCAACTTCATGGGTTTCACTACTTGATTTGTGATAGAAGGGTGGTAGGATCAGTACAGAGTGTTCCCTTTGCACAAACATGCCTGATGCCAGTTCTCATTGTTATTTTCTGCAAGACCAAGACCTACAGCCCAGATCTCATTAGAGGTGCTGCCCTGAGCTGTGTGTTCCATCCTTGTGTGAAGGAGGCAGCAATATTCAAGGTGGCAGCTTGCTTTGTGGGTAAATCAAGGAGCATCCCTCACTTCAGTGATGAACATCAGCCCCCACCCGTTTCTCTAATCCAATAAGCAGTGTGACTGTTTCAAAGACACCCCCTCTTTTTCACCTGGCAGATCCTCCCAAACTGCAGAGCACCCCTGAAAACCATCCTAATTGTTGGAGACTATTTTTGCTTGTTTGTATTTTGGCAAAAGTGTATTTTGGCTTAAAAAACATTAGGTCAGCATTTGGCTGTGCGAGAACTTGCGATATCTGGGTGACTGAACAGAGAAGTCCCTTTGATTCAACAGGTCTCTTGGTGCAGAAACTAGAACCCAGTGCCAGGAACAGGGGACCACTGGCTTCTCTACAAGAATAGTTTATACAAGTGGTTCCCAAACTGTGGGACAGGACCCACTGCTTGGTTGTGACCTGATGTTTGGTGGGTTTTATGTAGGAACATAAAACGGGTCATTTCCCCTTAAGGGGAGTGACCTAGTAATGGATGCCCCGGCAGTGCCACAGTAAACCAAAAGTCACTCCAATCTTCAGATCGGAGTGAAATGAAGCTTGGGGGACACCCGCAGAGGGAGCTGCAGGCCTCTCGGACCCTCTCCAAGGATGGCAGACCCCCTCAGATAGGTAGGTCTCTGGGTGCCTGTGGCGCCACTATCACTGCGGTGCCACTGGGGCACATCCCCTCTCTCAGTCCCTGCCACTTACAAGCAGTTCTTGGACTCCCAGCGAGTTTGAGAACCGCTGAGCTATTTCCTCAAGCCCTGAGGCTATTCAAAAATCAGATACTGTAGTTACATATTACCCTACAAAGAGCCCAACTGCTGCAGTTTGCAACCACGTGTAAATATAGGGAGATAAATGTTTCAGGGTCTTTTTCTGGTTATTATCCCTTATAAATAAATAGATTTTTCTTTCTAGACCTCTTTTTTTAAAGTCAGGTAAACCTAAGTGGGTCCTGATAGAGTATCGTTTAAAAAAGTGGGTCCTGATGCTTAAAAGATGCCCCTTGTTTATTGCCTCTCGGTACAGTACATGTGCCACACAGGGAGAACTCTGTTCTCAGCTCACAACCTCCTAAGGCAGTGGCTCTCAAACTACTAGCACCAGGACCTCCTTTTTAGAATGAGAATCTGTCAGGACCCACCGGAAATGATGTTCTGAAGTGACATCATCAAGCAGGAAAATCTTTCTTTCTTTCTTTGTTTTAATAAATGCAAATACAAAAAAATTAAAAAGAATAAAGATATTACAATTTGTGTGGCAAGTGTGGAGATCTCAAACTACATTTCTTTGTTCTACTACTACAAATCATACAAAAAAGTTAGTCATCAAATCTTAAACAATCTACACTTATTTAAAAAGTACATTTTCAACACAAAAAGAAAAATGAGAAAAACATAAAAGTTAAATCCCCTATCTACTCATCAAATCCATAGATTATTTGACCCATTCTCCCTTCAATGCGCAGGAAGTCCATGAATGGTTTCCAATTGTCCATAAAAGTTTTTACTGACTTATCTTTAAGAAGTATTGTAAGTTTATCCATTTCTGTCAAATCCAATACCTTTAGCCAGCGTTCTTCCACTACAGGTATCTCTGGAACTTTCCATTATTTGGCGTACGATATTCTTGCAGCAGTTGTCATCTATAAAAACATAGTTTCATAGTCTTTCTGAATTGAATCATCCAATATTCCCAACAAAAAAGTGTCTTGTTTCATTTGTAAATTTACCTTAAATGTCAACTGCATTTGCTGGTGTATCAAAGTCCAATATTTTTTTGCTTTTGTACAAGTCCACCACATATGGTAGAACATTCCTTCTTGTCATTTACACTTCCAACATCTATTTGGTATATTAATACATTTTTGCCAGTTTACCTGGAGTCAGACACCATCTATACATCATTTTATAAAAGTTCTCTAAGATTTGCATTCAATAAGCAGGAAACTTTTTCACAATCATAGGCTGCAATCCTACCCGTGCTTATCCAGGAGTAAGTCCCATTTACTGTGTTACATTCTAGCCTGTAAAAAGTACAAGTTTGTCACATTTCCCCAAATGATAGCATCAAGTCTATTATAGTAAAAATAAAATATTGAAATGATATGGGGAGCCACCTGAAATTGGGTCCTAGTGGGTCTTGACCAGCTGTTTGAGAAACACTGACCTAGGGAGATATCTGGCAGTCCTAGGTGCTGTCTTGACAGTCCAAGAATCAACATTCCACCCATTGTCAATGGCAACACCATGAAAGAAGTCGCAAAAGGCATCCCCTGAGCACTGAAGCTGTCCTTCAAGATGGGTCTCTCCATCTTGCACTCCAGAGGTGGTACAAATTCAAGGAGACCCATAGTGGCCAGCAGCTGTTATCCAGGGGTAAGAGGAAAAGTTTTCCCTTGCCTCTGGCTAAGCTGCTTCTGGCCATAATCCTTCGCTGCATGCAGCGCAAGCCTCCTGGCTTGCCTGTACCAGCGCAGGATAGGATTGTACCCCAAAACTTGGATGAGAGGACCTCCCCCTGCCTCAGGCCATTCACAAAGGTATAGGGAGGAAATTTTTGGCCCAGACATTCACCATTGAGAGCCCTTCTCATACACCAGTATAAACACCCTTGGGATGACTGGCAGGGCAGTCGTGGAGCAGGTGCTTCCTCCTTTCCCCAATTCTGCCTTTCTGTCCAAGTCCAAATTGGTGGACTCCACAATCACCATGAAGACAAATCCAGGCAGAGAGGGGTCATCTTTGGAAGCCTCCAATTTACAAGAAGAAGAACCCCAAAACCTAACCAATTGCAAATAGGCAAGCCTCAAAGAGGTCTGAGGCAAGGCTATGGATAATTCCAGAATAAAACAAGAAAGGAAGCTCAATCATTACATGTCCCTTCCTCCTGAACTGATTGTATATATGAACTATACAGCAGGGATGTGAAAATCCCCAGCGGCTAGACTCGACTTGGGTCCCAAGTCCCCGTCCTCTTTGATTTGACTCGTGCATAATTGTGTCCTGGAGTATTGTGTCCAGTTCTGGTCGCCGCATCTCAAAAAAGACATAGTGGAAATGGAAAAGGTGCAAAAGAGAGCGACTAAGATGATTACGGGGCTGGGGCACCTTCCTTATGAGGAAAGGCTATGGCGTTTAGGCCTCTTCAGCCTAGAAAAGAGACGCCTCAGGGGGGAAATGAATGAGACATACAAAATTATGCAGGGGATGGACAGAGTGGATAGGGAGATGCTCTTAACACTCTCACATAACACCAGAACCAGGAGACATCCACTAAAATTGAGTGTTGGGTGGGTTAGAACAGACAAAAGAAAATATTTCTTTACTCAGCGTGTGGTCGGTCTGTGGAACTCCTTGCCACAGGATGTGGTGCTGGCGTCTAGCCTAGACGCCTTTAAAAGGGTTTTGGACAAGTTTCTGGAGTCCAAAAATCCATTAAGGGGTACAAGCCATGATGTGTATGCCCAACCTCCTGATTTTAGAAATGGGTTATGTCAGAATGCCAGATGCAAGGGAGGGCACCAGGATGAGGTCTCTTGTTATCTGGTGTGCTCCCTGGGGCATTTGGTGGGCAGCTGTTTGATACAGGAAGCTGGACTAGATGGGCCTGTGTCCTGATCCAGTGGGGCTGTTCTTATGTTCTTAACTACAATTCCCAGGAGGCCTTGCAGGTCCCTTGTTATCTGGTGTGCTCCCTGGGGCATTTGGTGGGCTGCTGTGAGATACAGGAAGCTGGACTAGATGGGCCTATGGCCTGAGCCAGTGGGACTGTTCTTATGTTCTTAACTACAATTCCCAGGAGGCCTTGCAGGTCCCTTGTTATCTGGTGTGCTCCCTGGGGCATTTGGTGGGCTGCTGTGAGATACAGGAAGCTGGACTAGATGGGACTATGGCCTGAGCCAGTGGGGCTGTTCTTATGTTCTTATAATGCGTGGCCGTGGGGACTGCAGTGTTGGCATCCTTCAGTCTCAGAAGACTATGGTATCGCGCTCTGAATAGTGGTTCTGGAACAGAGTGCCCTCTCCAGTGCGCAAGGTCTGGGTAAAGGAGGTATGGAGGATAGACTGTTACCCATGCAGCAAATCCCCCCTCTCCATGTCGCTGAAATGGTCCAATGGAAAGGCAGAAGCCAATACGGTTGGTTCCAGTGGCGTTGCAGGAGTTGCCAGAACGTGACTGTGTTCAGCCATGAACTGCCTCAGTGACTCTGGCTCCAGATTTTGCCTCGAGGTTGACTCCTGAAGCCTTTTCCTTAACTGGATGTAGCCACAAGGCAGTGGAGGTTTGGGATCAGAGCTTTCCTTCTCTCAGATGAGCTGCCTTCCCAGGCTAACGAGTCCCATCTACCCAGTGGCTGTTTAGTGGCCTCTTATAACAAATGCAGCCAAACCGAGGGCCTATTCTTATCGCCAGACCCCAGGGGAGACCGTGGGGACTAGTCCAAAGCATTTTTGGAACTGAGTTTGACTTGAGTCATGTCTTTCCCATACACGTGTCAGCAAGGCTGGAGGGGGGTGGGACGGACTGCGTGAGAGTGGAGACAGAAGGGGCAAGTGGGAGGGGGGTCAGCTGCACCAGCTGACCCCAGTAGGATTACCAGTAGGATCCAATCCTTTGCGGCTCTACTCAGTGGTCCCATTGTGGCCAGGAATTTAGTGAGCCTGCTGAAGCCATGAGTTTCTCTTCAATTGCTAAAACCACCTCCCACACACCTCCCCCCCCGCCCCGGCTTCCCAAGTCACTCCCCAGGCAAGAACCCTACCCCCATCCCTTGGGCTCCTCCTTCTACTCATCCTTTGTCCAATTACACAGGCCTACAAAATTGAGGGTCAGAAAAGTTTTTCCCAAACTTTATGGTGATTTGATATGAATTTGGGGTGCCTATTCCAAAAATGGCATCCGTTTTGCCCTATCATGTCTAGTTTTGGAGACTACACCATGGCTTCCTCATGAGGAAGCTGCTTGAACTATTCACTAATGAAGCATATCTCCCAAACTAGACGTGATAGGGCAAAACAGATGCCGTTTTTGGAATCAGCACCCCAAATATACCCAGGAATTGGGGTAACATTTAAGGAAGCAAAGTGTGTGTTGGCCTGTGTTATCATTGGTTCCTTCAAAGATGGACAAAAGAGCCTGCTGCTGCCTCCCATCCCCCACCTCTTGTTCAATGCAAAGCCAAAACATTAACCCTTCCCTGCCTCCTGGCTGGAATTTCCCTGCTGCTCACCCGGTCTGAATGATGGCCCCACAAGGTCTTTCACGCCATGAAAAAAGTAAGCAAGCACACCCAGACTTATGCACTTAAGTTGTTTACATTAATGACTCTCATTCAGGGGTCTCAGACTCCATGAAAAATCACTGCCCTAGAGGCTGCTACCTGATTGATGAGTGCCAAGAGATATGGCTATAATGGTGATTGGACAGCAGTGCTCTCCCTCTCCTCCCCCCACAAGGCACAGCTTGTTTAACCCTTGATGCACATCCCCTAATCTGCCCCATCAGCTTTATGAACCACCAAAACTTGGGTCACGACCCCCCACGGAGAACCACTGCATTAAATTGATTTGTAGGGCCTCTTTTCCAACGCAAGCATCTCATCTGTATGGTTCGTGATCAAAATTGCAGAGGTGACTCCTAGAAGGGAGGGGGGTGTCCTTAAACCACAGCCTGTAAGCCACGTTCCAACCAACACATTTTGGCCAGGCCACCGAGTCCAACAGAATTATAGGAACTTATGCTCCCTTCCCAGCTAATTATAAATAATCATTCTAAATGAATACACATACTTGCAAATATTTTTCTTCTACTGTGAAAATGGTTACAGTCATGCCTAGCATTTATATCTCCTTTCCTACCATGAACCAGCATTGGCCCGGCATAGCAGCAAGGCTGAGTTATACTGTCCTGGTAGTTGACAGTTTGGGGAACCCTGGCCAAACCCCACACTCTCTACCCTACCCTATTTTTATTTGGCCTGCCCATGATCCACACCAGTTGAAGTTTAAGTTTACATGGTTAGACTCTTGCCAGACACCTGTTGTCTACATACCACTCCCCCCCCAATCCTCATAGGGACTGACCACTCTCAGGACAGGGGGAAGGGAGGGCTATGCCTTGAAAAACTAAGGTTGCCGGATACAAAGAGGGACAGAGTTCCTATACCTTTAACCATTGTATAGAAGAGGGAATTTTGGCAGGTGAAGCTCAACAGGGAAAGGTTCAAAAACCCTCTTCTGTATTGGGGTATCAAACTGGTTTCATACAGAGGGCGGAAGGGAGGGGGGTGTCCTTAAATTCGTGGTGCCTGCTGAGGGATGGAAGTGACATCATTAAGCAGAAAGTGACATAGTTAAGCAGATGATGGCCAGAAATGAGCAACTGGTTCTCAGAAACTCATGAGCTGCAAATGACAAAAGAGAAAATGTGCAAATCTGGTCCATATTTTCAAGAGAGCCCAATAATCTCGCTGGGAGAACCCAATTATAACGTGGGGCGGATCAATTGCTTCCAGGGGCTACATTTGGCCCTCAATGATTAAGGTATAGGCCAGCCATTTTCAACCACTGTGCCATGGCACACTGGTGTGCCACGAGAGGTTCACAGATGTTCCCCAGGAATTTGGGGGAAGGTCATTTATTAGTAGAGCCAATGGGGGATGTGAGCCCCCCACCGGCAGCATGGTGTGCCTTGTTGATTGTCAAAAACCTGATGGTGCGCCTTGACCATTTTAGTTCCTTGTCAGTGTGCCGTGAGCTGAAAAAGGTTGAAAATAGCTGGTATAGGCACTCTGTCCCCATTAGCATCTGGCAACCCTAGGAAAAACAGAATCAGGTATGATTTGGGGAAAGAAAAGAAAGAAACAAAACTTCATCGTCACGAAGCGGAACCCAACTGGATTTCAGAGGAAACAAGTGCACATCCTCAATGCATCCATTTTGACTGGGAGAGCATAAACTTGCCCTGTTCCAGATTCCCAGCCTCATGAATATTCAGCTTCCCCTTTTTGGAACTGGCTTTATTTCCTGGGCTGTGCTCCTCCATCCAGTGGCGTAGCTAAGGGGGTGCAAAGCACTAAGTTTGGCAGGGAGTCTCACCGCTGGGTGCAAGCGGACCCTCTCCTTCGAAGCCATTCTGGGCGGGAGGGGGGCAACACAGAGGGAGGGGGAGAGCCTGCTTGCTTACTGTGTGGCGAGGCTCCCTGCAAAACTTAGCACTTTGCATTCCCCCGTTATGTCATTACCTCCATCTAGCAGCCCCACGGTTTGCAAAAGCCTTCTGAGGCTGCCACACTTACCTGGGAGCAAGCCCCACTGACTTTAATGGGACTTACTTCTGAGTAGACATGCAGAGGATTGGGCTGACGGAAGACCAGGAAGAAGTCCAGGGGTGGGACAGGGTAATAACAGCGGTGGGTTCCTCCAACCCAAAATTGGGACATTTCTGTCGATCCCCCCAAATCAAAAGAATCGGGGCCAGATCCACCCAGTGGCGCTTACCCTGTGCTTCCTGGCTGAGACAAGGCCATAGAGGCAGCCAAGATTATTCTAAGAGACCAGAATGTATACCTGGTCAGTGAAGACAATGAAATGTCATGATGTTTTGTTCAAATGTATGTTTGAAAAGCAATCCAAACCTATGCCAACCAAATGTTATGTTATGTTAGGGGAAAAAATATGTCTTTATCATGACCAAAGCAATATGTTTGTGCTTAGGACAGTTCAAAAAGCATTTCACAAACAAGACTTCAGCATATATGTTATGTTTAGCAAGCATTTGCTTAGTAGATATAGGGAAAATGTACTATATTTGAGTTGGAATCCATTTTGCCCAGAAGCCTCAGAGAGAAAGACAGCTGTTGTCTGCAAGCTGGGTGTCATCAAAAGGAAATGCAGAGTCTGTTAGTAGAGACATTCTTTGGAAAGGAATCAAAGATACATCCCCAATTGCTCTTTTATAAGAACAAAATGAAAGGAGAGCACCTAATTTATTTATAAGCAATCAGTTTAATAATGTAAATGCAAAAAGTGAATCAGTATAAAACAAATGTTTAATAATGCAAAGAGTAAATAAGTTTGGAACTAGGGAATAAGGTAAGAATCAGATGAACTCTGTGTCACCCCTCTGAGTCCAAAGCTGGGTGAAGGCAGAGGTCATAAGCTAGGATGGCACGGGAGGCCCCAGTAATAAAACCATTTGACATAAGGATTAGATAAGAGGTTTCAAAGAAACTGTCAAGCTAATTAAGTTGATATCTAGAGTCAAGCAACAGCTTCAAAGAGTTAAGAATGTAAACCCCCCCTCCAACCTATGGGCTGCTTTTGGACAGAGAAAATAGGATTTAAACAAAAGGAAAACACAGAGAGAGAGGAAGAACAAATATGTTGAATTTTAAGGGAAGCTTACTTTGAGAATTAGATATGAATGAGTGATCATAGTTAGGTCAGTTATTTTTCTTACGCTTAGCAGAGCTTCAGAACAAAAGGGAGCATTTTAAAGTTTCTGAAGCCGCAATAAAAGGGGATAGGGTTACAAGATCCTGCTACCAGCACTAATAAAACTAATAAAATCTAATGAGAATTACCAAAGGTCATAAAATCATTAGCAAGGAGGTAAACAGAAGCTACATGAAGATGGATTCGAGTAGACTAAAACAGAAGCAAGATCTTTCTAATCTAAAGGGACACTTCATACCTGCAACTGAATAGAGAGCCAGTGGTTTGCATTCAAATACACAGAAAGTCAAAAGGGATTTTTGACTTTCAAGTTTGCTTGTGATAAGTAGAAATACATAGGATGTTTGCAGATATTCTTAATCAATATAAGTCAAGTGTAAAAGTTTAATTGCTAATGTTATTCAAAGCCAGAATATAAAATCCACAAGAAAGAGAAAAGCTAAGTTTACTTAGCCAGCTAATAAGCAGATCTGTCTCAGCCTAAGTTTCCAGAATTTATGGCATGCCACAGATAAAGAGACTCTGTAGGTACAGACTTATAATTAGATCATAGAACTTAGCAAGTAAATTGAATTCTTCACTGCTCTAATCGGTTAGAAAATACAATGAAAGGGTGAATTCTAGTTTTGTTAATACGAGTTAGATTAATAAGAGAAACTAAATGGAAAGGATTTAAGTTTCAAATGTGACTCAAATCAAATGAGTAGAACAAAAACAGGTCGATGAACGTGTCGAAAAGGTCGATTAAAGTGTCGACCCAATGTGCGACAGCAGTGAAGAAGGCCAATTCTATGCTTGGGATCATTAGGAAGGGTATTGAGAACAAAACGGTTAGTATTATAATGCCGTTGTACAAATCTGTGGTAAGGCCACACCTGGAGTATTGTGTCCAGTTCTGGTCGCCGCATCTCAAAAAAGACATAGTGGAAATGGAAAAGGTGCAAAAGAGAGCGACTAAGATGATTACAGGGCTGGGGCACCTTCCTTATGAGGAAAGGCTACGGCGTTTGGGCCTCTTCAGCCTAGAAAAGAGACGCTTGAGGGGGGACATGATTGAGACATACAAAATTATGCAGGGGATGGACAGAGTGGATAGGGAGATGCTCTTTACACTCTCACATAATACCAGAACCAGGGGACATCCACTAAAATTGAGTGTTGGGCGGGTTAGGACAGACAAAAGAAAATATTTCTTTACTCAGCGTGTGGTCGGTCTGTGGAACTCCTTGCCACAGGATGTGGTGCTGGCGTCTAGCCTAGACGCCTTTAAAAGGGGATTGGACGAATTTCTGGAGGAAAAATCCATTATGGGGTACAAGCCATGATGTGTATGCGCAACCTCCTGATTTTAGGAATGGGTTAAGTCAGAATGCCAGATGTAGGGGAGAGCACCAGGATGAGGTCTCTTGTTATCTGGTGTGCTCCCTGGGGCATTTGGTGGGCCGCTGTGAGATACAGGAAGCTGGACTAGATGAGCCTATGGCCTGATCCAGTGGGGCTGTTCTTATGTTCTTATGTTCTTATCTGGAATGTGTTAAATGGGTAACTCCTCACAGTTGAAATTCTTATCTAGCAAAAATATTATATCATGTCAGCTAACTAATAAGCAACTCAGTTTAAGGAGTGAAACCCAGGTGCCAGAGAAAGTGTTAAGTATAAGAATAGTTAATCAAACTGGCAGGACCCGATATCTAAGGAATGTTAGAAGGGGCCCAGTTGAAGAGATTCCAGAGAAAAACACAGCTTGTCTTCTGAAATCATCAGAGCAAAGCTGAGATTTTACAGAGAGAAGAAAACCCTTAAAAACTCAGTTTTTAAGCAAAATATGAAATGTTTGAAATCAGAATCAAAAGAGGAATAAATTGAGAATTATAAAAAGTCTAAACACTAGTTTATCAGAGGCATAATTAAAGAAATAAAGAAAATATAAAAGTTAAGCTCTGAATAGGATAGAAGCACAGTGCCCCCTACAGGCTTTTTAGAACAGTGCTAGCATTACAGGAAGGGGAGGAGCTTTCCAAATATGGCACAAGCGGTAACCTGAGATATTCAAATGCACTCTCCTTAGATGGCACAGCCAATCAATGCTAGCGGCCTGTGGCCAATCAAAGGAAAGTTCCATTTCTGATATCATCAGCTCTTAATGAATAGCAGTAAGATTTTTAGAACAAAGAACCTAGGGGTACTTAAAATGAAACATGCATTGGAAAGTTGCTTTTTCTCTGGAGACACTGAGAGAACACAGATCTCTGTGTTTCCCATTTTGAACACCAAGAGAAGCCCATTGCTGGCAATGAATAAGTGCTTGGAAATCACCACGATTTAAGTCTGCTGAGTTTGCTTTTGAACCCTGAAGACACCGTGCAACATGGCTACCATCTTCTCCAGCTTCTTGGCTATTCGGATCAGCTCCTCCGCTGGCCCCATGCTTTCTGCTCTCCCAAGTCTAGGGGGTGGGGGGAGCGTCTCCTTGACTTTCATCGGAGGGGGGCTGTTTGGTTTGCTTGTGCGTGGGGGAGGGGAAAAAGTTTGTGCGCTTCCTGCAAGTTTGACAAGGAAGGTGGGGGCAGGCAGGAGGGAGAGGGAAAGGAAAGCAAAGGGGAAGGTGGGGAGGGAAAAAAGGAGGTGGAGCCATCCAAGCACTTCAGTGCAGAGCAGTCATAGCAGGGGGTGGCTGGGCTAAATAGAGCAGGCCAGGATTAAGCGCTGGAAAGCTTTCCAAGGGGGCGGCAGGCAGGGCAGTGGTTGTGCAGGTGGCTGATCTGTGGCTACTGTGGGGCTAAGGCAAGGTTTCTTAAACTGTGGATCAGGACCCTCTAGCTCAGTGGTTCCCAAACTGTGGATCCGGACCCGATTTGGGTGGGTCCCCTAAGGGTGAGTGGAAAGATCTGATAGCTAATAGCCTCAAGCGCTGAAGCTGTTCAAAAATCAGATCGCTGCTAAGTGCCCTGCAAAGAGTGGAGCTCCTGCAGTTTGCAAAGAAGCTGCCAACTGCCCTGCAAAGAGCGGAGCTCCTGCAGCTTTGCAAAGAAGCTGCCAACTGCCCTGCAAAGAGTGGAGCTCCTGCAGCTTTGCAAAGAAGCTGCCAACTGCCCTGCAAAGAGTGGAGCTCCTGCAGCTTTGCAAAGAAGTTGCTAACTGCCCTGCAAAGAGCAGAGCTCCTGCAGTTTGCAAGGTAGCTGCGAACTGCCCTGCAAAGAATGGAGCTCCTGCAGCTTTGCAAAGAAGCTGCCAACTGCCCTGCAAAGAGTGGAGCTCCTGCAGCTTTGCAAGGAAGTTGCTAACGGCCCTGCAAAGAGCAGAGCTCCTGCAGTTTGCAAGGTAGCTGCGAACTGCCCTGCAAAGAATGGAGCTCCCGCAGTTTGCAAGGTAGCTGCTAACTGCTCTGCAAAGAGGTGGGTGTTTTATTAAAAATTTAAATTTAACACATTTAAATGAATGGGGACCCACCTGATATTGGCCAATAACACACCTAATGGGTCCCAACCCACAGTGGAGGGGGCACTAAAATTTTAGGTTGCCCTGGGTGACAGATGCCATAAGTATGCCACTGGGGCAGCACTTCTCATTAGAACATAAGAACAGCCCTGCTGGATCAGGCCCAGGGCAATCCGATCTAGCTTCTTGTATCTCACAGCGGCCCACCAGATACCTTGGGGATCACACAAGACCACAAGATTGCATCTTGCTGCCACTTCCCTGTGTCTAGCATTCTGTTTATGCTCAACCCCCCCCCCCCCGACATCTTGAAGTTCTCAAGTCTGTTTCGTTCCCAAAAGGTGTCTCAAGATGGTCTTCCAGCACATGCCCGGAGTCTTGGAGAGCCCCAGACCTCTGGCATATGCACAGAGTGGCAAAGCACAGAGCCCAACACTGACTATTGGTGAAGAGCTAGAACAGGAGGACAATGAGGAAGGAGAGCTACAATGGAAGGCAGGAAGGCAGATGAGTAAACCAGCTGGGGGCAGATGGCAGCCACTTAATGGTGTGATTGCGGAGCTCCTGAAGGGATCACAGGGAGAACCAGTGTGCCTAGGAACACACTTTGGGAAACACCACGGTGGAATCATGGAAGTGAAGAAAGGAAGGACCAAGGAAAAGCAGACTATGACTACATAAATGGCAGGTTTTGGTAGCCAGTGTGGGAGGGATGTTTTGAAGGGGAACCAAAGACAAACTTCTCACACCTCCTGGAGAAACATTATGACACTCACCAAGCTGAATGTTCCTAGGTCATGGCTGCCAGGCACTGCAGTCTCTTGATGTCACAAAGGGCTGGTGGTTGACTTATCAAGTACTATGGGCTTGGGGCTTTTGTCTTTGGCCTCCTAGGCAAGAGAAGACTTTGGACTTTGGGCTCCTAGGCAAGAGACTCTTTGGCACTGGTTATCTATGTTCATAGAGTTTGATTTGTTGAAGCTCTTGGCCACTAACATTTCTGAATAGCTTTAGTTTTGCTGCAATCCATCTTTGTTGTGTTTGTTTATTGCTCTGGAAGCTCATAAATTAGGCTGTAGCATTAAAGGGCATTTTCTTTCTTTCTTTCTTTCTTTCTTTCTTTCTTTCTTTCTTTCTTTCTTTCTTTCTTTCTTTCTTTCTTTCTTTCTTTCTTTCTTTCTTTCTTTCTTTCTAACCCTAGTTTGTTTCATCAGTTTTTTCATAGGGTTTGTTGCGGTGAGCCTCCTTTGTGTGAGTCAAACATGGCGTCTCAACAACCCGATGAGGTAAGTGGATTTTTGATTCTCCCAAGGTACCTTCCAGATGTGGGGTTGATGGGCTGCAACTCGGCCCAACCTATGGCAGGGCACAACAGTACCACAATATTTGTGTAGCTCCACAATGAGAATAGAGAGAGGCATAGTCAGTGCTTTTTGTGTAAAAGGGTGCAGGAACTCACAACTTGTTAATCTTTTATTTATTTATTTATTTTTCTTTCTCATTCACAGCTTACTGAGTTCACCAGTGACACCAGCACCTCCCTTAGCCAGGTGGATGATCCCGTAAGGTAAAGCATTGTGCGTTTCCTGTCACCTTTAGTGGCTCAAAGCCAGAAACATGGGGCCCAACCCTATCCCCCCTGCCAGCCCATAGTGCACAGTGCTGCAGACAGAGCACATGCTGCATTCTATGGTGTGTGTATGTGTGTGTGTGTACCAGACAGCCCAGGAGATAAGTCAAATGTTTTCCTACTTACTTCCCCATAGGCCACCTGCCCCCCAATGGGTTTCATCAAACCTATAGTAGCTATTCTGCTTGCATAGGTCCAAGGAGACTTCTGGATTGGTTCAGGGCAGGGAAAGGGGATTAGGATTAGGCGGTGAGGTGGTGCCCCTGCCCAGCCCCCTGCCCAGCCTACTGCCTGCCCCAAACTGCCCATGATTCTCCCCTGAACTGCCCCTGCCACCAACCTGCCTGTTCCAGCAGGAGATCTGGAAAGCACTGTTGTGTGTACTTGGCCTCTGGCTCTTTGCTTCGGCAGCCCCAAAGCTTGTGACTCTGATCTTCGCCACCTAAAGAGGTGTTGTAGATCTGAGCAGCCCGGAGCTGCGCTATGCTGCCCAGGAACGGGGTCAGGATCCGGCACAAGTGACGGATCCTGGCCCCACCCCCCACTCTCTTGCCACCTGCCTGCCTGCAGCCTGCCTTCCCTCTGCCCCAAAACTCCTCCTCCCCACACCCCCCAGACCCACACGCCAGCTGAGTTTGGCTGGCATGAACTTACCCATCGTCGGGGCAACAGAAGCTGGATGCAGCCCCTGCGGGCCGGCGCACATTCTTGCGCCAGCCCAGCTGTCTCCACACATGCTTTATGGCACATTTACAACCCTCCTAGGCTGGCGCAAGGGACTTGTGCCGGCCAAGCGCACCATTTGGATTGCGCTCTAATTTGATTTGATTTTTTTGTCTGGGGGTGTTAAAAATTTTCCTGCTTGATGATGTCACTTCCAACCATGTCGTCACTTCCAGGTTAATATCTTCACCCAGTGGGTACTGACAGATTGTCATTCTAAAAGTGGGTCCTGATATGAAAGAGTTTGAGAACTACTGATCGAACCCCATGGAATCCAGGCCAAGGAGAGGAACAGCATTCCTCACTTCAGAGCCTTTTTGCAGGTCCAACAACTCTCACTATCCGGCAGTCCATTTTTGCTGAAATCTCTACCATCTCTGGTGACAAGGGAAGGCAATCCTGGGGTGCAAATTTTGAATCTGTGTCACTTGAAGTGCAGACCTGCTACACATGCTCAACATGCTACACTGAGCAGCATTCCTTGAGGGAATCCATGGAGGTGACGCAGATATGGTTAGCCCACATCAGTTTGTTACTAATTGTGTGTGTTTTTTCTTCTCCATCTGTCTCCTTCTCCCAGAAACCTGGGATATTCTGACGGGGAGGAAGTGAGGCTGATGTGGGATCTGGCCACTCTCCAGAATCAGATGATCAGCCCAAACCATCTGATCCGGGCACAGGCTCTGGAGAAGTGTGCAGATCTGCTGGGAGAGATCCAGAGATACGTGAGTCACTGAGGGGAGTAGTTTGGACAAATCTTGTTTTGAACACCAAAGGCTGCCCCTTCCAGGATTGCTGTGCAAGCCGGCTACATGCAATCAATATTCATTTCTGAAGCACTTCAGAGTATTCAATCTGCTTCACAGATTATATTACTCATTCCTTTCAACAACCCTGCAGGGTAGGCCAGTCGTAGAACTACAACATCCCTGACAAAGGGCCAACCAGCTTCTGTGTAAAGATCTCCAATGATGAAGAGTCTACTACCTTCTGAGACATAGTGTTCTACTGCACAATTCTTTGGACCATTAGGAAGTTCTTCCTAATGTTTAATCGAAATCCCCTTTGTAGTCCAAGCCCACTTGTCCCGGTACCATCCTCCAGAGAAACTGGGAACAAGGCTGCTCCATCTTCCATGCAACAGCCCCTTAGATATTGACAGATAGTTCCCAAATCACCCGGTAAACATCTCTTCTCTCAACTCCTTCATGCGAATCCCTTTCAACCTGTCCACATAGGATGCAGTCTCTGGACTCCTCACCCATCCTAGACTCCCTCCTCTGGACCTGCTCCAGTCTTCCAGTAAGAACCTTGCCATAGGTTTCATCATGATTTCATGGCCCAGGAGAGATTTGAATGGGGTTTTCCCAACCTACAGGCAAAACGAGGGAAAGTAGCTCCAATTCAACCAAAGAAAAAAGTGACAGACCAAGACTGGGGTTCTATTTCATCACCTGATTGATTGATTTAGCGTAAGGCATATAATACATGGACTTCTATATCAGTTGGACGAGATCAAATGTCAGTGTCCAGTTCATGCAGCCATTCAAAGACAGAGTGACCTTCAAAGGAAAAGTCAGACCATGGGCCATTATACGCCCTCAGTTTGCAGCCAGACACAATGTGGTACATGGTTTGGTGGGAGAACCCGCAATCACACTGAGGGGTAGATACTAGCCCCCATTTAAACACCTGACAAACAGCATGTAGGGTACGGATCACCTGATGCTTTAACCACACACAGTGTTCTTTGTTTTTATATTATTACTATTATTGTATTTATTACAGTATTTATATACAAGCATGCCCCTGTATCTGCGGGGGTTCCATTCCAGAACCTCCTACAGTTACCTGAAATTGTGGATGCCGGCAAACAGCTGCCCCCCACCCTCTGGAGGTGAGGGAAGCAGACCTCCCCGTCCATGGCCTCTGCCGGGCTCAGGCTGAGCTTGGCAGCTCAAATAACATAACTTCCGGTTTCACGGAGAAACCAGAAGTGGCTTTTTAAAGCCTTATAAGGCATGAGGAGGTTTGGGGAAGCCCTCTGGGCGAAGCGGAGCTCCCCTCGCCTCCGGAGGGGGCAAGCGCCCAGGGGGTCCTGCGGACCCAATCCACGGATAACTGAATCTGTGGATATGGGATCCGTGCATACTAGGTTCCCCGGGTTCCTATGCCTTTCTCATAGACTCTTGTTGTTCTCATGATGTATTTTTGTCCTTTGCTGCTTGTAATATTGCACTGTTCTGATTGTTTTGTTGAATCTTTGGGAATTTGAGCCAGAAGCCATCATAGGTGTTTGATAAATAGTCAGTGTGCCTGGGTTGTGAGATGTAAAGATGCAAAATATCTCTGCAATAGGATGTCTCCTTCCTGCCATCAGGGTGAGCTGTTTATCCCAGCATTGGCTAATCCTCATTTCTCTCCAGCCTTCCGTAGAGTTGCCTTTGCTTCCCCGCCTGGTCACGATCCTCGGTCTCTGCTCGTTGGATACAGATGCCAGGTGCGATGAGAATGCGGTAGAGGTTCTCTGGGAGCTGCTGCCCATCCTGCGCCATCGGGCGGGTAAGTCTGGAAGGAGCTTGAGCTGTTGCCTGCAAAGGTCGCTGAACCTTTTGCCAAGTCAAACAGAATACATCCAGGGACAGACAGAATGTTTGTGTTTGTTGGGCGGGTCATAAGCACCACCTTAACTCCACAGCCCAGGTCAGCCAGGGGGATAGACTTGGGCTGCTGTTGTGCTTTGCCCTCTGTGGCTGAGGTTTGCTGAGTAGGTAGACCTGGGCTCCCCACCCAGACTTGGAGCCCAGGTCTACCGGCCTCCCTGGATGAGGTTAGCTGAGTGGATAGACCTGAGCTTCTGCCTGGACTTGGAACCCAAATCTACTGGCCTACATGGATGAGGTTTGCTGAGCAGGTAGACCTGGGCTCCCACCCAGACTTGGAGCCCAGATCTACCTGCTGGGTAGACCTGTGTTCTTGGCTGTGCTTGGGCTGCTTCCCGTGGACAATTTGAGGCATGCCATGGATCCTTGTTCCCCCCTTGAATCTGCCCCGGAATGCATCACATTTGAAGACTGCCAGTTGAAAGCCTTTTCGTTGTCTGGCCCCTTGGCAAGGCTAATGAAGGCTGACAGCTTTCTTTTTCAGGCAGCATCTCTCTCTCTTTTCTAGGTGTAGAATCAGTTGCAAGGGGAGCTGGAAGAAACCCAGGGGCCTCCCTCTTGCCCTCCATGCAGTAGCCCTTGCTGCAGCGTTGGAGCATCCAGTGCTCAGTGTGGGTTGCTCCTACTCTGTTGGCTGCCTTGAGCGGAGGGCACTTGGAGTCTAGACAGCATGAGGGTGTTCAAATGGCGCATGGAGGAATTTTCCCGGGGATGACTAAGTTTCTTTTGGGCCCCTTCCCAAAGAGGATGGGCGAAACAGAGTGAGGGGAGGGTGGCGACGGGAGCAGGCAGAATGGGGGCAGGGAGCGGGGTGAAACAGGGTGGGAGGAGAGTGGTAGCAGCCAGAATAGTCTTCGGAGCCTGGGTCTACCTGGCTTCCCCATGTGGAGAAAATGTAGAAAATCATTGCAGAAAGTTAGCAACATTGTCTTTAGGCTCCCAGGAGCATGGGAAATGTCCTGCCTGCAGAAAATGTACTTCTGCAGTAGCTGTAATTGCACCGCTGTGTCCCTGAGCTCTTATACACTCCTTCCTGGAAAGTGGATCCACAAACTAAAGAGCTACTGCAGCAGGCCGGTTGCCTCCTGGATTTGACCCCAGGAGTTAAGTGTTAAGGAGTGTCATGTATGCATTCCCTGGCCCGGTGCATATGGCTTGCAGCAGCCAATGCCGCAGCAACCTCAGCATCCCAAGTCCAGGTGAGAAATTTCTGCGGCCCCTCCTTTGGCTGCTGGGCCCCCTTTTTCACTCTGTGCCTGGGTACAAATTACCCCCTCTCATGGGCACTGTTGCCTTGACAGGCACCCGCTAGTCATCGCCACAGGACTGCCTCCTCCTCCCTGCCACCCTCTTGCAGTGGCTGCAGTGGCTGTCCTAACTCTGTCGCTGTTTCACCATGTTCCTCTGAGCTTCACCAAGATCTTTCCAGACTAGAGGACCACATATTTTGGCAGTCAATAGCAAGCAACCTTCAGCTGATCTAATGGAGGGTCAAGCAACTGTTCAATACGGGATTCTCTGATCTCATTCCGATGGAGGCCAGGGAGGAGTTGCAATGAAGGGGCATCCGTTGTATGGTGGAATGAGTCGAAGCTGTTTCTTTCCCTTGCAGACATGCTGATAAATTCCTCCTTGAACCAAGACTCTATCAAGAATGCACTCCGCATCCTGAATGCAACTGATGTAGCACTACCAACCATCTTCAGGAACAACAGCTTCATCCTGGTCAGAGTAAGTTAGCATCACAAGGGACAGAGTACTCCTGACCCCATATGAGAGTGAGTGACAGCACAATCCTATCCTTGGGCTGCTCTGCTGGAACTTGTGTTCCAGCAGCACAACCTGACTTATCACACTGCGAAATATAACACTTGAGCACACTGCTGTGGTGTGGAAACAGTTAGTGGTGCTGACCAGGCAGCAGTGGGTTTCCTATATCCCCCAACAACAGGTCAGCGGGGAGGGCAGGTGTGTGCACGGAAGGGGAGGACTGGGGCATTCCGTGGGAGGGACAGAGGCAGGAGGGGGTGGATCCAGCAGCAATGGTGCATGCTGAATCCAATCCCCCCTTTCAGAAACCTCCCTGCCCCTTTTCCCACCTTGGACATACACCACCAACACAGGTGGTGTATGTCCAAAGAGACCCATCGCTAGCCCCAGGGCTTATGTGGGGTTAGTTAAAAAAATGCTTTTTACTTGCCTCCCATAAGAAGATAAGAACAGCCCCACTGAATCAGGCCATAGGCCCATCTAGCGCAGCTTCCTGCAGTGGTGTAGCTAATGAACGTGTAGCCCAGTGCGGAGCTCAAAATGATGCCCTGGAAGTGATTTCACAGCAGGAAGTGATATCAAGCCCAGGCTTTTTTAAAAGTGCAAATTGGGGGGAAACTTGCCTCCTCCCCCAAGGAGCTCATCACCCACTTGATCTGCCATCTCCGCCCAGCCAGTGGCATAGCTAAGGCATCTGTCTGCTACCTGGAATCAAAGATTTTGTGGCCACCCCCATGACAAAATCAAACTTAATTAAGTAAATACATAAAAAGTTTGCCCCTTATTGGTTCAAGACACTGTGCTGGGGTGATGAGGGACGGTTGTTCTCCCCCTGCTAAATAGAAGAGGAGCACCACGTGAAAAAGTGCCTCTTTACCAGTTAGCAGGAGTAGCTGTATTATGATACATGGAAATGAGAGCTGACTCATATTCACATCTTACTGGTTCTCTGCTGTATCATAAGAACATCTCTTTGGCTCTCAGAAAAATCAGTCTCATAAGTCAGCTTTGAGTTAAAGTCGGTTTTTGTTCTTTAAGGCAGTTGTATTTTCGTTTTCTGGTTAATTGGCCATAACTTTTGATAAAATACAGTTATTCTAATGTGGTTTGTTTCATTGAATTCTGCATTAAATAACCTTTCTAATGATATATAACGTGATGGTATTATTTGTATATACCAAGATTTGCTCAATTTTGGCCACTAGTGTCAAGCTCAGCTTGTTGCCCCCCTAAAGCTTGTTGCCCGGTGTGACTGCTACCCCCTGCACTGCTACCCCACTGGCTTCCTGTATGTCACAGTGGCCCACCAAATGTCTCAGGGAGTACACAAGACAACAAGAGACCTGCATCCCGGTGCCATCCCTTGCATATGGTGTTCTAAGGTAACCCACTTCTAAAATCAGGAGGTTGCACATACACTTCATGGCTTGTAACCTGTGATGGACTTTTCCTCCAGAAATTTGTCCAATCTCCTTTTAAAGGCACCTAGGCCAGATGCCATCACCACATCCCATTTGTCTTCAGGTAGTTCCCACCTACCATAGGATGCAGTGTGAGGAGCACCTGCATTGCTGCTGTTTGTGGGTGAAAGGATTGGGGCCTGAGTGTGTGTGTATATGGGGGACATCTAATTCATTCCTAATTCATTCCTCCCTTTGACTCACCATTCATTTTTTTGGCTTTCTGCCCCTTTGTTTCTTGTGTCTGGCTCTATAGTTTCTGTCTATTAACCTTTCCACCCCTCCCTGGCTATGCAACATTTTAGTAGTAATAATTTAGACCCGTCTCTTGGTCCAAAGGAAAACATATGAGAAAAGCAAGGAGGAAAGGGTGTGAAGCCTTCCATGGTCTGAGGCCTCACTGCGTCCTAAACTTCAGGGTTCTTCCAACCTGGAAAGGAAGAGGAATGGGGCTGAAAGACTGGGGGAAAATGTAGGTGCTTGGAGGTTAAGCCAGTAGTTCTCAACCATTTTAGCCCCATGACCCACCTTCAGCATGGAGCTCAGCAACCCAGATGTTTTGGCGTTGGCGTAATGATGCCATCACATCGCTGCCCAAACATCTGGGTTGCTGAGCTTTTGCATTTTTTGAAACACAAAAAGCTCACCTGTGGAACATGTCTTTGTCAGCAACAACACAATGCATCTCAGCTCAGAGGGGGCCAAGCATTTTGCTTTCCGGTCTACAGCCCACTCTGGTCCTTGTCGCGTTGTGTTCTTGTTCATGAAAACATGTTCAATGAGAAAAACACACTCCAGAAGGTGTGCTTTACAAGTAATAAAAAAAAAACCCGCAACAGCTCAGCAAGCTCATGCCATGTTATGCAACCTGCCAAAAATCAGTTTGTGACCCACTTGTAGTTGTGACCCACAGTTTGAGAGCCACTGGTTAAGCCTGGCGCAAACACAAGATGTTCAGTTGTGTTCAATACAAGATGTTCAATACAATAATGTGTATTATTGCTAACATGGCAATAATGAAGTGAAGGCAAATAACCTTAACTAACCATTTCGGTGCTTTTTTTGGTGCACATAAGCACCTTCATTGTTGGCTTAAACCAGTAGTGCGCAATCTTTAGGAGCCTGCAGACCACTGAGGCAAAAATTAGAATTGTCGTGGACAATGTGGAAACCCCCCCTCGTTCCCACCTCACCCCTACACACAAAAAATGCACAGCCTATCAGAGAGAATGGACCACCCACAACCACAGCCAACACTTCAGTTCTGGCTGTGGGCGGTCTGATCTCCACCCTCTATGGTGGTCCATGTGGAAATGCTCACTTGGCAACATGGAAGTGATTAAAGGCATGTTGTTGTTTTTTTCCTGAGACTGTGTGGACCACTTCTCAGGGTCTCACGGACCACCTGTGGACCACAGGTTGGGAACCAGAGGTTTAAACTAAAGGTGGTGGTGTTTTATTTTCATCTTAATCATTGTTAAATATTTACAGTCACATGAAAGCGTAAGACCCAGTAGTTGAGAGACAGGTTGGAAATAAGAATAAGGGCCCAATCCTCTCCAACTTTCCAGTGCTGATGGAGGCACAATGCAGCCCTGAGGTATGGGAACAAATGTTCCCTTACCTTGAGGTGGCTTCCTTGACTGCTTCCCCACTGCAGGATGCGGCACACACCCCTTTGGTATGCTGCATCAGCACTGGAAAGTTGGATAGGATTGGGCCCTAAGGCAAATTCATGGCTCCTGACAAATGTGACTCAAATGGAACCTTCTCAGATGATGAAAAGGCTTTTGAACTGATTAACACAGTGGTCCCCAAAATGTGGTTTGGGACCCACTGGTGGGTCACGCCCTGATTTTTGGTGGGTAGCATAAGGATGATGGAAAGATCAGATAACTAATTGCCTCAAGCCCTGAAGCTATTCAAAAATGAATGAGTGAATGAATAAACCTTGATTGGGCATAGATAGAGAAATCCTAAAAGCAAACATAATTAGTCCTAATCCCGTTGATCAAAAACGGAGTTAAGATACTAAATTACTAATAAAACATTTACAGTTCAACATAAAATATCAACATTTTTGACAAATTACATTAAGAAAGCTTAGAAATCACCATAAGTAAAAATTTAGAAACTCCCTCTAGCACATCTGGTGAGCAGTCATTAGGAGACACTTCAGTTTTGCCTCATCCGAAAGCCCATTCATTTTGCCAAGAAGTGATATAAGTGTGGCGGGATCTAGTGTGCCGAGGACAATAAAAAAGAATGTGTATGATTGAGTCAACATTTCCCAAATTTCAAGGGCAGAGGCGTTCTTTATAGGGTATTTGCGTATATCTGCCTTCTGTGACCTTGGATGAAAACACATTGAATCTTGCCAAGGAGATTGCACGACGTTCAGAAGGGTTGATCAGAATACTCAGATAAGGAGCCATTTGCCCATACTTTAGCGGGATAGAGAAATTAAGAGGGGAGCAAATTCTAGAAGCAAGTTCAAAGAGGTTTTGTGCCTCAATGTCTAGCATTCTTTGCTTCACGCTTTGATAAACTGCAGGGAATGGATAGAAACTTAAAAAATCCAAAGAAAAACCAATGGATTTGATTTTTGATTTAATTGGGCTCTACTCAGATAGCATTCTGGATAGGAGACTGCCTGGTTTCATGTTATAATGGAATTGGAACCAATAGCGTATGGTTAAAAGCCATGCTCTTGATACTAAGAGCGATTGTCTGGTCTCCAAACATAATGCAGAGTATGGTACAGATTTAGGTAAACCCAGGATAGCCCTCAAAAATTTAGCTTGGATACTCTCAAGGGTGTGATTTATAGCACTAATCCAGATAGGGCACCTGTACAGGAGCTGTGCCGCTACTTTGGCATTAAATACCTTGAGAGCAGCTGGTATATAACGATTGCCCTGACTAAAAAAGAATCGATTGGTGCTCTGCAAAGTGACACGGGCCAAGTTGGTAAGCAATTTTCGATGAGTACCCCAGCAAAGATTGTAGTGGAAGTGAATTCCAAGATATTGAAAGCTTTTGACCTGTTCCAGTTTCTCCCCTCCAATAGACCAAGTGCCTGGGCTCCATGATTTTGAAAAAACCATAACTTTGGTTTTCTGAGAGTTCAATTCGAGTTTGTTGCACTTCAGATAGTCAGAAGTTCTATTTAAAAGTCGCTTAAGTCCACTAGGTGTACAGGAAACTAGCACTGCATCATCTGCCTAAAGCAATGCTGGAATATGCATTGAACCTAGTTTGGAAAAATGTCCATCTATCTGAAGCAAAAAGGGGGTAAAATTGTGCAGAAAAAGATGAAAAAGAGTGGGTGCTAAAATGCACCCCTGTTTCACTCCCCTTTTGACCTGAATCTGGGGAGTCAATTTCCCCAGATGTCAATTTAATTTGGCAGGTGGTGCCTGTATAAAGTTTCTGAATAAGAGATAGAAGTCCAGGGTCTATATTGAGTTGAACTAGTTTGTCCCATAGCAGCGATCTATTAACAGAGTCAACATATAAGTTTTGATTTTTTAAGCCTTGTGTACTTGTCAATCAAATGAGCTAAAACAGCACAGTGATCAATTGGTGAAGATCCTTTTCCAAATCCTATCTGATCCCACCCTGGAAGGCCCAGATCTTCCATCCAGGATAGCAGCTTGTTTAAAAGATGTTTTGCATCAAGTTTTGTCCCCACTGCTAAAAGGCTTATAGGTCTAAAATGGGAGGGATCAGGATGGTCGCCTTTTTTGTAAATAGGCACTATAATAGCATTTGTCCATTCAGCTGGTATTATACCTGTTTGGTCCACCACTGTGAATAATGAGGATAGAATAGGGGCCCACCATTCGGGGTCCACTTTCAGGATCTCTGACAATACCAAATCTGGCCCAGGAGCTTTCCCTTGTTTACTTTGAGAGACTAGCTCTCTCATTTCTTCAGGGGATACAGGAGGCCATGGGGTGGTTGCTGAAGGATTTAAAGTCAAAGATGCTAAGCCACTTTCACCCTCTTGGCAATAGAAGGTGGGGAACAAGCGGCACCACTCGTGTGGGGAGATGACCATCTGAGAGCGAGGTGCAGTTTTCTGAGCAGAATTGGTGATTATACCCCAAAATGGCTTAGAATTTTTATGTTCTATGGCGGCTAGTAGTTTATACCACAAGCGGGAAGCATCATTATGTGGCTTTTCTTGGATCAGTTGTTGCAGCTGCTTCTTTAGAATAAAAGATGTATCGGGAATTTGAATATCCCCTGAATAGCGGTACTGCTGGTAAACGGATCTAATCTGATTTTGGAGATCCATACAATCCCTATCAAACCAAGGGGATATTGTTTGGGATCCCTCCCCTGTAGCACCTTTAGCAGAGGGTATACTAGTGTAGGAGACTAAAGTGGATGAAACCCTAGAGATTAATAACTCATCTATCTGAATTAGTTCTATCGGATCTGACTCGTTTAAAAGTGGGATTCTATAGCTCTTGTATGGCTCCGTGTAGAGCAGTTTGCTCATTTTCTGATTAATTGTAGTATTCCACATGATTTTAGGCCTAATTTCATATTCATTTTCAAGCTCTACATCAGGGGTAGAGTACTGGAAAGAACCTCAATCTAGCTTGAGTATGAAAGGAAAATGGTCACTCATTGCTAGATCATCAAGCAAAAAATCAATAACATTGACCTTGAGGTGAAGTGGAACCAAGAAATAATCTATAACACTGGAACCAATGGCTGAAGCAGAAGTGAATTCACTTGAATTGGGGAAATCTACAAGGCCATTTAAACATATTGTATTAAAATTGAGACAGAATCTGGCCAAATAGAGGCCAGCTGCATTCGTTTTATTATCTTTGGAAAATCTCTCTAAAGAAAATAAATCAAGGAGAGATGAATCAGGATCTAAGTTTGCGGCAGTACTGAGCAACGGCTCTGAATTTCCAAGCCTGGCGTTGAAATCCCCACCAATAAGCCAATGGCATGAAGGAAATTCCATGTCTAACTCCTTGACAATTTTAGAGAAGGTGCTCCAATTCTGGGGTAATAATTGGCTGTTCAAGCCAGGAGGAAGATAAACCTTTCCAATTATTAATTGGAGATGGTTAAGAATAAGCTTGACTGCATGACATAATTTGCTAGTTGTCTTGGTGACCACCAGTTCTGAATTGAGCTGGGAAGAGACAAAAATTGTCATCCCCGCTTGCAAACGTCCCTTGGAGCTTATTCTATAAACTGGAATGTTGTAGGAATTAAAACCTTGAAGGTGTAAAGGAATTTGAGACCAGGTTTCCTGCAAAAGGATTATGTGAAAATCACATAAATATCTCTGGAAAGTCTCATCGTTAACCTTGCTACGCCATCCCGCAATATTCCAAGAAAGAAGTTTTAAATATGTCCTTGATGTGAGATCATGTATTGCAGATGTAAGTCAATCTCCCATCAGATTGACTTACATCTGCAATACCTATTCAAAAATCAAATAGCTGCTAATTGACCTGCAAAGAGCTCAGCTTCTGCAGTCTGCAAGGTAGCTGCTAGCTCTTTTTTTCTGGGCATTATTGCTTGTAAATAAATCAATATTTTTTTCTAGATGGCCTTTCATTTAAAGTCTGTTAAAGCTAGGTGGGTCCCAATAGAGTGTTGTATTAAGAAGTGGGTCATGGTGCTGAAATGTTTGGGAATCTTCTGGATTTGATTTTGTTTATCATTGTTGTACATTGGACTGTTGATGTTTTACGTTCGGTTGTATGTTCTGAACTTGTAAGCTGCTTTGGACATTTTCTTTCACTAAAAGCCCAAGACCATTTTCCATGGAAAAGTGGAGTATAAATAGTTGAATAAACCAAGCAAGATTTGACGCTCAGAGATGTTGCATTGTTTCAGGTCTTTGGTGCATTCCTGACTCCTGAAGAACTCTTGGAAGCCGTGGCCTTCCTATCCGGAGCTGCCCAGAACTCCTTTGAGGTGTTTGATATATATTGCTTGCTCCGTCAACTCCTCAAGCAGTTTGGCGGCAAGGTAGTGAAGGTAAGGAACTGCAAAGATATTATTATTATAGAAATTTATACCCCACCTTTCCCATGCTGAAGCAATTACCCAAGAGGACTTACAAAGCTCCATAATAAAATACAAAGTATCATAACAGGTCAGAAGGAAAAACATCCAACAAAGCATTAAAAACATGTTAACAGTAAGCAGTGAAACACAAAACGAAGAAACAAAGTAAGACCTGACACATATTATTGAGCTGTTGGGAGAACAAATAAATCCAGAGAGACAGTCTGGATAGCAAAGAAGGATCTTGGTTTTGAACTGGATCTCTTGGAGTTGTAAATCAATCCCATGCCATTGGGATCCTTGCGCCAGATCCTTAGCATGTTTTGAAGGATATATTTTTGAGCATATCATGCCAGTACTAACCAAAGGACTTTGAAAGACCATATGTCAGGTGAGTGGGCTTAGAGGTGAAAATATAAACCCCCCTCCCCCCCTCAAGTTTAGCTCGGTGTTCCTGAATTCTAAGTTCTGCAATAACCCCAAGTTTCAGCATGGAACAGATGTCAGGTACCAATCCTAATATATCTGTCATCTCCCAAAAGATACGTATGCAAGAGAGGCAAACCATAAGATGCTAAGGGTTTGTGTGAAATCCATGGCTGAAATCAGTGGTTCTCAGACTTTTTTAGAACTGGGATCTGCTTTTTAGAATGGC
The DNA here is from genome assembly GCF_035046505.1 of Tiliqua scincoides. NCBI lineage: Eukaryota > Metazoa > Chordata > Lepidosauria > Squamata > Scincidae > Tiliqua > Tiliqua scincoides. Next base: position 11,443,617 of record NC_089830.1, on the reverse strand, counting down.
AATCTGTCAGGGCTCATCAGAATTGATGTCATTGACCAGGAAGTAATGTCATGGCTGGAAGTGAGATCATCAGACAGGACAATTTAACACCCCTCACATGACAAAGTCAAATCAAATTAATTAAGGGTGCAATCCTAAGCCACTTTCCAGCAGTGACATAAGGGCAATGCAGCTGTGAGGTAAGGGAACAAACATTGCCTTACTTTGAGGAGGCCTCAGTGATTGCCACCCAACTGCAGGATGCAGCACTTGACCTGTTGGCAAAGCTATGCCAGTGCTGGACAGTTGGTTTGGATTTGAGCCTAAGTATATTAAAATGTTACAATAAGTATAAGTTTAAAAAGTTATTTAAACTAAAGAAGAACCCTCCTAACTTTCCCAAGCAATTGATGATCTGTTTCAAGAAAATTCCCCAAATATCCCAAAGGCTGCAATTCTGTCTGCGCTTACCCAGGAGTAAGCCCTATTGACTATCAGTGTGAAAAGCATTTACATAGTATCCTGTTGAAAGTACAGATCCATAACATTTCCCTGAATGTTTCCCTAAATGCAGTCACACACTCTTCTCTCATAGGGAAGAGAGAGATGGAGAGGGAGTTTGGCATGAAGGAGAGAGGACTGCTCTTCTTGTTCCTCTTCTCACTCCATCTCCTTCTTTGTTTTCAAATCCAGGCATTGGGAGGAGAAAAAAGGTTTAGTAAAGGTTTTTTAGCAATTGCCTTGGGCAGCAAATCGGTGGGCAGAAACCAACAAATGGAGTTGGGTTCCCCCCCCCCCACAGGGTGACCAGGTATCTTCTTTTTCCAGGACATATCCTCTTTTTAACCTCGTGTCCTGGAAAAGAACTTTAATGTCCTCCTTTTCCCTGTGAGTGGGCCCCTACAGGCAGCACAGAACTGACTTGTAATTAATGTTATATATAATAAATTATAAGTATTATAGTTTTGAATTTAAGAAGTAATATTGTTTTATGATTGTGCCCTAAGTGTTTAAATTAACCACATGAAATCAATACATGAATGTTCATAGCTTTTATTGTGTCATGTCCTACATTTTTCTTGGAATTCCTACATTTTGGGGTGCCTGATCCTCTTTTTGCCGTTATGACATCTGGTCACCCTCCCCCGTCCACCAGTCTGCTACCTGAGGAATTCATCTCACCTGGCCTCATGGATGTTGCCCTGCCTAGGACGGCAACAGCCTCTGAGACATTTTGCTTCTGGGTACCTTAGCAGTGGCCCTTTGCTTTCCTGACAGGTTGAGACATTGCTGGAACACTTCTTTGAAAAGTGTAAAACGGAAAGGAGGGGTGAAAGCAACATGCCCTTCTTAGGTTTTGGCGTGCTTGCAAGTGAGAACGTGGTCCAAGTGGTGAACTTTCTCCTCCAGCATCCTTTCAGGTATCTATTTATTTAAAGCATTTTTCCCTCTCTGTTAGTATTTATAAAAAACCACCCATAGCAGCTATAGGGGATTTCAGCTTGTACTGCCTTGGATGGCCCATTGGGGATCTATGGGGCTTACAGTAGTGCCTAAGGGCCCAATCCTATACAACTTTCCAGCACTGGTGTAGCCACAATGCAGCCCCAAGGTAAGGGAACAAATGTTCCCATACCTTGAGGAGGCCTTTGTGACTGCCTCCCCACCACAGTATGCAGCACATGCCCTGGTTGCACGGCTGCACCAGTACTGGAAAGTTGGATAGGATTGGGCCCTAAGTATCATGTCTCTGCACCCAGGACAAACTTAAAGCAGGGTTCCCCACCACCCTCTCTGCCTGCCTACCAGAATGAAGAATACTCTGCTCTGGAGCATCTCTACGGGTGTCCGGTCACATCTAGTTCATGGTTTAGTTTCTTAATATTTCAAACTTGATTTGTATTAGGAGCCAGGAATTGTAGCCTTGTATGCACATAGACCAGCGTTTCTCAATGTTCATCCCACACTGTACCACTTTGCATGATCCACCTATTGGAAGTACCAGCAGAAGTGATTGCCAGTTACTTCTGGGTTGAGAGGCCAGATGCCACATGACAAACACCAATCAGGAAGAGGCTCAGGGTGAACAGGAGGGCTTTTTAGAGTAGGTGAAAAGCCTGCTGCTCACTGAGCCAAGCCTCCTACTGAAGTTGGTCACATCAGTTCATTTGTCTTGCTGCCAGAAGCAGATGCCTGGGGGTCCCACAAGTACCATCAGACACAACCTCAAGTATCGCTGGTGGTACACATAGCATTGGTTGAGAAACACAGACATAGGGCGCAATCCTCACCTCTTATGTCAGTACTTTCCAGCACTGGCATAGCGGTGCCAATGGAACATGTGCTGCAACCTGCAGTTGGGTGTCACTCATGGAGGCCTCCTCAAAGTAAGGGAATGTTTGTTCCCTTACCTTGGAGCTACATGGCCCTTAGTGCTGGAAAGCACTGACATAAGGGGTTAGGATTGCACCCATAGGCTCATTATGTATGCGCATGCTTCTGTGCCTGGCTGAGATTTAGTGGCAGTTCTGTGGGCACTGGAGACCTGTACAGACATTTTATTTTATTTTATTTTTATTGCTTAAACAGAACCCCCCAAAAATAGCATTACATGGATACATGCTTATGAGTTACATACTTAAAAAAAGGGGGTGCGGAATGTATATTTATACACACACACATATACAAAGTATCTGCATATCAACACTTCATGCAGCTTAGGTTATTATAGCAAGTAATGGCCTCCAGATATCCTCACATATATACAGTGGCGTAGCTAGGTCACTTGACAACTGGGGCCCATAAATTTTTGTCTCCTCATGCAACATAATTATTTAATTATTAATTAATCATATTAATTCTTTCACATTTTTATACCACCCTTCCTCTAAGCAGCTCAGGATGGTGTGTGTGGTTCCTCCCTTTATTTTGTCCTCACAACAACCCTGTGAGGTAGGTGAGACTGAGAGATAGTAATAGTCATGACATGAAGTGAGTAGTAATAATGGCCAGAAAATTAATGCAGTGAATATTTCCCCACAAGCAATAGATGAAATTCTGCATCAAATGGTCTCATGATGGTATTATTCCTAACATGATGGCATTATTCCTAAAAGCCACGCTTTCCAGAATTTTGGTCACTAGGGTGTCAACCCCCCCCCCCAGATGTCTCATTGGCCTGTTTTGAATTAAGGCAGTGGTTCTCTCATGTTTACACTGGGACCCACTTTTTAGAATGACAATGTCTGGGACCCACCGGAAGTGATGTCGGGAAAAATTCCTGGTCCTGATCAGTAAGTTGATGTAAAAATTGCCCTATCAGTCCAGCTACTCCATCAAAAAGATTCCCTATTGTCCCCAAAATGCCCAGCTCACAATATTGAAATACCCACAAGGCCCAAATGCTCTGACTAAAAGCCCCTCTCTGACCCTTGTCCAAGAATGATACCAGCCAGCATCTAATATCCCTCTCAGAAAACAAGCTGGCTGCAGTATGGGCCCCAAGGATGAACAGAAAGCCATAAACAATGGCAAGAAACAAATCAGGATGAAAGGGTTAGGGTAAAAGGGATGTTGATAGAGCACCAGATCCTCTGCAATGGATAGGTCTGTAAACAAAGTGTCTATGCGCGTCAAACTGCCCTTCTCAAATCAACATCCTGAACTGATAACAAATGCCAAATGTTGTTCTTTTGCCTGTTGGTCTGTTAATTTTCCCATGGATGTTCTCCTCTCTTTGTGTGCTCTTGTACCCCTCCCCTATCTAGAATACCCTATAAAACCTGCATCATTGTAGTTTTTTGGGATCCTCCACCTGTGTGTGTGGGGGTCCCGTTTGCAAACGAGTAAAGGTTTACTTTTGTCAGAAGTCCTCTGAATTCTCCTGTCTGTTGTTTGCCGCTCCAAAAATCCGAACTAACAGTGTGCCCATTTGGCATCACTATTAATCTGTAAAGTTGGATTCACTGTGCAGGCATAACTCATTGACTGCCATATGTTCTGCATCATGTATGGGAAAGCCCCTAGCTCAGTGATAGGGCACGCACTTTGTACATAGAATGACTTGGGTTCAATCCCTGGCATCTGCTGGTAGGGCTGGAAAGTGGATTTGACCCCTCTCGGAAATGCTGAAGAACCATCGCCAGTCAGAATAGGCAATGCTAAGTGAGATGGTATCAGGCAGTTTTGCACTCTCTCTGGGATTCCAGTGTTCATGATTATTACAGTTCTTCTTGCTGAGTTACTGCTCCCTGTGGGTACATCTGACATGTAGGAATGCCAGAAGAAAGTAAGGAATCCTGGGGCTTGTAGTTTGCCAAAGAGCATGCTACATAGGGCGGCACCAAGGCTGACTCCAGGTTTGAGGGGGCCATCAGTAAGGTAGGCAGATGTTGCCACGCCTGGTCCAAGGGACCTAACTGTCTGTTTTTCAATTCACAGCGCTTGTCAGGAGCACTGGCCGGTGGTGTTTGCCTGTGCCGATACAACCCTGCTCCTTGAAGCCCTGCTGTATGAGATGCGGGGAAAGCCAGAAGAGCAGACAAGTGTGGTAAGAGTTGTGCTGTGGAACTGTGTCACGATTCCCTTCTCCCGGTAGCGTATGAGTATATCCTGCAGCTGCATGCAAGGAGAGAGAAGCCACGGGAGTTGGTACTGAGGGCAAAATCTACACACCAAAATTCACCCTGGAGAATATCAACTTCTTCAATATCAATGAATGTTAATATCCACAACAATCCAGAATATGATTTCAGGGTTTGAACCACAAGTGTGAATGACTGTCCCTCGTGCATGATGTGCTCTCCTTTTGTCGGGAAGGAAAGAGAGAACTGATTTCTGTTGGAGGGACTGCTCTTGATCTGTTATACTCTAGCACAGGGATTTTCAACCAGTGTGCCATGGCACATTGGTGTGCTGCCAGTGGTTCACAGGGGTGCTGCAGGAGTTTGGGAGAGGGTCATTTATCAGTAGGGCCGTTGGGGTGTGCAAGCCCCGCACCTGTAGTGCAATGTGCCTTGTTAATTGTCCAAAAACTGATGGTACGCCTTGACAATTTGAGCACCTTGTCAGTGTACCGTGAAATGAAAAGGGTTGAAAATCTCTGCTGTTGCTGACATCTTTGTAATGTAGCTCTCCATCCAATGCTGGGTTGTTGGCAGAGACCAAACCCCAAAAGATGCATTTTGCAGGAAAGCCGAGATCGGCAGCTTTGTATGAGACTTGAGTTCAAGACTCAGACATCAGTTAATTTAAGAAACATGCATGTGAGTTTGAGAGAATCCCATAGCTAGTCTGTCTAGCTCCATGGCCTTTTGAGGGGAAGGGGGAGAGAGAGCAGGAAGGAAGTAAAGCCTGAGGATTGTCCTCTAGGTATGCTTTACCAGAAGATAGAAAAGATAGAGAGAACACCTTATCCCACTACCATTATCTGCCTAGCCTTATGACCTCCCCGCTGGTACAGCTACAAGAGTACCACTTTGTTGCAAACTCCAATATGGGAGACCTGCCAAGAGACAATATGAAGTGCTCACTGCAGGTGAGAGATTTTTGAACTGTGGCTGAGTGAGAGACAAACCCATCTGACCCCATGGGGATGCCCTTTTCTTCAAGTCCTAGTGAAATGAGTGGAGGCTGTGAAAGAAAAAGAGGCAGGATCCATTCCTATCACTGGGGATTGTGCAGGAAACCTTCTGCCCAGCTTTCATGAACAGGAAGGTGTATTTTTCTCCCTCGGTCAGGTTTGGGCCAACCCTGCCTCAGCTGGAGTTTGGGTTGGTGAGGAAGTGAGGGGAAGGGGGTGGAGGACGAGCCCAGTCCCCGGCAGGTACCAGGCAGATTGCAGTGGAGGACTCCCCCTGCAGCTGAGAGAGATGAGCAGGTGCATACACACAGGATCTCACCCTCTGCTGCATGACATTCTGGTCCAGGACAAAGAAGAAGCTGTAAGAGCACCGGGCATCTCTTTTTCCTTTTCTCCTAGCAACATGCCACCCAAGCCATGAGGAGTTTTCTCTATGCTGCTGCCAACAAAAGAAGGGTGAGAGAGCAGTTTCCCAAGTTGCTTCTGACATTGCTGGGGCAAATCTCGGTCTCCTTGAAGGACGGCAGCAATGTGAGGTAAGTTGTCTCTGCAAGAGATCTTTTGGGTTTTGGTGCTAGCTTTGGGATTGACCATGCCAGGTATTGAATCTGGAACACGGTGCTTGCAAGGCATGGAGGCTACAACTCAGCCATGGCCACTTGCCCAGCATGTGGCCCTTTTTTCCTCTTGGACCGCAGTGGCCAAACTCACTACCGCCACACACAGGAAAAGCAGTTCCTGTTTGGACTACATTTTTCCATTCCACCCAGGCGCCATGTGTAATCCTCCATGATTGGGGGACGCTCTGGGCAGTCACATCTGCTGCCTGGCATCCCAGAAGGCCACGTGACAGGACATTCAGGCACATGCGACTGCCCAGAGCATCTCTGTCTCCTAATCGTGGAGGACCACATGCAGCGCCCAGGCTGAACGGTAAGGTCTGCTCACCGGGCGCACAGATTTGTTGGAATCCCGGATTTGGCACCCAGGCCGGGGTTCCCTTGGACATGCGCTCATCTGGGAAATTGACCTTACAATCTCACACTCTCAAAATAAGAAGAATATTACTCCTGAGCCAGCAACTTGTTCCATTTCTGACTTAAATGAAACTCTTGGATTCTATAGAAGTGGGACCCTTAGTCACACTCCTGGTGTATCTGTGGCAGTGACCCTCCTGGTCTTACTTCTTTTATCTTGCTTGCAGAGAGCCGCTGAAAACACTCCAGCTTCTCTGTAACATCGTGAGAATCGTGACAGAGGAAACCGAGTGCTGGGATCAGCTGAGCAGTCCTCAATCTTTTAGTGAGGGATTGTCCAGCTTAGTAAGGTAGGAGGAAGACTGCTGGGTTTCTCAAAGAGTGTCAGATAGCTGAAGTTGTGGGATGTGAATGTGCATCATTTGTCTTCCACTGACATCTTTAGTGCCTCTTTTCCTTTTTCTTTCTTTTTTTTGCATGGTCCTGTTACCTATTCCAGGATTCTCCTCTCCAGCTCACACTCCTTGGTCCCTGGCATCATTCAGTTCCTTCTGCTTATCTTTGGGGCTGAAGAGCATGCATGGCTCTATGAAACAGCAGTGATGCTCTACCACAAGGTGAGGGGTACTGCAGTAGTTGAGAGGCTTCATTAGTGGCGATGCACCCTGCAGCCTTTCCCTGGATAGGATTACGCCAGTGGTTCCCAAACTGTGAGTTGTGGCTTCCCAGGGAGCCATGAAAACCAGCTAGGGAAGCCACAGAATCTTTGTGAAAAACCTGCCTCTATAGAATTGTAGCCTTAATGGAGAGCCACGGCCAATGGCCCAGTAGATCAAGAGAGCCATTAGTCAAAAAAGTTTGGGAACCACTGGATTAGGCCATGTAACTGCTATGGAAACCAATGGTCCTAAAGATTGGTTGGCATGTGGATGGCAAATTATGGGCACCATTACAGGGCATCAAATGATCAGTTAGAGTCTACTTGTGTTTACAGAGGGGTGTGTGAATTTTATACCCTCTGGGCTGGCTTTGCCCTGAATCTATGACCTCAAGGTCAGGGAGACAAGGCATGTGAATGACTTGGAATTCACTCTTTGAGTCTTTGCTTCAGCTTGCAGAAGAGACTGTGATAGATGTTTCTGGGTGTGTCCAGGCAACTCTATGCTCTAAACTTCTATCCATTTCCTGTTCAGTTCAACTGATGCAGTTCCTTCCAGCAAATCTTGAGAATTGTGATGGCACTGCCAATGCAAGAGTTTTCTGGCTCCGCTCACAGAAATAAAGTTCCCAGGATGCTCTGAGGAGAGGAAATGGCTTTTCACCAAATTTAAACCAGTGATATAGCTGTGCCCTCTGCATCTGTATGTGGTGGATAAAGCCATGAACACTCATCTGCAAAGAGCTCAATAAGGTGAACCAAAGTGTTCACCCCAATTAATTTGCTTCTGTTGTCCTTCTTGGGCTTTCAGTTGCTCCTGAACCGTGTGAAGGAGCTTGGAAACATCATGTCAAAAGACTCTCTCCTTCAGTGGCTGGATCATGGGAAACTTGGGGTTCGGAAGCTGAGCCTCAGAGGACTTTCTTCCCTGATCTTTGAATCTGATTTGGTAAGTCATCCTCGAAAGACAGGGATAATAAAAATGTAACTCCTCAGATAGTTGGCCGGCACATGCACAGATTCCATTCTTGCATATCCACAGGGACTTTGACAGAAGATTGCTGGGATGGGTATACTCCTCTCTGCACCTATCAGGTGGTGGGAACTCTGTAATAAAAGAAGCTGCACCCATGAGAGTTCAGTTCAGTTCCTCTTTATATGTGCATTTGCTGATGTTCGAGGGGCAGAATTGCTACCTACTTCTAGTTATCTGACTCTGTTCTCATTACCTGTGAATATAGTGCTGGTGCACTGGGATGGGGAGCAGTGCAGCTAAGAGCAGGCAGGCAGGTGGGGGCAAGAGAGGTTGCATGAGGAGGAGGAGAAGAGACAGTGGCCTCCTCGTGAGCAGAAGGCAGTGTTGGTGCTCTGCAGGGCTGAGAGGAAGAGACAGTATACAGTATATGGCCAACAGTATATGGAAGGAATGGGCGTAATTGCATCCAGTCAGTTTTTTAGAAAGTTGTCTACTTTAGGTCAGTTTTGGATACCAAAGGGACTTTGGGATTGGCCCATGGAGAATGGTTGGGCACACCTGTGTCCGCTTCCTGACTTGCCCTGCCATCTTGGGCACCATCTTGGGGACTTGCCGCTGAACCTTCAGAATGGCGATGATGAGAGGCCAATGGAAGGGTACCTGAGGGCTGCTCTGGGGCAAGCCTAGGTAAGGAGCCAAGAGTCAGGTTGAGGACGAGGACAGGTGAAGCTACCCCCTTCCCACTGCTGAACTATGAGGCTTTTTGTTGGGTCAGCAACCTTGAACTAGTCAAGGGACAGCCAGCACAGAGGCGGAAGCATCAGATGTTGATGAGCCTTCGCTATCACCTAACCCTATAGACATCAGGTTCATAAAGTGCATAGAGTATATGTTGAAGAGGTTTCCCTGGAACCGAACCCCATGTTTCCCATAGGCTCAATGATTCAGTATCTGCTAACACGGTATCCACTCGATTTTCCAGGAACCTACCCTAGAGGATAACAAGAACTGACTGTATATATTTAAATGAGCCACCTCTTTTGTTTTAGATGAAGAGCCCCTGGTGCATACAGCTGGCTCTCTTCAATCAGCTGGGTGTGAGCGAGCCAGAAGCCCTCCCCAAAATTTTGGATGTGTTAGAGAGCACCTTGTCCTCTATCACAGGGGAGGAAGAAACCAGCTACATCAGAATGTTGTCTGCAACCTACTCTGCTCTTGTTGACCATGTGAGTGTTTTAGATTGTCATGTCAGACACTGTACAGGTGACCCATGGAGTTCCTTGGTACTGGGCACGCTATCAAGAGTGTGTGTGCTAAATTCAGGAGAAGAGACATGGGCTCCTCATCCTTGTAGCCACAGACAATGAAGGGCTAAAACCAGAAACAACATCTCTGTTGCACATTGTCACCAGTAATTTAGTGTTGGGAGAATTAGAACAGATATAAGAAAGTATTTATTTATTTATCTACCCACCCACTCAGTAACTGTAATTATTCTTTGTAACTCCTTACCACAGGATGTGGTGATGGCATCTGGCTTAGATACCTTGAAAAAGGGATTGGACAAATGTAAGGAGGAAGAGTCCATCACAGGTTACAAACCATGATTGGTGTGTGCAACCTCCTGCTTTTAGAAGCAGGCTACCTCAGAATGCCAAGTGCAAGGGAGTGGCACCAGCATGCAGTCTTGTGTGCTTCCTGAGGTATCTGGTGGGCCTGTGAAATACAGGAAATTGGACTAGATGGGCCTTTGGCCTGATCCAGCAGGGCTCTTCTTATGCTCTTATGAGATTAGAAACCTGGCAAGTATCAATCTCTGGTGACTCTTCCTATTTGTTTCCTATTTGCAGGAGGAAGCAAGCGTCCGTGCCCTAGTGATAAAGCACTTGTGGTTGCTTCGGAGCCGGAAGGGGAAACAGTGGCTCCCACATACAACAGAAGCAGCCATTTCTGAAATGGTGAACATTCTTGTTCATCTCCAGGATAAGAGTGAGGTGGTGGAGGTGAGTGGCCACCTGCGTGACTTACATTAGCAGGAGAGAGGAATCACCTCCAAGAGCAGGGACCAAGACTCTTGTTGCCGGGGGTGACCTGCCATTGACTGTTCTGGGAAATTCTCCCATGTTGTAGCTCAACTCTTGCTTGCTGTGCCCGTGGGGGAAGGATGATGCTAAGGATAGGCAGGGCAGGCCCAAGACCTCCTAAGGCAGCATGCCAAATATTGTCCACCTTTAACTGATGATGTGCCAGTCTCTGTTCCTCCCCTTCCCCATGTTCTTGTTCAACTCTCTCCTGCCCTCCAGCTTTCTCTTCCTCTGCTCTTCTCTATCCCTTCTTCCCTTTCCAATGCAGGGAGTGGGAGGAGGAGGAGGAGGAGCAGTGGAGGTAGGCAGGCAGGCAGAGATGGGCAGCCCCACCAATCTGCGTTAGCTGGCCTCATGAATGGGCTGGCCCTGCTCAAGGGTTTCTTGTACATGTTGGCTTCGCAAGACTGACCACCGTCTTCGGCTTCATTCCCCCTGCAGGTCCTGTCTTGACTAATTTGCTTCCCTCTCTGCAGTGGCGTCACCAGGGTTTGTGTCACCCGGTGCGGGACGCCAGCGCATCACCCCTGTGATGGATCTCCTCCCATGCGACGGGGGGGGGGGGGCAATGCATTGAGTGGCATTGTACCATCACCCCACCCCCGCTGTTTTTTTTATAACTTTTGATGGAAAAGAGCTAGTTTAAGGTTTGTTTCATTGAAGTTACATGAACTTCATACATGAAATTATGCTTTGATTGATATATAACATGATTGTATTATTTGGAAATACAAAGATTTTAAAAATTTGGGTGAGTAGTGGTATCACTCCCCGTGCACGTCACGCAGTGTGGCCCGCACCCATCTAGCAATGCCATTGCCATTGTTATATCTTGGCTTTCTGACATCAGAAAATATACAGGTCCAGTCTTGTTATACACGGATTTGACTCAACATGAATGGCCACTGCAAATGAGAAGGAATGTGCTGATCCCTGGAGAAGGGGGAAAATGCATGCCTTTAAAATCAGTTTAAAAATCGGAACAGTTCTTTAACAATAGCCTCCTTAATGAGAGGGGAGGCAGCTGGCTGACAATCCATCAATCCTTCTCTCTCCAGGTGACCCCTCCCTTCCCCCTGAGCACATGAAAGAAAGGTGATCACTTTGCATTGGTGAAGGGAGTGGCGGAGTGAATTGGAGGACTGATTGATGGATTGTCTTCTTAATGATCTTACATCACAAAGATCAGCAAGGCTGTTTTTAAATCACCTGAGCCAAAAAACTTTTTTTAATTTTTTTTAAAAATTGATTTGCTATAGTACGTTTTTTTGCCATCCACTTAAGTGCTTGGAATGGAACTCACGCGAATAATGAGGCTTCACCTGTAGATCTAGCGCATGTTTTCCAGCTCAAAGCTGACATGAAACAAACCTGTTTCCAGTCCACTCGAAGTACCTGAGAAATAACCAGTTTCCACTGTATTACTCTTTTCTTGCAAGCTAGCTAGCTGAATGCTTGAATGGTTTAGTTTTCCTATGTACGTACATTTGTACTCCGACCTTTCTCTAAGGATCACACAATGGTAGACGGAGATCTAGACATTTGCCCAGCATGCTTCAGTCCTAAATAGCTCTTTGATTAACCTCTCCAGGCCTTGTGTCTTGCTGGCACATCAGGGAGAAGGCGCCCCAACTCGGGGTGATAGGGTCCTGCTGCAAACGTAGACATAGGGTACCTTACAGCCTGATGCTATGCGGCCGCTGTGCTGATTGCTCAGGGCTGAGTGCGCTTTGTCTGCTGATTCCAATGTGCCATCATGTTGGAGAGGTTAACTGTGTGTGTGTGTGGGGGGGGGTGAGATGGTTGGCCACCTTCAGTCTCGAAAGACTATGGTATAAGCTTACAGCAGGCGGTATTCCCAGGCGGTCTCCCATCCAAGTACTAACCAGGCCTGAGCCTGCTTAGCTTCCGAGATCAGACAAGATCGGGCATGTGCAGGGTAACAGACCTCTGAAAGACTTACCCGCATGGCATGACTCCTGTGCAGGGCTATACCAGCTACTTCATGGGACTCCTATGAGCTACACAAGCTACGTTGCCAGCTTTGGAGCCACTGGGGGCATGTACAGCTCAGGAAGGGATTTTGGGATCTAACTTTATCTTTCCCACCTTGCTTCCCTCCCCCCTTTTCAAACCTCTCTGCTGGTGAGCTTGTGGCCAGGGACTTTCTTCAACCTGTTGGTGGTGGGGCATGGCTTTCTGGTGTACTGCTGTGCTTGTGTCAGTGCAGCACCTGTCAGGCTTCTGCACTGGTGGGGCTGCCTGTGTGCTGGTGTGTGTGACAGTATGCTGGTGTTTCCCCTGGCTAGGATTGTTTCCTGAGGTTTCCATAAGAAGCCTTCCATAGGAGAAAAATTCTTCTCCAGTGCAAAGGACGCCTTAGGACAGAGTTCTCCAAACTTTTTGGCCAGAGGGCCACATCAAATATCTGGCACGGTATTGAGGGCCGGGAAAAAAATTTAAATGTAACATTTATATAAATAAGTCAGAGATGGAACTTAGATGAGTGAATAAATAATGAATGGGCTCATTCATTCAACCTCTCCGGCCCTTCAGACCAGAAGCCACCCTCCAGACGCAAGCAGAGCACTGTTCCAGTCATGTTCCGCCAAGTGGGCCAGAGGCTTTCAGGGAACAAGAGGCTGGTCGTGTGCCAGATAGAGGCTCTCCATGGGCCACATATGGCCCCCGGGCCAGGGTTTGGAGGCCCCTGCCTTAGGATATGAACTTTTTTGACTCCATGTGCTGCAGGAAGCAATGGCCTATCTCAGAGTGCTGGTCCCAAGAGTGAGGAGGTACGTGAAATCCCAAAGCCACGACCTTCACTTCGTGCTCTACCATGTTGCCAAACATTTGGTAAGTCTTTGTTGCTGCCTTCCCAGGGTACCACTTTAAATCCCACCTGTTCGTCAAGAATAGAGTAGAACTACTTACAAAGCTTTATCTTACTGAGCTTTATCTCAACAAAACTCATACAGGTATAATATCATTAGCTGAGGATTTTTCACCTTCAATTTTATTTCAGTGTGATGAGAATGGTCCTTTAAATTAAAGGAAAAACATCCTTTAACAATAGCCTCACTTACCATTGTAATCTCTCTCCAAGGGCTTAGAGAGGCTTCACTCCCAGGCAAGCAACCCCTCCCTTCCCCCTGGAGCACTCAAAAGAATACAAAGGGAAGTGATTATTGCCTCCCTCTTTGCATTCTTTCCCTGTGCTTCAGGTGAAGGGAAGTGTCACTGCCTAGGAGTGAGGCCTTTCTAAGCACCTGGAGAGAGAGAGAGAGAGAGAGAGAGAGAGAGAGAGGGATTGTCTGCTTTCTGCTTCTGCTCTCCCTCACAATGTTAAGTGAAGCTGTTTTTAAACCACTGAGAAAAGGGACATTGTTTTTTAAATGAATTTCATTTAGCATGATTTTTGGCATCCGCAGGGATTCTCAGAACGGAACCCTCATGGATGCCAAGACTCAACCTGTATAAATTTTCTCATATACCATGGGGAATTTCCACATCACACTATAAGGTAGTATGATGTTCGTTGTCCCATAGTCCTCTAGTGAAATTCATAGATGAGCATGGATTTGAACCCAGGTCTGCTTAGTCTACATCCAACTTCGTGGGTTTCACTAGTTTATTTGTGATAGAAGGGTGGTAGGATCAGTACAGAGTGTTCCCTTTGCACAAACATGCCTGATGCCAGTTCTCATTGTTATTTTCTGCAAGACCAAGACCTACAGCCCAGATCTCATTAGGGGTGCTGCCCTGAGCTGTGTGTTCCATCCTTGTGTGAAGGAGGCAGCAATATTCAAGGTGGCAGCTTGTTTTGTGGGTAAGTCAAGGAGCATCCCTCACTTCAGTGCTGAACATCAGCCCCCACCCGTTTCTCTAATCCAATAAACAGTGTGACTGTTTCAAAGACGCCCCCTCTTTTTCACCTGGCAGATCCTCCCAAACTGCAGAGCACCCCTGAAAACCATCCTAATTGTTGGAGACTATTTTTGCTTTTTTGTATTTTGGCAAAAGTGTATTTTGGCTTAAAAAACATTAGGTCAGCATTTGGCTGTGCAAGAACTTGTGATATCTGGGTGACTGAACAGAGAAGTCCCTTTGATTCAACAGGTCTCTTGGTGCAGAAACTAGAACCCAGTGCCAGGAACAGGGGACCACTGCCTTATCTACAAGAAGAGTTTATACAAGTGGTTCCCAAACTGTGGGTCAGGACCCAGTGGTTGGTTGTGACCTGAATTTTGGTGGGTTTTATGTAGGAACATAAAACGGGTCATTTCCCCTTAAGGGGAGTGACCTAGTAATGGATGCCCCGGCAGTGCCACAATAAACCAAAAGTCACTCCAATCTTCAGATCGGATTGAAATGAAGCTTGGGGGAGACCCGCAGAGCGAGCTGTAGGCCTCTCGGACCCTCTCCAAGGCTGGCAGACCCCTTCAGGTACGCAAGCCTCTGGGTGCCTGCGGCACCACTACCACTGCGGCGCCACTGGGGCACATCCCCTCTCTCAGTCCCTGCCACTTACAAGCAGTTCTTGGACTCCCAGCGAGTTTGAGAACCGCTGAGCTATTTCCTCAAGCCCTGAGGCTATTCAAAAATCAGATACTGTAGTTACATATTACCCTACAAAGAGCCCAACTGCTGCAGTTTGCAAGCACGTGTAAATATAGGGAGATAAATGTTTCAGGGTCTTTTTCTGGTTATTAGCCCTTATAAATAAATAGATTTTTCTTTCTAGACCTCTTTTTTTAAAGTCTGGTAAACCTAAATGGGTCCTGATAGAGTATCGTTTAAAAAAGTGGGTCCTGATGCTTAAAAGATGCCCCTTGTTTATTGCCTCTCGGTACAGTACATGTGCCCCACAGGGAGAACACTGGTCTCAGCTCACAACCTCCTAAGACAGTGACTCTCAAACTACTAGCACCAGGACCTCCTTTTTAGAATGAGAATCTATCAGGACCCACCGGAAATGATGTTCTGAAGTGACATCATCAAGCAGGAAAATCTTTCTTTCTTTCTTTATTTTAATAAATGCAAATACAAACAAATTAAAAAGAATAAAGATATTACAAGTTGTGTGGCAAGTGTGGAGATCTCAAACTACATTTTTTTGTTTTATTACTACAAATCATACAAAAAAGTTAGTCATCACATCTTAAACAATCTACACTTATTTAAAATGTACATTTTCAAAAGAAAAAGAAAAATGAGAAAAACATAAAAGTTAAATCCCCTATCTACTCATCAAATCCATAGATTATTTGACCCACTCTCCCTTCAATGCGCAGGAAGTCCATGAATGGTTTCCAATTGTCCATAAAAGTTTTTACTGGCTTATCTTTAAGAAGTATTGTAAGTTTATCCATTTCTGTCAAATTCAATACCTTTAGCCAGTGTTCTTCCACTACAGGTATCTCTGGAACTTTCCATTATTTGGCGTACGATATTCTTGCAGCAGTTGTCATCTATAAAAACATAGTTTCATAGTCTTTCTGAATTGAATCATCCAGTATTCCCAACAAAAAAGTGTCTTGTTTCATTTGTAAATTTACCTTAAATGTCAACTGCATTTGCTGGTCTATCAAAGTCCAATATATTTTTGCTTTTGTACAAGTCCACCACATATGGTAGAACATTCCTTCTTGTCTTGTACACTTCCAACATCTATTTGGTATATTAATACATTTTTGCCAGTTTACCTGGAGTCAGACACCATCTATACATCATTTTATAAAAGTTCTCTAAGATTTGCATTCAATAAGCAGGAAACGTTTTCACAGTCATAGGCTGCAATCCTACCCGTGCTTATCCAGGAGTAAGTCCCATTTACTGTGTTACATTCTAGCCTGCAAAAAGTACAAGTTTGTCACATTTCCCCAAATGGTAGCAACAAGTCTAATATAGTAAAAACAAAATATTGAAATGATATGGGGAGCCACCTGAAATTGGCTCTCGGTTCACCTAGTGGGTCCTGACCCACAGTTTGAGAAACACTGACCTAGGGAGATCTCTGGCAGTCCTAGGTGCTGTCTTGACAGTCCAAGAATCAACATTCCGTCCATTGTCGATGGCAACACCATGAAGGAAGTCCCAAAAGGCATCCCCTGAGCACTGAAGCTGTCCTTCAAGATGGGTCTCTCCAGAGGTCTCATGGCACTTTACAACCACTTCAGAGCACTCCCTCATAAGCTAATACTGATTCAGGTTGGTTTTCCAAGAGTAACTTCCTATTTATTCCACTGTCTCTCTAGGACACCTGGCTCATATTAATGGGAGCTTCCTAAGAGGAGAAGATTTTCCTGCCTACTTCATGTGTAAGTGAGGAGTGCAGCTTTCCCTTTCATAAACTCCCTATATTTTTTAAGGATTTTGTGGTCCAAGTTCATCCAGGAGGGAGCAGGTTCATCACTGGTCTCTGATAATCTCATTACATGACTGTTTTAACTTCCAGAAGAAAAGGAACCCACTAGATTTTGGGGCTCTCTGTTCACCAAGGAGGGAGGGTCCCCAAGGTTAGCTCCTTCTGACTCAGCTCCCTAGGTGGCAGAGAAAGCTATCATTTTTTCCCAGTTAATCCCAAACGGACCCATAGGAAGAATAGAGTGGACAGCAAGAGATCAAGGGCCGTCACTAACTGCTAGGCTTCGAGTCCTTTTAACCCTTCTCTTTCATCACAATTTACATTCAAATCCACATTTTTAGGGGGAGGGGAACAAAAACAGTGCACAATTATTGTGTACCTTGGTACCTGATGATTTTGTTTTGCTTTTCTATTGACCTTATTGGGGGGGGGGGTTGTTTAAACTTCATGATTTATTTATTGTATTTTGATATATTTTTAAGTTCATTGTAATTTGTTTTTTTCTGGAATTTTAATTTGTGATTGTGACCCACCCTGGACTTCCTGTTGTTCTGGAGAAGGGCAGGATAGAAATCTATTGAAAAAATAAATAAAAATTACGTGAAGCTGTCTTTTTCTGCCCACTCATAAGGCACAGTTAGATAGAGAGGTCAAAAAGCAGAGAGGGCAGTGGTGGCTTGGGATGGACTGAGGAAGTTGGAAAGAAAAGGGGATTTCCCGTGCATGGAGATAGGCACAAACAAATAAGAGAACAAAACAGACTTTGTAGTTAAAAGAAGAAAAAGGTCCAGCAGGCATCTCTGATTGATTGGCCTTCTCTCTCACCCATTCAGGTCTTGAAAGCAGGGATGTCAATGAGGAAGGCAAAGTGGTTGGTGCTGCCACCAAGGCCATTTTACAGCGGGTCTTCATCAAGCACAGCAAAAAAGGCATCCAGGGCTTTATGTGCCACTGTGCCAGGCTGTGTTTGCCAACAGGAAAGCACCCACCAGAATACTACAAGGAAGATCTGGTGAGTACAATATGTGCTTTGAATTCGCAATCAGTCAAATACCTGCAGAATCATGACCATGGCTGATGTGGAAGTATAAACCAGATTTAGGCCCTGGAATTCAGCAGTGTCGGAATGAGTGTTCTGGTGTCACTAGGTGCTTTCTGTCTGTCACAGAAGGGAGCATATCACATATTAGCATAATACTTCATTAGCTCCTAAAGTCTTGACTGGAATTCAGACTCCTGAGAGTCTAAATAAAAAATGCCCATCTAAACACCTGGCAGAGTGTGAAAATTGACATATTAATTAATTAAAAAATACAATTTTCAGATGAGCCCTGAAGCTAAATACTCTCTTAACAAAAGACAGAAGAAAAGAGGGAAGACCCTTTGATTCAGCAGCACAAGGAAGATTTTGACACAAATGATTTCGTGCAAGGAATTGTTGGCCTTGGTCTCCTCTGCTCACCCTTTTCCTTCTTCTCTTTATTTCTTTGCCTCTCTTTTGCACTCTCTCTGTCTGCCTCTGCCAAATTCCCTCCTGTTTCCCTTATTCTTTGCAAGATCATCCGCTCCCTAGTCTGATCATGGAAGAGGGTCACCTTGGGCAGTCATTCTCTGAACACCTCGGGTGCCATCTGTGCTGAGGTGGGGTGGGCTACTTCTGCTGAGAGGATCTCCTTGGCTGTGGTGCCCTACCTGTCAAATGCTCTCCCAATGGAAGCTCATCTGGTTTCTACCTTGTCTGATTGGGTACCAGGCAATAACCATTTTTATTTTGCAAGGTGCTTAACTGGGTTAGAATAGATGGTTTTAGTGCTGCCACTTTATCTGCTGTTTTTATCTTTGTGTTGCCTCACTGTTAGGAGGTAATTTGTTTTCTTATTAAATTTACTTTTAAACATTTCTATCCTGCCTTCCTTGCCTCTAAAAAGCAAACCAACAAAGAAAAAAATGAATTAAAAAGCAAAACAATATAGACAGTGTCGGTTGCCATTACTGAGTTAGGTGATCAGTGGCCGTGCACTGAGCAGGGGTTTGAAATAAGAGCCCAATCCTAAACCCTCCGAGCAATGGCACTGGGTGTCACCAATGTACTATAAGGCACATCTACATCACCCAGTGAGGAATGTCCATGAGCCCTGGGCCTCAGCGCCAAGTAGAGATGCCAGGGGTGTTGGCAACCTACAGTCTCGAAAGGCTATGGTATCGCGCTCTGAATGGTGGTTCTGGAACAGCGTCTAGTGTGGCTGAAAAGGACGATTTGGGAGTGACAATCCCTTCCACACCGGGAGCAAGTGCAGTCTGTCCCTGGTCTGTCTCCCTGGCTGTGGGCCTTCCTTCTTTGCCTCTTTGCCTCAGTCTGTTGGCCAAGTGTCTCTTCAAACTGGGAAAGGCCATGCTGCACAGCCTGCCTCCAAGCGGGCCGCTCAGAGGCCAGGGTTTCCCACCTGTTGAGGTCCACTCCTAAGGCCTTCAGATCCCTCTTGCAGATGTCCTTGTATCGCAGCTGTGGTCTACCTGTAGGGCGCTTTCCCTGCAGGAGTTCTCCATAGAGGAGATCCTTTGGGATCCAGCCATCATCCATTCTCACAACATGACCGAGCCAATGCAGGCATCTCTCAGGACTGTGTTGTTTGGAACTTTGTCCTGCCAGGTGATGCCGAGGGTGCGCCAGAGTCAGCGCATGTGGAAAGCGTTCAGCTGCCTCTCCTGTTGTGAGCGAAGAGTGCACCCAAAGGTAAGTCACGACCCCAGGTGGTGGTGCAGGTTTTTGGGGAGGGGGAAGGCATTCCGGGGCGGGGTGCAGGAGTGACAGGCCCAGGGAGGGGTGGGACTGGTGAAGATTCTTTCCTCCATGTCAGGCTGCAAAGTGGCGGTTCAGCCAGCGCAGACTTGAGTAGCCCCATTGCGGGGCCTGTGCCCTGGCTTGCCCCTGCTCTTCAAGTTCCCTTCCAACTCTAACAGCATATGCTTCTTCCATTCTTCAAATGAATAAAATCATTCCTCATCTTTCCAGGAGCTCCCTGCTGGATCTCAATTGGATCCCTGCAAATGACACACGGAAGCTGACACCTGTGCCCAGCGGCAGTCTTCCGTCCCTTCTCTCCCTCCTGTAGTTCACCAGGTGAGCCGGCAGATTTTTCAAAGCACACTTGGAGCTTGATTGGCTCTTCTTGTTTCACAGACTGCTAAGCAGCACTGCTGCCACCTTTGTCTCTGGCTGTGCTCCTGGGCTTGTCTTAGGAGCACAAAGATCTCCCATTTCCATTCTGATGGTCAGAGCAAAGCCCTTGATGAAGGCTGGGAAGGTCCGTGGATGTTCAGAAGCAAGAGTTGGCTAAACCCCTAAAAGAGACAAAGGGCACAATCCTAACCGTGCCTTGGGCCACAAGTTTATTGCGCCGGCCCGGGAGGGTCGCTAACGTGCCAGAAGCCACAAGGAGATGCGCCAACACATGGAGGCTGAATCCAGCCTCTGTGGCAGCTTCCCTGCTGAGTCTTGCGATGGCCTGGGTGGGCCGATGCAAGAGTGAAAGGTAGGCGTGGGGGAGGCAGGGAGGAGGCAGGACAGAGGCATTCCTGGGTGGGGTGTGGGTGAGCAGTGGGCAGCCCCGGGGGTGGGCGGAGGTGGGTGGGCAAAGAGAGGTAGTTGGACTGGGATCCGGCAGTTATGCCAGATCCCAACCCCTGTTCCCAGGGAGAACGGAGCAGTTTGAAGCCACTGCGCTCTCCTTGGATTTGTGCCACCTCCAGAGGTGGTAAAAATTCAAGGAGACCCATACTGGCCAGCAGCTGTTACCCAGGGGTAAAGGGAAAAATTTTCCCTTGCCTCTGGCTAAGCTGGTTCTGGCCATAATCCTTCGCTGCATGCAGCGCAAGCCTCCTGGCTTGCCTGTACCAGCGCAGGATAGGATTGCACCCCAAAACTTGGATGAGAGGACCTCCCCCTGCCTCAGGCCATTCACAAAGGTATAGGGAGGAAAGTCTTGGCCCAGACATTCACTGTTGAGCGTCCTTCTCATACACCAGTATGAACACCCCTGGGATGACTGGCAGGGCAGTCGTGAAGCAGGTGCTTCCTCCTTTCCCCAATTCTGCCTTTCTGTCCAAGTCCAAATTGGTGGACTCCACAATCACAAGAAGTGGGTTGCAATCAACCTGGGCTCTGTTCCTGCCTCTTGTACAAGAACGTACCTTGGGAATTTTACTCCTGAGAAGTTTGAGAACCCCTGTCATAGAGTGTTGTGCAAAGAAAAGCTTTGAAAATTGCTGCACTATAAAGGAGACTCTCTTCCGTGATTGTGCATACGATTCAATTTTTACTTCTGGGGACAGATACATAATACGACATTTCTTGCCATCGTTCCTCCAAGGAGCTCAGCGAAGTGTACAATGGTCTTGTCTCCCCAGGTGCGGGCACATGTGCTTATATGCCTCTTGGTAGCAAGAAAGCAAATCCATGCGCATAGAAAAGTGGCTTGGTTCTAGCTATGCTAGACCCCTTTGCCCTGACATGCTTATTCTGTATGTGAAATTTATCCTGTCTGGAAGAATTCACGCAAGCCCCTTCCTGCATGTAGCCTGCCTCAGTGCAAATAATTGGGGGAGGATCAATTGGGAATTTCAGGGGTCTGGAGGTGACGCTTCAATGCCCTTGTCTCTCCCCGAGGTGATCAGCAGCAGCCGCCAGATAAATCTTGCCCAAGTCAGCAAATATATTTGCATAAATGAGATCGTGTTTGTGTTTATTCTTGGTGCGGAATGTGGGTTACCTTCCATTATTATTCATAACTCAACATCTGATCCCCTGGCACCTTGCTGAGTTGCGTCTTAGACAAGTCCTCTGCCCCAAAGAGCTTACAGTGCAAGATGATAGGGAAGGCAAAAAAGAGGGAGAGACAAGGGCAAGAATGGGTGAGTGGAGGCAAATGTAGGGGTAGGAGCTAATACATAGGCCAGGCCTGAGTAGATCTGGGATGGGATGGGCACATTGGTGTGGGTTCCGTCCCCCTTCTTGAGTTTTCAGCCTCTCTGCTCCTCTTTCTTGCAGATCCCCCTGTCGTCATGCTGTCGGTGCAGCCGCAAACGGTCGCCGAGGGTGGCAAAGTGAGCTTTCTCTGCACGGCCACCTCCAACCCGGAGCTGACAGGCGACAGGTAAAAAGGCCAACAGACTCCAACCTCCCAGAGATCACACAGCAATAGTGATGTTGCTGCGATGCCCTCTACTGGCAGCTTTGGGGATTGCAATGAGCCGGGCTCCTCTGATGCCAGTGCATGCCTTCGCAGGTGGGCCAAAGGAGGTGTGCCCATTCCAGAGGCCAACGGGGACAGCTATGAGGCGATAGTCAATCAATCGTTTTTAATGGAGCCCGTGCCATGCGAGGGCTCGAATGCCGTCGGCAGCACACTGGTGGATGTGCATTGTAAGTGAAGGAGGCAGGTTGGGTCTGTGTATCCTGGGATAGGTGGGAACACTTTGGAAGAGGAGGATGGACAAGGAGATGACGAGGGTGACCTTGGTGCCAGATTGGTGCCAGATACTGAGT
This sequence comes from Tiliqua scincoides, assembly GCF_035046505.1. Taxonomy (NCBI): domain Eukaryota; kingdom Metazoa; phylum Chordata; class Lepidosauria; order Squamata; family Scincidae; genus Tiliqua; species Tiliqua scincoides. The sequence continues at coordinate 11,421,450 of NC_089830.1, read as the reverse complement.
GTGGGCAGGTCAGATGTGGGGCTCCCCCCGCCAGGATCTTCTCTCCTGTAACCCCACTTGCCGTTCCAGCAGGTAGACCTCAAAGGCCTCCAACCTGCGACCATCATCGTGGTAAAATTAGGCATTTGTGCCATATTTTTGACACATTCACAGCTGGGTTTGCACCCAATTAGAGCGAGGTGACTAATATATCCATTACCTTTGCATCAATTTGCATATGAGTAAAAATAACCATTTCTGAAGCAAGAAAGCATGCTTAATTTGTTTTTTTATATTATGCACATGGATCAAGACCCTTAATTGACTATAAAGCTACCCCCAATTAATTTTATAAGTACTTGTATGAAGCAGCACAGGCAGATGTGTATCTACATACAAATTTTTTGAAAACAAACTATTTAATACATGCATAAACACACGTTCATTCACACTATTGAAGACAACAGTGTATAAAACTGCAGATTTTAAGAAGAATGTTTAATGAACTGCTTGTCAACCAAAAAGCCATTCACAAAGAAGGCAAGCGCTGTCTTTAAAAGAAAAAAAAGAAAATCCATTCCAGGGACCTTCTGCATGGAAAGCAGGTCTCTACTACTGAGCGATGGGCCCCCCTAACCCATGTTTTCCTCTTTTTTCCTGCAGTTGGAGCCCACCTTTATCTCCCAGCCCAAGCCCCTGACTGTAGGTGTTGGTTCTGATGCCTCTTTCACCTGTACCTGGGCGGGGAGTCCACCTCTCACCCTAGCCTGGACCAAGAAGGGATCTAGTGTGGTCAGTGACTTAAACCAGGAGTTCAGGTTCCCAAGTTGTGTGTAATTTACCAAACACAAATCTGGGAACACCAACCTCTACCCCCTCCTGTTGTCTCGTAGCACAGTGGGCCAGGTGGAAGACCATGGTGGTAGTAAGAGAGATATAGAACCTTTGCTTTATTCTGACTGTCTGCCAAGGTCAACGGGGGGCACCCCTTTCTGCCTTCCTCCCCACCTGAACTGAGCCTGTGAACACACAGGACACAGTTTTGGTTGTGGCACCAGGAGACCCACCCACTTTGAATCCTCAGAAAAATTGTGAAGCCCTTCTGTCCAAACAGGCCTTCAGTTTAGGATGTTCTGTTCCCTGGTTAGATAACTGAGGCCGGGTATCCTTTTTTTGGCTGGAAAAAGAGCACTGATCCCTTCATTTCAGTAAATAAATCTGAATTCACTTGTACCCACAGGTGTTGAGCAATGGAAACGCGCTACACCTCAAGGCTGTGACGCAGGAAGATGCCGGCATGTACGTCTGCAAAGCCATCGTGCCACGCATTGGAGTGGCTGAGAAGGCAGTAGCTGTGAATGGTGAGGGGTCTTGGAACCAGGTCATGCACAGCAACCTATTGCAGTGAGCCTGGCGGAAATCTGACCAGACCTGATTGCATCCGTCATTTTTGTCTTTTCCTCAGGGCCGCCCATTATCGGCGCGGAACCAAGCCTGCAGACTGCAGTGGGGGCCAAGGCACGGCTGGAGTGTTTGGTGGGGAGCGTCCCACCCCCCGACAGGATTGTAAGTGCTTGACTCGCCTTTGCCCTCCACCCTCATGCCTTAACCAGACCTGAATGTACCAGATGGTCCTCCTTATCCATGGAGTTGACTCAACATGGATTGCAAGCCCACACTGGAGCAGCAACTGTTGCCCTGCACATGCCTGATCTCATCTGATCTCGGAAGCTAAGCAGGGTCAGGCCTGGTTAGTACTTGGACGAGAGACCTCTTGGGAATACCGGGTGCTGTAGGCTTCTACCATAGTCTTTCGAGACTGAAGGTTGCCAACCACTGGAGGACCTCAGAGGACCTCCCAGGCATGACTGGAAGTCGTGTCTAGGAGGTCTTCTGAGTTCAGCCGGAGCCTTTGGAGAGGCACTTCCAGGTTTTCACAAAATGTCTTTCTGAAGACTCTGGCTGACCTTCTGAGGTGCGAGGAGGTAGCCTGCAGTGTTCCTGCACCTCATAAAGCCTCCTGGAGACCTTCTGGAGTCCTGAAGGCACCCCTGGTTTTCAACCAAAGCTGGAAGTGCTTTTCAAAGACCTTCTGAGGCCTGGGCAGGCTGTGTACAACCTCCCCTCACCTCAGAAGGCCAGCCCCAGTCTTTGGAAAGGCAGTAGGGTATGTCATATGCCAAAGAAACCAGATATTATTTGTGAAGTTGGATGAAAAGGTGGAATGCATGTGTGCCAAAGTAGTTAGAATGTAGAGTTATTGAACCCATGATTTTAAACCCACACTGCTTAGTTCAGGGTTCTTAACCCTTTTACTATTACAGACCCCCCACCCCCCATAGATTGCCCAGTGTGTCCCCATACCTTCTTCACTAGTCTGTAGGAATCAGCATCATCACCAGTCCTATTAGGTACCACTATTTTGTCAGCAGCGGGGTTCTACTTTACATATGGATAGCAAGAATCAGAATGCCTCAATCTGCATTGACAGTGGTGATACTTAATAATCTTATCCATATAAATAATGGTAATAGTTAATCACCTAATCTAACAACAATTTTTTTTAATTGTTCAGAGATTGAGAGCACAATCCTAACCAGGTCTACTCAGAAGTAAGTCCTATTTTGTTCAATGGGGCTTACTCTCAGGAAAGTGTGGTTAGGATTGCAGCCTGAGTCCCATACCTCCCTCATTGGGTTCTGGTACCTCCAAAGGGTATGGATAACCCTGGTTAAGAATCCCTAGTTTAGATTTTCCCACAAAACCTTGGAAGGTTCTGAATGGCCAATCGTCCCCGTAGCGTCTAGAGTCGATCCTTGGGCTTGGTACCCATCGGGCACGAGGCTAACCAGGTGTACTCAGAAGTAAGTCCTATTTTGTTCACTGGGGCTTACTCTCAGGAAAGTGTGGTTAGCATTGCAGCCATCATCTTCTACCTGTCCAGGCTTCTGATTTGCCCCCCTGTCTCTTTGCAACAGGCCTGGTCGTGGGGTGAATGGGTGCTGGATGCTGGCTCGCTAGATCGGTTCACGGTGGACACCATAGTGACCGACCAAGGGGTGCTGTCTGCTTTGCTGATCGACCCAACGCATGACAGCGACTTCACCTTGGCCTGCAACTGTACCGCATGGAATCGCTTTGGCGCACGTTCCGCTACCGTCAGCTTGTGCCGCCAAGGTAAGATTCCCCATCCCCCTCTACTAATTTCACCAGGAACAAGCTTCATGGTGAACTCACTGGGGCCCCGCCAGATCTCCTGTTTTCAAAGCAGAGAGATCCAAGTGCAGAGCCCAGCAGAGCAGTGAAACTCACCTTAGCAAGCCACTGTCTCTCTGTACAGCATACTTTGGCAGGGATTGTTGGGAGAATAAAAGGGGATAATCTCCAGCTTGAGACTGAGGTCCTGGAGGGGGAGGGCAGAATACTGATGTGACACAACATGACCTTGACTTTCATCCCCCCTTGGGCAGTGGTTCCCAAACCTTTCCAACTAGCAGTTCCCTTGACCTACTGGGCCATTGGCCACAGCTCCCCATTAGGGCTACAATCCTAGAGTGTATAGGGTGGCAGATTTTCACCAGGATTCTGCATCTCCCCTGGCTGGATTCCATGGCTTCCCAGGGAGCCTCAGTTTGGGAATCACTGCACTTGACGTTCATCACTTTGCTCTTTCAGCTGTGTTCAGCCTGGGCTGATGCAAGCCTCTGGGGTGGGCGGGAAGGAAGGTGGGAAGGGAGGCATTCCTGGGTGGGGGGTGGGCGGGCGGTGAGCAGGTGGGGAGCGGGAGGCGGGGCTGGGATCCAGCGCTTATGCTGGATCCCAACCCCCGTTCCCGGGGAGCTTGGAGCAGCTCCAAGCCACTCCGCTGTCCTTGGACTTGTGCCACCTCAGGAGGTGGCACAAGTCCAAGGAGACCCATAGGAGAAAAGTCACCTTACCCGGAGGTAAGGGGAAAAGTTTCCTCTTGCCTCTGGCTGGGCCGCCTTGGGCCCCTGTCCTGTGCTGGATACAACGCAAGCCTCTTGGCTTGCCTGTTCCAGCGCAGGGTAGGATTGCAACCAAAAAAGTTATGTGTTTTTGCTGGTCAAAATAAATTTTCAAGCTAAGTCTGTGCTTTGACACCCGTCCATTTTTGACTTGCATTCGTGCTCTGGTCCCCAATCAGAAGAAAGCACAAGGTATCATTTAAGATGGCATGAAATCAAATGCCAATAATTAAAGGCATGAATTCTCCCCGCAGAGGTCTTGTCCGTCCTGATCATGGGGGGCTTAGCTGCCTCCAGGGTTGCTGTTCTCCTGCTCCTGGTGGTTGTCATCTCTTTCTGCTACCGACGGAAGCGCTGTGGGAAAGGTGAGGTGTCATTCTCAGAAGCTAAGCAGGGTCAGGCCTGGTTAATCCTTGGATGGGAGACCGCTTGGGAATACTGGGTGCTGCAGGCTTCTACCATAGTCTTTTGAGACTGAAGGTTGCCAACCAACCGTTCTCAGCCCTCCCAGGAATTACGTGGGGCCTTGTGCCCCTGAGCTGCAGCCCACGTCACCAATCCTTGAGTCACTTTGGGGAGAAAGTTGGGGTACAAAATCAAATGATCTGTTTGCTGCCAGCCTATAGTTAAGGCTGCATTGTCAGAATGCTGGATAGAGGCAGGGTTATTCCCTCTTCCTCTGAAGTCCTCTGGTCTGTGGACTTGGTTAGGCCCACTGAATATCCCCACCTGGTCTTCAAAGCCTCTCCCCCTCCTTTTCCATTGGCCTGACATCTCCCTGCTACGGACGGCGGCTCCAGACGCAACCATTTGAGCAGTTTTCCTGGGGTCCCGCAGACACTTGCCCCTGCACAGTTTCTTGGGAAAACCAGTGGGTGGAATGGTGGCACCAGTGGAGCTTGCGAACAGCAGATATATGGGCCTGCTCTTCTCCCAGCTAGCTGCCCAAGGGGATATGGATCCACCCATGCCTCCGTTGAATAATGCTACCCAATCTACATAGGGATAGATCAGAGAAGGGCTTCAGTGCATCTTGCCACTTCCTGGTGTTTTCTCATGCCCATCCCAGAGCTCTCCAAGATCTGGAATGTGCGCAGATGTCATTGTTTAAATCCCCTGGAGTGAAATCCTGTAGAAGACCAAGTTTTCAGCTCACACCTCTGTCTGTCCATAAATCCTGCAGCCAAGCGGGGGGCGCAGCTCTCCAAAGCAGATATCCTTGTGCAGATCACCACGAGCGATAGCAGCCCAAGCCGGCCGAGTGAGACAGAGGGTGATGGCAAGGAGCCCATGGTGACGGGGAGCCAAGAACTGAAGGTGAGCTCAACTGGGAGACTCACAGTAGATCCACCCAAACTGAGGCTCTAAGTCAGTGTGGTCCAGCAAAGATGTGTACAGTAATGTACACTTTGAACCCCCAGAGATGTGTGGCCTTACTGGGTGATGCCAAAAGGTCCTTCTCTTTCCACAAGTGCCAACCAGATGAATCGACATGCTCAAAAGCAGGGTGTGATGGTGACATTTATTCATTGATTTAAGACATGTATACCCTGCCTTCCCAGTGTTTTTAGAACACGAACATCATCCCTGGCATCTTTTCCTCAGCAGGTGGTACCTGCTGGCATCCTGCCTTTGAAACAGAAAAGTTCTGTTCTCCACTAATAGTTAGGATAGCAGATTTGTGGGCAGTGGGTCTAATGCTCTCTTAATGCTGTCTAACCTAGTGCCCACCACACCTGACGGCAAAGAGGCCTACCTGTGAACTTCTCCATAATTGGTCCATTCTTTTCATTCTTTCCTAAAGCAGCTATGGGAGGTGAACCTAGGGTTCCCTTGTTGTAGTCCAATGCTCTAACCATTGCACCACACTGTGAATCGGCCCTCCAAATAATTTGGTGGTACCTTAACCTTGCTTCATTGGCATTTCTGTCTTTGTCCCCCCCAGGATCCCACCAATGGCTACTACAAGGTCCGCGCCCATGAGGAGCAATGTTTAGGAAGCAGCTTCTCTGAGTACACGCCAACCACCCGACCTTTGTTTGGGGCATCTTCTGTCTACCCTTCCACTGGGCCGGTCCAGCCCAAGTTGTATGAGTATGCCCGCCGGTACACCCTGGGTACACCAGGCTCTCGTGCAGCCTATGACCCACACGATCAACTTTTCCCTCAGGAAAGCATGTACAGCGGGACGGCCTACCTCACAGCCCCCTACAGCCGGGCTTTCACCAGCTACGTCAAGCCCAGCAGCTACGAGAAGGCCGAGAGCGGGTATGAGCAGTCGGACCAGGCCAGTAAGACCTCGGGCTGCTCCCGCTTCTCTTATACCTCCCTGTCCCAGCAGTCCGACTATGGGCGCCCTGCCCACCAACGCATGCAGACCCACGTATGACTCGTGCCTGACCCCTGCCAACCTCCGGTCGTCTTCAGAAGGGAGAGAACAGGGAGCGGACACTTCATGTGGCTAATGGACTCCAAAACAGCCAGATAGACTCGGTGCCGAAGACCTGGGCTGAGACATGCCATTCTCATCCTCCGGGGAAGATGGCTGCCAGGCTAGCTTAGCAACGCAGAGTTGCTGTCAAGATGGCCAATAGCCTGCTTGTAAGTCATCTTCATCTGTAGCCAGGTCCATCTCTCTTGGGGAGCGTGAGAGGAAACTGTTTTTAGCCACCTCCACGTCAGGACGTGAAAGTGGATTTTGGACAGCCAAAGGCACATCTCTGCTGAAACTGGAAACAAGTTTTCATGGCTTATTAAGAAGTCTTGGTCTAGGTCTGACTTCAAAATGGTGGACGTGGCTGCCAGGCCAAGAGCGCTAGTGGAAGCAGCCAGCAGCTCAGCACTTTCAAAATGGTGCTAGGACACGGAGTCGGCAATGGGACTACAGGACTCTCTCGCTCTTTGCTCACTGATAGACTTGCCCAGAAAGGAAAGACTCCAGACTCTGCTCCAGACACATGATCTTGGGAAATCTCTAAGCATGGGTGCTAGGCTTTCCTGATACCCACAAAACCCTCTCTTCCCCCTCCCCCCTCCATCCCATTTGTCTCACCACTGCTCCCTCTCCAATTTCCTGATACCCACAAACCCCTCTCTTGCCCCTTCCCCCTGCATCCCGTTTGTCTCTCCACTGCTCCCTCTCCAATTTCCTGATACCCACAAACCCCTCTCTTCCCCCTCCCCACTGCATCCCGTTTGTCAAAATTTATCAATCAATCAATCAATCAATCAATCAAATCCTTTATTGCTTAACCATAGGTCATTACATTTGGAAAGAAAAATAAAATATATAAAATGTGTATATATACTTTAGTATAATAGTGCCATACAGTAAAACTCAGTTATTAACAAATTGAATAAAACACGATCTTATCTTTTTAGCCGCAAGGGCAAAATGTGACACAGCAAAAGTAACATTTGATTGTAAATCCTCAAGTAGATAATAAACTAATTGTTCAGGGGAATAACCACACAGGGATTTTACTATTGGTTCCAAAAAACGGCTTCTCGGATTCCCATATAAGGGGCAAATCAGTAAATAATGTAACAGATCTTCAACTTGCCCACATCCATAAACACAAAGGCGCTTTGCTATAGGAATTTTTTTATATCTACCCTCTAAATATGCTGAAGGCATTTGTTGAAATCTCAGTTCAGTAAAAGCTCTTCTTAACTGTGGGTAAGTCAGAGTCTCAAAATAAATGGACATCATATGCTGGATGTTAATATGGGGATACCAGCTCGAATATCGAGATTCCCATAAAGAAACTTTGTCTTGGTAAGTTTCCCAGTCATAAATCCATTCCCTGAGCTCTTTAGGACTCAGGCACAGAAACTTGTCATACTCCAGGTTAAAATACTTTAACTTAAAAAAAACCTGATTGGCCCATCCTCCAATAAGCATCTGTTCGTTCCAGCATTCTTTTGCTAGAGCTGACTCTTCCATAGCATTGATCCTTCTCCAAAATCGGACGTAAGCAAGGTCCATTCTAATGGCTAAAGATGGCAGTCCTAGCTCTGCTCTAATATGAACCGCAGGAGTGCCTGGAAACAGTCCTAATATTTGTCTCAAAAATTTATTTTGTAAGACTTCTAAGTTTCCCTTAAATGAGTCTCCCCACAACTCTGCCCCATATAACATATGAGGTAAGATCTTTGCTTCATGAACTTTAATCAGTGGGGGAATTAACTGTCCGTCTCTAGCATAAAAATTTTTTTTTTAACAAACCCATCTGTCTGGCACTGGAGATTAAAATCATCTCACTATGTTGTTTCCAGGTCAGACTCTTTGAAAATTGTATGCCAAGATATTTAAATGAATTTACCTGTTCTATAACATGCCCATCAAGCTTCCATTTATGATTGACACAGCCCTTCCCAAAAATCATGATCTTACTTTTAGAGTAATTTATTTTTAAATGCTCTTCCTTGCAAAGTTCACCAAATCTATACAACATCCTCTTAAGTCCAATTTGATTCTGAGACATCATAACTAAATCATCTGCATACAGCAGAATAGAAATCTTCCTATCTCCTATAGAAGGAGGAAAAAAAGATAGAGAGGACATTTGTGGGATCAAATTATTTACATAAAAGTTAAATAAAAAAGGAGCTAATATACAGCCCTGTTTAACCCCCCTATTGACCTGGATCTTTTTGGTCAAATAACCTAAATTGCCTAATCGCACTTGAAGTGTATTTTGGCTGTGTAATATCTCAATAAGCCACAATAGGCGTTTATCTATATTGGTCATGGATAATTGGGTCCACAGCCTCTCTCTATCAATTAAATCAAAAGCTGATGTAAAATCCACAAAGGCCAAATAAAGAGATCTTTTAGCATGCTTGGTGTATTTACATATAATATGATGTAATATAAATGCTTGATCAATAGTACTCCTGCCTTTTCTGAATCCAGCCTGTTCATGATGAATAATAGCCTGGCTGTTATCCCACTCTATAAGTTTATTCAATAAAAATCTGGCATATAATTTCGCTGCCACATTGATTAAACTGATAGGCCTATAGTTTGAGGGTTCCTTAGGATCACCCTTTTTATATCTAGGTATCACTATGCTATTTAACCATTCGGAAGGCACTCTACCGGAGTGATTAATCCACGTGAAAAGATTGGCAAAAATAGGGGACCACCAATGCAGGTCCAACTTAAAGATCTCCGCTGGTATCATATCATCACCTGGCGCCTTACCTGTCCTCATAATCTCAATCAATTGTACAGTTTCATTACATGAGACCGGAGGCCATTCAGAGCAGTTAGGTATATCTACTGATGGTAAGGGAAAGTCTATCTCACTCCCAAAGATATAACTAAAGTGAGAAATCCAGGTTACAGGTGAGATAGAATTTACAATTCCTCTGGTTTGATGTAAGAAACCTCTATTAATTAAACTCCAGAATTGAATTTGATTTTTTTCTTTCTTTGCAGCTTCCAGGGCCTTCCAATTTGCTACATAAAAGCCTTTCTTTTTTATTTTGGAGAAGTCATTTATACGCCTTGCGAGTAGTCAAATAACATTCCATAGCTTCTTTATTGGCAGCGACTTTTGCATATCTCAGTGTTCTAGTTAACTGCTTTTTATGCATAATACATTCTTTATCATACCATGAATCATTGCCCTTCTTCGACTTCTTTTGAAAGGGAGCCGATACTACGGGTCTAAGAGCCATAATAATTTGCTGGTAAGTCCCACCTATATCAGAGTGGGACTGTATCACCTGCCTTCTTTTCTCTAGTAATTGTGCAGAGTACAACAAGGCTCTAGCACTTGTATCAATCTCCAATGACCATTTTAATCTTCTAACTCCTTGTTCCAAACCTTGCAATGTAGTATTCGTCAACACCCTTGTATGAATTGAATTACCGTTAAAGGACATCATAAGTGGAAGATGATCACTGTCCGCTCTATCTCCTATTGCCATACAGTTTATCCATCCAAACAGAACATTTGAACAAAAAATATAGTCTATTACACTTGCCCCTTTCTCCCTAAGGAATATATAGTATCCTTTGGAGCTATCCAGATTGGAATCATTTAAACAAATGAGCTGGAATTGGAATATTAACTTCATTAGAGAGCGACCATAATTATTGATCATTTTATCACAAGACACTCTAAATGGACAATGACTCACTTCAATACCAAAAGCCAACTCCATTTTGAGACTGTCACCGATTCTGGCGTTGAAATCCCCATAGATCATAAAGGGGATATTAGGATATTCAACAGTTAATGTGTCAAGTAAACCCCCAAAAGGATCCCAAATGACAATTGCTGAGTTCACAATTTTCGGGGGAATATATACGTTTATACAAATCCAAGAACTCCTTCTGCATCCCTTAATCAGTATAACTTGCCAATAATTAGAAGACAAACAGGTGAGTTCTGTGCCTTCCAGGCCTGTGGTAGCTGCAATAAAAAGGGCCAAACCTCCACTCCCTCTTCTTTGAAAAGAAACTTTGACTGCAGGCATATGCCATACATTACAACCCTGCAAAAAAGGGCTTTCAGAATCTGTAAGCCATGTTTCTTGGAGACATATAATTTCAAAGGATAACAGATACTGAGTAAAATCTGGGTCAATTAACTTATTTTGCCAACCAGCAATGTTCCAGGATTAAAGATTTATAGACTGAGTATGAGGCCTTCACCATTCTGGTCAATCCCTATCATAAAATGGGGCGCGCTGAACCGTTTGATAGTTATAATAACCCAAGGGTTTAAAATTCTCAGGCAATGGTTCCTCAATTCTGCATGATTTACTTTTGCAGAATAATTTATCCGAGACCTGTTTAAGGGCTATATTATTCAGAAAGGTCACAAAGGAGGGACAAGGCTCCGGTCCCCTAATTCGTCTGATTAAGTCCTTAGCTGTCCCGCTATGTTTTCCAAAGTCATTTCTGGACTTAAACTGGGAAGTTGATTTATTTTTCCCTTGCCATGAGGCATATTTAGCTACAAACCTTCCCTTTTTTTCCCTTCTAGGGGGCTGAAAATTTCTATCAAATTTATCATTCAGACCCCATTTAAAAGATATTTGCATAAACTCAAATTTATAGAGTAGTCCCCAGAAATGGTGTGCATGTTCCAGATTGCTAAAAATTAACAGAATTCTTCCCCATTTTATATCAGGATTATTTGGATATCGACAAATACAAAAAAAAAAAAAAAGACTCTTTTGCATTCCAATTCTCACCCAGGATCTTCTTTATAGTCTGTTCAACTTCTCTGGCAGACATCCATGTATTAGTAGGACGACCCAGGGGCCAATTATTTATAGTAATGTAATAACCATTAGAATTTGGATCAGCCTCCAAGGTAGAGGAATATTCCAATGCTCCACAAGGAAGGATCAAACCTTTAGAATAAAGTTGAGAAGGCGGTGCAGGAATCCTATCTGTAGCAGAAGCAATGGGACTAATATTATTTTCTTCATCATGCCAATCATCAATAACTATGAGGTCATTATTAGAAAAGGTCAAATTTGTACAAACAGGCTATTATCTGCAGGGTCACTATGCACATTCCTAATTGGAGAAGCGGCTGTATCGACATTTAGAGTTTCATTTAAAAAAGACTTTTCATGAGTAGAACCTACTTTAGAAGAAACACAAAAATCATCCATTAGCCTTTGAATACACTTGGACTTATTCCCTTGTGTGGGAGAACGAGCACTCTGTGCCCTAGTAACCACCATCTTGAAAGTTGGAATTAAAGCACTTGTGTAAATAAAACTGAAACTGTAAAAACAGAACCGGCTTCTCTTGTTTGGAGAGTTGTTTTCCTTTCACTTCAAGTTAATTTTAAACATACAATTCTGCATTCCAGCAAAATCAGTTTTTATACGTAGCAATGTTGTTAAAAGCTACTAGCAACGGCTTTCCCTTCAAGATGGCTGCTGTAGCAAATCTTTATCTTGTTTGACAAATTAGGGCTGATAGTGTCTAATTAAATGCAATTGAGGTGCATTCCAAAGAGCCGACTCTCTGCCAAAATATAAAATATCTTTTCTTATCAAATCCTAGGACAGAAGGCACTAAAAACTTGAAAAATAACCTTGTGGAGACGGAGCTCTCCCAAAGGCAGCTACTTCCTCCAGCCACCTGGTCCCGCTACCAACCCGTTTGTCTCACCACTGCTCCCTCTTCAATTTCCTGATACCCACAAACCCCTCTCTTTCTTCTCCACTCTCTTCCCCCTCCACTTCCCCTCTCTTCCCCTCTCTTCCCCCTCCACTGGAGAGGATACTCCAACTTCGCCATATGGTGTCGGCACAACACGGGAAGCAGCAGTTACCAGTTATAAGTCTTCCCTTGATTGCCGTAGAGCGTGACGCCAGGGGCTGTTTCCGACGGTGGGAGAGATAATTGCATCTCGCTGGGCAGTCCCCAGCCAGTAAGGTGTTGCCTCGCCATGGTCCGTTAACCTCACGGGGTGCGTGGGGTTTAGGGTGAAAACCGACAAGCGGATCGACAACTCTGCACCATGCAACAGAAAACAGAAAACTCCTGCCCTAAAGCTGGGCACCTGGAACGTAAGGACAATGACACCTGGCTTCTCTGATGACCTGCAAGTAATAGATGATGCACACAAAACAGCTGTCATCGACATGGAGCTGAGCAGACTGCAGATGGACATCGTTGCCCTTCAAGAGACGAGGCTGCCAGATTCCGGATCTGTCAAGGAGAGAAGTTTCTCATTTTTCTGGCAGGGAAAACCACCAAACGAAACCAGGGAACACGGTGTTGGCTTTGCGGTCAGAAATACCCTGCTGAAATCCATCATCCCACCTACTGTGGGAAGTGAAAGAATTTTGTCCCTGCAGCTCCAGTCATCAGCAGGACCTGTCACTCTCATCAGTGCTTATGCACCGACTCTGTCGTCTCCAGCAGAAGCCAAAGACAAATTCTATGATGATCTGGCCACCATTATCAAGAAGATCCCCGTAAAAGATCCATTGTTCATCCTCGGCTATTTCAATGCTAGAGTTGGTGCTGATAACAGTTCGTGGCCCAATTGCTTAGGTCAGTTCGGCATTGGGAAGATGAATGAAAATGACCAATGCCTGCTAGAGTTTTGCTGTCATCACGGTCTCTGCGTCAGCAACACGTTCTTCAACACGAAGCCCCAACATAGAGTCTCTTGGAGACACCCAAGATCAAAGCACTGGCACCAGCTCGACCTGATTCTCACCAGACGCTCCAGCCTTCCCAGCATCAAGATCACACGCAGCTATCAGGGTGCTGCCTGCGACACCGACCACTCCCTGGTGTGCAGCAGAGTGAAACTGCAAACAAAGCGACTGTACTACATGAAAAAGGAAGTAAGACCTCGCATTGATTCCAGCAAGACCCGGGATCAGAGAAAAGTGGAGGAATTTGCACAAGCGCTTGAGGAATCTCTTCCAGGCCCGGTCGATGCAAACGCATCCAACAGATGGGAACATTTCAAGAATGCCATTTACAACAACGCCTTGTCCATATTTGGCAAGAAGACCAACAAGACGGCAGACTGGTTTGAAGCCCACTCTGAGGAGTGGACACCAGTCATTGAGGAAAAGAGGAGAGCTCAAGCAGCATACAAGGCCTGTCCCAGTGAGCACAACCTGCAGGTCCTCCGAGCTGCTCGCAGCAAAGTCCAGCAGATTGCCAGGAGATGTGCTAACGACTACTGGCTCCAGCTCTGCTCCCAGATACAGATAGCAGCTGACACGGGCAACATCAAGGGGATGTATGATGGTATCAAGCAGGCCCTAGGTCCAACGCAGAAGAAAATTGCCCCTCTGAAGTCTGCCACAGGCGAGGTCATCCAGGATCGGACACAGCAGATGGAACGCTGGGTGCAGCACTACTCTGAGCTATATTCCAGAGAAAATGTAGTCACCGAAGAAGCGCTGAACAACATTGAGTGCCTGCCTGTGCTGGAGGAGCTTGACAGTGAACCAACCCTAGAAGAACTTCACGTGACCCTGGACTCCCTTGCCTTTGGCAAGGCACCTGGAAAAGACAGCATCCCTGCTGAAGTCCTCAAGTGCTGCAAAGAGATCATCGTCACTGAGCTGCATGAAATCCTCTGTCTCTGCTGGAGAGAAGGTGGAGTACCTCAAGACATGAGGGATGCAAACATCATCACGCTGTACAAGAACAAAGGCAACAGGGGTGACTGCAACAACTACCGTGGCATCTCTCTCCTTAGCATTGTAGGAAAGCTGTTTGCCCGAGTTGCACTAAAGAGGCTCCAGGTACTTGCAGAGAGCGTCTATCCAGAATCACAGTGCGGATTCCGAGCCAACAGGTCCACCACTGATATGGTATTCTCCCTTAGACAACTGCTGGAGAAATGCAGGGAACAATGACAGCCACTCTTTATAGCCTTCAGAGATCTCACGAAGGCCTTCGACCTGGTCAGCAGGGATGGCCTCTTCAAGATTCTCCCCAAGATTGGATGTCCACCCAGGCTCCTCAGCATCATCAGATCCTTCCACAAGGACGTGAAGGGCACTGTTGTCTTCGATGGCTCCTCATCAGACCCCTTTGACATCTGAAGCGGCGTGAAGCAGGGCTGTGTTCTTGCACCAACCTTGTTTGGGATTTTCTTTGCTGTTTTGCTGAAGCATGCCTTTGGAACTGCAACAGAAGGCATCTATCTCCGGACCAGATCAGACGGAAAGCTCTTCATCCTCTCCAGACTGAGAGCAAAGTCCAAAGTCCAGTTGAAATGTCTGCGTGACTTCCTCTTTGCCGACGATGCAGCTGTCACTACCCACTCTGCCAAAGATCTCCAGCAGCTCATGGATCGTATTAGCAAGGCCTGCCAAGATTTTGGACTGACAATCAGCCTGAAGAAAACACAGGCCATGGTTCAGCATGTGGACTCACCTCCCTGCATTACAATCTCTGTGCATGAAATGGAGGTTGTCCATGACTTTGTGTACCTTGGCTCAACAATCTCCGAGACTCTTTCTCTTGATACCGAGCTAAACAAAGGCATCGGTAAAGCAGCTACCACGTTTTCCAGACTCACAAAGAAAGTCTGGTCCAACAAGGAGCTGACGGAACATACCAAGATCCAGGTCTACAGAGCTTGCATCCTGAGTACACTTCTGTACTGCAGTGAGTCATGGACTCTTCGCTCACAACAGGAGAGGAGACTGAACGCTTTCCACATGCGCTGCCTCCGACACTTTCTTGGCATCACCTGGCAGGACAAAGTTCCAAACAACACAGTCCTGGAACATGCTGGAATCCCTAGCATGTATGCACTGCTGAAACAGAGACGCCTGCGTTGGCTCGGTCATGTCGTGAGAATGGATAATGGCCAGATCCCAAAGGATCTCCTCTATGGAGAACTCGTGCAAGGAAAGCACCCTACAGGTAGACCACAGCTGCGATATAAGGACAGCTGCAAGAGGGATCCGAAGGCCTTAGGAGTGGACCTCAACAAGTGGGAAACCCTGGCCTCTGAGCGGTCCGCTTGGAGGCAGGCTGTGCAGCATGGCCTTTCCCAGTTTGAAGAGACACTTGGCCAACAGTCTGAGGCAAAGAAGGAAGGCCCATAGCCAGGGAGACAGACCAGGGACAGACTGCACTTGCTCCCGGTGTGGAAGGGATTGTCACTCCCGAATCGGTCTTTTCAGTCACACTAGACGCTGTTCCAGAACCACCATTCAGAGCGCGATACCAGAGTCTTTCGAGACTGAAGGTTGCCAACATGAGGGTGCTTGGCTTGCATTTTTATTTTCCTGGATTGATGCAACGGTTAAAAAAATATTCCCTCCCCCCTCCTCCTTAGCAGGGGTGCCTCTGAACAGACACAAATGCAGCTTGATTCCTCCCCACCGCCACCCTGCCCCTTTCGTAAAACTTCCAGTGGAGAGGCACTTGCACTGAGCCAAGTGGACCAGGAGGTGGCGATAGTGTTCAACATTTTTCTGCCATTGAAGCTCGAAAGGACTCCTTGGGGGACCAGATATTGAAAAAATAGGATGAAGTTAAGAATGAAAAGTGCAATATAGCAAGCAAGGGACTGATCATGGGAGAAAGCAGGAAGCAAAAAGCCAATGGGATCTGTTGATTTGGGGGATTTAATTTTTGTATACGAAAAATAAGTTATTCCTTGTTGTTACTTTTGCCTTAAGTGTATTTACCAGCCGTGGATGTTTTATTTTTTGTTTGTTTGTTTCAGTTTTCCAGAGTGACTGGGGAAAGGGGGTTGTTTGTTTGTATTTTTCATTTTTTTTTTTTAAAGAATGGGATTCCACATTGGCATTCTATGATCATGTCTGTTTTGAGTCTGCATTTTTATATACAGAGGGGAGATTGCAAATGTATTGTCTACTGCAGAACTCAAAAATATTTATATTTAATTTAAAAAGTGGGAATGGAGTGACGATCCTTTATTATTTCTGGGATGTGTACTGGAAAACCCAGAGTCTGGAATAGAAGGAGAGAGAAAGGGAAGCACACACTAAGTTTGCTGGGTGACCTTGGGCCAGTCGGTCACTCACTCTCAGCCTCACCTACCTCACAGGGTTGGTGTGAGGACCAAAGCTGGGGAGGAAACATGTTCATCACCCTGAGTTCCTTGGAGGAAGGGCAGTAGAAAAATGTGAAATTTGAAAGTGCACAGGTATGCCCAGAAAAGCTCGATCCCCTGTGCCATCTGAATTTTTTTATTTCTCACCTATGCAAACTAGTTGGACTCCAGTTATAAAAAATTCAGGGTTCCTATCTGCAGATATATCTACCCACCACTCCGGCATAGCTTCTCTATAGCTTATTGAAGCCAGCTACCCAAGACGTTCATATGTTGGGTAGTATGAATGCCATATTGTAACATAAGCGTCTGCACTCCTAGCAATTGACGTTTTGATCAAAAGAACATAAGAACAGCCCCACTGGATCAGGTCATAGGCCCATCTAGTCCAGTTTCCTGTATCTCACAGCGGCCTACCAAATGCCCCAGGGAGCACAAGAGACAAGATAACAAGAGACCTCATCCTGGTGCCCTCCCTTGCATCTGGCATTCTGACATAACCCATTTCTAAAATCAGGAGGTTGCGCATACACATCATGGCTTGTACCCCGTAATGGATTTTTCCTCCAAAAACCTGTCCAATCCCCTTTTAAAGGCGTCTAGGCTAGACCCCAGCACCACATCCTGTGGCAAGGAGTTCCACAGACCGACCACACGCTGAGTAAAGAAATATTTTCTTTTGTCCTAACCCGCCCAACACTCAATTTTAGTGGATGTCCCCTGGTTCTGGTATTATGTGAGAGTGTAAAGAGCATCTCCCTATCCACTCTGTCCATCCCCTGCAAAGTTTTGTATGTCTCAATCATGTCCCCCCTCAGGCGTCTCTTTTCTAGGCTGAAGAGGCCCAAACGCCGTAGCCTTTCCTCATAAGGAAGGTGCCCCAGCCCCGTAATCATCTTAGTCGCTCTCTTTTGCACCTTTTCCATTTCCGCTATGTCTTTTTTGAGATGCGGCGACCAGAACTGGACACAATACTCCAGGTGTGGCCTTACCATAGATTTGTACAACGGCATTATAATATTAGCCGTTTTGTTCTCAATACCCTTCCTAATGATCCCAAGCATAGAATTGGCCTTCTTCACTGCCGCCGCACATTGGGTCGACACTTTCATCGACCTGTCCACCACCCCACCAAATTATGCAAGTTCTCATTTTTTCCCAAATTTATTCTGAAATTTCTATGGCAGTAACCAAATTTACCATTGAGAAACGAGCTCAAGCTGAAGCTCCACCCCACGTACCGGCAATCTTCAGCCACACCTCTGACTTTGACAAGCCACATCCCTAGCTTTGGCAGGGATTTCCCATGTGCTTTTGACTATGGAACTGTAAGGGCTAGCACATCACATCACCTTTGAAAACTGACCACTTTACAGACTAAGGCCTTGCTAGGCTAGGAAGTTGCCTTTTTGCTACTCCCGTTACTGAAAGCCTTTCATTGCAGCCATAAGGACTAGAACCCTGTTTATTTTTTTTTTTTAACTGAAAGCTGAGATGCGCAGGAATTTGAATGTGGCTCCATGCCTTATTTTGCCTGCCTGTGGCATATAGGCATGAACACGGCCCTGGTGGTATAGATCAGAAGACAGAGCTCCCAGTGAAATTCTGCGTTCGCCTCTAATGTTAGAAGCACGTGACCCCTTTCCTCCTTTTGGACCCTCTCTGGCCACAGGATATAGCTGTGTGCAAACCACCAGCCCACCCACATATCCCTGTTGTAGCCTAGGCTCCAGATTCCCCATGAGAAGCATTCCACAGCTTTTTCCCAAAGTGTCTTCTGAAAACAGATGGGTTGGTGTCACGCCGCCTTTGCAAAAAGAGACTTGGAAATCTCAGGATACGCCTGCTTCTCTTTAGTGTGGGCAGCCCCTCCCCCTTGATAACATTGAAATGATTTCGCTCCCACCCATTCTTTTTCTCCCCACATGCCCAAAATATTCAGTGTCATCACTGTGACAAGTAACAAGTAAGCCTAGTGCCTGAAATGTCTGCATTGGAAGTCAAAAACTGATGCCTGCCACGCTATGACTTTCCTGCAACACAAAATCAAAAGGAGAACGTATATGTGGGTTCGGTTGTGCCCGTCAACCTGGAACATTTATACATAAGAAATGTGTTTTTCCAGCTGTAGGAGTCACTTGAGGTGCCCTGAGTTTGACACCTGGGGCGGCCTGTACTCCCCTTCCCCCCTACCCCACACAAACATTTGTATTGTGGCACTAATGGTGGTTGCTCTGGAATGTGCGCCTGGGAAAGAGTCCTGAGTTCACACAGCCCCTTACTGCAGCGGTGATTGTGCAGGTTGACCAATGGATCAGAAAACAGGGGCTTGGGCTTCTCTTGTGCCTTTTATCATCAGGTTAAGGCAGGGGTGTCCAAAGTTTTTGGCAGCAGGGCCACATCGTCTCTCTGACACTGTATCGGGGGCCAGGGAAAAAAAGAATTAATTTACATTTAGAATTTGAATAAATGTACATAAGTTTACATAAATGAATATATTAAAGATGAACTTCTATGAATGAATGAAGGTCTTGCAATAGCTCAAGACCCATAAAAGGCCTTGCACAAAGCAAGGCTGGCCTTCCCTTTGCTGCTGCTACTGCATCACAGACATGAAACAGCAAGCAGTGGAGGAAGCCCTCATTCCACAGCTCACGCAAGAGGTCAAACAGTTGCTCTCATGCTGAGAGCAGTTGCATCAGGCCAGTGTGGGCTCCAACAAATCTCCGGAGGGCCAGAGGCTCATTGGAGACTGGGGGCTCCCTGAGGGCCGCACTGGGTGGCCTCCAGGGCCGCAAGAGGCCCCAGGGCCAGGGTTTGGGCACTCCTGTGTTAAGGCACAGAAAACAGCAGATAAAAATGTTCACTGCACTGGTAAGCATTGTCACTTGCGGATTGAACACAGAAAGCTGTCTAATACATACAGGGCCCAATCCAATCTAACATTGCAGCACCACTGCAGCCATGCCAAGGAGATGTGCGCTGCATCCTGGGGTGGGGGGGGGCAGTCATTGAGGTCTCCTCAAAGGAAGGGAACATTTGTTCAGTGCTTCATTGTGGCTGCATCAGCACCGGAAAGTTGGAGAGCATCAGTGGCGTCACTAGGGTTTGCGTCACCCCATATGGGAGGCCAGCACGTCACCCCATGATGGACCTCCTCCCATTCAGTGGCCCAGGCAATGCCTTGGGCAGGGGGTGTGGTGATGTACCCAGGGCCTCTGAGGGGAATTTTATCAGGGGGTACAAAGTTTCTTTTGGGCCCCTTTGCAAAGGGGGGGCGAGTGAAACAGCGCGGTGGAGGGTGGTGATAGGCAAGCAGAATAGGGATAGGGAGGGGAGAAACAGGGTACAAGGAAGGTAGAGACAGCTGGAAAAGTCTTTGACACCCAGGTCTACCAACCCATGTGGCATCAGTAGTGTCCCCAGCAGACAGCAAGTCTGAGTAAATAGGAAAACGTAAGATCCCAGGCAATTTCACCCCCCTCCTCCCGTGCGTGTCACCCTAGCATGCGGGCTGCACCGAGTGACGCGCACAGGGGGATGACACATTCCTGGCCAAAATTTGGGGCCCTAAGGCTGCAATCCTATAACACTTTCCTAGGAGTAAGCCTCATTGAACTTACAATGGGACTTACTAGTAGACATATATCAGATTGTACAGAAAGGGCCCAATCCTAACCAGCTTTCCAGCACCGATGAGGCCACAATACAGCCCCAAAGAAAGGGAGGACATGTTCCTTTACCTCGAGGAGGCCTCCATGACTGGCCCCCCACCGCAGGATGCAGTGCATGCCCCATTGGCATGACTGCATCAGTGCTGGAATGTTGGATAGGATGGGACTCTAAGTCTGCAAGTTTCATGCTGGCTCTGTTCCGGAGGTTCCCTGCTTTTCTACAGAGGTCCCAGGTTCAATCTGTGGTATGTCCATGTATGGTGGGGGAAAAATGCCACCCTGAAACCCTGGGGCAGCTTTCAAAAGACACGGAATTTCTTCTGGGGGAGGAACCAACTGGCACTCTTCAATTTCCTCTCTCTCCATTCCTCTCTGCTCCATTAATGAGGCCTAGATTGTGCGACACCCTTTGGCACAAACGTAACACGGAGAGTGAAATGCAGCATTTATTATCTGGAAAAACCCTCCCCCTCCCCCGAGGGCTTCTTCCACAGCAGCTGGCAGACGGTGACTTCATTCGGCCTACCGAAGCGCATCATGCTACACCAGGGGTCGGCAACCTTAAACACTCAAAGAGCCATTTGGACCCATTTTCCAGAGGAAAAAAAACTTCAGGAGCCACAAACCCTTTTGACATCTAAAATGAAAATATGTAGTTCTTTTTTAACCTTTATGCTCTTATAGGTCCCATTTTTATAATGTAGCCCCCTCTTGTAGCTTTTAGTTAGTTTTGTCACACATTCCTGTCCTGTGTTTTCAGACACCTGGTCCTCTATGGTGTTTTGCCTGATTCCAAGGCCATTCTCTGCCTGGAGAATTAGGCCCACTTTAAGCAAATTAGCTCCCCTTCTTTCCCCCAACAAATGACCCTGGTTCTGCCCTGCAGCCCTGCTGGACCCCACCTCCAGGGTAGCTCGCCTGTTCAACCTGCAGAGGTCCTCTCTCCTGCCAGCAGCCTCCCACCACTACAGCAGACCCTGTGTCCTCTGCAGGTCTTGGGCACAGCAGCCACACTTCAAACTCCAGTGTCTCCAGCAGTCCATTAGTCACAAAGTCAGTCAGAGTATCCAGGGCAGAGTCCAAAGTCAATAAGCCAAGTCACAGTCCAAGGTCAGATTCCAAAGTGACTCATTCAAATCAGTCAGAGTATCCAAGTCAGCATCAATAAGCCAAGTCAGTCAGTTTCCTCTCCAACCTGCACTCCTTCTCCAACCCACACCCCCTTCCTGCCGCAGGTGCTCCTTATATCCCTGAGGGCCCTATTGCCTTCAAGTGGCTGCAGCTGTGCAGCACACGCTGCTGGATGCCCAGGGCTTACCCTTAAAGGGGCCACTGGTGACACCACATCTACCTCCTCACCAGATCTTCCTTGATTCCAATACATATGGCGGTTATGACATCTGCTTATCTTACATGGATAATAAAGAACTCCCCCCACCTTCCAGAGGCACGCTGCTGGAAGGAAAAAAGGACACAGACTCCAGAGGTGGGGAAGAGAAGAAGCCAGAGCTGGGGGGGGGAGGTGGGGGGGCAGCCACAGGCCAGCTTCTGCCCTGCCTGCCTGTCCTCCCTCACTCAGGCTGCAACCCTCTCCACACTATCCTGGGAGTAAGCCCCATTGACTACAATGGGACTTCTGAGCAGTTGGTTGGAGCTCTCAGGTTGCAGTCCTCTCCACATCTTCCTGGGAGGAAGCCCCACTGACTACAGTGGGGCTTACTTGGGAGTAGACCTGCACAGGAGGGAGCTGAGGCTACAGCCCTCCACACCTTCCTGGGAGTAGCCCAGGGACTACAGCGGGGCTTGCTCGAGAACAGACCTGGCGGGCACAGGCTCCCACTCATCCGTCCTTGTGCTTGGCCTTGAGCAGGCTCCAAGGCTGCCATCCCAGGCACCCTTTCCTGGGAGTAAGCTTCATCCGCTGTAATGGGGCTTACTACTGAGTAGACACACAGGATGTCTCCTCTGCTGTGAAGGAAAAGCCTCTCTTTGCACTGAGTGGGGACCTGCTCAGGGAAAGGCGGTCTGCAAGGGCTCGCAATGGCTGAGGAGGAGGGTGTCCTGCTGGAGAGTTGGGGAAGGGAAAAACAGGGAGCTTAAGCCTGCAGAGCGGGCAAAATTGAAAAGGGAAACCAATGCGGGGCAGGTGGGGGTGAAGGGAGAGGAAGGCAGGGGGCGGAGGGAAGCAGCCTGCCCTCCCAACACAGGTGCCTCCTGTCACCCCCTTTGCCACGTTCACCCAGAGGAGCCGCAGCAGACGGCTGAAAGAGCCACATGCGGCTCCAGAGCCACGGGTTGCCGACCCCTGACCTAACCCCATAGACATCAGGTTCATAAAGTGCACAGAGTATATGTTGAAGAGGTTCCCCTGGAACCGAACCCCATGTTTCCCATAGGCTCAATGAGTCAGTATCTGCTAACACGGTATCCACTCGATTTTCCAGGAACCTACCCTAGAGGATATCAAGAACTGACTGTATCAATCAATCAATCAATCAATCAATCAATCAATCAATCAATCAATCAACAGTATTTATACTCTGTGGAGCCCGGCTGGGGAGGGGCTGTCGAGGGGACCTGCTTCTCACCCTCCGCCCACCCCTAGTGTGGAGAAGGGGAGGGGGCGTCCTGCAGCCCCGCCAGGCAAGGTGGAGAAAGCGAGCCCACCTCCCCACCCGCCCACCTCCTCGGGCAGCCATCTATTATTATTATTATTATTATTATTATTATTATTATTATTAACAGTATTTATATACCGCTTTTCAACTAAAAGTTCACAAAGTGGTTTACAGAGAAAAATCAAGTAACTAAATGGCTCCCTGTCCTCTATCTATTTCTGTGGGCACGCGCGTGCGCTGAGCCACGCAGCCTGGAGGGGGCGCTGAAGCCGCTGCCTCCTCTCCCTTCACTCCTTTGCCCCGAGTTTGCTTCCCTCCCTGTCTTTCCCTTCCCTTCCCCAACTGTCCAGCAGGCTCAGCCAATCAGCATCCAGCAGACTCCTGGCTTTTTCGGTTAGAATGGCTCAGGGCCCTTCACTGGCTGCAGACCAGCCAATCCGGAGCTGCTCTCCTCCTCAGCCATTTGAGCCTTTGCAGCCCGCCTTTCCAACTGCCCACTCAGCGCCAGGAGAGGCTTTTCCTCCGCAGCACAGGCGCAGCTGGGGGGGAGCAGCGCAGCCAGAGACAAATCCTGCCTGTCTACTCAGAAGGAAGGAAGGAAGTCCCATTAGAGTGAGTGGGGCTTGCTCCCAGGAAAGCGTGGCTGGGATTGCAGCCTGAGAGCCCACTCCTCTGCAGGTCTACTCAGAAGGAAGTCCATTGCAGTCAGTGGGGCTACTCCCAAGAATGTGAGGGAAGGATTGCAGCCTGAGGGTGCAGCGCGGACATTCCCGTGGTGGGCTTGGAGAGGAGCTGGGCTGGAGGGGAGCAGAGCTCACAGCCTGGCATCGCTGGAGGGGAGCAGAGCGCTTGGGCTTTGTGGCACCTGCTGCTGGCCCTGCCTTATTGCCTTATGGGACATGCTGGAGGCTTATCTGTAAGAATGTCACACAAAACTAATTTTTATATGATCTTAAAGGTAAACCACAGAATTGCTTCTCCAAACCTATTGGAAAAGAAGTGCATGCACAATTTCACATAGCTGTGAGCATGAAATACAGCATGATGCAGCCATCCAACCAGCCCCATTAGAGTTGATGAGACTTACTCCCAGGAAAGAGTGGCTGGGATTGCAGCCTTGGAGCCTGCTCCTGTGCATGCCTACTCAGAAGTAAGCCTCATTAGAGTCAATGAGGCTTACTCCTAGGAAAGGGTGGCTGGGATTGCAGCCTTAGAGCCCACTTCTGTGGGTGGGGCTTTAAAAAAAAATTTTTTCTTGTTTGAGAAAATGAGCAGCGGTAAGGTCTTGCAGCCACCCCTTCCCTGCCAATATTTCCTTACCCAGCATGTAATTAGTCTGTGGAACTCTTTGCCACAGGAAGCAGTGATGACAACTTGCCTAGATGCCTTTAAGAAGGGATTGGACAAATTTCTAGAGGAAAAGTTCATTACGGGTTACAAGTAATAGTAGGTAAAAGATGTTAATGTATGAGTTGTTTTTTCTAAACGAAAACCTCAGTATTCAGGTTAAATTGCTGTGTTGGCACTTTGCGATAAATAAGTGGGTTTTGGGTTGCAGTTTGGGCACTCGGTCTCTAAAAGGTTCACCATCATTGCCCTAAGTGACTCACGTATTTCTGGATCTCTGTCAGCAGATCTGAACACTTTTCCAGAGCCTGTGACCGGATCAGATTGTTTGGGCTGATCATCTGATTCAGGATAGTGACCAGATCACACGTCAGCCTCTCTTTCTCAAATTTGTCTGGGACTTCAGCACAATCGGGAACCCCGTCAGAATATTCCAGGTTTCTGGGAGAAGGAGACAGATGGAGAAGAAAAAACACACACAAACTGATGTGGGCTAACAATGTCCACGTAACCTCCATGGATTCCCTCAAGGAATAGTGTAGCATGTTGAGGAGCTGAGACTACAGCAGGTCTGCACTTCAAGTGACACAGACTCAAAATTTGCAAAATTTGTCAGCAGATCTGAACACTTTTCCAGAGCCTGTGACCGGATCAGATTGTTTGGGCTTATCATTTGATTCAGGATAGTGGCCAGATCACACGTCAGCCTCTCTTTCTCAAATTTGTCTGGGACTTCAGCACAATCGGGACCCCCGTCAGAATATCCCAGGTTTCTGGGAGAAGGAGATAGATGGAGAAGAAAAAAAACACACAACAAACTGATGTGGGCTAACAATATCCGCGTAACCTCCACGGATTCCCTCAAGGAATAGTGTAGCATGTTGAGGAGCTGAGATTGACAGCAGGTCTGCACTTCAAGTGACACAGACTCAAAATTTGCACCCCAGGATCCCTTCCTTGTCACCAGAGATGGTAAAGCTAAAATGGACTGCAGGATAGTGAGAGTTGTTGGACCTGTATAAAGGCTCTGAAATGAGGGATGCTGTTCCATCACTTGTGCAGGATCCTGACCCCGTTCCTGGGCAGCATAGCGCAGCTCCAGGCTGCTCAGATCTACAACACCTCTTTAGGTGGCGAAGATCAGAGTCACAAGCTTTGGGGCTGCCGAAGCAAAGAGCCAGAGGCCAAGTACACACAACAGTGCTTTCCAGATCTCCTGCTGGAACAGGCAGGCTGGTGGCAGGGGCAGTTCAGGGGAGAATCATGGGCAGTTTGGGGCAGGCAGTAGGCTGGGCAGGGGGCTGTTCAGGGGCACTACCTCACCGCCTAATCCTAATCCCCTTTCCCTGCCCTGAACCAATCCAGAAGTCTCCTTGGACTTATGCAAGCAAAATAGCTACTATAGGTTTGATGAAACCCTTTGGGGGGCAGGTGGCCTATGGGGAAGTAAGTAGGAAAACATTTTACGTATCTCCTGGGCTGTCTGATACACACACACACACACACCCCATAGCATGCAACATGTGCTCTGTCTGCAGCACTGTGCACTATGGGCTGGCTGGGGGGATAGGGTTGGGCCGCATGTTTCTGGCTTTGAGCCACTAAAGATGACAGGAAATTCACAATGCTTTACCTTAAAGAATCATCCACCTCTTCTCCCAGGCTAAGGGAGGTGCTGGTGTCACTGCTGAACTCACTAACCTGTGAATGAGAAAGCAAGAAGAACCAGGGAGGTGAGATGTGAGAAGCACACCTGCAGTTGGGTCCTTTCTAGTTGTCCTTCGAGGACCCTGGCGGCTGCGGTTTCTGCTACGTTCCTGACCAAATAAGGAATAAATGGTCCCTCCCAACATCAGTGCTTCCAATCCCTTACTTGCCAGTATCTTGCTGTGGTAGGTGCCCCCACCCTCAGAGAAGCTACCTTTCTAGCTCAATGGAGCACCTCTTGGCTGCATTTTTCTCTCCAGAAACCAGGACTCCTGCAACCCTGCCCAGATGGTAAAGATGTAGGAATAAGACTGGGCTCACTCACAAAAGACCAGGTGCGGTTGTGGGACACTTGGGAATCTCTGCAACACCCTCAAATCATCACTACCCTAAAGTGCTCTCCCTACCTGGGGTTTGGAGCAGACAGTTTCTGGATCTGAATGGTCTTAACTAGACACATTAGATTTTGCCCATGGAATGTGAAATGCATTGTCTTTTAATGGCTTTCAGTACAGAAAATCTACCATACAGAAACCCTTCCTCCAGCACAAACCTGCAATGTGGAACAAACAGTATTTATTATTATTATTATTTTGCTCTTCCTCCAAAGAGTCAGGCTGGCATACATTCGATCCTCTGCCAATTTATCCTAATGACCTTACACAGTAGGTAAGGCTGAGGTGTTGTGACTGGCTCAAAGTCACCAAGCAAGCTTCAGGACCAAATGCGGATTTAAACCCAAGCCTCCCTGAGTCTCATCCTACACGCTAATCACTATACCTCTCTCTCTTCTCATTGTGGAGCTACACAAATATTGTTGTGGTACTGTTGTGCCCCTCCTTAGGTTGGACCGAGTTGCAGCCCAGCAACCCCACATTTATTGATTGATTGATTGATACAAGTATTTATAGACCGCCTTTCTTTTGGTCGTCAGATTTCTCCTCAGACTTTAATCCAAGGCGGTTTACGTAGGCAGGCTGTTCTAAACCCCCATAGGGATTTTTACAATTGAATATTTCTAGTCTTTCATAGAACTCCTCGTTTCAACTGGATTCCTTCCCGGTCTGGTCTCTCTCTGGCCCTTCGCCTCCCACGCTCCACTTGATGGCAACTCCTCTCTGCCACTGAGGGTCAGCTCATCTGTATATCAGCGTGTGGTCAGTTCTCTGGTACTTCCGGTTGTTTCGAACTGGCAGCCTCAGATCTTCAGGCATACAAGGCGGCAGCTCTACCAACTGAACAAGACCTCCACATCTAGAACCACATCTAGAAGGCACCTTGGGAGAATCAAAAATCCACTTACCTCATCGGGTTCTGGAGACGCCGTGTTTCAAGCACACAAAGGAGGCTCACCCCAACAAACCCTATGACGAAACTGATGCAACAAACTAGGGCTACAAAAAAGAAAGAAAGAAAATGCCCTGGAATGCTACAGCCTAACATATGAGCTTCCAGAGCAATAAACAAACACAACAAAGATGGATGTATCCAGTGTACGATGAATGCAGCAAAAAAAAAACAAAAAAAAAAAACAGTGTATGCAGCAAAACCAAAGCTATTCCTTTCCAAAGAAATGATTAGCTATTCCTAACCAAAGAAATGTTAATGGCCAAGAGTTTCCACAAAAGAAACTCTATGTACATAGATAACCAGTGCCAAAAAGTCTCCTCCTACCTAGGAGCCCAAAGCCCCAAGCTCATAGGACTTGATAAGTCAACCACCAGCCCTTTGCGACATCAAGAGACTGCAGTGCCTGGCAGCCATGACCTAGGAACATTCAGCTTGGTGAGTGTCATAATGTTTCTCCAGGAGGTGTGAGAAGTTTGTCTTTGGTTCCCCTTCAAAACATCCCTCCCACACTGGCTACCAAAACCTGCCATTTATGTAGTCATAGTCTGCTTTTCCTTGGTCCTTCCTTTCTTCACCTCCATGATTCCACTATGGTGTTTCCTAAAGTATGTTCCTAGGAACACTGGTTCTCCCTGTGATCCCTTCAGGAGCTCCGCAATCACACCATTAAGTGGCTGCCATCTGCCCCCAGCTGGTTTACTCATCTGCCTTCCTGCCTTCCATTGTAGCTCTCCTTCCTCATTCTCCTCCTGTTCGAGCTCTTCACCAATAGTCAGTGTTGGGCTCTGTACTTTGCCACTCTGTGCATATCCCAGAGCCCTGGAGCTCTCAAAGACTCCACGCATGTGCTGGAAGACCATCTTGAGACAACTTTTGGGAACGCAATGGACTCCGGCGTCACCAAAGTTTCAGAACTTCAAGATGTCGGGGAGGGGTGAGCATAAACAGAATGCTAGACACAGGGAAGTGGCAGCAAGATGCAATTTTGTGGTCTTGTGTGATCCCCGAGGTATCTGGTGGGCCGCTGTGAGATACAAGAAGCTAGATCGGATTGGCCCTGGGCCTGATCCAGCAGGGCTGTTCCTATGTTCTAATGAGAAGTGCTGCCCCAGTGGCGTACCTATGGTATCTGTCACCCAGGGCAACCTAAAATTTTAGTGCCCCCTCCACTGTGGGTTGGGACCCATTAGTTGTGTTATTGGCCAATATCAGGTGGGTCTCCATTCATTTAAAAGTGTTAAATTTAAATTTTTAATAAAACACCCACCTCTTTGCAGAGCAGTTAGCAGCTACCTTGCAAACTGCGGGAGCTCCACTCTTTGCAGGGCAGTTGGCAACTTCTTTGCAAAGCTGCAGGAGCTCCACTCTTTGCAGGACCTTGCAAACTGTGGGACCTTCGCTCTTTGCAGGGCAGTTAGCAGCTACCTTGCAAACTGCGGGACCTTCGCTCTTTGCAGGGCAGTTAGCAGCTACCTTGCAAACTGCGGGACCTTCGCTCTTTGCAGGACAGTTAGCAGCTACCTTGCAAACTGCGGGACCTTCGCTCTTTGCAGGGCAGTTAGCAGCTACCTTGCAAACTGCGGGACCTTCGCTCTTTGCAGGGCAGTTAGCAGCTACCTTGCAAACTGCGGGACCTTCGCTCTTTGCAGGGCAGTTAGCAGCTACCTTGCAAACTGCGGGACCTTCGCTCTTTGCAGGGCAGTTAGCAGCTACCTTGCAAACTGCGGGACCTTCGCTCTTTGCAGGGCAGTTAGCAGCTACCTTGCAAACTGCGGGACCTTCGCTCTTTGCAGGACAGTTAGCAGCTACCTTGCAAACTGCGGGACCTTCGCTCTTTGCAGGGCAGTTAGCAGCTACCTTGCAAACTGCGGGACCTTCGCTCTTTGCAGGGCAGTTAGCAGCTACCTTGCAAACTGCGGGACCTTCGCTCTTTGCAGGGCAGTTAGCAGCTACCTTGCAAACTGTGGGACCTTCGCTCTTTGCAGGGCAGTTAGCAGCTTCCTTGCAAAGCTGCAGGAGCTCCACTCTTTGCAGGGCAGTTGGCAGCAACCTTGCAAACTGCAAGAGCTCCGTTCTTTGCAGGGAAGTTGGCAGCTACCTTGCAAACTGCAGGAGCTTTGCTCTTTGCAGGGAAGTTGGCAGCTACCTTGCAAACTGCTGGAGCTTTGCTCTTTGCAGGGCAATCCCAAACTGCTTTAGACAGCAACTGCATTACTATCACAACAACAGCTGAGCGACAAGAAGATAAAAAACAGCAAGACATCTTTGCCACGTTGAACTCAAGTTTTGAGAACCAGTGTCTCCCAATGGCTTCTATTCTTTTTCCTCCTATCAGAAAAATCTTACAGAGAGCTTTTCTGAGTTAATGAACAAAGCACGCTGCAAAAGATTTGCAGTGAGCAGAGTTCAGATGGACACCCCAAATTCTTGGCATGAAGAGCAGAGACCCAAGAGCACAGGAGAATCCAAAGAGTGGCAAGACCAATCTGTATGGGATATGTGAAACAACAATGACATGTATCCATTCCGTTCCACTCAAAGTATGCTTTTCGAAATGTTCTAACTCACTGTTTGAAGAATGCGAAGCAAAGATGGGACTGAGGAGGTTCTTGAAGGACAGCTGCGTTTCTGTTTGGATCCAGTGACAGGGAAGATCTGAAAAGGGTTGTAATAGAGCAACAAAAAGATACACACACAGGTGTTACTGCAAGCATAATCACAATCTAAACAAAAGTTAAACACCTCGGGAAATTTAAACAAGAGTAGTTACCTAGTGCTGCAAGGTCAACAATGTGGATTCCAGGTGACCTTCCCTGGGAGGAACTGCATCACAGCGTAGATGGCTTCCCAATAGTAGCCTAGCAGCCCAATCCTTTCAAACGTCCTGTGCAGCAATGCAGCTGCCCCAATGTGGTGCCTCCTGGGGAGTAAGAGAACACAGATTCCCTTGCCCCAGGCAACAAGCCCGTGCCCTGGCAAGGAGTCTACTCAGACCTGCGCCAGCTCCATAGCTGGCATAAGTCTGCATGAACCTGGGTTGGGGGAGCGAGGCTGGGAAGGGGGGTAGGATTTGGCAGACACCTCCACTGTCAGACCTGCCCCCCTTCCTGGTCCCAATCCACCCTCCTTCCTGCCTTGTTGCTGCCTCATTCCACCCACCTGCCACCCATCACTTGAACAAGTGCCCGTAGGTGACTGGTGGAGGCAGTGGCGTAGCTGGAGGGGGATGGTGCAGCCAGTCTGGCAGGGGCCAAGTAGTCGATCCCTTCAGAGCCATTCCCGGCAGGGGGAGCAAAACGGAGCCGTACGGGAATGGCTCCGAAGGGAAGGGCCACTTGCCCTCCACGCTGAGGCTCCCTGCCAGCTGAGCGCTCTGCCCCCCTCCAGCTATGCCACTGGGTGCAGGCAGGTGTGCGGAGCCAGCTGCTTGCTGGGACCAGGGCGTGCCACCTTCTGTGACAGCCAGAAAGCACCTAGTGACACCAGAACACTCATTCCGACACTGCTGAATTCCAGGGCCTAAATCTGGTTTCTACTTCCACATCAGCCATGGTCATGATTCTGCAGGTATTTGACTGATTGCAAGTTGAAAGCACATACTGTACTCACCAGTTCTTCCCTGTAGTATTCCGGTGGGTGCTTTCCTGTTGGCGAACACAGCCTGGCACAGTGGGACATAAGTCCCTGGAAGCCTTTTTTGCTGTGCTCCCTGAAGACCCGCTGTAAGAGGGTCTTGGTGGCAGCACCAACCAATTTGCCTTCCTCAGTTCTGCCTTCCTCACTGGTTTCATTTTGAAGCCCTGAATGGGTGAGAGTGAAGGCCTATCAATCAGAGATGCCTGCTGGACCTTTTTCTTCTTTTAACTACAAAGTCTGTTTTGTTCTCTTATTTGTTTGTGCCTATCTCCATGCACGGGAAATCCCCTTTTCTTTCCAACTTCCTCAGTCCATCCCAAGCCACCACTGCCCTCTCTGCTTTTTGTCCTCTCTATCTAACTGTGCCTTATGAGTGGGCAGAAAAAGACAGCTTCACGCAATTTTCATTTATTTTTTCATCAGATTTATATCCTGCCCTTCTCCAGAACAACAGGAAGTCCAGGGTGGGTCACAATCACAAATTAAAATTCCAGAAAAAACAAATTACAATGAACTTAAAAATATATTAAAATACAATAAATAAAACATGAAGTTTAAACACCCCCCCCCCCAAGGTAGGGGAACATTTGTTCCCTTACCTCGGGGCTGCATTGTGGCTACACCAGTGCTGGAAAGTTGGATAGGATTGGGCCCTTAGGCACTACTGTAAGCCCCATAGATCCCCAATGGGCCATCCAAGGCAGTACAAGCTGAAATCCCCTATAGCTGCTTTGGGTGGTTTTTTATAAATACTAACAGTGAGGGAGAAATGCTTTAAATAAATAGATACCTGAAAGGATTCTGGAGGAGGAAGTTCACCACTTTGACAATGTTCTCACCCGCGAGCACGGCAAAACCTAAGAACGGCATGTTGCTTTCACCCATCCTTTGCGTTTTACTCTTTTCAAAGAAGTGTTACTTCCACATCAGCCATGGTCATGATGCTGTAGGTATTTGACTGATTGCGAGTTCAAAGCACATACTGTACTCACCAGTTCTTCCCTGCAGTATTCCGGTGGGTACTTTCCTGTTGCCAAACATTTCCTGACACAGTGGGACATAAAGCCCTGGATGCCTTTTTTGCTGTGCTCCCTGAAGACCCGGTGTAAGAGGGTCTTGGTGGCAGCACCAACTACTCTGCCTTCCTCATTTACATCCCTGCTTTCAAGACCTGAATGGGTGAGAGAGAAGGCCAATCAATCAGAGATGCCTGCTGGACCTTTTTCTTCTTTTAACTACAAAGTCTGTTTTGTTCTCTTATTTGTTTGTGCCTATCTCCATGCACGGGAAATCCCCTTTTCTTTCCAACTTCCTCAGTCCATCCCAAGCCACCACTGCCCTCTCTGCTTTTTGTCCTCTCTATCTAACTGTGCCTTATGAGTGGGCAGAAAAAGACAGCTTCACGCAATTTTCATTTATTTTTTCATCAGATTTATATCCTGCCCTTCTCCAGAACAACAGGAAGTCCAGGGTGGGTCACAATCACAAATTAAAATTCCAAAAAAACAAATTACAATGAACTTAAAAATATATCAAAATACAATAAATAAAACATGAAGTTAAAACAACCCCCACCCCAAGAAGGTCAACAGAAAAGCAAAACAAAATCACAGGTACCAAGGTACACAATAATTGTGCACTGTTTTTGTTCCCCTCCTCCTAAAAAATGTGTATTTGAACGTAAATTGTGATGAAAGAGAAGGGTTAAAAGGACTCAAAGCCTAGCAGTTAGCGATGGCCTTTGATCTCCCTTGAAACTGGTTATTTCTCAGATACTTCACCACATCCTGTGGTAAGGAGTTACAAGGAATAATTACAGTTACTGAGTGGGTGGCTAGATAAATGAATAAATACTTTCTTATATCTGTTCTAATTCTCCCAACACTGGTGACAATGTGCAACAGAGATGTTGTTTCTGGTTTTATCCCTTCATTTTCTGTGGCTACAAGGATGAGGAGCCCATGTCTCTTCTCCTGAATTTAGCACACGCACTCTTGATAGCGTGCCCAGTACCAAAGAACTCCATGGGTCACGTGTACAGTGTCACGTGTTCGTGACAATCTAAAAAACTCACATGGTCAACAAGAGTAGAGTAGGTTGCAGACAAAATTTTGATGTAGGCAGTTTCTTCCTCCCCTATGATAGAGGACAAGGTGCTTTCTAATACATCCAAAATTTTGGGGAGGGCTTCTGACTTTCTCATGCCCAGCTGATTGAAGAGAGCCAGCTGTATGCACCAGGGGCTCTTCATCTAAAAAAAAGAGGTGGCTCATTTAAATATATACAGTCAGTTCTTGTTATCCTCTAGGGTAGGTTCCTGGAAAATCGAGTGGATACGTGTTAGCAGATACTGAATCATTGAGCCTATGGGAAACATGGGGTTCGGTTCCAGGGGAACCTCTTCAACATATACTCTATGAACTTTATGAACCTGATGTCTATGGGGTTAGGTGATAGCGAAGGCTCATCAACATCTGATGCTTCCGCCTCTGTGCTGGCTGTCCCTTGACTAGTTCAAGGTTGCTGACCCAACAACAAGCTCATAGTTCGCAGTGGGAAGGGGATAGCTTCACCTGTCCTCGTCCTCAACCTGACTCTTGGCTCCTTACCTAGACTTGCCCCAGCCCCAGAGCAGCCCTCAGGTAGACTTCCATTGGCCTCTCATCATCGCCATTCTGAAGGTTCAGCGGCAAGTCCCCAAGACAGTGCCCAAGATGGCAGGGCAAGTCAGGAAGTGGACACAAGTGTGCCCAACCATTCTCCATGGGCCAATCCCAAAGTCCCTTTGGTATCCAAAACTGACCTAAAGTAGACAACTTTCTAAAAAACTGACTGGATGCAATTACGCCAACTCCTTCCATATACTGTTGGCCATATACTGTCTCTTCCTCTCAGCCCTGCAGAGCACCAACACTGCCTTCTGCTCGCGAGGAGGCCACTGTCTCTTCTCCTCCTCCTCATGCAACCTCTCTTGCCCCCACCTGCCTGCCTGCTCTTAGCTGCACTGCCCCCCATCCCAGTGCACCAGCACAATATTCACAGGTAATGAGAACAGAGTCAGATAACTAGAAGTAGGTAGCAATTCTGCCCCTCGAACATCAGCAAATGCACATATAAAGAGGCACTGAGCTATCATGGGTGCAGCTTCTTTTATTACAGAGTTCCCACCACCTGATAGGTGCAGAGAGGAGTATACCCATCCCAGCAATCTTCTGTCAAAGTCCCTGTGGATATGCAAGAATGGAATCTGTGCATGTGCCGGCCAACTATCTGAGGAGTTACATTTTTATTATCCCTGTCTTTCGAGGATGACTTACCAAATCAGATTCAAATATCAGGGAAGAAAATGCTCTGAGGCTGAGCTTCCGAACCCCGAGTTTATCATGATCCAGCCACTGAAGGAGAGAGTCTTTCGTCATGATGTTTCCAAGCTCCATCACACGGTTCAGGAGCAACTGAAAGCCCAAGAAGGACAACAGAAGTAAATTAATTGGGATGAACACTTTGGTTCACTTTGTTGAGCTCTTTGCAGATGAGCGTTCATGGCTTTATCCACCACATACAGATGCAGAGGGCTGGAAGATTTGCTGGAAGGAACTGCATCAGTTGAACTGAACAGTAAATGGATAGAAGTTTATAGCATAGAGTTGCCTGGAGACACCCAGAAACATCTATCACAGTCTCTTCTGCAAGCTGAAGCAAAGACTCAAAGATTGAATTCCAAGTCATTCACATGCCTTTTTCTCCCAGACCTTGAGGTCAGAGATTCAGGGCAAAGCCAGCCCAGAGGGTATAAAATTCACACACCCCTCTGTAAACACAAGTAGACTCTAACTGATCATTTGATGCCCTGTAATGGTGCCCATAATTTGCCATTCACATGCCAACCAATCTTTAGGACCATTGGTTTCCATAGCAGTTACATGGCCTAATCCAGTGGTTCCCAAACTTTTTCGACTGGTGGCTCTCTTGATCTACTGGGCCATTGGCCGTGGCTCTCCATTAGGGCTACAATCTTATGCAGGCAGGTTTTTCACAAGGATTCTGTGGCTCCCCTAGCTGATTTCCATGGCTCCCTGGGAAGCCACAACTCACAGTTTGGGAACCACTGGCGTAATCCTATCCAGGGAAAGGCTGCAGGGTGCATCTCCACTAATGAAGCCTCTCAACTACTGCAGTACCCTCACCTTCTGGTAGAACATCACTGCTGTTTCATAGAGCCATGCATGCTCTTCAGCCCCAAAGATATCCAGAAGGAACTCAACTATGCCAGAGACCAAGGAGTGTGAGCTGGAGAGGAGAATCCTGGAATAGGTAACAGGACCATGCAAAAAAAAGAAAGAAAAAGGAAAAGAGGCACTAAAGATGTCAGTGGAAGACAAATGGATGCACATTCACATCCAACAACTTCAGCTATCTGACACTCCTTGAGAAACCCAGCAGTCTTCCTCCTACCTTACTAAGCTGGACAATCCCTCACTAAAAGATTGAGGACTGCTCAGCTGATCCCAGCACTCGGTTTCCTCTGTCACGGTTCTCATGATCTTACAGAGAAGCTGGAGTGTTTTCAGGGGCTCTCTGCAAGCAAGATAAAAGAAGTAAGACCAGGAGGGTCACTGCCACAGATACACCAGGAGTGTGACTAAGGGTCCCGCTTCTATAGAATCCAAGAGTTTCATTTAAGTCAGAAATGGAACAAGTTGCTGTCTCAGGAGTAATATTCTTTTTATTTTGAGAGTGTGAGATTGTAAGGTCAATATCCCAGATGAGCGTATGTCCAAGGGAACCCCGGCCTGGGTGCCAAATCCGGGATTCCAACAAATATGTCTGCCCGGTGAGCAGACCTTACCGTTCAGCCTGGGCGCTGCATGTGATCCTCCATGATCAGGAGACAGAGATGCTCTGGACAGTCGCATGTGCCTGAATGTCCTGTCACGTGGCCTTCTGGGACACCAGGCAGCAGATGCGACTGCCCAGAGCGTCCCCCAATCATGGAGGATTACACATGGCGCCTGGGTGGAACGGAAAAATGTAGTCCAAACAGGAACTGCTTTTCCTGTGTGTGGCGGTAGTAAGTTTGGCCACTGTGGTCCAAGAGGAAAAAAGGGCCACATGCTGGGCAAGTGGCCATGGCTGAGTTGTATCCTCCATGCCTTGCAAGCACCGTGTTCCAGATTCAATACCTGGCATGGTCAATCCAAAAGCTAGCACCAAAACCCAAAAGATCTCTTGCAGAGACAACTTACCTCACATTGTTGCCGTCCTTCAAGGAGACCGAGATTTGCCCCAGCAATGTCAGAAGCAACTTGGGAAACTGCTCTCTCACCCTTCTTTTGTTGGCAGCAGCATAGAGAAAACTCCTCATGGCTTGGGTGGCATGTTGCTAGGAGACAAGGAAAAAGAGATGCCCGGTGCTTTTATCGCTTCTTCTTTGTCCCGGATCAGAATGCCATGCAGCAGAGGGTGAGATCCTGTGTGTATGCACCTGCTCATCTCTCTCAGCTGCAGGGGGAGTCCTCCACTGCAATCTGTCTGGTACCTACCGGGGACTGGGCTCGTCCTCCACCTCCTTCCCCTCACTTCCTCACCAACCCGAACTCCAGCTGAGGCAGGGTTGGCCCAATCCTGACTGAGGGTGAAAAATACAAATGACCCCCTTCCTGTTCATGAACTCAACTGGGCAGAAGGTTTCCTGCACAATCCCCAGTGATAGGAATGGATCCTGCATCTTTTTCTTTCACAGCCTCCATTCATTTCACTAGGACTTGAAGAAAAGGGCATCCCCATGGGGTCAGATGGGTTTGTCGCTCACTCAGCCACAGTTCAAAAATCTCTCACCTGCAGTGAGCACTTCATATTGTCTCTTGGCAGGTCTCCCATATTGGAGTTTGCAACAAAGTGGTACTCTTGTAGCTGTACCAGCGGGGAGGTCATAAGGCTAGGCGGATAATGGTAGTGGGATAAGGTGTTCTCTCTATCTTTTCTATCTTCTAGTAAAGCATACCTAGAGGACAATCCTCAGGCTTTACTTCCTTCCTGCTCTCTCTCCCCCTTCCCCTCAAAAGGCCATGGAGCTAGACAGACTAGCTATGGAATTCTCTCAAACTCACATGCATGTTTCTTAAATTAACTGATGTCTGAGTCTTGAACTCAAGTCTCATACAAAGCTGCCGATCTCGGCTTTCCTGCAAAATGCATCTTTTGGGGTTTTGTCTCTGCCAACAACCCAGCATTGGATGGAGAGCTACATTGCAAAGAAGTCAGCAACAGCAGAGATTTTCAACCCTTTTCATTTCATGGTACACTGACAAGGTGCTCAAATTGTCAAGGCGCACCATCAGTTTTTGGACAATTAACAAGGCACATTGCACTACAGGTGGGGGGTTTGCACACCCCAACGGCCCTACTGATAAATGACCCTCTCCCAAACTCCTGCAGCACCCCTGTGAACCACTGGCAGCACACCAATGTGCCATGGCACACTGGTTGAAAATCCCTGTGCTAGAGTATACCAGATCAAGAGCAGTCCCTCCAACAGAAATCAGTTCTCTCTTTCCTTCCTGACAAAAGGAGAGCACATCATGCACGAGGGACAGTCATTCACATTTGTGGTTCAAACCCTGAAATCATATTCTGGATTGTTGTGGATATTAACATTCATTGATATTGAAGAAGTTGATATTCTCCAGGGTGAATTTTGGTGTGTAGATTTTGCCCTCAGTACCAACTCCCGTGGCTTCTCTCTCCTTGCGTGGAACTGCAGGATATACTCATACGCTACCGGGAGAAGGGAATCGTGACACAGTTCCACAGCACAGCTCTTACCACACTTGTCTGCTCTTCTGGCTTTCCCCGCATCTCATACAGCAGGGCTTCAAGGAGCAGGGTTGTATCTGCACAGGCAAACACCACCGGCCAGTGCTCCTGACAAGCGCTGTGAATTGAAAAACAGATAGTTAGGTCCCTTGGACCAGTCGTGGCAACATCTGCCTACCTTACTGATGGCCCCCTCAAACCTGGAGTCAGCCTTGGTACCGCCCTATGTAGCATGCTCTTTGGCAAACTACAAGCCCCAGGATTCCTTACTTTCTTCTGGCATTCCTACATGTCAGGTGTACCCACAGGGAGCAGTAACTGAGCAAGAAGAACTGTAATAATCATGAACACTGGAATCCCAGAGAGTGCCAAACTGCCCGATACCATCTCACTTAGCATTGCCTATTCTGACTGGCGATGGCTCTTCAGAGTTTCCGAGAGGGGTCTAACCCACTTTCCAGCCCTACCAGCAGATGCCAGGGATTGAACCCAAGTCATTCTATGTACAAAGCGCGTGCCCTATCACTGAGCTATGGGCTTTCCCATACATGACGCAGAACATATGGCAGTCAATGAGTTATGCCTGCACAGTGAATCCAACTTTAAAGATTAACAGGGAATCTTTTTGATGGAGTAGCTGGACTGATAGGGCAATTTTTACATCAACTTACTGATCAGGGCCAGGAATTTTTCCTGACATCACTTCTGATGGGTCCCAGACATTCTAAAAAGTGGGTCCCAGTGTTAAACATGAGAGAACCACTGCCTTAATTCAAAACAGGCCAATGAGACATCTGGAGGGGGGGGGGGTTGACACACTAGTGACCAAAATTCTGGAAAGTGTGGCTTTTAGGAATAATGCCATCATGTTAAGAATAATACCATAATGAGATCATTTGATGCAGAATTTCATCTATTGCTTGTGGGGAAATATTCACTGCATTAATTTTCTGGCCATTATTACTACTCACTTCATGTCATGACTATTACTATCTCTCAGTCTCACCTACCTCACAGGGTTGTTGTGAGGACAAAATAAAGGCAGGAACCACACACACCATCCTGAGCTGCTTAGAGGTAGGGTGGTATAAAAATGTGAATGAATTAATATAATTAATTAATAATTAAATAATTATATTGCATGAGGAGACAAAAATTTATGGGCCCCAGTTGTCAAGTGACCTAGCTACGCCACTGTATATATTTGAGGATATCTGGAGGCCATTACTTGCTATAATAACCTAAGCTGCATGAAGTGTTGATATGCAGATACTTTGTATATGTATGTGTGTATAAATATACATTCCCCCCCCCTTTTTTAAGTATGTAACTCATAAGCATGTATCCATGAAATGCTATTTTTTGGGGGTTCAGTTTAAGCAATAAAAATAAATAAAATAAAATGTCTGTACAGGTCTCCAGTGCCCACAGAAGTGCCTACATCTCAGCCAGGCACAGAAGCATGCGCATACATAATGAGCCTATGGGTGCAATCCTAACCCCTTATGTCAGTGCCTTCCAGCACTAAGGGCCATGCAGCTCCAAGGTAAGGGAACAAACATTCCCTTACTTTGAGGAGGCCTCCATGAGTGACACCCAACTGCAGGTTGCAGCACATGTTCCATTGGCACCGCTATGCCAGTGCTGGAAAGTACTGACATAAGAGGTGAGGATTGCGCCCTATGTCCGTGTTTCTCAACCAATGGTATGTGCACCACCAGCGATACTTGAGGTTGTGTCTGATGGTACTTGTGGGACCCCCAGGCATCTGCTTCTGGCAGCAAGACAAATGAACTGATGTGACCAACTTCAGTAGGAGGCTTGGCTCAGTGAGCAGCAGGCTTTTCACCTACTCTAAAAAGCCCTCCTGTTCACCCTGAGCCTCTTCCTGATTGGTGTTTGTCATGTGGCATCTGGCCTCTCAACCCAGAAGTAACTGGCAATCACTTCTGCTGGTACTTCCAATAGGTGGATCATGCAAAGTGGTACAGTGTGGGATGAACATTGAGAAACGCTGGTCTATGTGCATACAAGGCTACAATTTCTGGCTCCTAATACAAATCAAGTTTGAAATATTAGGAAGCTAAACCATGAACTAGATGTGACCGGACACCCGTAGAGATGCTCCAGAACAGAGATTATTCTTCATTCTGGTAGGCAGGCAGAGAGGGTGGTGGGGAACCCTGCTTTAAGTTTGTCCTGGGTGCAGAGTCATGATACTTAGGGCCCAAGCCTATCCAACTTTCCAGTACTGGTGCAGCCGTGCAAACAGGGCATGCGCTGCATGCTGTGGTGGGGAGGCAGTCACAAAGGCCTCCTCAAGGTATGGGAACATTTGTTCCCTTACCTTGGGGCTGCATTGTGGCTACACCAGTGCTGGAAAGTTGGATAGGATTGGGCCCTTAGGCACTACTGTAAGCCCCATAGATCCCCAATGGGCCATCCAAGGCAGTACAAGCTGAAATCCCCTATAGCTGCTTTGGGTTGTTTTTTATAAATACTAACAGAGAGGGAGAAATGCTTTAAATAAATAGATACCACAAAGGATTCTGGAGGAGAAAGTTCACCACTTTGACAACGTTCTCACCTGCGAGCATGGCAAAAGCTAATAACGCCATGTTGCTTTCACCCTTCCTTTGTGTTTTACTCTTTTCAACGAAGTGTTCCAGCAATGTCTCAACCTGTCAGGAAAGCAAAGGGCCACTGCTAAGGTACCCAGAAGCAAAATGTCTCAGAGGCTGATGCCGTCCTAGGCAGGGCAACATCCTTGAGGCCAGGTGAGATGAATTCCTCAGGTAGCAGACTGGTGGACGGGGGAGGGTGACCAGATGTCATAACGGCAAAAAGAGGATCAGGCACCCCCAAATGTAGGAATTCCAAGAAAAATGTAGGACATGACACAATAAAAGCTATGAATCATATATTGATTTCATGTGGTTAATTTAAACACTTAGGGCACAATCATAAAACAATATTACTTCTTAAATTCAAAACTCTATTACTTATAATTTATTACATTTAACATTAATTACAAGACAGTTCTGTGCTGCCTGCAGGGGCCCACTCACAGGGAAAAGGAGGACATTAAAGTTCTTTTCCAGGACACGAGGTTAAAAAGAGGATATGTCCTGGAAAAAGAAGATACCTGGTCACCCTGTGGGGGGGGGAACCCAACTCCGTTTGTTGGGTTCTGCCCACCGATTTGCTGCCCAAGGCAATTGCTAAAAATCCTTTACTAAACCTTTTTCTCCTCCCACTGCCTGGATTTGAAAACAAAGAAGGAGATGGAGTGAGAAGAGGAACAAGAAGAGCAGTTCTCTCTCCTTCACGCCAAACTCCCTCTCCATCTCTCCCTTCCCTATGAGAGAAGAGTGTGTGACTGCATTTAGGGAAATAAATAATTTAGGAAAATATTTAGGGAAATGATATAGACAATCCATCAATCCTTCTCTCTCCAAGTGACCCCTCCCTTCCCCCTGAGCACATGAAAGAAAGGTGATCACTTTGCATCGGTGAAGGGAGGGGCTGAGTGAATTGGAGGACTGATTGATGGATTGTCTTCTTAATGATCTTACATCACAAAGGTCAGCAAGGCTGTTTTTAAATCACCTGAACAAAAAGTTTTTTTAATTTTTTTAAAAATTGATTTGCTATAGTGCGTTTTTTTGCCATCCACTTAAGTGCTTGGAATGGAACCCACACGAATAATGAGGCTCTACCTGTAGATCTAGGGCATGTTTTCCAGCTGAAAGCTGACATGAAACAAACCTGTTTCCAGTCCACTCAAAGTACCTGAGAAATAACCAGTTTCCACAGTATTACTCTTTTCTTGCAAGCTAGCTAGCTGAATGCTTGAATATTTTAGTTTTCCTATGTACGTTTGTACTCCGACCTTCCTCTAAGGATCACACAATGGTAGACGGGGATCTAGACATTTGCCCAGCATGCTTCAGTCCTAAATAGCTCTTTGATTAACCTCTCCAGGCCTTGTGTCTTGCTGGCACATCAGGGAGAAGGCGCCCCAACTCGGGGTGATAGGGTCCTGCTGCAAACGTAGACATAGGGTACCTTACAGCCTGATGCTATGCGGCCGCTGTGCTGATTGCTCAGGGCTGAGTGCGCTTTGTCTGCTGATTCCAATGTGCCATCATGTTGGAGAGGTTAACTGTGGGGGGAGGGGGGTGAGATGGTTGGCAACCTTCAGTCTCAAAAGACTATGGTATAAGCTTACAGCAGCTGGAATTCCCAGGCGGTCTCCCATCCAAGTACTAACCAGGCCTGAGCCTGCTTAGCTTCCGAGATCAGACAAGATCGGGCATGTGCAGGGTAACAGACCTCTGAAAGACTTACCCGCATGGCATGACTCCTGTGCAGGGCTATACCAGCTACTCCATGGGACTCCTATGAGCTACACAAGCTACGTTGCCAGCTTTGGAGCCACTGGGGGCATGTACAGCTCAGAAAGGGATTTTGGGATCTGGTGTCTCCTGACTTTATCTATCCCACCTTGCTTCCCTCCCCCCTTTTTCAACCTCTCTGCTGGTGAGCTTGTGGCCAGGGACTTTCTTCAACCTGCTGGTGGTGGGGCATGGCTTTCTGGTGTACTGCTGTGCTTGTGTCAGTGCAGCACCTGTCAGGCTTCTGCACTGGTGGGGCTGCCTGTGTGCTGGTGTGTGTGACAGTATGCTGGTGTTTCCCCTGGCTAGGATTGTTTCCTGAGGTTTCCATAAGAAGCCTTCCATAGGAGAAAGACGTCACCAGTGCAAAGGACGCCTTAGGACGGGTCTCCAAACTTTTTGGCCAGAGGGCCACATCAAATATCTGGCACGGTATTGAGGGCCGGAAAATTTTTTTTTAAATACATCATTTATATAAATAAATCAGAGATGGAATTTAAATGAGTGAATAAATAATGAATGGGCTCATTCATTCAACCTCTCCGGCCCTTCAGACCAGACGCAACCCTCCAGACGCAACCAGAGCACTGTTCCAGTCATGTTCCGCCAAGTGGGCCAGAGGCTTTCAGGGAACAAGAGGCTGGTCGCGTGCCAGATAGAGGCTCGCCATGGGCCACATACGGCCCCCGGGCCAGGGTTTGGAGACCCCTGCCTTAGGATATGATCTTTTTTGATTCCATGTGCTGCATGATGTAATGGCCTATCTCAGAGTGCTGGTCCCAAGAGTGAGGAGGTATGTGAAGCCCCAAAGCCATGACCTTCACTTGGTGCTCTACCATGTTGCCAAACATTTGGTAAGTCTCTGTTGCTGCCTTCCCAGGGTACCACCTTCAATTTTATCTCAATGTGATGAGAAAGGTCCTTTAAATTAAAGGAAAAACATCCTTTAACAATAGCCTCACTTACCATTGTAATCTCTCTCCAAGGGCTTCGAGAGGCTTCACTCCCAGGCAAGCAACCCCTCCCTTCCCCCTGGAGCACTCAAAAGAATACAAAGGGAAGTGATTATTGCCTCCCTCTTTGCATTCTTTCCCTGTGCTTCAGGTGAAGGGAAGTGTCACTGCCTAGGAGTGAGGCCTTTCTAAGCACCTGGAGAGAGAGAGAGAGATTGTCTGTTTTCTGCTTCTGCTCTCCCTCACAATGTTAAGTGAAGCTGTTTTTAAACCACTGAGAAAAGGGACATTGTTTTTTAAATGGATTTCATTTAGCATGATTTTTGGCATCTGCAGGGGTTCTCGGAACGGAACCCTCATGGATGCCAGGATTCAACCTGTATAAATTTTCTCATATACCATGGGGAATTTCCACATCACACTATAAGGTAGTATGATGTTCATTGTCCCATAGTCCTCTAGTGAAATTCATAGATGAGCATGGATTTGAACCCAGGTCTGCTTAGTCTACATCCAACTTCATGGGTTTCACTACTTGATTTGTGATAGAAGGATGGTAGGATCAGTACAGAGTGTTCCCTTTGCACAAATATGCCTGATGCCAGTTCTCATTGTTATTTTCTGCAAGACCAAGACCTACAGCCCAGATCTCATTAGGGGTGCTGCCCTGAGCTGTGTGTTCCATCCTTGTGTGAAGGAGGCAGCAATATTCAAGGTGGCAGCTTGCTTTGTGGGTAAATCAAGGAGCATCCCTCACTTCAGTGATGAACATCAGCCCCCACCCGTTTCTCTAATCCAATAAGCAGTGTGACTGTTTCAAAGACACCCCCTCTTTTTCACCTGGCAGATCCTCCCAAACTGCAGAGCACCCCTGAAAACCATCCTAATTGTTGGAGAC
Source organism: Tiliqua scincoides (assembly GCF_035046505.1). Lineage (NCBI taxonomy): Eukaryota > Metazoa > Chordata > Lepidosauria > Squamata > Scincidae > Tiliqua > Tiliqua scincoides. Next base: position 11,377,535 of record NC_089830.1, on the reverse strand, counting down.
TATTTTTGCTTGTTTGTATTTTGGCAAAAGTGTATTTTGGCTTAAAAAACATTAGGTCAGCATTTGGCTGTGCGAGAACTTGCGATATCTGGGTGACTGAACAGAGAAGTCCCTTTGATTCAACAGGTCTCTTGGTGCAGATACTAGAACCCAGTGCCAGGAACAGGGGACCACTGGCTTCTCTACAAGAATAGTTTCTACAAGTGGTTCCCAAACTGTGGGTCAGGACCCACTGCTTGGTTGTGACCTGATGTTTGGTGGGTTTTATGTAGGAACATAAAACGGGTCATTTCCCCTTAAGGGGAGTGACCTAGTAATGGATGCCCCGGCAGTGCCACAGTAAACCAAAAGTCACTCCAATCTTCAGATCGGAGTGAAATGAAGCTTGGGGGAGACCCGCAGAGGGAGCTGCAGGCCTCTCGGACCCTCTCCAAGGATGGCAGACCCCCTCAGATAGGCAGGTCTCTGGGTGCCTGCGGCGCCACTATCACTGCGGTGCCACTGGGGCACATCCCCTCTCTCAGTCCCTGCCACTTACAAGCAGTTCTTGGACTCCCAGCGAGTTTGAGAACCGCTGAGCTATTTCCTCAAGCCCTGAGGCTATTCAAAAATCAGATACTGTAGTTACATATTACCCTACAAAGAGCCCAACTGCTGCAGTTTGCAAGCACGTGTAAATATAGGGAGATAAATGTTTCAGGGTCTTTTTTTGGTTATTATCCCTTATAAATAAATAGATTTTTCTTTCTAGACCTCTTTTTTTAAAGTCAGGTAAACCTAAGTGGGTCCTGATAGAGTATTGTTTAAAAAAGTGGGTCCTGATGCTTAAAAGATGCCCCTTGTTTATTGCCTCTCGGTACAGTACATGTGCCACACAGGGAGAACTCTGTTCTCAGCTCACAACCTCCTAAGGCAGTGGCTCTGAAACTACTAGCACCAGGACCTCCTTTTTAGAATGAGAATCTGTCAGGACCCACCGGAAATGATGTTATGAAGTGACATCATCAAGCAGGAAAATCTTTCTTTCTTTCTTTGTTTTAATAAATGCAAATACAAAAAAATTAAAAAGAATAAAGATATTACAATTTGTGTGGCAAGTGTGGAGATCTCAAACTACATTTCTTTGTTCTACTACTACAAAATCATACAAAAAAGTTAGTCATCAAATCTTAAACAATCTACACTTATTTAAAAAGTACATTTTCAACACAAAAAGAAAAATGAGAAAAACATACAAGTTAAATCCCCTATCTACTCATCAAATCCATAGATAATTTGACCCATTCTCCCTTCAATGCGCAGGAAGTCCATGAATGGTTTCCAATTGTCCATAAAAGTTTTTACTGACTTATCTTTAAGAAGTATTGTAAGTTTATCCATTTCTGTCAAATCCAATACTTTTAGCCAGCGTTCTTCCACTACAGGTATCTCTGGAACTTTCCATTATTTGGCGTACGATATTCTTGCAGCAGTTGTCATCTATAAAAACATAGTTTCATAGTCTTTCTGAATTGAATCATCCAGTATTCCCAACAAAAAAGTGTCTTGTTTCATTTGTAAATTTACCTTAAATGTCAACTGCATTTGCTGGTGTATCAAAGTCCAATATTTTTTTGCTTTTGTACAAGTCCACCACATATGGTAGAACATTCCTTTTTGTCATTTACACTTCCAACATCTATTTGGTATATTAATACATTTTTGCCAGTTTACCTGGAGTCAGACACCATCTATACATCATTTTATAAAAGTTCTCTAAGATTTGCATTCAATAAGCAGGAAACTTTTTCACAATCATAGGCTGCAATCCTACCCGTGCTTATCCAGGAGTAAGTCCCATTTACTGTGTTACATTCTAGCCTGTAAAAAGTACAAGTTTGTCACATTTCCCCAAATGATAGCATCAAGTCTAATATAGTAAAAATAAAATATTGAAATGATATGGGGAGCCACCTGAAATTGGGTCCTAGTGGGTCCTGACCAGCTGTTTGAGAAACACTGACCTAGGGAGATATCTGGCAGTCCTAGGTGCTGTCTTGACAGTCCAAGAATCAACATTCCACCCATTGTCAATGGCAACACCATGAAAGAAGTCGCAAAAGGCATCCCCTGAGCACTGAAGCTGTCCTTCAAGATGGGTCTCTCCATCTTGCACTCCAGAGGTGGTACAAATTCAAGGAGACCCATAGTGGCCAGCAGCTGTTATCCAGGGGTAAGAGGAAAAGTTTTCCCTTGCCTCTGTCTAAGCTGCTTCTGGCCATAATCCTTCGCTGCATGCAGCGCAAGCCTCCTGGCTTGCCTGTACCAGCGCAGGATAGGATTGCACCCCAAAACTTGGATGAGAGGACCTCCCCCTGCCTCAGGCCATTCACAAAGGTATAGGGAGGAAATTTTTGGCCCAGACATTCACCATTGAGAGCCCTTCTCATACACCAGTATAAACACCCCTGGGATGACTGGCAGGGCAGTCGTGGAGCAGGTGCTTCCTCCTTTCCCCAATTCTGCCTTTCTGTCCAAGTCCAAATTGGTGGACTCCACAATCACCATGAAGACAAATCCAGGCAGAGAGGGGTCATCTTTGGAAGCCTCCAATTTACAAGAAGAAGAACCCCAAAACCTAACCAATTGCAAATAGGCAAGCCTCAACGAGGTCTGAGGCAAGGCTATGGATAATTCCAGAATAAAACAAGAAAGGAAGCTCAATCATTACATGTCCCTTCCTCCTGAACCGATTGTATATATGAACTATACAGCAGGGATGTGAAAATCCCCAGCGGCTAGACTCGACTTGGGTCCCAAGTCCCCGTCCTCTTTGATTCGACTCGTGCATAATTGTGTCCTGGAGTATTGTGTCCAGTTCTGGTCGCCGCATCTCAAAAAAGACATAGTGGAAATGGAAAAGGTGCAAAAGAGAGCGACTAAGATGATTACGGGGCTGGGGCACCTTCCTTATGAGGAAAGGCTATGGCGTTTAGGCCTCTTCAGCCTAGAAAAGAGACGCCTCAGGGGGGAAATGAATGAGACATACAAAATTATGCAGGGGATGGACAGAGTGGATAGGGAGATGCTCTTTACACTCTCACATAACACCAGAACCAGGGGACATCCACTAAAATTGAGTGTTGGGCGGGTTAGAACAGACAAAAGAAAATATTTCTTTACTCAGCGTGTGGTCGGTCTGTGGAACTCCTTGCCACAGGATGTGGTGCTGGCGTCTAGCCTAGACGCCTTTAAAAGGGTTTTGGACAAGTTTCTGGAGTCCAAAAATCCATTAAGGGGTACAAGCCATGATGTGTATGCGCAACCTCCTGATTTTAGAAATGGGTTATGTCAGAATGCCAGATGCAAGGGAGGGCACCAGGATGAGGTCTCTTGTTATCTGGTGTGCTCCCTGGGGCATTTGGTGGGCAGCTGTTTGATACAGGAAGCTGGACTAGATGGGCCTGTGTCCTGATCCAGTGGGGCTGTTCTTATGTTCTTAACTACAATTCCCAGGAGGCCTTGCAGGTCCCTTGTTATCTGGTGTGCTCCCTGGGGCATTTGGTGGGCTGCTGTGAGATACAGGAAGCTGGACTAGATGGGCCTATGGCCTGAGCCAGTGGGGCTGTTCTTATGTTCTTAACTACAATTCCCAGGAGGCCTTGCAGGTCTCTTGTTATCTGGTGTGCTCCCTGGGGCATTCGGTGGGCAGCTGTTTGATGCAGGAAGCTGGACTAGATGGGCCTATGGCCTGAGCCAGTGGGGCTGTTCTTATGTTCTTAACTACAATTCCCAGGAATGCTTGCAGGTCTCTTGTTATCTGGTGTGCTCCCTGGGGCATTTGGTGGGCTGCTGTGAGATACAGGAAGCTGGACTAGATGGGACTATGGCCTGAGCCAGTGGGGCTGTTCTTATGTTCTTATAATGCGTGGCCGTGGGGACTGCAGTGTTGGCATCCTTCAGTCTCAGAAGACTATGGTATCGCGCTCTGAATAGTGGTTCTGGAACAGAGTGCCCTCTCCAGTGCGCAAGGTCTGGGTAAAGGAGGTATGGAGGATAGACTGTTACCCATGCAGCAAATCCCCCCTCTCCATGTCGCTGAAATGGTCCAATGGAAAGGCAGAAGCCAATACGGTTGGTTCCAGTGGTGTTGCAGGAGTTGCCAGAACGTGACTGTGTTCAGCCATGAACTGCCTCAGTGACTCCGGCTCCAGATTTTGCCTCGAGGTTGACTCCTGAAGCCTTTTCCTTAACTGGATGTAGCCACAAGGCAGTGGAGGTTTGGGATCAGAGCTTTCCTTCTCTCAGATGAGCTGCCTTCCCAGGCTAACGAGTCCCATCTACCCAGTGGCTGTTTAGTGGCCTCTTATGACAAGTGCAGCCAAACCGAGGGCCTATTCTTATCGCCAGCCCCCAGGGGAGACCGTGGGGACTAGTCCAAAGCATTTTTGGAACTGAGTTTGACTTGAGTCATGTCTTTCCCATACACGTGTCAGCAAGGCTGGTGGGGGGTGGGACGGACTGCGTGAGAGTGGAGACAGAAGGGGCAAGTGGGAGGGGGGTCAGGTGCACCAGCTGACCCCAGTAGGATTACCAGTAGGATCCAATCCTTTGCGGCTCTACTCAGTAGTCCCATTGTGGCCAGGAATTTAGTGAGCCTGCTGAAGCCATGAGTTTCTCTTCAATTGCTAAAACCACCTCCCACACACCCCCCCCCCGCCCCGGCTTCCCAAGTCACTCCCCAGGCAAGAACCCTACCCCCATCCCTTGGGCTCCTCCTTCTACTCATCCTTTGTCCAATTACACAGGCCTACAAAATTGAGGGTCAGAAACGTTTTTCCCAAACTTTATGGTGATTTGATATGAATTTGGGGTGCCTATTCCAAAAATGGCATCCGTTTTGCCCTATCATGTCTAGTTTTGGAGACTACACCATGGCTTCCTCATGAGGAAGCTGCTTGAACTATTCACTAATGAAGCATATCTCCCAAACTAGACGTGATAGGACAAAACAGATGCCGTTTTTGGAATCAGCACCCCAAATATACCCAGGAATTGGTGTAACGTTTAAGGAAGCAAAGTGTGTGTTGGCCTGTGTTATCATTGGTTCCTTCAAAGATGGACAAAAGAGCCTGCTGCTGCCTCCCATCCCCCACCTCTTGTTCAATGCAAAGCCAAAACATTAACCCTTCCCTGCCTCCTGGCTGGAATTTCCCTGCTGCTCACCCGGTCTGAATGATGGCCCCACAAGGTCTTTCACGCCATGAAAAAAGTAAGCAAGCACACCCAGACTTATGCACTTAAGTTGTTTACATTCATGACTCTCAGTCAGGGGTCTCAGACTCCATGAAAAAGGTTGAAAATCACTGCCCTAGAGGCTGCTACCTGATTGATGAGTGCCAAGAGATATGGCTATAATGGTGATTGGACAGCAGTGCTCTCCCTCTCCTCCCCCCACAAGACACAGCTTGTTTAACCCTTGATGCACATCGCCTAATCTGCCCCATCAGCTTTATGAACCACCAAAACTTGGGTCACGACCCCCCACGGAGAACCACTGCATTAAATTGATTTGTAGGGCCTCTTTTCCAACGCAAGCATCTCATCTGTATGGTTCGTGATCAAAATTGCAGAGGTGACTCCTAGAAGGGAGGGGGGTGTCCTTAAACCACAGCCTGTAAGCCACGTTCCAACCAACACATTTTGGCCAGGCCACCGAGTCCAACAGAATTATAGGAACTTATGCTCCCTTCCCAGCTAATTATAAATAATCATTCTAAATGAATACACATACTTGCAAATATTTTTCTTCTACTGTGAAAATGGTTACAGTCATGCCTAGCGTTTATATCTCCTTTCCTACCATGAACCAGCATTGGCCCGGCATAGCAGCAAGGCTGAGCTATACTGTCCTGGTAGTTGACAGTTTGGGGAACCCTGGCCAAACCCCACACTCTCTACCCTACCCTATTTTTATTTGGCCTCCCCATGATCCACACCAGTTGAAGTTTAAATTTACATGGTTAGACTCTTGCCAGACACCTGTTGTCTACATACCACTCCCCCCCCAATCCTCATAGGGACTGACCACTCTCAGGACAGGGGGAAGGGAGGGCTATGCCTTGAAAAACTAAGGTTGCCGGATACAAAGAGGGACAGAGTTCCTATACCTTTAACCATTGTATAGAAGAGGGAATTTTGGCAGGTGAAGCTCAACAGGGAAAGGTTCAAAAACCCTCTTCTATATCGGGGTATCAAACTGGTTTCATACAGAGGGCGGAAGGGAGGGGGGTGTCCTTAAATTCGTGGTGCCTACTGAGGGATGGAAGTGACATCATTAAGCAGAAAGTGACATCGTTAAGCAGATGATGGCCAGAAATGAGCAACTGGTTCTCAGAAACTCATGAGCTGCAAATGACAGCTGTTGTCTGCAAGCTGGGTGTCATCAAAAGGAAATGCAGAGTCTGTTAGTAGAGACATTCCTTGGAAAGGAATCAAAGATACATCCCCAATTGCTCTTTTATAAGAACAAAATGAAAGGAGAGCACCTAATTTATTTATAAGCAATAAGTTTAATAATGTAAATGCAAAAAGTGAATCAGTATAAAACAAATGTTTAATAATGCAAAGAGTAAATAAGTTTGGAAATAGGGAATAAGGTAAGAATCAGATGAACTCTGTGTCACCCCTCTGAGTCCAAAGCTGGGTGAAGGCAGAGGTCATAAGCTAGGATGGCACGGGAGGCCCCAGTAATAAAACCATTTGACATAAGGATTAGATAAGAGGTTTCAAAGAAACTGTCAAGCTAATTAAGTTGATATCTAGAGTCAAGCAACAGCTTCAAAGAGTTAAGAATGTAAACCCCCCTCCAACCTATGGGCTGCTTTTGGACAGAGAAAATAGGATTTAAACAAAAGGAAAACACAGAGAGAGAGGAAGAACAAATATGTTGAATTTTAAGGGAAGCTTACTTTGAGAATTAGATATGAATGAATGATCATAGTTAGGTCAGTTATTTTTCTTACGCTTAGCAGAGCTTCAGAACAAAAGGGAGCATTTTAAAGTTTCTGAAGCCGCAATAAAAGGGGATAGGGTTACAAGATCCTGCTACCAGCACTAATAAAACTAATAAAATCTAATGAGAATTACCAAAGGTCATAAAATCATTAGCAAGGAGGTAAACAGAAGCTACATGAAGATGGATTCGAGTAGACTAAAACAGAAGCAAGATCTTTCTAATCTAAAGGGACACTTCATACCTGCAACTGAATAGAGAGCCAGTGGTTTGCATTCAAATACACAGAAAGTCAAAAGGGATTTTTGACTTTCAAGTTTGCTTGTGATAAGTAGAAATACATAGGATGTTTGCAGATATTCTTAATCAATATAAGTCAAGCGTAAAAGTTCAATTGCTAATGTTATTCGAAGCCAGAATATAAAATCCACAAGAAAGAGAAAAGCTAAGTTTACTTAGCCAGCTAATAAGCAGATCTGTCTCAGCCTAAGTTTCCAGAATTTATGGCATGCCACAGATAAAGAGACTCTGTAGGTACAGACTTATAATTAGATCATAGAAGTTAGCAAGTAAATTGAATTCTTCACTGCTCTAATCAGTTAGAAAATACAATGAAAGGGTGAATTCTAGTTTTGTTAATATGAGTTAGATTAATAAGAGAAACTAAATGGAAAGGATTTAAGTTTCAAATGTGACTCAAATCAAACGAGTAGAACAAATCTGGAATGTGTTAAATGGGTAACCCGTCACAGTTGAAATTCTTATCTAGCAAAAATATTATATCATGTCAGCTAACTAATAAGCAACTCAGTTTAAGGAGTGAAACCCAGGCGCCAGAGAAAGTTTTAAGTATAAGAATAGTTAATCAAACTGGCAGGACCCGATATCTAAGGAATGTTAGAAGGGGCCCAGTTGAAGAGATTCCAGAGAAAAACACAGCTTGTCTTCTGAAATCATCAGAGCAAAGCTGAGATTTTACAGAGAGAAGAAAACCCTTAAAAACTCAGTTTTTAAGCAAAATATGAAATGTTTGAAATCAGAATCAAAAGAGGAATAAATTGAGAATTATAAAAAGTCTAAACACTAGTTTATCAGAGGCATAATTAAAGAAATAAAGAAAATATAAAAGTTAAGCTCTGAATAGGATAGAAGCACAGTGCCCCCTACAGGCTTTTTAGAACAGTGCTAGCATTACAGGAAGGGGAAGAGCTTTCCAAATATGGCACAAGCGGTAACCTGAGAGATTCAAATGCACTCTCCTTAGATGGCACAGCCAATCAATGCTAGAGGCCTGTGGCCAATCAAAGGAAAGTTCCATTTCTGATATCATCAGCTCTTAATGAATAGCAGTAAGATTTTTAGAACAAAGAACCTAGGGGTACTTAAAATGAAACATGCATTGGAAAGTTGCTTTTTCTCTGGAGACACGGAGAGAACACAGATCTCTGTGATTCCCATTTTGAACACCAAGAGAAGCCCATTGCTGGCAATGAATAAGTGCTTGGAAATCACCACGATTTAAGTCTGCTGAGTTTGCTTTTGAACCCTGAAGACACCGTGCAACATGGCTACCATCTTCTCCAGCTTCTTGGCTATTCGGATCAGCTCCTCCGCTGGCCCCATGCTTTCTGCTCTCCCAAGTCTAGGGGGTGGGGGGAGCGTCTCCTTGACTTTCATCCGAGGGGGGCTGTTTGGTTTGCTTGTGTGTGGGGGAGGGGAAAAGGTTTGTGCGCTTCCTGCACGTTTGACAAGGAAGGTGGGGGCAGGCAGGAGGGAGAGGGAAAGGAAAGCAAAGGGGAAGGTGGGGAGGGAAAAAAGGAGGTGGAGCCATCCAAGCACTTCAGTGCAGAGCAGTCATAGCAGGGGGTGGCTGGGCTAAATAGAGCAGGCCAGGATTAAGCGCTGGGAAGCTTTCCAAGGTGGAGGCAGGCAGGGCAGTGGTTGTGCAGGTGGCTGATCTGTGGCTACTGTGGGGCTAAGGCAAGGTTTCTTAAACTGTGGATCAGGACCCTCTAGCTCAGTGGTTCCCAAACTGTGGATCCGGACCCGATTTGGGTGGGTCCCCTAAGGGGGAGTGGAAAGATCGGATAGCTAATAGCCTCAAGCGCTGAAGCTGTTCAAAAATCAGATCGCTGCTAACTGCCCTGCAAAGAGTGGAGCTCCTTCAGTTTGTAAAGAAGCTGCTAACTGCCCTGCAAAGAGTGGAGCTCCTGCAGCTTTGCAAGGTATCTGCCAACTGCCCTGCAATGAGCGGAGCTCCTGCAGCTTTGCAAGGTATCTGCCAACTGCCCTGCAAAGAGCGGAGCTCCTGCAGCTTTGCAAAGAAGCTGCCAACTGCCCTGCAAAGAGCGGAGCTCCTGCAGCTTTGCAAAGAAGCTGCCAACTGCCCTGCAAAGAGTGGAGCTCCTGCAGCTTTGCAAAGAAGCTGCCAACTGCCCTGCAAAGAGTGGAGCTCCTGCAGCTTTGCAAAGAAGCTGCCCACTGCCCTGCAAAGAGTGGAGCTCCTGCAGCTTTGCAAAGAAGCTGCCCACTGCCCTGCAAAGAGTGGAGCTCCTGCAGCTTTGCAAGGAAGTTGCTAACTGCCCTGCAAAGAGCGGAGCTCCTGCAGTTTGCAAGGTAGCTGCTAACTGCTTTGCAAAGAATGGAGCTCCTGCAGTTTTGCAAGGTAGCTGCTAACTGTCCTGCAAAGAGGTGGGTGTTTTATTAAAAATTTAAATTTAACACATTTAAATGAATGGGGACCCACCTGATATTGGCCAATAACACACCTAATGGGTCCCAACTCACAGTGGAGGGGGCACTAAAATTTTAGGTTGCCCTGGGTGACAGATGCCATAGGTATGCCACTTGGGCAGCACTTCTCATTAGAACATAAGAACAGCCCTGCTGGATCAGGCCCAGGGCCAATCCGATCTAGCTTCTTGTATCTCACAGCGGCCCACCAGATACCTTGGGGATCACACAAGACCACAAGATTGCATCTTGCTGCCACTTCCCTGTGTCTAGCATTCTGTTTATGCTCACCCCCCCCCGACATTTTGAAGTTCTCAAGTCTGTTTCGTTCCCAAAAGGTGTCTCAAGATGGTCTTCCAGCACATGCGCGGAATCTTGGAGAGCCCCAGACCTCTGACATATGCACAGAGTGGCAAAGCACAGAGCCCAACACTGACTATTGGTGAAGAGCTAGAACTGGAGGAGAATGAGGAAGGAGAGCTACAATGGAAGGCAGGAAGGCAGATGAGTAAACCAGCTGGGGGCAGATGGCAGCCACTTAATGGTGTGATTGCGGAGCTCCTGAAGGGATCACAGGGAGAACCAGTGTGCCTAGGAACACACTTTGGGAAACACCACGGTGGAATCATGCAAGTGAAGAAAGGAAGGACCAAGGAAAAGCAGACTATGACTACATAAATGGCAGGTTTTGGTAGCCAGTGTGGGAGGGATGTTTTGAAGGGGAACCAAAGACAAACTTCTCACACCTCCTGGAGAAACATTATGACACTCACCAAGCTGAATGTTCCTAGGTCATGGCTGCCAGGCACTGCAGTCTCTTGATGTCACAAAGGGCTGGTGGTTGACTTATCAAGTACTATGGGCTTTGGGCTTTTGTCTTTGGCCTCCTAGGCAAGAGAAGACTTTGGGCTCCTAGGCAAGAGACTTTTTGGCACTGGTTATCTATGTTCATAGAGTTTGATTTGTAGAAGCTCTTGGCCACTAACATTTCTGAATAGCTTTAGTTTTGCTGCAATCTTTATTGGTCATATACTGGATACATCCATCTTTGTTGTGTTTGTTTATTGCTCTGGAAGCTCATAAATTAGGCTGTAGCATTAAAGGGCATTTTCTTTCTTTCTTTCTTTTTTTGTAACCCTAGTTTGTTTCATCAGTTTTTTCATAGGGTTTGTTGCGGTGAGCCTCCTTTGTGTGAGTCAAACATGGCGTCTCAACAACCCGATGAGGTAAGTGGATTTTTTGATTCTCCCAAGGTACCTTCCAGATGTGGGGTTGATGGGCTGCAACTCGGCCCAACCTATGGCAAGGCACAACAGTACCACACTATTTGTGTAGCTCCACAATGAGAACAGAGAGAGGCATAGTCAGTGCTTTTTGTGTAAAAAAAAAAAAAAAGGGTGCAGGAACTCACAACTTATTAATCTTTTATTTATTTATTTATTTATTTATTTATTTATTTTTCTTTCTTTCTTTCTTTCTTTCTTTCTTTCTTTCTCATTCACAGCTTACTGAGTTCACCAGTGACACCAGCACCTCCCTTAGCCAGGTGGATGATCCCTTAAGGTAAAGCATTGTGCGTTTCCTGTCACCTTTAGTGGCTCAAAGCCAGAAACATGGGGCCCAACCCTATCCCCCCTGACAGCCCATAGTGCACAGTGCTGCAGACAGAGCACATGCTGCATTCTATGGTGTGTGTATGTGTGTGTGTGTAACAGACAGCCCAGGAGATAAGTCAAATGTTTTCCTACTTACTTCCCCATAGGCCACCTGGCCCCCAATGGGTTTCATCCAACCTATAGTAGCTATTCTGCTTGCATAAGTCCAAGGAGACTTCTGGATTGGTTCGGGGCAGGGAAAGGGGATTAGGATTAGGCGGTGAGGTGGTGCCCCTGCCCAGCCCCCTGCCCAGCCTACTGCCTGCCCCAAACTGCCCATGATTCTCCCCTGAACTGCCCCTGCCACCAACCTGCCTGTTCCAGCAGGAGATCTGGAAAGCACTGTTGTGTGTACTTGGCCTCTGGCTCTTTGCTTCGGCAGCCCCAAAGCTTGTGACTCTGATCTTCGCCACCTAAAGAGGTGTTGTAGATCTGAGCAGCCCGGAGCTGCGCTATGCTGCCCAGGAACGGGGTCAGGATCCGGCACAAGTGACGGATCCTGGCCCCACCCCCCACTCTCTTGCCACCTGCCTGCCTGCAGCCTGCCTTCCCTCTGCCCCAAAACTCCTCCTCCCCACACCCCCCAGACCCACACGCCAGCTGAGTTTGGCTGGCATGAACTTACCCATCGTCGGGGCAACAGAAGCTGGATGCAGCCCCTGCGGGCCGGCGCACATTCTTGCGCCAGCCCAGCTGTCTCCACACATGCTTTATGGCACATTTACAACCCTCCTAGGCTGGCGCAAGGGACTTGTGCCGGCCAAGCGCACCATTTGGATTGCGCTCTAATTTGATTTGATTTTTTTGTATGGGGTTGTTAAAAATTTTCCTGCTTGATGATGTCACTTCCAACCATGTCGTCACTTCAAGGTTAATATCTTCACCCAGTGGGTACTGACAGATTGTCATTCTAAAAGTGGGTCCTGATATGAAAGAGTTTGAGAACTACTGATCGAACCCCATGGAATCCAGGCCAAGGAGAGGAACAGCATTCCTCACTTCAGAGCCTTTTTGCAGGTCCAACAACTCTCACTATCCGGCAGTCCATTTTTGCTTAAATCTCTACCATCTCTGGTGACAAGGGAAGGCAATCCTGGGGTGCAAATTTTGAATCTGTGTCACTTGAAGTGCAGACCTGCTACACATGCTCAACATGCTACACTGAGCAGGATTCCTTGAGGGAATCCATGGAGGTGACGCAGATATGGTTAGCCCACATCAGTTTGTTACTAATTGTGTGTGTTTTTTCTTCTCCATCTGTCTCCTTCTCCCAGAAACCTGGGATATTCTGACGGGGAGGAAGTGAGGCTGATGTGGGATCTGGCCACTCTCCAGAATCAGATGATCAGCCCAAACCATCTGATCCGGGCACAGGCTCTGGAGAAGTGTGCAGATCTGCTGGGAGAGATCAAGAGATACGTGAGTCACTGAGGGGAGTAGTTTGGACAAACCTTGTTTTGAACACCAAAGGCTGCCCCTTCCAGGATTGCTGTGCAAGCCGGCTACATGCAATCAATATTCATTTCTGAAGCACTTCAGAGTATTCAATCTGCTTCACAGATTATATTACTCATCCTTTCAACAACCCTGCAGGGTAGGCCAGTCGTAGAACTACAACATCCCTGACAAAGGGCCAACCAGCTTCTGCGTAAAGATCTCCAATGAAGAGTCTACTACCTTCTGAGACATAGTGTTCTACTGCACAATTCTTTGGACCATTAGGAAGTTTTTCCTAATGTTTAATTGAAATCCCCTTTGTAGTCCAAGCCCACTTGTCCCGGTACCATCCTCCAGAGAAACTGGGAACAAGGCTGCTCCATCTTCCATGCAACAGCCCCTTAGATATTGACAGATAGTTCCCAAATCACCCGGTCAACATCTCTTCTCTCAACTCCTTCATGCGAATCCCTTTCAACCTGTCCACATAGGATGCAGTCTCTGGACTCCTCACCCATCCTAGACTCCCTCCTCTGGACCTGCTCCAGTCTTCCAGTAAGAACCTTGCCATAGGTTTCATCATGATTTCATGGCCCAGGAGAGATTTGAATGGGGTTTTCCCAACCTACAGGCAAAACGAGGGAAAGTAGCTCCAATTCAACCAAAGAAAAAAGTGACAGACCAAGACTGGGGTTCTATTTCATCACCTGATTGATTGATTTAGCGTAAGGCATATAATACATGGACATATATATCAGTTAGTCTAGATCAAATGTCAGTGTCCAGTTCATGCAGCCATTCAAAGACAGAGTGACCTTCAAAGAAAAAGTCAGACCATGGGCCATTATACGCCCTCAGTTTGCAGCCAGACACAATGTGGTACATGGTTTGGTGGGAGAACCCACAATCACACTGAGGGGTAGAGACTAGCCCCCATTTAAACACCTGACAAACACCATGTAGGGTACTGATCACCTGATGCTTTAACCACACACAGTGTTCTTTGTTTTTATATTATTACTATTATTGTATTTATTACAGTATTTATATACAAGCATGCCCCCATATCTGCGGGGGTTCCATTCCAGAACCTCCTACAGTTACCTGAAACTGTGGATGCTGGCAAACACCTGCCCCCCACCCTCTGGAGGTGAGGGAAGCAGACCTCCCCGTCCGTGGCCTCTGCTGGGCTCAGGCTGAGCTTGGCAGCTCAAATAACATAACTTCCGGTTTCACGGAGAAACCAGAAGTGGCTTTTTAAAGCCTTATAAGGCATGAGGAGGTTTGGGGAAGCCCTCTGGGCGAAGCGGAGCTCCCCTCGCCTCCGGAGGGGGCAAGCGCCCAGGGGGTCCTGCGGACTCAATCCACGGATAACTGAATCTGTGGATATGGGATCCGTGCATACCGGGTTCCCCGGGTTCCTATGCCTTTCTCAAAGACTCCTGTTGTTCTCATGATGCATTTTTGTCATTTGCCGCTTGTAATATTGCACTGTTCTGATTGTTTTATTGAATCTTTGGGAATTTCAGCCAGAAGCCATCATAGGTGTTTGATAAATAGTCAGTGTGCCTGGGTTGTGAGATGTAAAGATGCACAATATCCCTGCAATAGGACGTCTCCTTCCTGCCATCAGGGTGAGCTGCTTAACCCAGCATTGGCTAATCCTCATTTCTCTCCAGCCTTCCGTAGAGTTGCCTTTGCTTCCCCGCCTGGTCACGATCCTCGGTCTCTGCTCGTTGGATACAGATGCCAGGTGCGATGAGAATGCGGTAGAGGTTCTCTGGGAGCTGCTGCCCATCCTGCGCCATCGGGCGGGTAAGTCTGGAAGGAGCTTGAGCTGTTGCCTGCAAAGGTCGCTGAACCTTTTGCCAAGTCGAACAGAATACATCCAGGGACAGACAGAGTGTTTGTGTTTGTTGGGCTGGTCACAAGCACTACCTTAACTCCAGAGCCCAGGTCAGCCAGGGGGATAGACTTGGGCTCCTGTTGTGCTTTGACCTCTGTGGCTGAGGTTTGCTGAGTAGGTAGACCTGGGCTCTCCAACCAGACTTGGAGCCCAGGTTTACCGGCCTCCCTGGATGAGGTTAGCTGAGTGGATAGACCTGAGCTTCTGCCTGGACTTGGAACCCAAATCTACTGGCTTACATGGATGAGGTTTGTTGAGCAGGTAGACCTGGGCTCCCACCCAGACTTGGAGCCCAGATCTACCTGCTGGGTAGACCTGTGTTCTTGGCTGTGCTTGGGCTGCTTCCCGTGGACAATTTGAGGCTTGCCATGGATCCTTGTTCCCCCCTTGAATCTGCCCCGGAATGCATCACATTTGAAGACTGCCAGTTGAAAGCCTTTTCGTTGTCTGGCCTCTTGGCAAGGCTAATGAAGGCTGGCAGTTTTCTTTTTCAGGCAGCATCTCTCTCTCTTTTCTAGGTGTAGAATCAGTTGCAAGGGGAGCTGGAAGAAACCCAGTGGCCTCCCTCTTGCCCTCCATGCAGTAGCCCTTGCTGCAGCGTTGGAGCATCCAGTGCTCAGTGTGGGTTGCTCCTACTCTGTTGGCTGCCTTGAGCTGAGGGCACTTGGAGTCTAGACAGCATGAGGGTGTTCAAATGGCGCATGGAGGAATTTTCCCAGAGATGACTAAGTTTCTTTTGGGCCCCTTCCCAAAGAGGATGGGGCGAAACAGAGTGAGGGGAGGGTGGCGACGGGAGCAGGCAGAATGGGGGCAGGGAGCGGGGTGAAACAGAGTGGGAGGAGAGTGGTAGCAGCCAGAATAGTCTTTGGAGCCTGGGTCTATCAGGCTTCCCCATGTGGAGAAAATGTAGAAAATCATTGCAGAAAGTTAGCAACATTGTCTTTAGGCTCCCAGGAGCATGGGAAATGTCCTGCCTGCAGAAAATGTACTTCTGCAGTAGCTGTAATCGCACCGCTGTGTCCCTGAGCTCTTATACACTCCTTCCTGGAAAGTGGATCCACAAACTAAAGAGCTACTGCAGCAGGCCGGTTGCCTCCTGGATTTGACCCCAGGAGTTAAGTGTTAAGGAGTGTCATGTATGCATTCCCTGGCCCGGTGCATATGGCTTGCAGCAGCCAATGCCGCAGCAACCTCAGCATCCCAAGTCCAGGTGAGAAATTTCTGCGGCCCCTCCTTTGGCTGCTGGGCCCCCTTTTTCATTCTGTGCCTGGGTACAAATTACCCCCTCTCATGGGCACTGTTGCCTTGACAGGCACCCGCTAGTCATTCCCACAGGACTGCCTCCTCCTCCCTGCCACCCTCTTGCAGTGGCTGCAGTGACTGTCCTAACTCTGTCGCTGTTTCACCATGTTCCTCTGAGCTTCACCAAGATCTTTCCAGACTAGAGGACCACATATTTTGGCAGTCAATAGTAAGCAACCTTCAGCTGATCTAATGGAGCGTCAAGCAACTGTTCAATACGGGATTCTCTGATCTCATTCCGATGGAGGCCAGGGAGGAGTTGCAATGAAGGGGCATCCGTTGTATGGTGGAATGAGTCGAAGCTGTTTCTTTCCCTTGCAGACATGCTGATAAATTCCTCCTTGAACCAAGACTCTATCAAGAATGCACTCCGCATCCTGAATGCAACTGATGTAGCACTACCAACCATCTTCAGGAACAACAGCTTCATCCTGGTCAGAGTAAGTTAGCATCACAAGGGACAGAGTACTCCTGACCCCATATGAGAGTGAGTGACAGCACAATCCTATCCTTGGGCTGCTCTGCTGGAACTTGTGTTCCAGCAGCACAACCTATCACACTGCGAAATATAACACTTGAGCACACTGCTGGGTGGCTGCCAGAAACAGTTAGTGGTGCTGACCAGGCAGCAGTGGGTTTCCTATATCCCCCAACAACAGGTCAGCGGGGAAGGCAGGTGTGTGCACGGAAGGGGAGGACTGGGGCATTCCGTGGGAGGGACAGAGGCAGGAGGGGATGGATCCAGCAGCAATGGTGCATGCTGAATCTAATCCCCCCTTTCAGAAACCTCCCTGCCCCTTTTCCCACCTTGGACATACACCACCAACACAGGTGGTGTATGTCCAAAGAGACCCATCGCTAGCCCCAGGGCTTATGTGGGGTTAGTTAAAAAAATGCTTTTTACTTGCCTCCCATAAGAAGATAAGAACAGCCCCACTGAATCAGGCCATAGGCCCATCTAGCGCAGCTTCCTGCAGTGGTGTAGCTAATGAACGTGTAGCCCAGTGCGGAGCTCAAAATGATGCCCTGGAAGTGATTTCACAGCAGGAAGTGATATCAAGCCCAGGCTTTTTTAAAAGTGCAAATTGGGGGGAAACTTGCCTCCTCCCCCAAGGAGCTCATCACCCACTTGATCTGCCATCTCCCCCCAGCCAGTGGCATAGCTAAGGCATCTGTCTGCTACCTGGAATCAAAGATTTTGTGGCCACCCCCATGACAAAATCAAACTTAATTAAGTAAATACATAAAAAGTTTGCCCCTTATTGGTTCAAGACACTGTGCTGGGGTGATGAGGGACGGTTGTTCTCCCCCTGCTAAATAGAAGAGGAGCACCACGTGAAAAAGTGCCTCTTTACCAGTTAGCAGGAGTAGCTGTATTATGATACATGGAAATGAGAGCTGACTCATATTCACATCTTACTGGTTCTCTGCTGTATCATAAGAACATCTCTTTGGCTCTCAGAAAAATCAGTCTCATAAGTCAGCTTTGAGTTAAAGTCGGTTTTTGTTCTTTAAGGCAGTTGTATTTTTGTTTTCTGGTTAATTGGCCATAACTTTTGATAAAATACAGTTATTCTAATGTGGTTTGTTTCATTGAATTCTGCATTAAATAACCTTTCTAATGATATATAACGTGATGGTATTATTTGTATATACCAAGATTTGCTCAATTTTGGCCACTAGTGTCAAGCTCAGCTTGTTGCCCCCCTAAATCTTGTTGCCCGGTGTGACTGCTACCCCCTGCACTGCTACCCCACTGGCTTCCTGTATGTCACAGTGGCCCACCAAATGTCTCAGGGAGTACACAAGACAACAAGAGACCTGAATCCCGGTGCCATCCCTTGCATATGGTGTTCTAAGGTAACCCACTTCTAAAATCAGGAGGTTGCACATACACTTCATGGCTTGTAACCCGTGATGGACTTTTCCTCCAGAAATTTGTCCAATCTCCTTTTAAAGGCACCTAGGCCAGATGCCATCACCACATCCCATTTGTCTTCAGGTAGTTCCCACCTACCATAGGATGCATTGTGAGGAGCACCTGCATTGCTGCTGTTGGTGGGTGAAAGGATTGGGGCCTGAGTGTGTGTGTATATGGGGGACATCTAATTCATTCCTAATTCATTCCTCCCTTTGACTCACCATTCATTTTTTTGGCTTTCTGCCCCTTTGTTTCTTGTGTCTGGCTCTATAGTTTCTGTCTATTAACCTTTCCACCCCTCCCTGGCTATGCAACATTTTACTAGTAATAATTTAGACCTGTCTCTTGGTCCAAAGGAAAACATATGAGAAAAGCAAGGAGGAAAGGGTGTGAAGCCTTCCATGGTCTGAGGCCTCACTGCGTCCTAAACTTCAGGGTTCTTCCAACCTGGAAAGGAAGAGGAATGGGGCTGAAAGACTGGGGGAAAATGTAGGTGCTTGGAGGTTAAGCCAGTAGTTCTCAACCATTTTAGCCCCATGACCCACCTTCAGCATGGAGCTCAGCAACCCAGATGTTTTGGCGTTGGCGTAATGATGCCATCACATCGCTGCCCAAACATCTGGGTTGCTGAGCTTTTGCATTTTTTTAAACACAAAAAGCTCACCTGTGGAACATGTTTTTGTCAGCAACAACACAATGCATCTCAGCCCAGAGGGGGCCAAGCATTCTGCTTTCCGGTCTACAGCCCACTCTGGTCCTTGTCGCGTTGTGTTCTTGTTCATGAAAACATGTTCAATGAGAAAAACACACTCCAGAAGGTGTGCTTTACAAGTAATAAAAAAAAAAACCCGCAACAGCTCAGCAAGCTCATGCCATGTTATGCAACCTGCCAAAAATCAGTTTGTGACCCACTTGTAGTTGTGACCCACAGTTTGAGAGCCACTGGTTAAGCCTGGCGCAAACACAAGATGTTCAGTTGTGTTCAATACAAGATGTTCAATACAATAATGTGTATTATTGCTAACATGGCAATAATGAAGTGAAGGCAAATAACCTTAACTAACCATTTCGGTGCTTTTTTTGCTGCACATAAGCACCTTCATTGTTGGCTTAAACCAGTAGTGCGCAATCTTTAGGAGCCTGCAGACCACTGAGGCAAAAATTAGAATTGTCGTGGACAATGTGGAACCCCCCCTCGTTCCCACCTCACCCCTACACACAAAAAATGCACAGCCTATCAGAGAGAATGGACCACCCACAACCACAGCCAACACTTCAGTGCTGGCTGTGGGCGGTCTGATCTCCACCCTCTATGGTGGTCCATGTGGAAATGCTCACTTGGCAACATGGAAGTGATTAAAGGCATGTTGTTGTTTTTTTCCTGAGACTGTGTGGACCACTTCTCAGGGTCTCACGGACCACCTGTGGACCACAGGTTGGGAACCAGAGGTTTAAACTAAAGGTGGTGGTGTTTTATTTTCATCTTAATCATTGTTAAATATTTACAGTCACATGAAAGCGTAAGACCCAGTAGTTGAGAGACAGGTTGGAAATAAGAATAAGGGCCCAATCCTCTCCAACTTTCCAGTGCTGATGGAGGCACAATGCAGCCCTGAGGTATGGGAACAAATGTTCCCTTACCTTGAGGTGGCTTCCTTGACTGCTTCCCCACTGCAGGATGTGGCACACACCCCTTTGGTATGCTGCATCAGCACTGGAAAGTTGGATAGGATTGGGCCCTAAGGCAAATTCATGGCTCCTGACAAATGTGACTCAAATGGAACCTTCTCAGATGATGAAAAGGCTTTTGAACTGATTAACACAGTGGTCCCCAAAATGTGGTTTGGGACCCACTGGTGGGTCACGCCCTGATTTTTGGTGGGTAGCATAAGGATGATGGAAAGATCAGATAACTAATTGCCTCAAGCCCTGAAGCTATTCAAAAATGAATGAGTGAATGAATAAACCTTGATTGGGCATAGATAGAGAAATCCTAAAAGCAAACATAATTAGTCCTAATCCCGTTGATCAAAAACGGAGTTAAGATACTAAATTACTAATAAAACATTTACAGTTCAACATAAAATATCAACATTTTTGACAAATTACATTAAGAAAG
This sequence comes from Tiliqua scincoides, assembly GCF_035046505.1. Lineage (NCBI taxonomy): Eukaryota > Metazoa > Chordata > Lepidosauria > Squamata > Scincidae > Tiliqua > Tiliqua scincoides. The sequence continues at coordinate 11,357,468 of NC_089830.1, read as the reverse complement.
CTTAGAAATCACCATAAGTAAAAATTTAGAAACTCCCTCTAGCACATCTGGTGAGCAGTCATTAGGAGACACTTCAGTTTTGCCTCATCCGAAAGCCCATTCATTTTGCCAAGAAGTGATATAAGTGTGGCAGGATCTAGTGTGCTGAGGACAATAAAAAAGAATGTGTATGATTGAGTCAACATTTCCCAAATTTCAAGGGCAGAGGCGTTCTTTATAGGGTATTTGCGTATATCTGCCTTCTGTGACCTTGGATGAAAACACATTGAATCTTGCCAAGGAGATTGCACGACGTTCAGAAGGGTTGATCAGAATACTCAGATAAGGAGCCATTTGCCCATACTTTAGCGGGATAGAGAAATTAAGAGGGGAGCAAATTCTAGAAGCAAGTTCAAAGAGGTTTTGTGCCTCAATGTCTAGCATTCTTTGCTTCACGCTTTGATAAACTGCAGGGAATGGATAGAAACTTAAAAAATCCAAAGAAAAACCAATGGATTCGATTTTTGATTTAATTGGGCTCTACTCAGATAGCATTCTGGATAGGAGACTGCCTGGTTTCATGTTATAATGGAATTGGAACCAATAGCGTATGGTTGAAAGCCATGCTCTTGATACTAAGAGCGATTGTCTGGTCTCCAAACATAATGCAGAGTATGGTACAGATTTAGGTAAACCCAGGATAGCCCTCAAAAATTTAGCTTGGATACTCTCAAGGGTGTGATTTATAGCACTAATCCAGATAGGGCACCTGTACAGGAGCTGTGCCGCTACTTTGGCATTAAATACCTTGAGAGCAGCTGGTATATAACGATTGCCCTGACTAAAAAAGAATTGATTGGTGCTCTGCAAAGTGACACGGGCCAAGTTGGTAAGCAATTTTCGATGAGTACCCCAGCAAAGATTGTAGTGGAAGTGAATTCCAAGATATTGAAAGCTTTTGACCTGTTCCAGTTTCTCCCCTCCAATAGACCAAGTGCCTGGGCTCCATGATTTTGAAAAAAACCATAACTTTGGTTTTCTGAGAGTTCAATTCGAGTTTGTTGCACTTCAGATAGTCAGAAGTTCTATTTAAAAGTCGCTTAAGTCCACTAGGTGTACAGGAAACTAGCACTGCATCATCTGCCTAAAGCAATGCTGGAATATGCATTGAACCTAGTTTGGAAAAATGTCCATCTATCTGAAGCAAAAAGGGGGTAAAATTGTGTAGAAAAAGATGAAAAAGAGTGGGTGCTAAAATGCACCCCTGTTTCACTCCCCTTTTGACCTGAATTTGGGGAGTCAATTTCCCCAGATGTCAATTTAATTTGGCAGGTGGTGCCTGTATAAAGTTTCTGAATAAGAGATAGAAGTCCAGGGTCTATATTGAGTTGAACTAGTTTGTCCCATAGCAGCGATCTATTAACAGAGTCAACATATAAGTTTTGATTTTTTAAGCCTTGTGTACTTGTCAATCAAATGAGCTAAAACAGCACAGTGATCAATTGGTGAAGATCCTTTTCCAAATCCTATCTGATCCCACCCTGGAAGGCCCAGATCTTCCATCCAGGATAGCAGCTTGTTTAAAAGATGTTTTGCATCAAGTTTTGTCCCCACTGCTAAAAGGCTTATAGGTCTAAAATGGGAGGGATCAGGATGGTCGCCTTTTTTGTAAATAGGCACTATAATAGCATTTGTCCATTCAGCTGGTATTATACCTGTTTGGTCCACCACTGTGAATAATGAGGATAGAATAGGGGCCCACCATTCGGGGTCCACTTTCAGGATCTCTGACAATACCAAATCTGGCCCAGGAGCTTTCCCTTGTTTACTTTGAGAGACTAGCTCTCTCATTTCTTCAGGGGATACAGGAGGCCATGGGGTGGTTGCTGAAGGATTTAAAGTCAAAGATGCTAAGCCACTTTCACCCTCTTGGCAATAGAAGGTGGAGAACAAGCGGCACCACTCGTGTGGGGAGATGACCATCTGAGAGCGAGGTGCAGTTTTCTGAGCAGAATTGGTGATTATACCCCAAAATGGCTTAGAATTTTTATGTTCTATGGCGGCTAGTAGTTTATACCACAAGCGGGAAGCATCATTATGTGGCTTTTCTTGGATCAGTTGTTGCAGCTGCTTCTTTAGAATAAAAGATGTATCGGGAATTTGAATATCCCCTGAATAGCGGTACTGCTGGTAAACGGATCTAATCTGATTTTGGTGATCCATACAATCCCTATCAAACCAAGGGGATATTGTTTGGGATCCCTCCCCTGTAGCACCTTTAGCAGAGGGTATACTAGTGTAGGAGACTAAAGTGGATGAAACCCTAGAGATTAATAACTCATCTATCTGAATTAGTTCTATCGGATCTGACTCGTTTAAAAGTGGGATTCTATAGCTCTTGTATGGCTCCGTGTAGAGCAGTTTGCTCATTTTCTGATTAATTGTAGTATTCCACATGATTTTAGGCCTAATTTCATATTCATTTTCAAGCTCTACATCAGGGGTAGAGTACTGGAAAGAACCTCAATCTAGCTTGAGTATGAAAGGAAAATGGTCACTCATTGCTAGATCATCAAGCAAAAAATCAATAACATTGACCTTGAGGTGAAGTGGAACCAAGAAATAATCTATAACACTGGAACCAATGGCTGAAGCAGAAGTGAATTCACTTGAATTGGGGAAATCTACAAGGCCATTTAACCATATTGTATTAAAATTGAGACAGAATCTGGCCAAATAGAGGCCAGCTGCATTCGTTTTATTATCTTTGGAAAATCTCTCTAAAGAAAATAAATCAAGGAGAGATGAATCAGGATCTAAGTTTGCGGCAGTACTGAGCAACGGCTCTGAATTTCCAAGCCTGGCGTTGAAATCCCCACCAATAAGCCAATGGCATGAAGGAAATTCCATGTCTAACTCCTTGACAATTTTAGAGAAGGTGCTCCAATTCTGGGATAATAATTGGCTGTTCAAGCCAGGAGGAAGATAAACCTTTCCAATTATTAATTGGAGATGGTTAAGAATAAGCTTGACTGCATGACATAATTTGCTAGTTGTCTTGGTGACCACCAGTTCTGAATTGAGCTGGGAAGAGACAAAAATTGTCATCCCCGCTTGCAAACGTCCCTTGGAGCTTATTCTATAAACTGGAATGTTGTAGGAATTAAAACCTTGAAGGTGTAAAGGAATTTGAGACCAGGTTTCCTGCAAAAGGATTATGTGAAAATCACATAAATATCTCTGGAAAGTCTCATCGTTAACCTTGCTACGCCATCCCACAATATTCCAAGAAAGAAGTTTTAAATATGTCCTTGATGTGAGATCATGTATTGCAGATGTAAGTCAATCTCCCATCAGATTGACTTACATCTGCAATACCTATTCAAAAATCAAATAGCTGCTAATTGACCTGCAAAGAGCTCAGCTTCTGCAGTCTGCAAGGTAGCTGCTAGCTCTTTTTTTCTGGGCATTATTGCTTGTAAATAAATCAATATTTTTTTCTAGATGGCCTTTCATTTAAAGTCTGTTAAAGCTAGGTGGGTCCCAATAGAGTGTTGTATTAAGAAGTGGGTCATGGTGCTGAAATGTTTGGGAATCTTCTGGATTTGATTTTGTTTATCATTGTTGTACATTGGACTGTTTATGTTTTACGTTCGGTTGTATGTTCTGAATTTGTAAGCTGCTTTGGACATTTTCTTTCACTAAAAGCCCAAGACCATTTTCCATGGAAAAGTGGAGTATAAATAGTTGAATAAACCAAGCAAGATTTGACGCTCAGAGATGTTGCATTGTTTCAGGTCTTTGGTGCATTCCTGACTCCTGAAGAACTCTTGGAAGCCGTGGCCTTCCTATCCGGAGCTGCCCAGAACTCCTTTGAGGTGTTTGATATATATTGCTTGCTCCGTCAACTCCTCAAGCAGTTTGGCGGCAAGGTAGTGAAGGTAAGGAACTGCAAAGATATTATTATTATAGAAATTTATACCCCACCTTTCCCATGCTGAAGCAATTACCCAAGAGGACTTACAAAGCTCCATAATAAAATACAAAGTATCATAACAGGTCAGCAGGAAAAACATCCAACAAAGCATTAAAAACATGTTAACAGTAAGCAGTGAAACACAAAACGAAGAAACAAAGTAAGACCTGACACATATTATTGAGCCGTTGGGAGAACAAATAAATCCAGAGAGACAGTCTGGATAGCAAAGAAGGATCTTGGTTTTGAACTGGATCTCTTGGAGTTGTAAATCAATCCCATGCCATTGGGATCCTTGCGCCAGATCCTTAGCATGTTTTGAAGGATATATTTTTGAGCATATCATGCCAGTACTAACCAAAGGACTTTGAAAGACCATATGTCAGGTGAGTGGCCTTAGAGGTGAAAATATAAACCCCCCTCCCCCCCTCAAGTTTAGCTCGGTGTTCCTGAATTCTAAGTTCTGCAATAACCCCAAGTTTCAGCATGGAACAGATGTCAGGTACCAATCCTAATATATCTGTCATCTCCCAAAAGATACGTATGCAAGAGAGGCAAACCATAAGATGCTAAGGGTTTGTGTGAAATCCATGGCTGAAATCAGTGGTTCTCAGACTTTTTTAGAACTGGGATCTGCTTTTTAGTAATGTCATGGCTGGAAGTGAGATCATCAGACAGGACAATTTAACACCCCTCACATGACAAAGTCAAATCAAATTAATTAAGGGTGCAGTCCTAAGCCACTTTCCAGCAGTGACATAAGGGCAATGCAGTTGTGAGGTAAGGGAACAAACATTGCCTTACTTTGAGGAGGCCTCAGTGATTGCCACCCAACTGCAGGATGCAGCACTTGACCTGTTGGCAAAGCTATGCCAGTGCTGGACAGTTGGTTAGGATTTGAGCCTAAGTATATTAAAATGTTACAATAAGTATAAGTTTAAAAAGTTATTTAAACTAAAGAAGAACCCTCCTAACTTTCCCAAGCAATTGATGATCTGTTTCAAGAAAATTCCCCAAATATCCCAAAGGCTGCAATTCTGTCTGCGCTTACCCAGGAGTAAGCCCTATTGACTATCAATGTGAAAAGCATTTACATAGTATCCTGTTGAAAGTACAGATCCATAACATTTCCCTGAATGTTTCCCTAAATGCAGTCACACACTCTTCTCTCATAGGGAAGAGAGAGATGGAGAGGGAGTTTGGCATGAAGGAGAGAGAACTGCTCTTCTTGTTCCTCTTCTCACTCCATCTCCTTCTTTGTTTTCAAATCCAGGCAGTGGAAGGAGAAAAAAGGTTTAGTAAAGGTTTTTTTAGCAATTGCCTTGGGCAGCAAATTGATGGGCAGAAACCAACAAATGGAGTTGGGTTCCCCCCCCCCCCACAGGGTGACCAGGTATCTTCTTTTTCCAGGACATATCCTCTTTTTAACCTCGTGTCCTGGAAAAGAACTTTAATGTTCTCCTTTTCCCTGTGAGTGGGCCCCTACAGGCAGCACAGAACTGTCTTGTAATTAATGTTATATATAATAAATTATAAGTATTATAGTTTTGAATTTAAGAAGTAATATTGTTTTATGATTGTGCCCTAAGTGTTTAAATTAACCACATGAAATCAATACATGAATGTTCATAGCTTTTATTGTGTCATGTCCTACATTTTTCTTGGAATTCCTACATTTGGGGGTGCCTGATCCTCTTTTTGCCGTTATGACACCTGGTCACCCTCCCCCGTCCACCAGTCTGCTACCTGAGGAATTCATCTCACCTGGCCTCATGGATGTTGCCCTGCCTAGGACGGCAACAGCCTCTGAGACATTTTGCTTCTGGGTACCTTAGCAGTGGCCCTTTGCTTTCCTGACAGGTTGAGACATTGCTGGAACACTTCTTTGAAAAGTGTAAAACGGAAAGGAGGGGTGAAAGCAACATGCCCTTCTTAGGTTTTGGCGTGCTTGCAAGTGAGAACGTGGTCCAAGTGGTGAACTTTCTCCTCCAGCATCCTTTCAGGTATCTATTTATTTAAAGCATTTCTCCCTCTCTGTTAGTATTTATAAAAAACCACCCATAGCAGCTATAGGAGATTTCAGCTTGTACTGCCTTGGATGGCCCATTGGGGATCTATGGGGCTTACAGTAGTGCCTAAGGGCCCAATCCTATTCAACTTTCCAGCACTGGTGTAGCCACAATGCAGCCCCAAGGTAAGGGAACAAATGTTCCCATACCTTGAGGAGGCCTTTGTGACTGCCTCCCCACCACAGTATGCAGCACATGCCCTGGTTGCACGGCTGCACCAGTACTGGAAAGTTGGATAGGATTGGGCCCTAAGTATCATGTCTCTGCACCCAGGACAAACTTAAAGCATGGTTCCCCACCACCCTCTCTGCCTGCCTACCAGAATGAAGAATACTCTGCTCTGGAGCATCTCTACGGGTGTCCGGTCACATCTAGTTCATGGTTTAGTTTCCTAATATTTCAAACTTGATTTGTATTAGGAGCCAGGAATTGTAGCCTTGTATGCACATAGACCAGCGTTTCTCAATGTTCATCCCACACTGTACCACTTTGCATGATCCACCTATTGGAAGTACCAGCAGAAGTGATTGCCAGTTACTTCTGGGTTGAGAGGCCAGATGCCACATGACAAACACCAATCAGGAAGAGGCTCAGGGTGAACAGGAGGGCTTTTTAGAGTAGGTGAAAAGCCTGCTGCTCACTGAGCCAAGCCTCCTACTGAAGTTGGTCACATCAGTTCATTTGTCTTGCTGCCAGAAGCAGATGCCTGGGGGTCCCACAAGTACCATCAGACACAACCTCAAGTATCGCTGGTGGTACACATAGCATTGGTTGAGAAACACAGACATAGGGCGCAATCCTCACCTCTTATGTCAGTACTTTCCAGCACTGGCATAGCGGTGCCAATGGAACATGTGCTGCAACCTGCAGTTGGGTGTCACTCATGGAGGCCTCCTCAAAGTAAGGGAATGTTTGTTCCCTTACCTTGGAGCTACATGGCCCTTAGTGCTGGAAAGCACTGACATAAGGGGTTAGGATTGCACCCATAGGCTCATTATGTATGCGCATGCTTCTGTGCCTGGCTGAGATTTAGTGGCAGTTCTGTGGGCACTGGAGACCTGTACAGGCATTTTATTTTATTTTATTTTTATTGCTTAAACAGAACCCCCCAAAAATAGCATTACATGGATACATGCTTATGAGTTACATACTTAAAAAAACGGGGTGCGGAATGTATATTTATACACACACACATATACAAAGTATCTGCATATCAACACTTCATGCAGCTTAGGTTATTATAGCAAGTAATGGCCTCCAGATCCTCAAATATATACAGTGGCGTAGCTAGGTCACTTGACAACTGGGGCCCATAAATTTTTGTCTCCTCATGCAACATAATTATTTAATTATTAATTAATCATATTAATTCTTTCACATTTTTATACCACCCTTCCTCTAAGCAGCTCAGGATGGTGTGTGTGGTTCCTCCCTTTATTTTGTCCTCACAACAACCCTGTGAGGTAGGTGAGACTGAGAGATAGTAATAGTCATGACATGAAGTGAGTAGTAATAATGGCCAGAAAATTAATGCAGTGAATATTTCCCCACAAGCAATAGATGAAATTCTGCATCAAATGGTCTCATGATGGTATTATTCCTAACATGATGGCATTATTCCTAAAAGCCACGCTTTCCAGAATTTTGGTCACTAGGGTGTCAACCCCCCCCCCCCCAGATGTCTCATTGGCCTGTTTTGAATTAAGGCAGTGGTTCTCTCATGTTTACACTGGGACCCACTTTTTAGAATGACAATGTCTGGGACCCACCGGAAGTGATGTCAGGAAAAATTCCTGGTCCTGATCAGTAAGTTGATGTAAAAATTGCCCTATCAGTCCAGCTACTCCATCAAAAAGATTCCCTATTGTCCCCAAAATGCCCAGCTCACAATATTGAAATACCCACAAGGCCCAAATGCTCTGACTAAAAGCCCCTCTCTGACCCTTGTCCAAGAATGATACCAGCCAGCATCTAATATCCTTCTCAGAAAACAAGCTGGCTGCAGTATGGGCCCCAAGGATGAACAGAAAGCCATAAACAATGGCAAGAAACAAATCAGGATGAAAGGGTTAGGGTAAAAGGGATGTTGATAGAGCACCAGATCCTCTGCAATGGATAGGTCTGTAAACAAAGTGTCTATGCGCGTCAAACTGCCCTTCTCAAATCAACATCCTGAACTGATAACAAATGCCAAATGTTGTTCTTTTGCCTGTTGGTCTGTTAATTTTCCCATGGATGTTCTCCTCTCTTTGTGTGCTCTTGTACCCCTCCCCTATCTAGAATACCCTATAAAACCTGCATCATTGTAGTTTTTTGGGATCCTCCACCTGTGTGTGGGGGGGTCCCGTTTGCAAACGAGTAAAGGTTTACTTTTGTCAGAAGTCCTCTGAATTCTCCTGTCTGTTGTTTGCCGCTCCAAAAATCCGAACTAACAGTGTGCCCATTTGGCATCACTATTAATCTGTAAAGTTGGATTCACTGTGCAGGCATAACTCATTGACTGCCATATGTTCTGCATCATGTATGGGAAAGCCCCTAGCTCAGTGATAGGGCACGCGCTTTGTACATAAAATGACTTGGGTTCAATCCCTGGCATCTGCTGGTAGGGCTGGAAAGTGGATTTGACCCCTCTCGGAAATGCTGAAGAACCATCGCCAGTCAGAATAGGCAATGCTAAGTGAGATGGTATCAGGCAGTTTTGCACTCTCTCTGGGATTCCAGTGTTCATGATTATTACAGTTCTTCTTGCTGAGTTACTGCTCCCTGTGGGTACATCTGACATGTAGGAATGCCAGAAGAAAGTAAGGAATCCTGGGGCTTGTAGTTTGCCAAAGAGCATGCTACATAGGGCGGCACCAAGGCTGACTCCAGGTTGGAGGGGGCCATCAGTAAGGTAGGCAGATGTTGCCACGCCTGGTCCAAGGGACCTAACTGTCTGTTTTTCAATTCACAGCGCTTGTCAGGAGCACTGGCCGGTGGTGTTTGCCTGTGCCGATACAACCCTGCTCCTTGAAGCCCTGCTGTATGAGATGCGGGGAAAGCCAGAAGAGCAGACAAGTGTGGTAAGAGCTGTGCTGTGGAACTGTGTCACGATTCCCTTCTCCCGGTAGCGTATGAGTATATCCTGCAGCTGCATGCAAGGAGAGAGAAGCCACGGGAGTTGGTACTGAGGGCAAAATCTACACACCAAAATTCACCCTGGAGAATATCAACTTCTTCAATATCAATGAATGTTAATATCCACAACAATCCAGAATATGATTTCAGGGTTTGAACCACAAGTGTGAATGACTGTCCCTCGTGCATGATGTGCTCTCCTTTTGTCAGGAAGGAAAGAGAGAACTGATTTCTGTTGGAGGGACTGCTCTTGATCTGGTATACTCTAGCACAGGGATTTTCAACCAGTGTGCCATGGCACATTGGTGTGCTGCCAGTGGTTCACAGGGGTGCTGCAGGAGTTTGGGAGAGGGTCATTTATCAGTAGGGCCGTTGGGGTGTGCAAGCCCCGCACCTGTAGTGCAATGTGCCTTGTTAATTGTCCAAAAACTGATGGTACGCCTTGACAATTTGAGCACCTTGTCAGTGTACTGTGAAATGAAAAGGGTTGAAAATCTCTGCTGTTGCTGACATCTTTGCAATGTAGCTCTCCATCCAATGCTGGGTTGTTGGCAGAGACCAAACCCCAAAAGATGCATTTTGCAGGAAAGCCGAGATCGGCAGCTTTGTATGAGACTTGAGTTCAAGACTCAGACATCAGTTAATTTAAGAAACATGCATGTGAGTTTGAGAGAATCCCATAGCTAGTCTGTCTAGCTCCATGGCCTTTTGAGGGGAAGGGGGAGAGAGAGCAGGAAGGAAGTAAAGCCTGAGGATTGTCCTCTAGGTATGCTTTACCAGAAGATAGAAAAGATAGAGAGAACACCTTATCCCACTACCATTATCTGCCTAGCCTTATGACCTCCCCGCTGGTACAGCTACAAGAGTACCACTTTGTTGCAAACTCCAATATGGGAGACCTGCCAAGAGACAATATGAAGTGCTCACTGCAGGTGAGAGATTTTTGAACTGTGGCTGAGTGAGAGACAAACCCATCTGACCCCATGGGGATGCCCTTTTCTTCAAGTCCTAGTGAAATGAGTGGAGGCTGTGAAAGAAAAAGAGGCAGGATCCATTCCTATCACTGGGGATTGTGCAGGAAACCTTCTGCCCAGCTGAGTTCATGAACAGGAAGGTGTATTTTTCTCCCTCGGTCAGGTTTGGGCCAACCCTGCCTCAGCTGGAGTTTGGGTTGGTGAGGAAGTGAGGGGAAGGGGGTGGAGGACGAGCCCAGTCCCCGGCAGGTACCAGGCAGATTGCAGTGGAGGACTCCCCCTGCAGCTGAGAGAGATGAGCAGGTGCATACACACAGGATCTCACCCTCTGCTGCATGACATTCTGGTCCAGGACAAAGAAGAAGCTGTAAGAGCACCGGGCATCTCTTTTTCCTTTTCTCCTAGCAACATGCCACCCAAGCCATGAGGAGCTTTCTCTGTGCTGCTGCCAACAAAAGAAGGGTGAGAGAGCAGTTTCCCAAGTTGCTTCTGACATTGCTGGGGCAAATCTCGGTCTCCTTGAAGGACGGCAGCAATGTGAGGTAAGTTGTCTCTGCAAGAGATCTTTTGGGTTTTGGTGCTAGCTTTGGGATTGACCATGCCAGGTATTGAATCTGGAACACGGTGCTTGCAAGGCATGGAGGCTACAACTCAGCCATGGCCACTTGCCCAGCATGTGGCCCTTTTTTCCTCTTGGACCGCAGTGGCCAAACTCACTACCGCCACACACAGGAAAAGCAGTTCCTGTTTGGACTACATCTTTCCATTCCACCCAGGCGCCATGTGTAATCCTCCATGATTGGGGGACGCTCTGGGCAGTCACATCTGCTGCCTGGCGTCCCAGAAGGCCACGTGACAGGACATTCAGGCACATGCGACTGCCCAGAGCATCTCTGTCTCCTAATCGTGGAGGACCACATGCAGCGCCCAGGCTGAACGGTAAGGTCTGCTCACCGGGCGCACAGATTTGTTGGAATCCCGGATTTGGCACCCAGGCCGGGGTTCCCTTGGACATGCGCTCATCTGGGAAATTGACCTTACAATCTCACAGTCTCAAAATAAGAAGAAGATTACTCCTGAGCCAGCAACTTGTTCCATTTCTGACTTAAATGAAACTCTTGGATTCTATAGAAGTGGGACCCTTAGTCACACTCCTGGTGTATCTGTGGCAGTGACCCTCCTGGTCTTACTTCTTTTATCTTGCTTGCAGAGAGCCGCTGAAAACACTCCAGCTTCTCTGTAACATCGTGAGAATCGTGACAGAGGAAACCGAGTGCTGGGATCAGCTGAGCAGTCCTCAATCTTTTAGTGAGGGATTGTCCAGCTTAGTAAGGTAGGAGGAAGACTGCTGGGTTTCTCAAAGAGTGTCAGATAGCTGAAGTTGTGGGATGTGAATGTGCATCATTTGTCTTCCACGGACATCTTTAGTGCCTCTTTTTCTTTTCCTTTCTTTTTTTTTGCATGGTCCTGTTACCTATTCCAGGATTCTCCTCTCCAGCTCACACTCCTTGGTCCCTGGCATCATTCAGTTCCTTCTGCTTATCTTTGGGGCTGAAGAGCATGCATGGCTCTATGAAACAGCAGTGATGCTCTACCACAAGGTGAGGGGTACTGCAGTAGTTGAGAGGCTTCATTAGTGGCGATGCACCCTGCAGCCTTTCCCTGGATAGGATTACGCCAGTGGTTCCCAAACTGTGAGTTGTGGCTTCCCAGGGAGCCATGAAAACCAGCTAGGGAAGCCACAGAATCTTTGTGAAAAACCTGCCTCTATAGAATTGTAGCCTTAATGGAGAGCCACGGCCAATGGCCCAGTAGATCAAGAGAGCCATCAGTCAAAAAAGTTTGGGAACCACTGGATTAGGCCATGTAACTGCTATGGAAACCAATGGTCCTAAAGATTGGTTGGCATGTGGATGGCAAATTATGGGCACCATTACAGGGCATCAAATGATCAGTTAGAGTCTACTTGTGTTTACAGAGTGGTGTGTGAATTTTATACCCTCTGGGCTGGCTTTGCCCTGAATCTCTGACCTCAAGGTCAGGGAGACAAGGCATGTGAATGACTTGGAATTCACTCTTTGAGTCTTTGCTTCAGCTTGCAGAAGAGACTGTGATAGATGTTTCTGGGTGTGTCCAGGCAACTCTATGCTCTAAACTTCTATCCATTTCCTGTTCAGTTCAACTGATGCAGTTCCTTCCAGCAAATCTTGAGAATTGTGATGGCACTGCCAATGCAAGAGTTTTCTGGCTCCGCTCACAGAAATAAAGTTCCCAGGATGCTCTGAGGAGAGGAAATGGCTTTTCACCAAATTTAAACCAGTGATATAGCTGTGCCCTCTGCATCTGTATGTGGTGGATAAAGCCATGAACACTCATCTGCAAAGAGCTCAACAAGGTGAACCAAAGTGTTCACCCCAATTAATTTGCTTCTGTTGTCCTTCTTGGGCTTTCAGTTGCTCCTGAACCGTGTGAAGGAGCTTGGAAACATCATGTCAAAAGACTCTCTCCTTCAGTGGCTGGATCATGGGAAACTTGGGGTTCGGAAGCTGAGCCTCAGAGGACTTTCTTCCCTGATCTTTGAATCTGATTTGGTAAGTCATCCTCGAAAGACAGGGATAATAAAAATGTAACTCCTCAGATAGTTGGCCGGCACATGCACAGATTCCATTCTTGCATATCCACAGGGACTTTGACAGAAGATTGCTGGGATGGGTATACTCCTCCCTGCACCTATCAGGTGGTGGGAACTCTGTAATAAAAGAAGCTGCACCCATGATAGTTCAGTTCAGTTCCTCTTTATATGTGCATTTGCTGATGTTCGAGGGGCAGAATTGCTACCTACTTCTAGTTATCTGACTCTGTTCTCATTACCTGTGAATATAGTGCTGGTGCACTGGGATGGGGAGCAGTGCAGCTAAGAGCAGGCAGGCAGGTGGGGGCAAGAGAGGTTGCATGAGGAGGAGGAGAAGAGACAGTGGCCTCCTCGTGAGCAGAAGGCAGTGTTGGTGCTCTGCAGGGCTGAGAGGAAGAGACAGTATACAGTATATGGCCAACAGTATATGGAAGGAATGGGCGTAATTGCATCCAGTCAGTTTTTTAGAAAGTTGTCTACTTTAGGTCAGTTTTGGATACCAAAGGGACTTTGGGATTGGCCCATGGAGAATGGTTGGGCACACTTGTGTCCACTTCCTGACTTGCCCTGCCATCTTGGGCACCATCTTGGGGACTTGCCGCTGAACCTTCAGAATGGCGATGATGAGAGGCCAATGGAAGGGTACCTGAGGGCTGCTCTGGGGCAAGCCTAGGTAAGGAGCCAAGAGTCAGGTTGAGGACGAGGACAGGTGAAGCTACCCCCTTCCCACTGCTGAACTATGAGGCTTGTTGTTGGGTCAGCAACCTTGAACTAGTCAAGGGACAGCCAGCACAGAGGCGGAAGCATCAGATGTTGATGAGCCTTCGCTATCACCTAACCCTATAGACATCAGGTTCATAAAGTGCATAGAGTATATGTTGAAGAGGTTTCCCTGGAACCGAACCCCATGTTTCCCATAGGCTCAATGATTCAGTATCTGCTAGCACGGTATCCACTCGATTTTCCAGGAACCTACCCTAGAGGATAACAAGAACTGACTGTATATATTTAAATGAGCCACCTCTTTTGTTTTAGATGAAGAGCCCCTGGTGCATACAGCTGGCTCTCTTCAATCAGCTGGGTGTGAGCGAGCCAGAAGCCCTCCCCAAAATTTTGGATGTGTTAGAGAGCACCTTGTCCTCTATCACAGGGGAGGAAGAAACCAGCTACATCAGAATGTTGTCTGCAACCTACTCTGCTCTTGTTGACCATGTGAGTGCTTTAGATTGTCATTTCAGACACTGTACAGGTGACCCATGGAGTTCCTTGGTACTGGGCACGCTATCAAGAGTGTGTGTGCTAAATTCAGGAGAAGAGACATGGGCTCCTCATCCTTGTAGCCACAGACAATGAAGGGCTAAAACCAGAAACAACATCTCTGTTGCACATTGTCACCAGTAATTTAGTGTTGGGAGAATTAGAACAGATATAAGAAAGTATTTATTTCTTTATCTACACACCCACTCAGTAACTGTAATTATTCTTTGTAACTCCTTACCACAGGATGTGGTGATGGCATCTGGCTTAGATACCTTGAAAAAGGGATTGGACAAATGTAAGGAGGAAGAGCCCATCACAGGTTACAAACCATGATTGGTGTGTGCAACCTCCTGCTTTTAGAAGCAGGCTACCTCAGAATGCCAAGTGCAAGGGAGTGGCACCAGCATGCAGTCTTGTGTGCTTCCTGAGTTATCTGGTGGGCCTGTGAAATACAGGAAATTGGACTAGATGGGCCTTTGGCCTGATCCAGCAGGGCTCTTCTTATGCTCTTATGAGATTAGAAACCTGGCAAGTATCAATCTCTGGTGACTCTTCCTATTTGTTTCCTATTTGCAGGAGGAAGCAAGCGTCCGTGCCCTAGTGATAAAGCACTTGTGGTTGCTTCGGAGCCGGAAGGGGAAACAGTGGCTCCCACATACAACAGAAGCAGCCATTTCTGAAATGGTGAACATTCTTGTTCATCTCCAGGATAAGAGTGAGGTGGTGGAGGTGAGTGGCCACCTGCGTGACTTACATTAGCAGGAGAGAGGAATCACCTCCAAGAGCAGGGACCAAGACTCTTGTTGCCGGGGGTGACCTGCCATTGACTGTTCTGGGAAATTCTCCCATGTTGTAGCTCAACTCTTGCTTGCTGTGCCCGTGGGGGAAGGATGATGCTAAGGATAGGCAGGGCAGGCCCAAGACCTCCTAAGGCAGCATGCCAAATATTGTCCCCCTTTAACTGATGATGTGCCAGTCTCTGTTCCTCCCCTTCCCCATGTTCTTGTTCAACTCTCTCCTGCCCTCCAGCTTTCTCTTCCTCTGCTCTTCTCTATCCCTTCTTCCCTTTCCAATGCAGGGAGTGGAAGGAGGAGGAGGAGGAGCAGTGGAGGTAGGCAGGCAGGCAGAGATGGGCAGCCCCACCAATCTGCGTTAGCTGGCCTCATGAATGGGCTGGCCCTGCTCAAGGGTTTCTTGTACATGTTGGCTTCGCAAGACTGACCACCGTCTTCGGCTTCATTCCCCCTGCAGGTCCTGTCTTGACTAATTTGCTTCCCTCTCTGCAGTGGCGTCACCAGGGTTTGTGTCACCCGGTGCGGGACGCCAGCGCATCACCCCTGTGATGGATCTCCTCCCATGCGACGGGGGGGGCAATGCTTTGAGTGGCATTGTACCATCACCCCACCCCCGCTGTTTTTTTTATAACTTTTGATGGAAAAGAGCTAGTTTAAGGTTTGTTTCATTGAAGTTACATGAACTTCATACATGAAATTATGCTTTGATTGATATATAACATGATTGTATTATTTGGAAATACAAAGATTTTAAAAATTTGGGTGAGTAGTGGTATCACTCCCCGTGCACGTCACGCAGTGTGGCCCGCACCCATCTA
The DNA here is from genome assembly GCF_035046505.1 of Tiliqua scincoides. Lineage (NCBI taxonomy): Eukaryota > Metazoa > Chordata > Lepidosauria > Squamata > Scincidae > Tiliqua > Tiliqua scincoides. The sequence continues at coordinate 11,341,849 of NC_089830.1, read as the reverse complement.
GCAATGCCATTGCCATTGTTATATCTTGGCTTTCTGACATCAGAAAATATACAGGTCCAGTCTTGTTATACACGAATTTGACTCAACATGAATGGCCACTGCAAGTGAGAAGGAATGTGCTGATCCCTGGAGAAGGGGGAAAATGCATGCCTTTAAAATCAGTTTAAAAATCTGAACAGTTCTTTAACAATAGCCTCCTTAATGGGAGGGGGGGCAGCTGGCTAACAATCCATCAATCCTTCTCTCTCCAGGTGACCCCTCCCTTCCCCCTGAGCACATGAAAGAAAGGTGATCACTTTGCATTGGTGAAGGGAGGGGCGGAGTGAATTGGAGGACTTATTGATGGATTGTCTTCTTAATGATCTTACATCACAAAGATCAGCAAGGCTGTTTTTAAATCACCTGAGCCAAAAAACTTTTTTTAATTTTTTTTAAAAATTGATTTGCTATAGTACGTTTTTTTGCCATCCACTTAAGTGCTTGGAATGGAACTCACGCGAATAATGAGGCTTCACCTGTAGATCTAGCGCATGTTTTCCAGCTCAAAGCTGACATGAAACAAACCTGTTTCCAGTCCACTCAAAGTACCTGAGAAATAACCAGTTTCCACTGTATTACTCTTTTCTTGCTAGCTAGCTAGCTGAATGCTTGAATATTTTAGTATTCCTATGTACGTACATTTGTACTCTGACCTTTCTCTAAGGATCACACAATGGTAGACGGAGAGCTAGACATTTGCCCAGCATGCTTCAGTCCTAAATAGCTCTTTGATTAACCTCTCCAGGCCTTGTGTCTTGCTGGCACATCAGGGAGAAGGCGCCCCAACTCGGGGTGATAGGGTCCTGCTGCAAACGTAGACATAGGGTACCTTACAGCCTGATGCTATGCGGCCGCTGTGCTGATTGCTCAGGGCTGAGTGCGCTTTGTCTGCTGATTCCAATGTGCCATCATGTTGGAGAGGTTAACTGTGTGTGTGTGGGGGGGGTGAGATGGTTGGCCACCTTCAGTCTCGAAAGACTATGGTATAAGCTTACAGCAGGCGGTATTCCCAGGCGGTCTCCCATCCAAGTACTAACCAGGCCTGAGCCTGCTTAGCTTCCGAGATCAGACAAGATCGGGCATGTGCAGGGTAACAGACCTCTGAAAGACTTACCCGCATGGCATGACTCCTGTGCAGGGCTATACCAGCTACTTCATGGGACTCCTATGAGCTACACAAGCTACGTTGCCAGCTTTGGAGCCACTGGGGGCATGTACAGCTCAGAAAGGGATTTTGGGATCTAACTTTATCTATCCCACCTTGCTTCCCTCCCCCCTTTTTCAACCTCTCTGCTGGTGAGGTTGTGGCCAGGGACTTTCTTCAACCTGTTGGTGGTGGGGCATGGCTTTCTGGTGTACTGCTGTGCTTGTGTCAGTGCAGCACCTGTCAGGCTTCTGCACTGGTGGGGCTGCCTGTGTGCTGGTGTGTGTGGCAGTATGCTGGTGTTTCCCCTGGCTAGGATTGTTTCCTGAGGTTTCCATAAGAAGCCTTCCATAGGAGAAAAATTCTTCTCCAGTGCAAAGGACGCCTTAGGACAGAGTTCTCCAAACTTTTTGGCCAGAGGGCCACATCAAATATCTGGCACGGTATTGAGGGCCGGGAAAAAAAATTAAATATAACATTTATATAAATAAATCAGAGATGGAACTTAGATGAGTGAATAAATAATGAATGGGCTCATTCATTCAACCTCTCCGGCCCTTCAGACCAGAAGCCACCCTCCAGACGCAACCAGAGCACTGTTCCAGTCATGTTCCGCCAAGTGGGCCAGAGGCTTTCAGGGAACAAGAGGCTGGTCGTGTGCCAGATAGAGGCTCTCCATGGGCCACATATGGCCCCCGGGCCAGGGTTTGGAGGCCCCTGCCTTAGGATATGATCTTTTTTGACTCCATGTGCTGCAGGAAGCAATGGCCTATCTCAGAGTGCTGGTCCCAAGAGTGAGGAGGTACGTGAAATCCCAAAGCCACGACCTTCACTTCGTGCTCTACCATGTTGCCAAACATTTGGTAAGTCTTTGTTGCTGCCTTCCCAGGGTACCATTTTAAATCCCACCTGTTCGTCAAGAATAGAGTAGAACTACTTACAAAGCTTTATCTTACTGAGCTTTATCTCAACAAAACTCATACAGGTATAATATCATTAGCTGAGGATTTTTCACCTTCAATTTTATTTCAGTGTGATGAGAATGGTCCTTTAAATTAAAGGAAAAACATCCTTTAACAATAGCCTCACTTACCATTGTAATCTCTCTCCAAGGGCTTAGAGAGGCTTCACTCCCAGGCAAGCAACCCCTGCCTTCCCCCTGGAGCACTGAAAAGAATACAAAGGGAAGTGATTATTGCCTCCCTCTTTGCATTCTTTCCCTGTGCTTCAGGTGAAGGGAAGTGTCACTGCCTAGGAGTGAGGCCTTTCTAAGCACCTGGAGAGAGAGAGAGAGAGAGAGAGAGAGAGAGAGAGAGAGATTGTCTGTTTTCTGCTTCTGCTCTCCCTCAAAATGTTAAGTGAAGCTGTTTTTAAACCACTGAGAAAAGGGACATTGTTTTTTAAATGGATTTCATTTAGCATGATTTTTGGCATCCGCAGGGGTTCTCAGAACGGAACCCTCATGGATGCCAAGACTCAACCTGTATAAATTTTCTCATATACCATGGGGAATTTCCACATCACACTATAAGGTAGTATGATGTTCGTTGTCCCATAGTCCTCTAGTGAAATTCATAGATGAGCATGGATTTGAACCCAGGTCTGCTTAGTCTACATCCAACTTCATGGGTTTCACTACTTTATTTGTGATCCAAGGGTGGTAGGATCAGTACAGAGTGTTCCCTTTGCACAAATATGCCTGATGCCAGTTCTCATTGTTATTTTCTGCAAGACCAAGACCTACAGCCCAGATCTCATTAGGGGTGCTGCCCTGAGCTGTGTGTTCCATCCTTGTGTGAAGGAGGCAGCAATATTCAAGGTGGCAGCTTGCTTTGTGGGTAAGTCAAGGAGCATCCCTCACTTCAGTGCTGAACATCAGCCCCCACCCGTTTCTCTAATCCAATAAACAGTGTGACTGTTTCAAAGACACCCCCTCTTTTTCACCTGGCAGATCCTCCCAAACTGCAGAGCACCCCTGAAAACCATCCTAATTGTTGGAGACTATTTTTGCTTGTTTGTATTTTGGCAAAAGTGTATTTTGGCTTAAAAAACATTAGGTCAGCATTTGGCTGTGCGAGAACTTGTGATATCTGGGTGACTGAACAGAGAAGTCCCTTTGATTCAACAGGTCTCTTGGTGCAGAAACTAGAACCCAGTGCCAGGAACAGGGGACCACTGGCTTCTCTACAAGAATAGTTTCTACAAGTGGTTCCCAAACTGTGGGTCAGGACCCAGTGGTTGGTTGTGACCTGATGTTTGGTGGGTTTTATGTAGGAACATAAAACGGGTCATTTCCCCTTAAGGGGAGTGACCTAGTAATGGATGCCCCGGCAGTGCCACAGTAAACCAAAAGTCACTCCAATCTTCAGATCGGAGTGAAATGAAGCTTGGGGGAGACCCGCAGAGCGATCTGCAGGCCTCTCGGACCCTCTCCAAGGCTGGCAGACCCCCTCAGGTACGCAAGCCTCTGGGTGCCTGCGGCACCACTACCACTGCAGCGCCACTGGGGCACATCCCCTCTCTCAGTCCCTGCCACTTACAAGCAGTTCTTGGACTCCCAGCGAGTTTGAGAACTGCTGAGCTATTTCCTCAAGCCCTGAGGCTATTCAAAAATCAGATACTGTAGTTACATATTACCCTACAAAGAGCCCAACTGCTGCAGTTTGCAAGCACGTGTAAATATAGGGAGATAAATGTTTCAGGGTCTTTTTCTGGTTATTATCCCTTATAAATAAATAGATTTTTCTTTCTAGACCTCTTTTTTTAAAGTCTGGTAAACCTAAGTGGGTCCTGATAGAGTATCGTTTTAAAAAGTGGGTCCTAATGCTTAAAAGATGCCCCTTGTTTATTGCCTCTCGGTACAGTACATGTGCCCCACAGGGAGAACACTGGTCTCAGCTCACAACCTCCTAAGGAAGTGACTCTCAAACTACTAGCACCAGGACCTCCTTTTTAGAATGAGAATCTATCAGGACCCACCTGAAATGATGTTCTGAAGTGACATCATCAAGCAGGAAAATCTTTCTTTCTTTCTTTATTTTAATAAATGCAAATACAAACAAATTAAAAAGAATAAAGATATTACAAGTTGTGTGGCAAGTGTGGAGATCTCAAACTACATTTTTTTGTTCTACTACTACAAATCATACAAAAAAGTTAGTCATCACATCTTAAACAATCTACACTTATTTAAAATGTACATTTTCAAAAGAAAAAGAAAAATGAGAAAACCATAAAAGTTAAATCCCCTATCTACTCATCAAATCCATAGATTATTTGACCCATTCTCCCTTCAATGCGCAGGAAGTCCATGAATGGCTTCCAATTGTCCATAAAAGTTTTTACTGGCTTATCTTTAAGAAGTATTGTAAGTTTATCCATTTCTGTCAAATTCAATACCTTTAGCCAGTGTTCTTCCACTACAGGTATCTCTGGAACTTTCCAGTATTTGGCATACGATATTCTTGCAGCAGTTGTCATCTATAAAAACATAGTTTCATAGTCTTTCTGAATTGAATCATCCAATATTCCCAACAAAATAGTGTCTTGTTTCATCTGTAAATTTACCTTAAATGTCAACTGCATTTGCTGGTCTATCAAAGTCCAATATATTTTTGCTTTTGTACAAGTCCACCACATATGGTAGAACATTCCTTCTTGTCTTGTACACTTCCAACATCTATTTGGTATATTAATACATTTTTGCAGTTTACCTGGAGTCAGACACCATCTATACATCATTTTATAAAAGTTCTCTAAGATTTGCATTCAATAAGCAGGAAACGTTTTCACAGTCATAGGCTGCAATCCTACCCGTGCTTATCCAGGAGTAAGTCCCATTTACTGTGTTACATTCTAGCCTGTAAAAAGTACAAGTTTGTCACATTTCCCCAAATGGTAGCATCAAGTCTAATATAGTAAAAACAAAATATTGAAATGTTATGGGGAGCCACCTGAAATTGGCTCTCGGTTCACCTAGTGGGTCCTGACCCACAGTTTGAGAAACACTGACCTAGGGAGATCTCTGGCAGTCCTAGTTGCTGTCTTGACAGTCCAAGAATCAACATTCCGTCCATTGTCGATGGCAACACCATGAAGGAAGTCCCAAAAGGCATCCCCTGAGCACTGAAGCTGTCCTTCAAGATGGGTCTCTCCAGAGGTCTCATGGCACTTTACAACCACTTCAGAGCACTCCCTCATAAGCTAATACTGATTCAGGTTGGTTTTCCAAGAGTAACTTCCTATTTATTCCACTGTCTCTCTAGGACACCTGGCTCATATTAATGGGAGCTTCCTAAGAGGAGAAGATTTTCCTGCCTACATCATGTGTAAGTGAGGAGTGCAGCTTTGCCCTTTCATAAACTCCCTATATTTTTTAAGGATTTTGTGGTCCAAGTTCATCCAGGAGGGAGCAGGTTCATCACTGGTCTCTGATAATCTCATTACATGACTGTTTTAACTTCCAGAAGAAAAGGAACCCACTAGATTTTGGGGCTCTCTGTTCACCAAGGAGGGAGGGTCCCCAAGGTAGCCTCCTTCTGACTCAGCTCCCTAGGTGGCAGAGAAAGCTATCATTTTTTCCCAGTTAATCCCAAACGGACCAATAGGAAGAATAGAGTGGACAGCAAGAGATCAAGGGCCGTCACTAACTGCTAGGCTTTGAGTCCTTTTAACCCTTCTCTTTCATCACAATTTACATTCAAATACACATTTTTTAGGGGGAGAGGAACAAAAACAGTGCACAATTATTGTGTACCTTGGTATCTGTTGATTTTGTTTTGCTTTTCTATTGACCTTATTGGGGGGGGGGGTTGTTTAAACTTCATGATTTATTTATTGTATTTTGATATATTTTTAAGTTCATTGTAATTTGTTTTTTTCTGGAATTTTAATTTGTGATTGTGACCCACCCTGGACTTCCTGTTGTTCTGGAGAAGGGCAGGATATAAATCTATTGAAAAAATAAATAAAAATTACGTGAAGCTGTCTTTTTCTGCCCACTCATAAGGCACAGTTAGATAGAGAGGTCAAAAAGCAGAGAGGGCAGTGGTGGCTTGGGATGGACTGAGGAAGTTGGAAAGAAAAGGGGATTTCCTGTGCATGGAGATAGGCACAAACAAATAAGAGAACAAAACAGACTTTGTAGTTAAAAGAAGAAAAAGGTCCAGCAGGCATCTCTGATTGATTGGCCTTCTCTCTCACCCATTCAGGTCTTGAAAGCAGGGATGTCAATGAGGAAGGCAAAGTGGTTGGTGCTGCCACCAAGGCCATTTTACAGCGGGTCTTCATCAAGCACAGCAAAAAAGGCATCCAGGGCTTTATGTGCCACTGTGCCAGGCTGTGTTTGCCAACAGGAAAGCACCCACCAGAATACTACAAGGAAGATCTGGTGAGTACAATATGTGCTTTGAATTCGCAATCAGTCAAATACCTGCAGAATCATGACCATGGCTGATGTGGAAGTATAAACCAGATTTAGGCCCTGGAATTCAGCAGTGTCGGAATGAGTGTTCTGGTGTCACTAGGTGCTTTCTGTCTGTCACAGAAGGGAGCATATCACATATTAGCATAATACTTCATTAGCTCCTAAAGTCTTGACTGGAATTCAGACTCCTGAGACTCTAAATAAAAAATGCCCATCTAAACACCTGGCAGAGTGTGAAAATTGACATATTAATTAATTAAAAAAATACAATTTTCAGATGAGCCCTGAAGCTAAATACTCTCTTAACAAAAGACAGAAGAAAAGAGGGAAGACCCTTTGATTCAGCAGCACAAGGAAGATTTTGACACAAATGATTTCGTGCAAGGAATTGTTGGCCTTGGTCTCCTCTGCTCACCCTTTTCCTTCTTCTCTTTATTTCTTTGCCTCTCTTTTGCACTCTCTCTGTCTGCCTCTGCCAAATTCCCTCCTGTTTCCCTTATTCTTTGCAAGATCATCCGCTCCCTAGTCTGATCATGTAAGAGGGTCACCTTGGGCAGTCATTCTCTGAACACCTTGGGTGCCATCTGTGCTGAGGTGGGGTGGGCTACTTCTGCTGAGAGGATCTCTTTGGCTGTGGTGCCCTACCTGTCAAATGCTCTCCCAATGGAAGCTCATCTGGTTTCTACCTTGTCTGATTGGGTACCAGGCAATAACCATTTTTATTTTGCAAGGTGCTTAACTGGGTTAGAATAGATGGTTTTAGTGCTGCCACTTTATCTGCTGTTTTTATCTTTGTGTTGCCTCACTGTTAGGAGGTAATTTGTTTTCTTATTAAATTTACTTTTAAACATTTCTATCCTGCCTTCCTTGCCTCTAAAAAGCAAACCAACAAAGAAAAAAATGAATTAAAAAGTAAAACAATATAGACAGTGTCGGTTGCCATTACTGAGTTAGGTGATCAGTGGCCGTGCACTGAGCAGGGGTTTGAAATAAGAGCCCAATCCTAAACCCTCCGAGCAATGGCACTGGGTGTCACCAATGTACTATAAGGCACATCTACATCACCCAGTGAAGAATGTCCATGAGCCCTGGGCCTCAGCGCCAAGTAGAGATGCCAGGGGTGTTGGCAACCTACAGTCTCGAAAGGCTATGGTATCGCGCTCTGAATGGTGGTTCTGGAACAGCGTCTAGTGTGACTGAAAAGGACGATTCGGGAGTGACAATCCCTTCCACACCGGGAGCAAGTGCAGTCTGTCCCTGGTCTGTCTCCCTGGCTGTGGGCCTTCCTTCTTTGCCTCTTTGCCTCAGTCTGTTGGCCAAGTGTCTCTTCAAACTGGGAAAGGCCATGCTGCACAGCCTGCCTCCAAGCGGGCCGCTCAGAGGCCAGGGTTTCCCACCTGTTGAGGTCCACTCCTAAGGCCTTCAGATCCCTCTTGCAGATGTCCTTGTATCGCAGCTGTGGTCTACCTGTAGGGCGCTTTCCCTGCAGGAGTTCTCCATAGAGGAGATCCTTTGGGATCCGGCCATCATCCATTCTCACGACATGACCGAGCCAATGCAGGCATCTCTCAGGACTGTGTTGTTTGGAACTTTGTCCTGCCAGGTGATGCCGAGGGTGCGCCGGAGTCAGCGCATGTGGAAAGCGTTCAGCTGCCTCTCCTGTTGTGAGCGAAGAGTGCACCCAAAGGTAAGTCACGACCCCAGGTGGTGGTGCAGGTTTTTGGGGAGGGGGAAGGCATTCCGGGGCGGGGTGCAGGAGTGACAGGCCCAGGGAGGGGTGGGACTGGTGAAGATTCTTTCCTCCATGTCAGGCTGCAAAGTGGCGGTTCAGCCAGCGCAGACTTGAGTAGCCCCATTGCGGGGCCTGTGCCCTGGCTTGCCCCTGCTCTTCAAGTTCCCTTCCAACTCTAACAGCATATGCTTCTTCCATTCTTCAAATGAATAAAATCATTCCTCATCTTTCCAGGAGCTCCCTGCTGGATCTCAATTGGATCCCTGCAAATGACACACGGAAGCTGACACCTGTGCCCAGCGGCAGTCTTCCGTCCCTTCTCTCCCTCCTGTAGTTCACCAGGTGAGCCGGCAGATTTTTCAAAGCACGCTTGGAGCTTGATTGGCTCTTCTTGTTTCACAGACTGCTAAGCAGCACTGCTGCCACCTTTTTCTCTGGCTGTGCTCCTGGGCTTGTCTTAGGAGCACAAAGATCTCCCATTTCCTTTCTGATGGTCAGAGCAGAGCCCTTGACGAAGGCTGGGAAGGTCCGTGGATGTTCAGAAGCAAGAGTTGGCTAAACCCCTAAAAGAGACAAAGGGCACAATCCTAACCGTGCCTTGGGCCACAAGTTTATTGCGCCGGCCCGGGAGGGTCGCTAACGTGCCAGAAGCCACAAGGAGATGCGCCAACACATGGAGGCTGAATCCAGCCTCTGTGGCGGCTTCCCTGCTGAGTCTTGCGATGGCCTGGGTGGGCCGATGCAAGAGTGAAAGGTAGGCGTGGGGGAGGCAGGGGGCGTCAGGGAGGAGGCAGGACAGAGGCATTCCTGGGTGGGGTGTGGGTGAGCAGTGGACAGCCCCGGGGGTGGGTGGGGGTGGGCGGGCAGAGAGAGATAGTTGGGCTGGGATCCGGCAGTTATGCCAGATCCCAACCCCTGTTCCCAGGGAGAACGCAGCAGTTTGAAGCCACTGCGCTCTCCTTGGATTTGTGCCACCTCCAGAGGTGGTACAAATTCAAGGAGACCCATACTGGCCAGCAGCTGTTACCCAGGGGTAAAGCGAGAGACAAGGGCAAGGATGGGAGAGTGGAGGCAAATGTAGGGGTAGGAGCTAATAAATAGGCCAGGCCTGAGTAGATCTGGGATGGGATGGGCACATTGGTGTGGGTTCCGTCCCCCTTCTTGAGTTTTCAGCCTCTCTGCTCCTCTTTCTTGCAGATCCCCCTGTCGTCATGCTGTCGGTGCAGCCGCAAACGGTCGCCGAGGGTGGCAAAGTGAGCTTTCTCTGCACGGCCACCTCCAACCCGGAGCTGACAGGCGACAGGTAAAAAGGCCAACAGACTCCAACCTCCCAGAGATCACACAGCAATAGTGATGTTGCTGCGATGCCCTCTACTGGCAGCTTTGGGGATTGCAATGAGCCGGGCTCGTCTGATGCCAGTGCATGCCTTCGCAGGTGGGCCAAAGGAGGTGTGCCCATTCCGGAGGCCAACGGGGACAGCGATGAGGCGATAGTCAATCAATCGTTTTTCATGGAGCCCGTGTCGTGCGAGGGCTCGAATGCCGTCGGCAGCACACTGGTGGATGTGCATTGTAAGTGAAGGAGGCAGGTTGGGTCTGTGTATCCTGGGATAGGTGGGAACACTTTGGAAGAGGAGGATGGACAAGGAGATGACGAGGGTGACCTTGGTGCCAGATTGGTGCCAGATACTGAGTGTGGGCAGGTCAGATGTGGGGCTCCCCCCACCAGGATCTTCTCTCCTGTAACCCCACTTGCCGTTCCAGCAGGTAGACCTCAAAGTCCTCCCATCTGCGACCATCATCGTGGTAAAAATTAGGCATTTGTGCCATATTTTTGACACATTCACAGCTGGGTTTGCACCCAATTAGAGCGAGGTGACTAATATATCCATTACCTTTGCATCAATTTGCATATGAGTAAAAATAACCATTTCTGAAGCAAGAAAGCATGCTTAATTTGTTTTTTTATATTATGCACACGGATCAAGACCCTTAATTGACTATAAAGCTCCCCCCAATTAATTTTATAAGTACTTGTATGAAGCAGCACAGGCAGATGTGTATCTACATACAAATTTTTTGAAAACAAACTATTTAATACATGCATAAACACACGTTCATTCACACTATTGAAGACAACAGTGTATAAAACTGCAGATTTTAAGAAGAATGTTTAATGAACTGCTTGTCAACCAAAAAGCCATTCACAAAGAAGGCAAGCGCTGTCTTTAAAAGAAAAAAAAGAAAATCCACTCCTGGGACCTTCTGCATGGAAAGCAGATCTCTACTACTGAGTGATGGGCCCCCCTAACCCCTGTTTTCCTCTTTTTTCCTGCAGTTGGAGCCCGCCTTATCTCCCAGCCCAAGCCCCTGACTGTAGGTGTTGGTTCTGATGCCTCTTTCACCTGTACCTGGGCGGGGAGTCCACCTCTCACCCTAGCCTGGACCAAGAAGGAGTTCAGGTTCCCAAGTTGTGTGTAATTTACCAAACACAAATCTGGGAACACCAACCTCTACCCCCTCCTGTTGTCTCGTAGCTCAGTGGGCCAGGTGGAAGACCATGGTGGTAGTAAGAGAGATATAGAACCTTTGCTTTATTCTGACTGTCTGCCAAGGTCAACGGGGGGCACCCCTTTCTGCCTTCCTCCCCACCTGAACTGAGCCTGGTGAACACACAGGACACAGTTTTGGTTGTGGCACCAGGAGACCCACCCACTTCGAATCCTCAGAAAAATTGTGAAGCCCTTCTGTCCAAACAGGCCTTCAGTTTAGGATGTTCTGTTCCCTGGTTAGATAACTGAGGCCGGGTATCCTTTTTTGGGCTGGAAAAAGAGCACTGATCCCTTCATTTCAGTAAATAAATCTGAATTCACTTGTACCCACAGGTGTTGAGCAATGGAAACGCGCTACACCTCAAGGCTCTGACGCAGGAAGATGCCGGCATGTACGTCTGCAAAGCCATCGTGCCACGCATTGGAGTGGCTGAGAAGGCACTAGCTGTGAATGGTGAGGGGTCTTGGAACCAGGTCATGCACAGCAACCTATTGCAGTGAGCCTGGCGGAAATCTGACCAGACCTGATTGCATCCGTCATTTTTGTCTTTTCCTCAGGGCCGCCCATTATCGGCGCGGAACCAAGCCTGTAGACTGCAGTGGGGGCCAAGGCACGGCTGGAGTGTTTGGTGGGGAGCGTCCCACCCCCCGACAGGATTGTAAGTGCTTGACTCGCCTTTGCCCTCCACCCTCATGCCTTAACCAGGCCTGAATGTACCAGATGGTCCTCCTTATCCATGGAGTTGTGATCCATGGAGTTGTCTCAACATGGATTGCAAGCCCACACTGGAGCAGCAACTGTTGCCCTGCACATGCCTGATCTCATCTGATCTCGGAAGCTAAGCAGGGTCAGGCCTGGTTAGTACTTGGACGGGAGACCGCTTGGGAATACCGGGTGCTGTAGGCTTCTACCATAGTCTTTCGAGACTGAAGGTTGCCAACCACTGGAGGACCTCAGAGGACCTCCCAGGCATGACTGGAAGTCGTGTCTAGGAGGTCTTCTGAGTTCAGCCAGAGCCTTTGGAGAGGCACTTCCAGGTTTTCACAAAATGTCTTTCTGAAGACTCTGGCTGACCTTCTGAGGTGCGAGGAGGTAGCCTGCAGTGTCCCTGCACCTCATAAAGCCTCCTGGAGACCTTCTGGAGTCCTGAAGGCACCCCTGGTTTTCAACCAAAGCTGGAAGTGCTTTTCAAAGACCTTCTGAGGCCTGGGCAGGCTGTGTACAACCTCTCCTCACCTCAGAAGGCCAGCCCCAGTCTTTGGAAAGGCAGTAGGGTATGTCATATGCAAAAGAAACCAGATATTATTTGTGAAGTTGGATGAAAAGGTGGAATGCATGTGTGCCAAAGTAGTTAGAATGTAGAATTATTGAACCCATGATTTTAAACCCACACTGCTTAGTTCAGGGTTCTTAACCCTTTTACTATTACAGACCCCCCACCCCCCATAGATTGCCCAGTGTGTCCCCATACCTTCTTCACTAGTCTGTAGGAATCAGCATCATCACCAGTCCTATTAGGTACCACTATTTTGTCAGCAGCGGGGTTCTACTTTACATATGGATAGCAAGGATCAGAATGCCTCAATCTGCATTGACAGTGGTGATACTTAATAATCTTATCCATATAAATAATGGTAATAGTTAATCACCTAATCTAACAACAATTTTTTTTAATTGTTCAGAGATTGAGAGCACAATCCTAACCAGGTCTACTCAGAAGTAAGTCCTATTTTGTTCAATGGGGCTTACTCTCAGGAAAGTGTGGTTAGGATTGCACCCATACCTCCCTCATTGGGTTCTGGTACCTCCAAAGGGTATGGATAACCCTGGTTAAGAATCCCTAGTTTAGATTTTCCCACAAAACCTTGGAAGGTTCTGAATGGCCCGTAGCGTCTAGAGTCGATCCTTGGGCTTGGTACCCATCGGGCACGAGGCTAACCTGGTGTACTCAGAAGTAAGTCCTATTTTGTTCACTGGGGCTTACTCTTAGGAAAGTGTGGTTAGCATTGCAGCCATCATCTTCTACCTGTCCAGGCTTCTGATTTGCCCCCCTGTCTCTTTGCAACAGGCCTGGTCGTGGGGTGAATGGGTGCTGGATGCTGGCTCGCTAGATCGGTTCACGGTGGACACCATGGTGACCGACCAAGGGGTGCTGTCTGCTTTGCTGATCGACCCAACGCATGACAGCGACTTCACCTTGGCCTACAACTGTACCGCATGGAATCGCTTTGGCGCACGTTCCGCTACCGTCAGCTTATGCCGCCAAGGTAAGATTCCCCTTCCCCCTCTACTAATTTCACCAGGAACAAGCTTCATGGTGAACTCACTGGGGCCCCGCCAGATCTCCTGTTTTCAAAGCAGAGAGATCCAAGTGCAGAGCCCAGCAGAGCAGTGAAACTCACCTTAGCAAGCCACTGTCTCTCTGTACAGCATACTTTGGCAGGGATTGTTGGGAGAATAAAAGGGGATAATCTCCAGCTTGAGACTGAGGTCCTGGAGGAGGAGGGCAGAATACTGATGTGACACAACATGACCTTGACTTTCATCCCCCCTTGGGCAGTGGTTCCCAAACCTTTCCAACTAGCAGTTCCCTTGACCTACTGGGCCATTGGCCACAGCTCCCCATTAGGGCTACAATCCTATAGTGTATAGGGTGGCAGATTTTCACCAGGATTCTGCATCTCCCCTGGCTGGATTCCATGGCTTCCCAGGGAGCCTCAGTTTGGGAATCACTGCACTTGACGTTCATGACTTTGCTCTTCCAGCTGTGTTCAGCCTGGGCTGATGCAAGCCTCTGGGGTGGGCGGGAAGGAAGGTGGGGAGGGAGGCATTCCTGGGTGGGGGGAGGGCGGGCGGTGGGCAGGTGGGGAGCGGGAGGCGGGGCTGGGAAGTTTCCTCTTGCCTCTGGCTGGGCCGCCTTGGGCCCCTGTCCTGTGCTGGATACAACGCAAGCCTCTTGGCTTGCCTGTTCCAGCGCAGGGTAGGATTGCAACCAAAAAAGTTATGTTTTTTTTGCTGGCCAAAATAAATTTTCAAGCTAAGTCTGTGCTTTGACACCCGTCCATTTTTGACTTGCATTCGTGCTCTGGTCCCCAATCAGAAGAAAGCACAAGGTATCATTTAAGATGGCATGAAATCAAATGCCAGTAATTAAAGGCATGAATTCTCCCCGCAGAGGTCTTGTCCGTCCTGATCATGGGGGGCTTAGCTGCCTCCGGGGTTGCTGCTCTCCTGCTCCTGGTGGTTGTCATCTCTTTCTGCTACCGACGGAAGCGCTGTGGGAAAGGTGAGGTGTCATTCTCAGAAGCTAAGCAGGGTCAGGCCTGGTTAATCCTTGGATGGGAGACCGCTTGGGAATACTGGGTGCTGCAGGCTTCTACCATAGTCTTTTGAGACTGAAGGTTGCCAACCAACCGTTCTCAGCCCTCCCAGGAATTACGTGGGGCCTTGTGCCCCTGAGCTGCAGCCCACGTCACCAATCCTTGAGTGACCTTTGGGGAGAAAGTTGGGGTACAAAATCAAATGATCTGTTTGCTGCCAGCCTATAGTTAAGGCTGCATTGTCAGAATGCTGGATAGAGGCAGGGTTATTCCCTCTTCCTCTGAGCTCCTCTGGTCTGTGGACTTGGTTAGGCCCACTGAATATCCCCACCTGGTCTTCAAAGCCTCTCCCCCTCCTTTTCCATTGGCCTGACATCTCCCTGCTACGGACGGCGGCTCCAGACGCAACCATTTGAGTTGTTTTCCTGGGGTCCCGCAGACACTTGCCCCTGCACAGTTTCTTGGGAAAACCAGTGGGTGGAATGGTGCCACCAGTGGAGCTTGCGAACAGCAGATATATGGGCCTGCTCTTCTCCCAGCTAGCTGCCCAAGGGGATATGGATCCACCCATGCCTCCGTTGAATAATGCTACCCAATCTACGTAGGGATGGATCAGAGAAGGGCTTCAGTTTAACTTGCCACTTCCTGGTGTTTTCACATGCCCATCCCAGAGCTCTCCAAGATCTGGAATGTGCGCAGATGTCATGGCTTAAATCCCCTGGAGTGAAATCCTGTAGAAGACCAAGTTTTCAGCTCACACCTCTGTCTGTCCATAAATCCTGCAGCCAAGCGGGGGGCGCAGTTCTCCAAAGCAGATATCCTTGTGCAGATCACCACGAGCGAGAGCAGCCCAAGCCGGCCGAGTGAGACAGAGGGTGATGGCAAGGAGCCCATGGTGTCGGGGAGCCAAGAACTGAAGGTGAGCTCAACTGGGAGACTCACAGTAGATCCACCCAAACTGAGGCTCTAAGTCAGTGTGGTCCAGCAAAGATGTGTACAGTAATGTACACTTTGAACCCCCAGAGATGTGTGGCCTTACTGGGTGATGCCAAAAGGTCCTTCTCTTTCCACAAGTGCCAACCAGATGAATCGACATGCTCAAAAGCAGGGTGTGATGGTGACATTTATTCATTGATTTAAGACATGTATACCCTGCCTTCCCAGTGTTTTTAGAACACGAACATCATCCCTGGCATCTTTTCCTCAGCAGGTGGTACCTGCTGGCATCCTGCCTTTGAAACAGAAAAGTTCTGTTCTCCACTAATAGTTAGGATAGCAGATTTGTGGGCAGTGGGTCTAATGCTCTCTTAATGCTGTCTAACCTAGTGCCCACCACACCTGATGGCAAAGAGGCCTACCTGTGAACTTCTCCATAATTGGTCCATTCTTTTCATTCTTTCCTAAAGCAGCTATGGGAGGTGAACCTGGGGTTCCCTTGTTGGAGTCCAATGCTCTAACCATTGCACCACACTGTGAATCGGCCCTCCAAATAATTTGGTGGTACCTTAACCTTGCTTCATTGGCATTTCTGTCTTTGTCCTCCCCAGGATCCCACCAATGGCTCCTACAAGGTCCGCGCCCATGAGGAGCAATGTTTAGGAAGCAGCTTCTCTGAGTACACACCAACCACCCGACCTTTTTTGGGGCATCTTCTCTCTACCCTTCTGCTGGGCCGGTCCAGCCCAAGTTGAATTAGTATGCCCACCGGTACACCCTGGGTACACCAGGCTCTCGTGCAGCCTATGACCCACACGAGCGAACTTTCCCTCAGGAAAGCATGTACAGCGGGACGGCCTATCTCACAGCCCCCTACAGCCGGGCTTTCACCAGCTACGTCAAGCCCAGCAGCTACGAGAAGGCCGAGAGCGGGTATGAGCAGTTGGACCAGGCCAGTAAGACCTCGGGCTGCTCCCGCTTCTCTTATACCTCCCTGTCCCAGCAGTCCGACTATGGGCGCCCTGCCCACCAACGCATGCAGACCCACGTATGACTCGTGCCTGACCCCTGCCAACCTCCGGTCGTCTTCAGAAGGGAGAGAACAGGGAGCGGACACTTCATGTGGCTAATGGACTCCAAAACAGCCAGATAGACTCGGTGCCGAAGACCTGGGCTGAGACATGCCATTCTCATCCTCTGGGGAAGATGGCTGCCAGGCTAGCTTAGCAACGCAGAGTTGCTGTCAAGATGGCCAATAGCCTGCTTGTAAGTCATCTTCATCTGTAGCCAGGTCCATCTCTCTTGGGGAGCGTGAGAGGAAACTGTTTTTAGCCACCTCCACGTCAGGACGTGAAAGTGGATTTTGGACAGCCAAAGGCACATCTCTGCTGAAACTGGAAACAGGTTTTCATGGCTTATTAAGAAGTCTTGGTCTAGGTCTGACTTCAAAATGGTGGACGTGGCCGCCAGGCCAAGAGCGCTAGTGGAAGCAGCCAGCAGCTCAGCACTTTCAAAATGGTGCTAGGACACGAGTCGGCAATGGGACTACAGGACTCTCTCGCTCTTTGCTCACTGATAGACTTGCCCAGAAAGGAAAGACTCCAGACTCTGCTCCAGACGCATGATCTTGGGAAATCTCTAAGCATGGGTGCTAGGCTTTCCTGATACCCACAAACCCCTCTCTTGCCCCTTCCCCCTGCATCCCGTTTGTCTCTCCACTGCTCCAATTTCCTGATACCCACAAACCCCTCTCTTCCCCCTCCCCACTGCATCCCATTTGTCACAATTTATCAATCAATCAATCAAATCCTTAACTGTGGGTAACTCAGGGTCTCAAAATAAATGGACATCATATGCTGGATGTTAATATGGGGATACCAGCTCGAATATCGAGATTCCCATAAAGAAACTTTGTAACTTTCCCAGTCATAAATCCATTCCCTGAGCTCTTTAGGACTCAGGCACAGAAACTTGTCATACTCCAGGTTAAAATATTTTTAAAAAACCTGATTAGCCCATCCTCCAATAAGCATCTGTCCGTTCCAGCATTCTTTTGCTAGAGCTGACTCTTCCATAGCATTGATCCTTCTCCAAAATCTGAAGTAAGCAAGGTCAATTCTAATGGCTAAGGATGGCAGTCCTAGCTCTGCTCTAATATGAACCGCAGGAGTGCCTGGAGACAGTCCTAATATTTGTCTCAAAAATTTATTTTGTAAGACTTCTAACTTTCCCTTAACTGAGTCTCCCCACAACTCTGCCCCATATAACATATGAGGTAAGATCTTTGCTTCATAAACTTTAATCAGTGGGGGAATTAACTGTCTGCCTCTAGCATAAACATTTTTTTTAACAAACCCATCTGTCTGGCACTGGAGATTAAAATCATCTCACTATGTTGTTTCCAGGTCAGACTCTTTGAAAATTGTATACCAAGATATTTAAATGAATTTACCTGTTCTATAACATGCCCATCAAGCTTCCATTTATGATTGACAGAGCCCTTCCCAAAAATCATGATCTTACTTTTAGAGTAATTTATTTTTAAATGCTCTTCCTTGCAAAGTTGACCAAATCTATACAACATCCTCTTAAGTCCAATTTGATTCTGAGATATCATAAGTAAATCATCTGCATACAGCAGAATAGAAATCTTCCTATCTCCTATAGAAGGAGGAAAAAAAGATAGAGAGGACATTTGTGGGATCAAATTATTTACATAAAAGTTAAATAAAAAAGGAGCTAATATACAGCCCTGTTTAACCCCCCTAAACAGCCCTGTTTAACCCCTGGATCTTTTTGGTCAAATAACCTTAATTGCCTAATCGCACTTGAAGTGTATTTTGACTGTGTAATATCTTAATAAGCCACAATAGGCGTTTATCTATATTGGTCATGGATAATTTGGTCCACAGCCTCTATCAATTAAATCAAAAGCTGATGTAAAATCCACAAAGGCCAAATAAAGAGATCTTTTAGCATGCTTGGTGTATTTACATATAATATGATGTAATATAAATGTTTGATCAATAGTACTCCTGCCTTTTCTAAATCCAGCCTGTTCATCATGAATAATAGCCAGGGTGTTATCCCACTCTATAAGTTTATTCAATAAAAATCTGGCATATAATTTCGCTGCCACATTGATTAAACTGATAGGCCTATAGTTTGAGGGTTCCTTAGGATCACCCCTTTTATATATAGGCATCACTATGCTATTTAACCATTCAGAAGGCACTCTACCGGAGTGATTAATCCACGTGAAAAGATTGGCAAAAATAGGGGACCACCAATGCAGGTCCATCTTAAAGATCTCCGTTGGTATCATATCATCACCTGGCGCTTTACCCGTTCTCATAATCTCAATCAATTGTACAATTTCATTACATGAGACCAGAGGCCATTCAGAGCAGTTAGGTATATCTACTGATGGTAAGGGAAAGTCTATCTCACTCCCAAAGATATAACTAAAGTGAGAAATCCAGGTTACAGGTGAGATAGAATTTACAATTCCTCTGGTTTGATGTAAGAAACCTCTATTAATTAAACTTCAGAATTGAATTTGATTTTTTTCTTTCGTTGCAGCTTCCAGGGCCTTCCAATTTGCTACATAAAAGTCTTTCTTTTTATTTTGGAGAAGTCGTTTATACGCCTTGCGAGTAGTCAAATAACATTCCATAGCTTCTTTATTGGCAGCGACTTTTGCATATCTCAATGTTCTAGTTAACTGCTTTTTATGCATAATACATTCTTTATCATACCATGAATCATTGCCCTCCTTCGAGTTCTTTTGAAAGGGAGCCGATACTACGGGTCTAAGAGCCATAATAATTTGCTGGTAAGTCCCACCTATATCAGAGTGGGACTGTATCACCTTCCTTCTTTTCTCTAGTAATTGTGCAGAGTACAACAAGGCTCTAGCACTTGTATCAATCTCCAATGACCATTTTAATCTTCTAACTCCTTGTTCCAAACCTTGCAATGTAGTATTCGTCAACACCCTTGTATGAATTGAATTACAGTTAAAGGACATCATAAGTGGAAGATGATCACTGTCCGCTCTATCTCCTATTGCCATACAGTTTATCCATCCAAACAGAACATTTGAACAAAAAATATAGTCTATTACACTTGCCCCTTTCTCCGTAAGGAATGTATAGTATCCTTTGGAGCTATCCAGATTGGAACCATTTAAACAAATGAGCTAGAATTGGAATATTAACTTCATTAGAGAGCGACCATAATTATTGATCATTTTATCACAAGACACTCTAAATGGACAATGACTCATTTCTGACTCAATACCAAAAGCCAACTCCATTTTGAGACTGTCACCGATTCTGGTGTTGAAATCCCCACAGATCATAAAGGGGATATTAGGATATTCAACAGTTCATAAAGGGGATCATAGTTCATTCAACAGATCATAAAGGGGATATTAGGATACTAATGTGTCAAGTAAACCCCCAAAAGGATCCCAAATGACAATTGCTGAGTTCACAATTCTCGGGGGAATATATACATTTATACAAATCCAAGAACTCCTTCTGCATCCCTTAATCAGTATAACTTGCCGATAATTAGAAGACAAACAGGTGAGTTCTGTGCCTTCCAGGCCTGTGGTAGCTGCAATAAAAAGGGCCAAACCTCCACTCCCTCTTCTTTGAAAAGAAACTTTGACCGCAGGCATATGCCATACATTACAACCCTGCAAAAAAGGGCTTTCAGAATCTGTAAGCCATGTTTCTTGGAGACATATAATTTCAAAGGATAACAGATACTGAGTAAAATCTGGGTCAATTAACTTATTTTGCCAACCAGCAATGTTCCAGGATAAAAGATTTATAGACTGAGTATGAGGCCTTCACCATTCAGGTCAATCCCTATCATAAAATGGGGCACGCTGAATCGTTTGATAGTTATAATAACCCAAGGGTTTAAAATTCTCAGGCAATGGTTCCTCAATTCTGCATGATTTACTTTTGCAGAATAACTTATCCGAGACCTGTTTAAGGGCTATATTATTCGGAAAGGTCACAAAGGAGGGACAAGGCTCCGGTCTCCTAATTCGTCTGATTAAGTCCTTAGCTGTCCCGCTATGTTTTCCAAAGTCATTTCTGGACTTAAACTGGGAAGTTGATTTATTTTTCCCTTGCCATGAGGCATATTTAGCTACAAACCTTCCCTTTTTTTCCCTTCTAGGGGGCTGAAAATTTCTATCAAATTTATCATTCAGACCCCATTTAAAAGATATTTGCATAAACTCAAATTTATAGAGTAGTCCCCAGAAATGGTGTGCATGTTCCAGATTGCTAAAAATTAACAGAATTCTTCCCCATTTTATATCAGGATTATTTGGATATCGACAAATACCAAAAAAAAAAAAAAAGACTCTTTTGCATTCCAATCCTCACCCAGGATCTTCTTTATGGTCTGTTCAACTTCTCTGGCAGACCTCCATGTATTAGTTGGACGACCCAGGGGCCAATTATTTATAGTAATGTAATAACCATTAGAATTTGGATCAGCCTCCAAGGTAGAGGAATATTCCATTGCTCTACAAGGAAGGATCAAACCTTTAGAATAAAGTTGAGAAGACGGTGCAGGAATCCTATCTGTAGCAGAAGCAATGGGACTAATATTATTTTCTTCATCATGCCAATCATCGATAACTATGAGGTCATTATTAAAAAAGGTCAAATTTGATCTTAATTCTTCTATACTTGAGTCCTGATTATACTTGAGTCCAACCTGACAAGGTTGGAAATCAAAGGAAGGTTGCAAATTATCTTGTGCATCATTCAGCTGACAATCGTGACTTCTTGGGATCATAACTTGTTTCTCCATTCGGCTAGATCTTTCATTGACATCTCTAACTCCAATTGTTGTTACATCCACTGTCTGCTGATCTCCAATGGGTTTAAGAGGATCAATAGTTGGAGCTGCTCTTAAAATTCCATCACTTATTAAATTTACATTGAGTTGTAATAAAGCTTTCATTCCCATAATTTCTTGATGCATCATTCTTAACTTCTCAAATATTGCCTTAGTCGTTATAGCCATATGGAAACATCGATCACGCATCTGAGAGCAGAAAAAACTAGAGTGTCCATCATTAGCACCAGTAAGATTACGGGAAAAAACTTCGTCCGGAGTATCTTGTATAGTCATTTTGGGGTCTTCTGAAATATTATAAGATCCCACAACAGGCCACGTAAGCTTCTGAAATAAATTAGGATCCAAAGACCAATTTCCAGTATCAAGTGAAATATCAAGTGAAGTATCAAGCCCCTCATTTACTAAGTCCATGTCATAGTTTTCCCTAACACATAGGGTTTGTAAAACAGGCTATTATCTGCAGGGTCACTATGCACATTCCTAATTGGAGAAGCGGCTGTATCGACATTTAGAGTTTCATTTAAAAAAGACTTTTCATGAGTAGAACCTACTTTAGAAGAAACACAAAAATCATCCGTTAGCCTTTGAATACACTTGGACTTATTCCCTTGTGTGGGAGAACGAGCACTCTGTGCCCTAGTAACCACCATCTTGAAAGTTGGAATTAAAGCACTTGTGTAAATAAAACGGAAACTGTAAAAACAGAACCGGCTACTCTTGTTTGGAGAGCTGTTTTCCTTTCACTTCAAGTTAATTTTAAACATACAATTCTGCATTCCAGCAAAATCAGTTTTTATACGTAGCAATGTTGTTAAAAGCTACTAGCAACGGCTTTCCCTTCAAGATGGCTGCTGTAGCTATCTTGTTTGACAAATTAGGGCTGATAGTGTCTAATTAAATGTAATTGATGTGCAATCCAAAGAGCCGACTCTCCGCCAAAATATAAAATATCTTTTCTTATCAAATCCTAGGACAGAAGGCACTAAAAACTTGAAAAATAACCTTGTGGAGACGGAGCTCTCCCAAAGGCAGCTACTTCCTCCAGCCACCTGGTCCCCCTACCAACCCGTTTGTCTCACCACTGCTCCCTCTTCAATTTCCTGATACCCACAAACCCCTCTCTTTCTTCTCCACTCTCTTCCCCCTCCACTTCCCCTCTCTTCCCCCTCCACTGGAGAGGATACTCCAACTTCGCCATATGGTGTCGGCACAACATGGGAAGCAGCAGTTACCAGTTATAAGTCTTCGCTCGATTGCCGTAGAGCGTGACGCCAGGGGCTGTATCCGACGGTGGGAGAGATAATTGCATCTCACTGAGCAGTCCCCAGCCACTAAGGTGTTGCCTCGCCACGGTCTGTTAACCTCACGGGGTGCGTGGGGTTTCGGGTGAAAACCGACAAGCGGATGGACAACTCTGCACCATGCAACAGAAAACAGAAAACTCCTGCCCTAAAGCTGGGCACCTGGAACGTAAGGACAATGACACCTGGCTTCTCTGATGACCTGCAAGTAATAGATGATGCACGCAAAACAGCTGTCATCGACATGGAGCTGAGCAGACTGCAGATGGACATCGTCGCCCTTCAAGAGACGAGGCTGCCAGATTCCGGATCTGTCAAGGAGAGAAGTTTCTCATTTTTCTGGCAGGGAAAACCACCAAATGAAACCAGGGAACATGGTGTTGGCTTTGCGATCAGAAATACCCTGCTGAAATCCATCATCTCACCTACTGTGGGAAGTGAAAGAATTTTGTCCCTGCAGCTCCAGTCATCAGCAGGACCTGTCACTCTCATCAGTGCTTATGCACCGACTCTGTCGTCTCCAGCAGAAGCCAAAGACAAATTCTATGATGATCTGGCCACCATTATCAAGAAGATCCCCGTAAAAGATCCATTGTTCATCCTCGACGATTTCAATGCTAGAGTTGGTGCTGATAACAGTTCGTGGCCCAATTGCTTAGGTCAGTTCGGCATTGGGAAGATGAACGAAAATGACCAACGCCTGCTAGAGTTTTGCTGTCATCACGGTCTCTGCGTCAGCAACACGTTCTTCAACACGAAGCCCCAACATAGAGTCTCTTGGAGACACCCAAGATCAAAGCACTGGCACCAGCTCGACCTGATTCTCACCAGACGCTCCAGCCTTCCCAGCATCAAGATCACACGCAGATATCAGGGTGCTGCCTGCGACACTGACCACTCCCTGGTGTGCAGCAGAGTGAAACTGCAAACAAAGCGACTGTACTACATGAAAAAGGAAATAAAACCTCGCATTGATTCCAGCAAGACCCGGGATCAGAGAAAAGTGGAGGAATTTGCACGAGCGCTTGAGGAATCTCTTCCAGGCCCGGTCAATGCAAACGCATCCAACAGATGGGAACATTTCAAGAATGCCGTTTACAACAACGCCTTGTCCATATTTGGCAAGAAGACCAACAAGACGGCAGACTGGTTTGAAGTCCACTCTGAGGAGTGGACACCAGTCATTGAGGAAAAGAGGAGAGCTCAAGCAGCATACAAGGCCTGTCCCAGTGAGCACAACCTGCAGGTCCTCCGAGCTGCTCGCAGCAAAGTCCAGCAGATTGCCAGGAGATGTGCTAATGACTTCTGGCTCCAGCTCTGCTCCCAGATACAGATAGCAGCTGACACGGGCAACATCAAGGGGATGTATGACGGTATCAAGCAGGCCCTAGGTCCAACGCAGAAGAAAATTGCCCCTCTGAAGTCTGCCACAGGCGAGGTCATCCAGGATCGGACACAGCAGATGGAACGCTGGGTGCAGCACTACTCTGAGCTATATTCCAGAGAAAATGTAGTCACCGAAGAAGCGCTGAACAACATTGAGTGCCTGCCTGTGCTGGAGGAGCTTGACAGTGAACCAACCCTAGAAGAACTTCACGTGGCCCTGGACTCCCTTGCCTTTGGCAAGGCACCTGGAAAAGACAGCATCCCTGCTGAAGTCCTCCAGTGCTGCAAAGAGATCATCGTCACTGAGCTGCATGAAATCCTCTGTCTCTGCTGGAGAGAAGGTGGAGTACCTCAAGACATGAGGGATGCAAACATCATCACGCTGTACAAGAACAAAGGCGACAGGGGTGACTGCAACAACTACCGTGGCATCTCTCTCCTTAGCATTGTAGGAAAGCTGTTTGCCCGAGTTGCACTAAAGAGGCTCCAGGTACTTGCAGAGAGCGTCTATCCAGAATCACAGTGCGGATTCCGAGCCAACAGGTCCACCACTGATATGGTATTCTCCCTTAGACAACTGCTGGAGAAATGCAGGGAACAATGACAGCCACTCTTTATAGCCTTCAGAGATCTCACAAAGGCCTTCGACCTGGTCAGCAGGGATGGCCTCTTCAAGATTCTCCCCAAGATTGGATGTCCACCCAGGCTCCTCAGCATCATCAGATCCTTCCACAAGGACGTGAAGGGCACTGTTGTCTTTGATGGCTCCTCATCAGACCCCTTTGACATCCGAAGCGGCGTGAAGCGGGGCTGTGTTCTTGCACCAACTTTGTTTGGGATTTTCTTCGCTGTTTTGCTGAAGCATGCCTTTGGAACTGCAACAGAAGGCATCTATCTCCGGACCAGATCAGACGGAAAGCTCTTCATCCTCTCCAGACTGAGAGCAAAGTCCAAAGTCCAGTTGAAATGTCTGCGTGACTTCCTCTTTGCCAACGATGCAGCTGTCACTACCCACTCTGCCAAAGATCTCCAGCAGCTCATGGATCGTTTTAGCAAGGCCTGCCAAGATTTTGGACTGACAATCAGCCTGAAGAAAACACAGGCCATGGTTCAGGATGTGGACTCACCTCCCTGCATTACAATCTCTGTGCATGAAATGGAGGTTGTCCATGACTTTGTGTACCTTGGCTCAACAATCTCCAACACTCTTTCTCTCGATACCGAGCTAAACAAAGGCATCGGTAAAGCAGCTACCACGTTTTCCAGACTCACAAAGAGAGTCTGGTCCAACAAGGAGCTGACGGAACATACCAAGATCCAGGTCTACAGAGCTTGCATCCTGAGTACAATACTGTACTGCAGCGAGTCATGGACTCTTCGCTCACAACAGGAGAGGAGACTGAACGCTTTCCACATGCGCTGCCTCCGATGCATTCTCGGCATCACCTGGCAGGACAAAGTTCCAAACAACACAGTCCTGGAATGTGCTGGAATCCCTAGCATGTATGCACTGCTGAAACAGAGACGCCTGCGTTGGCTCGGTCATGTCGTGAGAATGGATAATGGCCGGATCCCAGAGGATCTCCTCTATGGAGAACTCGTGCAAGGAAAGCACCCTACAGGTAGACCACAGCTGCGATACAAGGACAGCTGCAAGAGGGATCTGAAGGCCTTAGGGATGGACCTCAACAAGTGGGAAACCCTGGCCTCTGAGCGGCCTGCTTGGAGGCAGGCTGTGCAGCACGGCCTTTCCCAGTTTGAAGAGACACTTGGCCAACAGTCTGAGGCAAAGAAGGAAGGCCCATAGCCAGGGAGACAGACCAGGGACAGACTGCACTTGCTCCCGGTGTGGAAGGGATTGTCACTCCCGAATCGGCCTTTTCAGCCACACTAGACGCTGTTCCAGAACCACCATTCAGAGCGCGATACCAGAGTCTTTCGAGACTGAAGGTTGCCAACATGAGGGTGCTTGGCTTGCATTTTTATTTTCCTGGATTGATGCAATGGTTAAAAAAATATTCCCTCCCCCCTCCTCCTTAGCTGGGGTGCCTCTGAACAGACACAAATGCAGCTTGATTCCTCCCCACCGCCACCCTGCCCCTTTCGTAAAACTTCCAGTGGAGAGGCACTTGCACTGAGCCAAGTGGACCAGGAGGTGGCGATAGTGTTCAACATTTTTCTGCCATTGAAGCTCGAAAGGACTCCTTGGGGGGCCAGATATTGAAAAAATACGATGAAGTTAAGAATGAAAAATGCAATATAGCAAGCAAGGGACTGATCATGGGAGAAAGCAGGAAGCAAAAAGCCAATGGGATCTGTTGATTTGGGGGATTTAATTTTTGTATACGAAAAATAAGTTATTCCTTGTTGTTACTTTTGCCTTAAGTGTATTTACCAGCCGTGGATGTTTTATTTTTTGTTTGTTTGTTTCAGTTTTCCAGAGTGACTGGGGAAAGGGGGTTGTTTGTATTTTTCATTTTTTTTTTTTTAAAGAATGGGATTCCACATTGGCATTCTATGATCATGCCTGTTTTGAGTCTGCATTTTTATATACAGAGGGGAGATTGCAAATGTATTGTCTACTGCAGAACTCAAAAATATTTATATTTAATTTAAAAAGTGGGAATGGAGTGACGATCCTTTATTATTTCTGGGATGTGTACTGGAAAACCCAGAGTCTGGAATAGAAGGAGAGAGAAAGGGAAGCACACACTAAGTTTCCTGGGTGACCTTGGGCCAGTCGGTCACTCACTCTCAGCCTCACCTACCTCACAGGGTTGGTGTGAGGACCAAAGCTGGGGAGGAAACATGTTCATCACCCTGATTTCCTTGGAGGAAGGGCAGTAGAAAAATGTGAAATTTGAAAGTGCACAGGTATGCCCAGAAAAGCTCGATCCCCTGTGCCATCTGAATTTTTTTATTTCTCACCTATGCAAACTAGTTGGACTCCAGTTATAAAAAATTCAGGGTTCCTATCTGCAGATATATCTACCCACCACTCCGGCATAGCTTCCCTATAGCTTATTGAAGGCAGCTACCCAAGACATTCATATGTTGGGTAGTATGAATGCCATATTGTAACATAAGCGTCTGCACTCCTAGCAATTGACATTTTGATGATAAGAACATAAGAACAGCCCCACTGGATCAGGCCAGAGGCCCATCTAGTCCAGCTTCCTGTATCTCACAGCGGCCTACCAAATGCCCCAGGGAGCACACCAGATAACAAGAGACCTCATCCTGGTGCCCTCCCTTGCATCTGGCATTCTGACATAACCCATTTCTAAAATCAGGAGGTTGCGCATACACATCATGGCTTGTACCCCGTAATGGATTTTTCCTCCAGAAACTTGTCCAATCCCCTTTTAAAGGTGTCTAGGCTAGACCCCAGCACCACATCCTGTGGCAAGGAGTTCCACAGACCGACCACACGCTGAGTAAAGAAATATTTTCTTTTGTCCTAACCCGCCCAACACTCAATTTTAGTGGATGTCCCCTGGTTCTGGTATTATGTGAGAGTGTAAAGAGCATCTCCCTATCCACTCTGTCCATCTCCTGCAAAGTTTTGTATGTCTCAATCATGTCCCCCCTCAGGCGTCTCTTTTCTAGGCTGAAGAGGCCCAAACGCCGTAGCCTTTCCTCATAAGGAAGGTGCCCCAGCCCCGTAATCATCTTAGTCGCTCTCTTTTGCACCTTTTCCATTTCCGCTATGTCTTTTTTGAGATGCGGCGACCAGAACTGGACACAATACTCCAGGTGTGGCCTTACCATAGATTTGTACAACAGCATTATAATATTAGCCGTTTTGTTCTCAATACCCTTCCTAATGATCCCAAGCATAGAATTGGCCTTCTTCACTGCCGCCGCACATTGGGTCGACACTTTCATCGACCTGTCCACCACCACCCCAAATTAGGCAAGTTCTCATTTTTTCCCCAAATTTATTCTGAAATTTCTATTGCAGTAACCAAATTTACCATTGAGAAACGAGCTCAAGCTGAAGCTCCACCCCACGTACCGGCAATCTTCAGCCACACCTCTGACTTTGACAAGCCACATCCCTAGCTTTGGCAGGGATTTCCCATGTGCTTTTGACTATGGAACTGTAAGGGCTAGCACATCACATCACCTTTGAAAACTGACCACTTTACACACTAAGGCCTTGCTAGGCTAGGAAGTTGCCTTTTTGCTATTCCCATTACTGAAAGCCTTTCATTGCAGCCATAAGGACTAGAACCCTGTTTATTTTTTTTTTTTTAATTGAAAGCTGAGATGCGCAGGAATTTGAATGTGGCTCCATGCCTTATTATGCATGCCTGTGGCATATAGGCATGAACACGGCCCTGGTGGTATAGATCAGAAGACAGAGCTCCTAGTGAAATTCTGGGTTCGCCTCTAATGTTAGAAGCACGTGACCCCTTTCCTCCTTTTGGACCCTCCCTGGCCACAGGATATAGCTGTGTGCAAACCACCATCCCACCCACATATCCCTGTTGTAGCCTAGGCTCCAGATTCCCCATGAGAAGCATTTCACAGCTTTTTCCCAAAGTGTCTTCTGAAAATAGATGGGTTGGTGTCACGCCGCCTTTGCAAAAAGAGACTTGGAAATCTCAGGATACGCCTGCTTCTCTTTAGTGTGGGCAGCCCCTCCCCCTTGATAACATTGAAATGATTTCGCTCCCACCCATTCTTTTTTTCCCCACATGCCCAAAATATTCAGTGTCATCACTGTGACAAGTAACATTTCAGGCCTAGTGCCTGAAATGTCTGCATTGGAAGTCAAAAACTGATGCCTGCCACGCTATGACTTTCCTGCAACACAAAATCAAAAGGAGAACGTATATGTGGGTTCGGCTGTGCCCGTCAACCTGGAACATTTATACATAAGAAATGTGTTTTTCCAGCTGTAGGAGTCACTTGAGGTGCCCTGAGTGTGACACCTGGGGCGGCCTGTACTCCCCTTCCCCCCGCCCACAAACACTTGTACTGTGACACTACTGGTGGTTGCTCTGGAATGTGCGCCTGGGAACGAGTCCTGAGTTCACACAGCCCCTTACTGCAGCGGTGATTGTGCAGGTTGACCAACGGATCAGAAAACGGGCTTGGGCTTCTCTTGTGCCTTTTATCATCAGGTTAAGGCAGGGGTGTCCAAAGTTTTTGGCAGGAGGGCCACATCGTCTCTCTGACACTGTATCGGGGGCCAGGGGAAGAAAGAATTCATTTACATTTAAAATTTGAATAAATTTACATAAGTTTACATAAATGAATATATTAAAGATGAACTTCTATGAATGAATGAAGGTCTTGCAATAGCTCAAGACCCATAAAAGGCCTTGCACAAAGCAAGGCTGGCCTTCCCTTTGCTGCTGCTACTGCATCACAGACATGAAACAGCAAGCAGTGGAGGAAGCCCTCATTCCACAGCTCACGCAAGAGGTCAAACTGTTGCTCTCACGTTGAGAGCAGTTGTGTCGGGCCAGTGTGGGCTCCAACAAATCTCCGGTGGGCCAGAGGCTCATTGGAGACTGGGGGCTCCCTGAGGGCCGCACTGGGAGGCCTTGAGGGCCACAAGTGGCCCCAGGGCCAGGGTTTGGGCACCCCTGGGTTAAGGCACAGAAAACAGGAGACAAAAATGTTCACCACACCGGTAAGCATAGTCACTTGTGGATTGAACACAGAAAGCTGTCTAATATACACAGGGCCCAATCCAATCTAACATTGCAGCACCACTGCAGCCATGCCAAGGAGATGAGTGCTGCATCCTGGGGTGGGGGGGCAGTCATTGAGGTCTCCTCAAGGGAAGGGAACATTTGTGCAGTGCTTATTGTGGCTGCATTGGCACCGGAAAGTTGGAGAGCATCGGTGGCGTCACTAGGGTTTGCGTCACCCCATATGGGAGGCCACAGGTAGACCACAGCTGCGATACAAGGACATCTGCAAGAGGGATCTGAAGGCCTTAGGAATGGACCTCAACAAGTGGGAAACCCTGGCCTCTGAGTGGCCCGCTTGGAGGCAGGCTGTGCAGCATGGCCTTTCCCAGTTTGAAGAGACACTTGGCCAACAGTCTGAGGCTAAGAGGCAAAGAAGGAAGGCCCATAGCCAGGGAGACAGACCAGGGACAGACTGCACTTGCTCCCAGTGTGGAAGGGATTGTCACTCCTGGATTGGCCTTTTCAGCCACACTAGACGCTGTGCCAGCACCACCTTTCAGAGCGCGATACCATAGTCTTTCGAGACTGAAGGTTGCCAATATATATATTTGTTTATTATTTATTATCTGGAAAAACCTTCCCCCTCCCCCGAGGGCTTCTTCCACAGCAGCTGGCAGACGGTGACTTCATTTGGCCTACCGAAGCGCATCATGCTACACTGTCAGCACCAGTAGTAGCGGATCAAGCGACTGGTCCCTCCTTGGAAGGCCTTCAGCCACCTCTGAATGAGGGCAGTGGTTCTCATTGGCTCTTGGCAGTCCTATCCCATTTAGGCTGCAATCCTATTCACACTTACCTGGGAATAAGCCCTATTGACTATAATGGGACTTACTTCTGAGTAATACATAGGGTTGGGCTCTCAAAAGTCTTTGTGGAGAGGCAGTGGTGTAGTTAAGGTATTTGGCATCTGGAGGCACAAAAATTTGAACAGCCCCCCATAGTAGTGGAGCTAAGGGGAGCTAAGGGGGTACATTAGTCCAGGTAACACACCTTGACGGGGTGTCTTAGAGCAGTGGTTCTCAAACGTTTTTGCACCCACTTTTTAGAATGATAATCTGTCGGGGCCCACCAGAAGTGATGTCATGGCCAAAAGTGACATCATCCAGGAGGAAAATTTTTAACACCTCCATATGATAAAATCAAATCAATTAAGTAAATTAAAAGCTTACAGTAAGTATAAGCTTAAAAATTTATTTAAAATAAAGAAGAACCCTCCAAACTCTCCCAAGCAGTTGCTGATCTGTTTTTGTTGTTTTTTTTAAAGTCCCCAAACACCCCAAAGGATGCAATCCTATCCACACTTACCTGGGAGTTAAGCCCCACTGACTACCATTGTTAAAAATATACACATAGCAGCCCATGAAAAGTACAGATCTGTAACATTTCCCCAAATGCAGTCACATACCATGGCAGCAACAAGTCTAATATATTACATTGAAATGAATGGGAACCCACCTGAAATTGACTTGTGACCCACCTAGTGGGTCTCAGTCCACAGTTTGAGAAACACTGTAGAGGTCTCCAAAAAGCACTTCTGGTTTTCACCAAAAAATCATAAGTGGTTTTCGGAGGCCTATAACACACATCCTCGAGGCATGGAACCCAGGGCAATGGACCCACCTGCCCCCTCTTACCTAGGCCACTGTGGGGATGGGAGATGTGTGTGATCACCCAGCACAAAACTAGCGTGAGACACCATGTCTCATACGCATTTTATTGTACTGTGATCTCATATGAAGGATACAGTCAGCCAGTCTTGTGGAATCAATGGAAAAAGCACATGGCGATCTCACTCGGTGATCCCCCTCAGTGATCTCACACGCCACCTGGGGCTGCAGGTTTGGGAAGCAGGGAAGCAATTGGTAACTTTGCCAGCAGCAAAAAAAAAAAGTTAGGGGTGTCAAGATTTGGAGCCTGCCTTGTCAGCCACATGCAGTTTGAGCTGTAGGGAGGACATCAGAGATGACAAGTTGGCAAGACGAGACGGAGTAGGAAAGGATAGGATGGAAGAGTCACCAGCCTAAAACCACAAATCGAACTCCACAGATACACACTCCCCACTGGCAAGCTGTATAGTATCCTACAATCAGGTGAACACCAAGTCAGAGGCGGGGGGAGGGCAACATTTCAAAGGTACCCACAATGAAGTCCAAAGTGACTGTAGGCATAACCCCAAGCAGAACTGAGAGCCAGGGTGATGTCGTGGTTCAGGCTGAGACTTGGAAGATCCAGGTTCAAATCCCCGTTTGGCCATGAAGCTTCCCGGGTGACCTTGGGCTGATCACGCTCTCTCTCAGCCTCACCTACTCACAGGGTTGCTGTGAGGACAAAAGGAAGAGAGGGACTATATAACTCACCCTGAGCTTCTTGGAGAAGAATAGAATGGGAAAAGTAAATAAATGCCCTTCTGCCGGGGTCAGGAGAGATGACTGCAGGTGTAGGAGGCCATCAGCAAATTGCCCACCATGGCCCCCCTCTCTGAGAGAGTTTGGAGATCACTCACTAGTCTTTGCTGTAGGCCCCTGACTACTGCCCAGTGACGATGCCCTCTTAGCTCCAGCCTCAGTGAGAAGAATAGACCATTCCATCTTCACAGCCATGCTCGGCGGGGAAGCAACCACACTTCTCATCGTTGAGGCTCTGTACTTTTCCCACATCCAGGTTGACGGCAGGGCCTGCAGTACGAAATGCTACTCGGGGTCGGTCCATCCCTGAGGTCGACTGAAGAGGTTGCCTCAGGCTGCAGGTGGGGGACACTCCTGTAGCCTGTGTGCCCATTGCTGTTGTCGATCCCCACTCCTTGGATTCGTAAAGATGGGTACAGAGCAGAAGAGGAAGTATGGACACTCTAGCCCAACACTCTCTCTCCTCCGCACTTCCTCTTCCTGTCTGAGAGTGAAGGGATAGGCATAAAGGCAGCATCTGGTACACCAGAGCTTCTTGGACTAGCCTTGATATCAGTCCCCTCCCTGCTACTCTCTTGTACCCAATCTGCACATCTGCCAGCAATGCTCAAATTACAAGGAGGCCAGAGGGGGCCTGACCTCTGAGCTGCAGTTTTTAGAAGGCTTCTGGGATTATTTGACTAAAATTGACAGGAAGGAACTAAGAAGACTTGTGGATATTGCTGGCACTCGTCTCTCACCCCCCCTTCCAGCCCCATCCTGGAAACTCAATACCTATTTGCACATTATGCTCTACAGACATGCGCATGGGTTTTCTTGTTATTTTGTGCCATCACCTGTGCATGTGTGATGAGCTCACTTCAAAAGTGAACTAGGATATCGGAGCCCTTGAACATAGGGTACAGACTGCCCGTGAATGGGCATCCTGGATCACTTTGGGTGCCACATTTCCGAGTGGTCCTGCTTTTAAAGATGTGCACCAAGTCGTGGGGGGGGTGGTACTGGTGGAGCAGACTGGTTCCTCCACCCATCCTGCTCAATGGGAGTGATAAGGGCTTGCTAACGAGGCACCTTTTCAAGCAGGGGAGAGCAACTATACCTCTGCACCCCAGCATGGCATCTTTTCTGGTGGCTTTTCTTGGTGTCTCTTCTGCATTTTTTTTTTTTTTAAGATTGTAAGCCCTTTGCGGCAGGGACCAAAGATTGATTGATTTCACTATGTAAACCGCTTTGAGAACTGTTCCTGTTGAAAAGCGGTATATAAATACCATACCGACAACAACAAAGAAGAAGAAGAAACTGCTCACTTCATAAAATCCCCACTTCATAAAGTCCCAAGAGGCACCTGAGAGGGAACACGACTGAGATGTACAAAATTACGCAGGGGATGGACAGAATGGATAGAGAGACGCTCCTTTCCCTCACACACAACATCAGAACCAGGGGACATTCACTAAAGCTGAGTGTTGAGAGAGTTAGGACAGACAAAAGAAATACTTCTGTTCCCAGCATGAAATTCGTGTGTGGAACTCCTTGCCACTGGACGCGGTGATGGCATCTGACCTCAGTGTCTTCGAGAGGGGATTGGACAGATTTCTGGAGGAAAACTCCATCACAGTTTACAAGTCAGGATGGGTATGTGCAACCTCCTGGTTTTATAGGTAGGCTGCCTCAGAATGCCAGGTGCAAGAGAGTGGCACCAGGATGTAGGTCTCTTGTTGTCTTGTGTGCTCCCCGAGGCATCTTTTGGGCCTCCATGAGATCCAGGAGGACTAGATGGGCCTTTGGCCTGATCCAGCAGGGCTCTTCTTATAAGAGGATGTGTGAAGAGTGTCTGAGCATGGACAGAAAAGAGGGTGTGTGAGGAGTGCCTCTGAGCATGGTCAGAAAAGAGGGTGTGTGTGAAGAGTGCCTCTGAACATGGACAGAAAAGGGGGTGTGAACTGCTCTCAGCATGGACAGAAAGGGGTGTGGGAAGAGTGCCTCTGAGCATGGACAGAAAGGGGGTGTGTGAATGCCTCTGAGCATGGACAGAAAAGAAGGTGTGTGTGAAGAGTGCCTCTAAGCATGGACAGAAAAGGGTGTGTGAAGAGTGCCTCTGAGCATGGACAGAGAGACGGACCCCCGAAGCCTTCCCAAGTGGATGGGAAGAGGGGCTGGAGGGGCAGCCGGCGAAGGTGCTGGGGCGCCCCCCACCCGCCGCACCAGCCTCCACCCGCCCGCCGCTCCGGCCGGGCTCCTCCCTGCGGGGCGCCGCGTCGCCGCTGTGGTGGCTGCGGGCAGAGCGGAGGGCGGAGCGAGGCGGGCGGAGGAGGGGCCAGCGGGTGGGCGGGCAGAGCGGAGGGCGGAGCGAGGCGGGCGGGCAGGTGGCGGCGGGCAGCGGCTCCCGTCAAAGCGCTTGCTCGGAGCCGGTGCCGCAGCCGCGTCCCTCCGACGGTGCGATCGCGCCCGCGGCCCCTTCCTCCACCACCCCGCGGCCAGCAGCGGAGCGGAGCGGGCGAGCCGTGGCCATGGCGCGAGGCTGCCTCTCTTGCTCCTCTGGCGCCCGGACCCAGGCGAGCCTTCCCTTCGCGGAGGAGGGGGTCGCCTGCAACAGCCTCTGCGGAGCCCGGCGGGGCGTCCCCGGCTGGGGAGGGGCTGCCAGGGGGACCTGCTTCTCACCCTCCGCCCACCCCTAGTATGGAGAAGGGGAGGGGGCGTCCTGCAGCCCCGCCAGGCAAGGTGGAGAGAGCGAGCCCACCTCCCCACCCGCCCACCTCCTCGGGCAGCCATCTTCAGCATCTTCCCATCCTGCAGCCAAGTCTGGAGAGTAGCAGGCATCATTTTTTGTTTTTTTTGCAGCGTTGTAAGGCTGCCATCCTAGCCACACTTTCCTGGAAGTAAGCCCATTGACTCTAATGGGACTGACTTCTGAGTAGACATGCCTAGGATTGGGCTGTAAGGCTGGCAGAGGCAGGCACGGATCTGCTCTGCTGGGCGGTGGGGCAGCTCCAAGGTGATGCGAGAGGGGGGGTCTCCTCTGGACCCCAGACGTTCCCAGCTGTAGTTCTGCAGGGGCCAAGATGCCCCATGCTCTCTGAGCAGACTGGCCTGTGTCCATGCATCAGCTCACCTCTAGTCCCAAGGGAGTCTGGTACTTATTGCATCTGTAGAGTGGTGAGGGCCTCCAGGGCAGATGTCTTTGGAAAAACAAATTTAGATTGCTTCAGATAGGCCTTTGGATGAGCATTCGTCATGAGAAGCTTGATGGAGCCTCCCTGTTTAGAGGCAGTGTACCTCAGTGGCAGAAGCCAGGCACAAACAACAGAGCATGTCAATTACATCATGCGCTCCGAAGCACAGCTGGCTATGGTCAGAGAGAGAGAGAGAGAGAGAGAATGCTGCACTAGAGGGCCCCTTGGTCTGATCCAGTAAAACCCATGCTCTGTTCTTATTAGAGGGGAAGGAGACCAGATGGGCCTCTTACCTTTTTTTCCCTATCCTGGGAGAATCAGGGGAGATTAACAGGCAGGATCAGCAGGGGCTTTGCCTAGAGCAGGGGCTGGCAACCTTAAACACTCAAAGAGCCATTTGGACCCATTTTCCAGAGGAAAAAAAACCTCGGGAGCCACAAAACCCTTTTGAGATCTAAAATGAAGATAAAACTGCATATGTAGTTTTTTTTTAACCTTTATGCTCTTATAGGTCCCATTTTTATAATGTAGCCCCCTCTTGTAGCTTTTAGTTAGTTTTGTCATACATTCTTGTCCTGTATCCCCTGGGGGCTGGGGATAAGAATAGGCCCTCAGTTTGGCTGTACTTGTTGTAAGAGGTGACTAAACAGCCACTGGGTAGATGGGACTCGTTAGCCTGGGAAGGCAGTTCATCTGAGAGAAGGAAAACTCTGATTCCAAACCTCCACTGTCTTGTGGCTACATCCAGTTAAGGAAAAGGCTTCAGGAGTCAACCTCAAGGCAAAATCCGGAGCCGGAGTCCCTGAGGCAGTTCATGGCTGAACACAGTCACGTTCTGGCAACTCCTGCGACGCCGCTGGAACCAACCGTATTGGCCTTTCCATTGGACCATTTCAGCGATGTGGAGAGGGGATTTGCTGCATGGGTAACAGCCTATCCTCCATACCTACTTTCCCCAGGCTTCGCACACTGGAGAGGACACTCTGTTCCAGAACACTATTCAGAGCGCGATACCATAGTTTTCCGAGACTGAAGGATGCCAACTTGTCCTGTGTTTTCAGACACCTGGTCCTCTATGGTGTTTTGCCTGATTCCAAGGTTGTCCGTGTACCTTGGCTCAACGATCTCCGACACTCTTTCTCTCGATACCGAGCTAAACAAACGCATCGGTAAAGCAGCTACCACGTTTTCCAGACTCACAAAGAGAGTCTGGTCCAACAAGAAGCTGACGGAACATACCAAGATCCAGGTCTACAGAGCTTGCGTCCTGAGTACACTTCTGTACTGCAGCGAGTCATGGACTCTTCGCTCACAACAGGAGAGGAAACTGAACGCTTTCCACATGCACTGCCTCCGACGCATTCTCGGCATCACCTGGCAGGACAATGTTCCAAACAACACAGTCCTGGAACGAGCTGGAATCCCTAGCATGTATGCACTGGTGAAACAGAGACGCCTGCGTTGGCTCAGTCATGTCGTGAGAATGGATGATGGCTGGATCCCAAAGGATCTCCTCTATGGAGAACTCATGCAAGGAAAGTGCCCTACAGGTAGACCACAGCTGCGATACAAGGACATCTGCAAGAGGGATCTGAAGGCCTTAGGAGTGGACCTCAACAGGTGGGAAACCCTGGCCTCTGAGCGGGCTGCTGGGAGGCAGGCTGTGCAGCATGGCCTTTCCCAGTTTGAAGAGACACTTGGCCAACAGTCTGAGGCAGAGAGGCAAAGAAGGAAGGCCCATAGCCAGGGAGACAGACCAGGGATAGGCTGCACTTGCTCCCATTGTGGAAGGGATTGTCACTCCCGAATTGGCCTTTTCAGCCACACTAGACGCTGTTCCAGAACCACCTTTCAGAGCGCGATACCATAGTCTTTCGAGACTGAAGGTTGCCAACAACAACTCTCTGCCTGGAGAATTATGCCCACTTTAAACAAATTAGCTCTCCTTCTTTCCCTCAACAAATGACCCTGGTTCTGCCCTGCAGCCTTGCTGGACCCCACCTCCAGGGTAGCTCGCCTGTTCAACCTGCAGAGGTCCTTTCTCCTGCCAGCAGCCTCCCACCACTACAGCAGACCCTGGGTCCTCAGCAGGTCTTGGGCACAGCAGCCACACTTCAAACTCCAGTGTCTCCAGCAGTCCCTTAGTCACAAAGTCAGTCAGAGTATCCAGGGCAGAGTCCAAAGTCAATAAACCAAGTCAGTCCAAGGTCAGATTCCGAAGTGAGTCATTCAAATGAGTCAGAGTATCTAAGTCAAAGTCAATAAGCCAAGTCAGTCAGTTTCCTCTCCAACCTGCACTCCTTCTACATCCCACACCTCCTTCCTGCCTCAGGTGCTCCTTATATCCGTGAGGGTATATCCCTGAGGGCCCTTATATCCCTGAGGGCCCTATTACCTTCAAGTGGCTGCAGCTGTGCAGCACACGCTGCTGGATGCCCAGGGCTTACCCTTAAAGGGGCCACTGCTGACACCACATCTACCTCCTCACCAGATCTTCCTTGATTCCAGTACATATGACGGTTATGACATCTGCTTATCTTACATGGATACTAAAGAACTCCCCCCACCTTCCAGAGGCACACTGCTGGAAGGAAAAAAGGACACAGACTCCAGAGGTGGGGAAGAGAAGAAGCCAGAGCTGGGGGGGAGGTGGGGGGGCAGCCACAGGCCATCTTCTGCCCTGCCTGCCTGTCCTCCCTCACTCAGGCTGCAACCCTCTCCACACTATCCTGGGAGTAAGCCCCATTGACTACAATGGGACTTCTGAGCAGAGAAGTTGGTTGGAGCTCTCAGGTTGCAGTCCTCTCCACACTTTCCTGAGAGGAAGCCTCACTTGACTGCTTGTGAGTAGACCTGCATAGGAGGGGGCTGAGGCTGCAGCCCTCCACACCTTCCTGGGATGAAGCCCCACTGACTACAGTGGGGCTTACTTGTGAGTAGACCTGCACAGGAGGGGGCTGAGGCTACAGCCCTCCACACCTTTCTGGGAGGAAGCCCCACTGACTACAGTGGGGCTTACTTGTGAGTAGACCTGCACAGGAGGGGGCTGAGGCTACAGCCCTCCACACCTTCCTGGGAGTAGCCCAGGGACTACAGCGGGGCTTGCTCGCGAACAGACCTGCCAGGTGCAGGCTCCCACTCACCTGTCCTTGGCCTTGAGCAGGCTCCAAGGCTGCAATCCCAGGCACCCTTTCTTGGGAGTAAGCCTCATCCAATGTAATGGGGCTTACAACTGAGTAGACACGCATAGGAGCAGGCTCCAAGGCTGCCATCCCAGGCACCCTTTCCTGGGAGTAAGCTTCTTCCGCTGTAATGGGGCTTACTACTGAGTAGACACACAGGATGTCTCCTCTGCTGTGGAGGAAAAGCACTGAGTGGGGACCTGCTCAGGGAAAGGCGGTCTGCAAGGGCTCGCAATGGCTGAGGAGGAGGGCGTCCTGCTGGAGAGTTGGGGAAGGGAAAAACAGGGAGCTTAAGCCTGCAGAGCGGGCAAAATGGAAAAGGGAAACCAATGCGGGGCAGGTGGGGGTGAAGGGAGAGGAAGGCAGGGGGCGGAGGGAAGCAGCCTGCCCTCCCAACACAGGTGCCTCCTGTCACCCCCTTTGCCACTTTCACCCAGAGGAGCCGCAGCAGATGGCTGAAAGAGCCACATGCGGCTCATGCGGTGCCACCAGGGTCCAGCCCTTGCTTTCTGTGGTTTGGGGTCTAATCTTGTTTTCAGGGGAGGGGGGCAGGGAATTGTCTGCAGCTTAGACTAAGTGGCTCAGTTAAAAAGAAAACACACATGCCACCGCCCTGTCCTTATTATTTTATACTCAAGTTTGTTACCATTTTCCTTGCATAGTTTGGGGGATTTAGAACACAAGCCATTTCGAATATCCCTCCCCATACACAGAACCACCTCCACCAGGGCTACAGGATTCATCTGTCTACAGCAGTGGTATTAGAGCTTTTTGTGTGTGTGAGATGACCCCCATCAATAAATAAATAAAGCGTGAGAAGCGGGGCCCACTGCAGCTCCTGCCCCCTCCTGGGGCCCGATCCACCCACCCCAACCCCCGCCTGCCCCACTTCCCCTTCCCTCTTGTGTCTTCACAACGACCCTATGAGGTGGCAACCTCAGCAGGGTCCACCTTAGGAGCTGTGGGGCAAGACAGCGAGAAGAGGCTGTGCAGGATTAGATCTTTGAGAAGGCACTGCCATTATTGGATCGGATCCAAGTCCTCTCAGACAGGCTTTGAAAGGCTGCCATGACCTCCCCAAATGAGGCTTTGCGACCCCATTGGGGTTACGACCCACAAGTTGGTCTGTAGGATTCACCGCTTTCTGGACACTGCTGGGGTTACGGCAATATGGTCAGAGAAAGCCGAACTTCTCCCTCCCGCTGAACAGGCCTTGCCGAGGCCGAAGCAAACATGCCATATGGATGCTTCCACACACACACCCCCCAGGAGGGGCTGTAACTTGGTACAGTCCTTGCTTTGGCATCTTTAGGTAGGGTTCTGAAATCCTGGCTGCCAGGCTGCGTGGATCCAAGTTGCTCTCTGTAGTCTGTTTTAGTGGAAAGCAAAGCATGACCGGTGTGTGATTCTCCAGAAACGTGGGGTGTTTCCCATCATCTCCGATTCCTTCAGCTGCCAGAAGTCAAGGATGGCATTGCTGCCCCCTCCCCGCCCCACCGCGCACACTTCTTCTGGGTTTGGCGACAAGCCCAGCCTTCCTCCATCTCAGCACAGCCAGCTGGTGCTGTGATGCACTCAGCAGCCTGAATCACCTGGAGAGGACAGAGGGATGAGGGGGGAAAAAAGAGAGACAAACCTTTTCCCTTGTCTTCCTCTCTGTGCCTCCATCCCAGGGCCTGTGCCATCATTAGGCCAACTAGGCGGCCGCCT
The DNA here is from genome assembly GCF_035046505.1 of Tiliqua scincoides. Taxonomy (NCBI): domain Eukaryota; kingdom Metazoa; phylum Chordata; class Lepidosauria; order Squamata; family Scincidae; genus Tiliqua; species Tiliqua scincoides. Next base: position 11,301,937 of record NC_089830.1, on the reverse strand, counting down.
AAGGTGCAGACCCCAAAGAGGCGCAGTGGTGACTTTTGAGGGGCACCGTTGAATGCAGATTAGTATTTTTAACCCATGAAAAAACTGTTACCCTGCACATGCCTGATCTCATCTGATCTTGGAAGCTAAGCAGGGTCAGGCCTGGTTAGTACTTGGATGGGAGACCGCCTGGGAATACCGGGTGCTGTCGGCTTATACCATAGTCTTTCGAGACTGAAGGTGGCCAACCAAAAAACCAAAAACTGCAACTGACAATTTATATTTTTTAAAATTTCATTTTTATTTTTTCCATGAGACGTCTGTTTATGAAAATTGAAACTGGCAATATTTGGGAGGGGAGGGGTGCAAGTAGGTAGCTTTGCCTAGGGGGCAAAATAGCCTGGCACCCGCCCTGCTACACCCCCAGCCCCCCAACATCTCTGCTCCTTTGCTTCTCCAGGGTTACATTCCTCCCTTGCTTTCCTGGCAGTCTCCTTCTGCAAGAGGCTGGCTTGGGGTAGCCACGATCCCCTGTCCACCCTTCCTTCCACCTTGCCTTGTTTTATTCCTGCAGCATTTCCCATTTATGAGATTCTGTGGTGTGTGTGTGTGTGTGTGTGTGTGTGTGTGTGGGGGGGGGGGGGCGGGGGGGGTCAAACAGGTGGAGGCTTCCTCTCCCCTCCATCTCATCTCGCTAAGTGCTGTGCAGGGGGGAGCAGGAGAGGGGATTAGTTCCGCTGCCAATTAACCACTTCCCTGCCACTCCAGTTTCCATTTCCCAGCTCCCCCTTTGCCATCATTCCCCACCTCCCCTCCCATGTAGAAGATTCTGGGGCAGGTAGCAGTTGGGGAGGCTGCTCAACCCTCTTTGTTCCCCCCTTTTTATCAGGATGTCTGACCACGCTCCACCCTGGCCTGGAGGGAGGTCAACCTGCAGCCAAACTCCAACAGCTGTTTAATGGCTCCGAGCAGCGGCTTAGCCAGAGGCTCCAACTTAATCCGGGCCTGGCTTCTCCATTGTCCTCCCCCCTTACTCTGATGCACCCCCGCCCATGCCATTTTTCCCAGTCCAATGGGAAAGTGCGGCCCCCCCACGGGCATTGCACATGCCCCCCCCTGCTCTTGTTCTCTGTCCCCTCTTCTCCCACCTTGTGTTTTCAGGCTGGATAAGGGATTCCTCATTTCCAGCCATTTTTGCCCCCTGGCACTAGCAGGATTCTGACAGCCTTAGTTCAATCCCAGAAGAACCAAGACTGCAGGGGAAGTGGGAGTGGCATGAACCCTGGCAATTCTGCCAGCCTGATCCACAGCCGTCCTGGGCCTCTCCTGTCTCCCTCCCCGCCTCCCGCCATTGGGTGCCGCTACTGCAGCCACCACCCTCTCAACTCATTCTCCAACCACCTTGTCTCTTCTCAGCCCCTGCTCTGGCTGGTTCTCATCTTTGGCCTTGAGCCACCCCTGGCGCTGCCACTGCTGGTTTCTCAAGCTCTGGACTCCCATTAGTGCCCTTGCCTTCAAATGCTCTGCCTAGCACCAGCGGGAGTTCCTTTCTGCATTCTGGGTGCTTCCTGGTCTGTGGCCCTTGGAGCAGCAGCATCGCCAAAAGGGGCAGGGGGCTGCACTATCCTGGGTACCACGCCTTGAGTCAGAGGCCTCCGAAAGCCACTCCCAGTTTTCAGTAAAAAAAGACACCCCCTCAAGGCGTGGTACCTTCCTGCCCCCGTAGGTGCACCACTGATATAGGGGATGCTAAAATTTGGAAGGGGCATGGGTTGCAATGGGGGCATGGCGGTGTGAAGACTTTTTGTGCCCCTGGGTGCCTTAGCTACACCACCGGCATCGAGAGCTCCTTTTTGCTGTTCTTTTGGCCAGGCTGGATGAAGTCATGAAAACCATTTTGATTCCAGAGCTGGGCAGTGGCATTGCAGGGGCCACAGACCGGGACCCCTTGGCAGGGTGGGAATCAGGAGTCTGGGACAGTACCTGCTTCTCAGCCCTGATGCTGGCAGGTTGAGCTGCTCACTGCCAGATGTGGAGGCCCCATCTGGACTTGCCCTGAGGGTGACGTCCTGAGAAGAGGCAGAGATGCGCTGAGACACTGGGACTCATTAAGATGGGAGGGACAGATCCAAGATGAGAGGGGTGCTGGGAAAGGAACAGAGGGGAAGGCCGGAGAGGGGAGGGAGAGGAAGTAGAAGGTGAAGCAGGGTGGGGGGGAGAAAAGGAGGTACCCAGCCAGTGGGAGTGGGCCCAAGCCGAGCAATGGCTAAGGGAGGGGCTGGTGATGCAGTGTTCATTTCCATCTGGGAGCTGGTCTCCATGGCAACAGAGAAGTTCTGGCAACTCCGTGGGGAGTGGTTACCACAGCAACAACATCCCTGCCCACCAAGTGATGGCGGTGCAGACAAAGGGAGGGGGAAGGTCGAGGTGGAGATTTGGGTTGGCAGGGGAGCAACAGCAGGAGAGGCCTCTTCATCCTTGCTCTTGCCAGGCATCGGACTCTCCTGGCACTGCAAACACACCCACGTGTGCCAGGGAGCGCAACAGGAGGGATGAGCGGTTTTTGAAAGGTGCTGGTCTCTTTCCCCTCCCTTTGGTGTGTTGCAGGGGACGGGAGCGGCACTCAGGCCAGCGCTCGGGGACCCCCAGGTGGCCCTGTTCTGTGGGAAGCTGGTCTTGCATCTCAGTGTCCAGATGGGGCACTGAGAGCCCCATGCCTTTGGGACCCACACTTGTTTCTGCACCAGGGAGGAGATCCGCAGCTACTGCCAAGAGGTACATCAGCCCCACACACCCAGCTGGACTCCCAGAGCTCACTCAGACCCTCTTCCCCTCGTCCCTTTTCAAATCCTGCTCCCCGAACCTTTGCCTCCACCTGCACACCTGGCCTTGTCTCCTCTTGCTGCTGCTATTAGGATGATGACGATGATGATGAGGAATACTGCTTTTCAACAGTTAGTAGCAAAATAAATCAAGAAATGGTTTCCTGTCACCAAAGGGCTCACCGTCTTAAAAAAATACAGAAGAGACACCAGCAATAGCCACTGGAGAAGATGCCATGCTGGGGTGAAGAGGGACAGTTGCTCTCCCCCGGCTAAATAGAAGAGGACACCCCTTTGAAAGCTGCCTCTTTGCCCAGTTAGCAGGGGTTAACTGTTCTGACTTGGCCCTAAGGTTCCACCAGCACGGAATCCCCACTTTGTCCCTCTCGTCCCAACAAGGGCTATTTCTCTCTCTTCTTCCCATGTGTGCCATTGGATCTGTTCAATCTCCGTGGGTTCAAAACAAGGGTCTGATGGTACTGATATAGCTGAATATAGGTGCCCCCCTGAAGCTTAGCAGGTGGGGTAACCTGGGTGAGGGACCAACTGGAAACCCCACATCCACTGGGCTGAGCACCTTGAAGGAAAGACAAGCTGCAGCGGACCCAGTTGTAAAATAAAGAAGCACAGTTGATCTGTGGCATGGTTCTCGTTTTGCAAGCCTGTTGGAATGCCACAGTGGTCCACATTATGAGATTGGGACAACTGGGCTATACAAGACTTGCTGGCATACAAATCTTGGGTCAGGTGTTCCCTCGTTCGGGGTGCGCACTTCCAGTCTCACATGCATTGATATGAACCCCCTCCAAGCATGCAAACATCTCCAGCTGTTGCCACCTGGTTACACACACACACACACACACACAGAGTAGTGATGCTTTGGTGTACTATTCCTGCACAAGGGAAAACCACTCCCCCTTTATTCACAACCCACGTGTTACACCCTTCTCACAGCCCGTGCTCATTCCCATGAGTGTCAGACCAGCACATGAGCATTACTGAGCATTACCATATGAGCATTACTGGCAGTGCCACCCCTTCTTGGGGCACATACTCTCTGCAAGGCACATCAGAGCCTGCTCATCAGCCGTTTGTCCTAAGGCAGGGTCCTCGGTCTGGGTGGCCTTGATCCTTTTTCTCCTGCTCCTGTTGATCGCACCCATTTAGCTGCACTCTCTGAGGTGTCTCGCTGTCTTTGCACAGTTCAGTGCTCTCCTTGAGCACGCAACTCTCTTACCCCACAAATGCCTACGTATTATATGCGCATGCTGAGTGCTTCCTTTAGGAATCCCGTTCATGGATACCCCTAATATTTCACTTTAATCCCACCCTCCCACCAAGTAGCTCCCTAAATAACTCCAAGTAGCAATACGTAGCTTCACAGCAATCATGTGAAGTGGGGTATGACTTAAAGTAGCCTGAGGTCACCCAGTGAGTTTCATCACTGTGCGGGGATTGGAATCCAGATCTCCCCTGGTCCTGGTCTGACACCACACCGGTGAGTTGCTTCTCATTCTGGAAGTCCAGTCGACCTCATTCGATAGTGCTGAGCCCGATGTGTAGCCTGCAGGAGCCAGAGTTACTTCCGTCTCTGAAACGGAGCAGGTCTGGACTTGTCCAGTTTCTGACTGGTAAACTATTTAGGGCAGTGGTTTTCAACCTTTTTCATCGAATGGCACACAAACATGTGCTAACATTTCAAGGCGCACCATTGATTTTTGGACAATTGACAAGGCACACCATGCTGTTGGATGGAGGCTCACATCACCCCGTGGCCATACCAATAAATGCCCCTTCCCCAAGTGTACCTGCAAGAACATTCGTAGCACACCAGTGTTGAAAATCCAGCATGAAAATCACTGATTTAGGTGATCTGGGTATGCGGCTCTGAGTCTCTTTGGAGCAAGGAAGGTCAGCGTACAAATGCAACCTTGTTCCTTGTCACGCGCAGTGGAAAGGGACAAGAGAGGGTTAAGGGACAGGGAGCCATTAGTTATTTGATTTTTTTTCCTGTAAACTGCTTTGTGAACTTTTTGTTGAAAAGTGGTATATAAATACTGTTAATAATAATACTAATACTAATACTAATACTAATACTAATAATAATAATAATAATAATAATAATAATAATAATAATAATAATAATAATTAAGGGGTACCCATTTGACCCCTCCCCATTCCTCAATTTCCTGCTGTGATGATTATCCTCTTTTCCATCAGGTGTATGCTGAGTTGCAAATCACTAAAGCCGTGGAGGGGACCCAGCCAGTCACAATTGACAACTGGGGCAAGAAGGGGAGGCCCAACTGCAAGGGTCATCAGCACACTGTAGTGCCCTGTCGATGCCTGGGTAGGTGCCTCTGATGCAGAATGGACCCCTTGTGTTCCAGGGGACAGTGAAATCTGGATTCTTATTCCCTGCCCACTCTGTGGGATCCTTAGTCTCTCAGTTTGTAAAATGGACATGAAGATGAACTTTGGTGCTATGCAGATAAAGGTAGTTACTTTCAGGGTGCTGCAAGTGTTTGTGCCTTATGGGGCAATTCTACACATCCCTTATGGGGCAATTCTGCATGTTTTTGACTCTGACGGAAGTCCTGCTGAGTTCAGTGAGGTTCACTTCTAAGTATGGAGGCATAGGGTTGCAGCCTGAAAGTGCAAGACTGCCCATATTAACTCAGAAGTGAGCCCTACTTTGCCCAGGGGGGTTTGCTCTGGTTGCATGTGTGTAGGAGTGCAGATTGAGGCTGCAATAGTAACCACACTTTCCTGAGAGTAAGTCCCATTGAACAAAATAGAACTTACTTCTGAGTAGACCCGTTTAGGATTGTGCCCTAAGTCCCTTTAATGTGGACAGCTGTGAAATCACTTCTGGGGAGTATTTCTGATGTCTAGGGCTTCTCTTGCAAAATGGTTGTATATTACCTGTTGACAAATTGGTACTGATGGATGTGTGCCATCTTACATTATATTCTGGATGGTGCAATTTCTTATGGGGCAATTTTACACGTGCCTTACGGATCAATTCTACACATCTTTCTAAGGCCTGGGCAGAGACACTCTAGTCTACCACTCTCTTATCTTCCACACTTCTGCTCTGTTCCCCATTTCCTTTTTGAATCTCGAGAGCGGACAAAGATGTTGCAGAGTTGGGTTGATGTGCACCTTGCCCCCCCTTACCAATCCACAACCTGAAGCATCCATCTCAGCTGGCCTCGTGGATGAGCCAGCCCTGTCCTCTGTCACAGGGCCTTGAAGGAGACAACAGCTCTATCTCTTGCTTTATCTCTTCCCCAGTGGGCGAATTTGTGAGCGAAGCCCTCCTTGTGCCCTTCCTGCACCAGGAGAAGACGGACTCCTGCGAGAGCTGCTTGTATTGGCACAGTGTGGCCAAAGAGGTGAGTTGTCTTGATTTTCTTTGTGAAGGACGGTGGGTGTCTACCCATCAAGCAAACTCTGCTGGGGGCGGTGTGTGTGTGTGTGAAGAGCCTCCAAGTCTGTTAAAAGATGCTGAGAGCACAGCACAGATGGCCCTGCCGGCATGGAAGTGATTTCAGCTGACTGAACTCACAGCTTCCTTTGAGTCGGGTGCCAGAAACAGTGGTTTGCTGAGAGTTTCCTGTGAAAAATCCCTGAAAGGTGCCACAATGCTCCATGTGTGCGTGCCTGCCTGACATCAGGAAAGCAACAGCATGTGGTATTAGTGGTGCAATTCCAATGAAGAACATCAGTTTTGATTATTTTTTTTTAAAGTAAGTTTAACGAAGGCTAAGATACCATTGGAACAATGCCTGGAACCTCGAGAGGGAGGGCAGCGCATCAGTGGCACTGGTCAGAAGGGTGGAGGGTCTGTATAGCTCCTTGCCCTTCCCCATTAGTGGCAGAATTCTGCCAGCGAGTTAAAATGTCAAATATAACATGTGCAGATGACACTTTGGGGGCTTGAACCTGGGGCTTTTTGTGTGTAGAGCACACACTAAGTGTACGGTCTTTTTTTCTTGTAGTGCTCAAAGAGATCAAGCATGTGTAAACTATGCAGGCGGAACAATTCAGCACAGTTTGTGTTATGTTGATGCACAGTTGCTTTTTAAATGTGATTTGATTTGTCTTTTGAGCATAGAGTGTGCGCCACCCAGGTGGCCAAAAAGTGTTGCTCTGCGAGGGTTCTGATGTTGTCCTCCAGTTCCTAGGCCTGCAGCAGAGAGCAGCTGGAGCTTCACAGCTATGGGATGCCACTGCCCTGCGGGGCTGACCACTTCCGAGGGGTGGAATATGTCTGCTGCCCCGCTCGTCCTTCGCCGGTCAGAGTGGAGCAATCCACCGAGGCCGGCCCCCCCGAGCCTTGCTCACCTGAGGGAAGAGGCCTTGCACAGGTGAGCATCTGTCTCACTGTTGGGACAGCCCCTTGCAGGGGTTGGCCAGGTACAGGCTACTTCCTGATTTGGAGCTGGGGAGAAGCTTTGCACCTGCTAGGAGAAACACAACCACATTTGCTTGTGTGTAAAAATTTTGCGCTTTGCTCCCCCCGCAGGGAATGGCTCCGAAGGGAGGGGCCACTTGCCCGCTGCACTGAGGCTCCCTGACAGCTGAGTGCTCTGCCCCCCTCCAGCTATGCCACTGGGTACAGGCAGGTGTGCGGAGCCAGCTGCTTGCAGGGACCAGGGCGTGCCACCTTCTGTGACAGACAGAAAGCACCTAGTGACACCAGAACACTCATTCCGACACTGCTGAATTCCAGGGCCTAAATCTGGTTTATACTTCCACATCAGCCATGGTCCTGATTCTGCAGGTATTTGACTGATTGCAAGTTCAAAGCACATACTGTACTCACCAGTTCTTCCCTGCAGTATTCCGGTGGGTGCTTTCCTGTTGGCAAACACAGCCTGGCACAGTGGGACAAGAAGCCCTTGAAGCCTTTTTTACTGTGCTCCCTGAAGACCTGCTGTAAGATGGTCTTGGTGGCAGCACCAACCACTCTGCCTTCCTCATTTACGTCACTGGTTTGAAGCCCTGAATGGGTGAGAGAGAAGGCCAATCAATCAGAGATGCCTGCTGGGCCTTTTTCTTCTTTTAACTACAAAGTCTGTTTTGTTTTCTTATTTGTTTGTGCCTATCTCCATGCACTGAAATCCCCTTTTCTGTCCAACTTTCTCAGTCCATCCCAAGCCACCACTACCCTCTTCTGCAGTAGCTGTAATCGCACCGCTGTGTCCCTGAGCTCTTATACACTCCTTCCTGGAAAGTGGATCCACAAACTAAAGAGCTACTGCAGCAGGCCGGTTGCCTCCTGGATCTGACACCGTGTTAAGGAGTGTCATGTATGCATTCCCTGGCCCGGTGCATATGGCTTGCAGCAGCCAATGCCGCAGCAACCCCAGCATCCCAAGTCCAGGTGAGAAATTTCTGTGGCCCCTCCTTTGGCTGCTGGGCCCCCTTGTTCACTCTGCCTGGGTACAAATTACCCCCTCTCATGGGCACTGTTACCTTGACAGACACCCGCTAGTCATCGCCACGGGACTGCTTCCTCCTCCCTGCCACCCTCTTGCAGTGGATGCAGTGGCTGTCCTAACTCTGTCGCTGTTTCACCATGTTCCTCCGAGCTTCACCGAGATCTTTCCAGACTAGAGGACCACATATTTTGGCAGTCAATAGCAAGCAACCTTCAACTGATCTAATGGAGGGTCAAGCAACTGTTCAATACGGGATTCTCTGATCTCATTCCAATGGAGGCCAGGGAGGAGTTGCAATGAAGGGGCATCCGTTGTATGGTGGGATGAGTCGAAGCTGTTTCTTTCCCTTGCAGACATGCTGATAAATTCCTCCTTGAACCAAGACTCTATTAAGAATACACTCCGCATCCTGAATGCAACTGATGTAGCGCTACCAACCATCTTCAGGAACAACAGCTGCATCCTGGTCAGAGTAAGCCACACAAGGGACAGAGTACTCCTGACCCCATATGAGAGTGAGTGACAGCACAATCCTATCCTTGGGCTGCTCTGCTGGAACTTGTGTTCCAGCAGCACAACCTGACTTATCACACTGCGAAATATAACACTTGAGCACACTGCTGGGTGGCTGCCAGAAACAGTTAGTGGTGCTGACCAGGCAGCAGTGGGTTTCCTATATCCCCCAACAACAGGTCAGCGGGGAGGGCAGGTGTGTGCACGGAAGGGGAGGACTGGGGCATTCCGTGGGAGGGACTGGGGCAGGAGGGGGTGGATCCAGCAGCAATGGTGCATGCTGAATCTAATCCCCCCTTTCAGAAACCTCCCTGCCCCTTTTCCCACCTTGGACATACACCACCAACACAGGTGCTGTATGTCCAAAGACCCATCGCTAGCCCCAGGGCTTATGTGGGGTTAGTTAAAAAAATAAGTAAATGCTTTTTACTTGCCTCCCATAAGAAGATAAGAACAGCCCCACTGAATCAGGCCATAGGCCCATCTAGCGCAGCTTCCTGCAGTGGCGTAGCTAATGAATGTGTAGCCCAGTGCGGAGCTCAAAATGATGCCCTGGAAGTGATTTCACAGCAGGAAGTGATATCAAGCCCAGGCTTTTTTAAAAGTGCAAATTGGGGGGAAACTTGCCTCCTCCCCCAAGGAGCTCATCACCCACTTGATCTGCCATCTCCCCCCATCCAGTGGTATAGCTAAGGCATCTATCTGCTACCTGGAATCAAAGATTTTGTGGCCACCCCTATGACAAAATCAAACTTAATTAAGTAAATACATAAAAAGTTTGCCCCTTATTGGTTCAAGACACTGTGCTGGGGTGATGAGGGACGGTTGTTCTCCCCCTGCTAAATAGAAGAGGAGCACCACTTGAAAAAGTGCCTCTTTACCAGTTAGCAGGAGTAGCTGTATTATGATACATGGAAAAGAGAGCTGACTCATATTCACACCTTACTGGTTCCCTTCTGTATCATAAGAACATCTCATTGGCTCTCAGAAAAATCAGTCTCATAAGTCAGTTTTGAGTTAAAGTTGGTTTTTGTTCTTTAAGGCAGTTGTATTTTCGTTTTCTGGTTAATTGGCCATAACTTTTGATAAAATACAGTTATTCTAATGTGGTTTGTTTAACTGAATTCCGCATTAAATAACCTTTCTAATGATATATAACATGATGGTATTATTCGTATATACAAGATTTGCACAATTTTGGCCACTAGTGTCAAGCTCAGCTTGTTGCCCCCCTAAAGCTTGTTGCCCGGTGTGACTGCTACCCCCTGCACTGCTACCCCACTGGCTTCCTGTATGTCACAGTGGCCCACCAAATGTCTCAGGGAGCACACAAGACAACAAGAGACCTGCATCCCGGTGCCATCCCTTGCATATGGTGTTCTAAGGTAACCCACTTCTAAAATCAGGAGGTTGCACATACACTTCACGGCTTGTAACCCGTGATGGACTTTTCCTCCAGAAATTTGTCCAATCTCCTTTTAAAGGCACCTAGGCCAGATGCCATCACCACATCCCATTTGTCTTCAGGTAGTCCCCACCTACCATAGGATGCAGTGTGCTCCTTTGAGGTGCACCTGCATTGCTGCTGCTGGTGGGTGAAAGGATTGGGGCCTGAGTGTGTGTGTATATGGAGGACATCTAATTCATTCCTAATTCATTCCTCCCTTTGACTCACCATTCATTTTTTTGGCTTTCTATCCCTTTGTTTCTTGTGTCTGGCTCTATAGTTTCTGTCTATTAACCTTTCCACCCCTCCCTGGCTATGCAACATTTTACTAGTAATAATTTAGACCCGTCTCTTGGTCCAAAGGAAAACATATGAGAAAAGCAAGGAGGAAAGGGTGTGAAGCCTTCCATGGTCTGAGGCCTCACTGCGTCCTAAACTTCAGGGTTCTTCCAACCTGGAAAGGAAGAGGAATGGGGCTGAAAGACTGGGGGAAAATGTAGGTGCTTGGAGGTTAAGCCAGTAGTTCTCAACCATTTTAGCCCCATGATCCACCTTCAGCATGGAGCTGAGCAACCCAGATGTTTTGGCGGTGGCGTGATGATGCCATCACATCGCTGCCCAATCATCTGGGTTGCTGAGCTTTTGCATTTTTTTTAAACACAAAAAGCTCACCTGTGGAACATGTTTTTGTCAGCAAGAACACAATGCATCTCAGCCCAGAGGGGGCCAAGCATTCTGCTTTCCGGTCTACAGCCCACTCTGGTCCTTGTCGCGTTGTGTTCTTGCTCATGAAAACATGTTCAATGAGAAAAACACACTCCAGAAGGTGTGCTTTACAAGTAATAAAAAAAACCCACAACAGCTCAGCAAGCTCATGCCATGTTATGCAACCTGCCATAAATCAGTTTGTGACCCACTTGTCGTTGTGACCCACAGTTTGAGAGCCACTGGTTAAGCCAGGCGCAAACACAAGATGTTCAATTGTAGAATGTGTATTATTGCTAACATGGCATGGAAGTGAAGGCAAATAACCTTAACTAACCATTTCCATGCTTTTTTTGGTGCACATAAGCACCTTCATTGTTGGCTTAAACCAGTAGTGCGCAATCTTTAGGAGCCTGCAGACCACTGAGGCAAAAATTAGAATTGTCGTGGACAATGTGGAACCCCCCCCTCCTTCCCACCTCACCCCCTACACACAAAAAATGCACAATCAGAGAGAATGGACCGCCCACAACCACAGCTAATATTTCAGTGCTGGCTGTGGGCGGTCTGATCTCCACCCTCTATGGTGGTCCATGTGGAAATGCTCACTTGGCAACATGGAAGTGATTAAAGGCATGTTGTTGTTTTTTTCCTGAGACTGTGTGGACCACTTCTCAGGGTCTCACGGACCACCTGTGGACCACAGGTTGGGAACCAGAGGTTTAAACCAAAGGTGGTGGTGTTTTATTTTCATCTTAATCATTGTTAAATATTTACAGTCACATGAAAGCATAAGACCCAGTAGTTGAGAGACAGGTTGGAAATAAGAATAAGGGCCCAATCCTCTCCAACTTTCCAGTGCTGATGGAGGCACAATGCAGCCCTGAGGTATGGGAACAAATGTTCCCTTACCTTGAGGTGGCTTCCTTGACTGCTTCCCCACTGCAGGATGCGGCACACACCCCTTTGGTATGCTGCATCAGCACTGAAAAATTGGAGAGGATTGGGCCCTAAGGCAAATTCATGGCTCCTGACAAATGTGACTCAAATGGAACCTTCTCAGTTGATGAAAAGGCTTTTGAACTGATTAACACAGTGGTCCCCAAAATGTGGTTTGGGACCCACTGGTGGGTCATGCCCTGATTTTTGGTGGGTAGCATAAGGATGATGGAAAGATCAGATAACTAATTGCCTCAAGCCCTGAAGCTATTCAAAAATGAATGAGTGAATGAATAAACCTTGATTGGGCATAGATAGAGAAATCATAAAAGCAAACATAATTAGTCCTAATCCCGTTGATCAAAAACGGAGTTAAGATACTAAAATACTAATAAAACATTTACAGTTCAACATAAAATATCAACATTTTTGACAAATTACATTAAGAAGGCTTAGAAATCGCCAAAAGTAAAAATTTAGAAACTCCCTCTAGCACATCTGGTGAGCAGTCATTAGGAGACACTTCAGTTTTGCCTCATCCGAAAGCCCATTCATTTTGCCAAGAAGTGATGTAAGTGTGGCGGGATCTAGTGTGCCAAGGACAATAAAAAAGAATGTGTATGAATGATTTAACATTTCCCAAATTACAAGGGCAGAGGCGTTCTTTATAGGGTATTTGCCTATATCTGCCTTCTGTGACCTTGGATGGAAACACATTGAATCTTGCCAAGGAGATTGCACGACGTTCAGAAGGGTTGATCAGAATACTCAGATAAGGAGCCATTTGCCCATACTTTAGCGGGATAGAGAAATTAAGAGGGGAGCAAATTCTAGAAGCAAGTTCAAGAGGTTTTGTGCCTCAATGTCTAGCATTCTTTGCTTCACGCTTTGATAAACTGCAGGGAATGGATAGAAACTTAAAAAATCCAAAGAAAAACCAATGGATTCGATTTTTGATTTAATTGGGCTCTACCATTTAGAAGAACCAGACTCAGATAGCATTTTGGATAGGAGACTGCCTGCTTTCACGTTATAATGGAATTGGAGCCAATAGCGTATGGTTAAAAGCCATGCTCTTGATACTAAGAGCGATTGTCCGGTCTCCAAACATAATGCAGAGTATGGTATAGATTTAGGTAAACCCAGGATAGCCCTCAAAAATTTAGCTTGGATACTCTCAAGGGTGTGATTTATAGCACTAATCCAGATAGGGCACCCGTACAGGAGCTGTGCCGATACCGTGGCATTAAATACCTTGAGAGCAGCTGATATATAACAATTGCCCTGACTAAAAAAGAATCGATTGGTGCTCTGCAAAGTGACACGGGCCAAGTTGGTAAGCAATTTTCGATGAGTACCCCAGCAAAGATTGTAGTGGAAGTGAATTCTAAGATATTGAAAGCTTTTGACCTGTTCCAGTTTCTCCCCTCCAACAGACCAAGTGCCTGGGCTCCATGATTTTGAAAAGACCATAACTTTGGTTTTCTGAGAGTTCAATTCGAGTTTGTTGCACTTCAGATAGTCAGAAGTTGTATTTAAAAGTCGCTTAAGTCCACTAGGTGTACAGGAAACTAGCACTGCATCATCTGCATAAAGCAATGCTGGAATATGCATTGAACCTAGTTTGGAAAAATGTCCATCTATCTGAAGCAAAATGGGGGTAAAATCGTGTAGAAAAAGATGAAAAAGAGTGGGTGCTAAAATGCACCCCTGTTTCACTCCCCTTTTGACCTGAATTTGGGGGGTCAATTTCCCCAGATGTCAATTTAATTTGGCAGGTGGTGCCTGTATAAAGTTTCTGAATATGAGATAGAAGTCCAGGGTCTATATTGAGTTGAACTAGTTTGTCCCATAGCAGCGATCTATTAACAGAGTCAAAGGCTCCTTTAAGATCCAGAAAAGCAACATATAAGTTTTGATTTTTTAAGCCTTGTGTACTTGTCAATCAAATGAGCTAAAACAGCACAGTGATCAATTGGTGAAGATCCTTTTCCAAATCCTATCTGATTCCACCCTGGAAGGCCCAGATCTTCCATCCAGGATAGCAGCTTGTTTAAAAGATGTTTTGCATCAAGTTTTGCCCCCACTGCTAAAAGGCTTATAGGTCTAAAATGGGAGGGATCAGGATGGTCGCCTTTTTTGTAAATAGGCACTATAATAGCATTTGTCCATTCAGCTGGTATTATACCTGTTTGGTCCACCACTGTGAATAATGAGGATAGAATAGGGGCCCACCATTCGGGGTCCACTTTCAGGATCTCTGACAATACCAAATCTGGCCCAGGAGCTTTCCCTTGTTTACTTTGAGAGACTAGCTCTCTCATTTCTTCAGGGGATACAGGAGGCCATGGGGTGGTTGCTGAAGGATTTAAAGTCAAAGATGCTCAGCCACTTTCACCCTCTTGGCAATAGAAGGTGGAGAACAAGCGGCACCACTCGTGTGGGGAGATGACCATCTGAGAGCGAGGTGCAGTTTTCTGAGCAGAATTGGTGATTATACCCCAAAATGGCTTAGAATTTTTATGTTCTATGGCGGCTAGTAGTTTATACCACAAGCGGGAAGCATCATTATGTGGCTTTTCTTGGATCAGTTGTTGCAGCTGCTTCTTTAGAATAAAAGATGTATCGGGAATTTGAATATCCCCTGAATAGCGGTACTGCTGGTAAATGGATCTAATCTGATTTTGGAGATCCATACAATCCCTATCAAACCAAGGGGATATTGTTTGGGATCCCTCCCCTGTAGCACCTTTAGCAGAGGGTATACTAGTGTAGGAGACTAAAGTGGATGAAACCCTAGAGATTAATAACTCATATATCTGAATTAGTTCTATCGGATCTGACTCATTTAAAAGTTGGATTCTATAGCTCTTGTATGGCTCCGTGTAGAGCAGTTTGCTCATTTTCTGATTAATTGTAGTATTCCACATGATTTTAGGCCTAATTTCATATTCATTTTCAAGCTCTATATCAGGGGTAGAGTACTGGAAAGAACCTAAATCTAGCTTGAGTATTAAAGGAAAATGCACTCATTCTTAAATAATCAACCAAAAAATCAATAACATTGACCTTAAGGTGGAACCAAGAAATAATCTATAACACTGGAACCAATGGCTGAAGCAGAAGTGAATTCACCTGAATTGGGGAAATCTACAAGGCCATTTAAACATATTGTATTAAAATTGAGACAGAATCTGGCCAAATAGAGGCCAGCTGCATTCGTTTTATTATCTTTGGAAAATCTCTCTAAAGAAAATAAATCAAGGAGAGATGAATCAGGATTGAAGTTTGCAGCAGTACTGAGCAACGGCTCTGAATTTCCAAGCCTGGCGTTGAAATCCCCACCAATAAGCCAATGGCATGAAGGAAATTCCATGTCTAACTCCTTGACAATTTTAGAGAAGGTGCTCCAATTCTGGGATAATAATTGGCTGTTCAAGCCAGGAGGAAGATAAACCTTTACAATTATTATTAAGCTTGACTGCATGACATAATTTGCTAGTTGTCTTGGTGACCACCAGTTCTGAAATGAGGTGGGAAGAGACAAAAATTGTCATCCCCGCTTGCAAACGCCCCTTGGAGCTTATTCTATAAGCTGGAATGTTGTAGGAATTAAAACCTTGAAGGTGTAAAGGAATTTGAGACCAGGTTTCCTGCAAAAGGATTACGTGAAAATCACATAAATATCTCTGGAAAGTCTCATCGTTAACTTTGCTACGCCATCCCGCAATATTCCAAGAAAGAAGTTTTAAATATGTCCTTGATGTGAGATCATGTATTGCAGATGTAAGTCAATCTCCCATCAGATTGACTTACATCTGCAATACCTATTCAAAAATCAAATAGCTGCTAATTGACCTGCAAAGAGCTCAGCTTCTGCAGTCTGCAAGGTAGCTGCTAACTCTTTTTTTCTGGGCATTATTGCTTGTAAATAAATACATATTTTTTTTCTAGATCGCCTTTCATTTAAAGTCTGTTAAAGCTAGGTGGGTCCCAATAGAGTGTTATATTAAGAAGTGGGTCATGGTGCTGAAATGTTTGGGAATCTTCTGGATTTGATCATTGTTGTACATTGGACTGTTTATGTTTTACGTTCGGTTGTATGTTCTGAACTTGTAAGCTGCTTTGGACATTTTCTTTCACTAAAAGCCCAAGACCATTTTCCATGGAAAAGTGGAGTATAAATAGTTGAATAAACCAGGCAAGATTTGACGCTCAGAGATGTTGCATTGTTTCAGGTCTTTGGTGCATTCCTGACTCCTGAAGAACTCTTGGAAGCCGTGGCCTTCCTATCTGGAGCTGCCCAGAACTCCTTTGAGGTGTTTGATATATATTGCTTGCTCCGTCAACTCCTCAAGCAGTTTGGCGGCAAGGTAGTGAAGGTAAGGAACTGCAAAGATATTATTAGTATAGAAATTTATACCCCACCTTTCCCATGCTGAAGCAATTACCCAAGAGGACTTACAAAGCTCCATAATAAAATACAAAGTATCATAACAGGTCAGCAGGAAAAACATCCAACAAAGCATTAAAAACATGTTAACAGTAAGCAGTGAAACACAAAACGAAGAAACAAAGTAAGACCTGACACATATTATTGAGCCGTTGGGAGAACAAATAAATCCAGAGAGACAGTCTGGATAGCAAAGAAGGATCTTGGTTTTGAACTGGATCTCTTGGAGTTGTAAATCAATCCCATGCCATTGGGATCCTTGCGCCAGATCCTTAGCATGTTTTGAAGGATATATTTTTGAGCATATCATGCCAGTACTAACCAAAGGACTTTGAAAGACTGTATGTCAGGTGAGTGGCCTTAGAGGTGAAAATATAAACCCCCCTCCCCCCCCTCAAGTTTAGCTCGGTGTTCCTGAATTCTAAGTTCTGCAATAACCCCAAGTTTCAGCATGGAACAGATGTCAGGTACCAATCCTAATATATCTGTCATCTCCAAAAGATACGTATGCAAGAGAGGCAAACCATAAGATACTATGGGTTTGTGTGAAATCCGTGGCTTAAATCAGTGGTTCTCAGACTTTTTTAGAACTGGGATCTGTTTTTTTAGAATGACAATCTGTCAGGGCTCACCAGAATTGATGTCATTGACCAGGAAGTAATGTCATGGCTGGAAGTGAGATCATCAGACAGGACAATTTAACACCCCTCACATGACAAAGTCATATCAAATTAATTAAGGGTGCAATCCTAACCCACTTTCCAGCAGTGACATAAGGGCAATGCAGCTGCGAGGTAAGGGAACAAACATTGCCTTACTTTGAGGAGGCCTCAGTGATTGCGACCCAACTGCAGGATGCAGCACATGTCCCGTTGACAAAGCTATGCCAGTGCTGGACAGTTGGTTAGGATTTGAGCCTAAATATATTAAAATGTTGCAATAAGTATAAGTTTAAAAAGTCATTTAAACTAAAGAAGAACCCTCCTAACTCCCCCAAGCAATTGATGATCTGTTTCAAAAAAATTCCCCAAATATCCCAAAGGCTGCAATTCTGTCTGCGCTTACCCAGGAGTAAGCCCTATTGACTATCAATGTGAAAAGCATTTACATAGTATCCTGTTGAAAGTACAGATCCATAACATTTCCCTGAATGTTTCCCTAAATGCAGTCACACACTCTTCTCTCATAGGGAAGAGAGAGATGGAGAGGGAGTTTGGCATGAAGGAGAGAGGACTGCTCTTCTTGTTCCTCTTCTCACTCCATCTCCTTCTTTGTTTTCAAATCCAGGCATTGGGAGGAGAAAAAGGTTTAGTAAAGGTTTTTTAGCAATTGCCTTGGGCAGCAAATCGGTGGGCAGAACCCAACAAATGGAGTTGGGTTCCCCCCCTCCCACAGGGTGACCAGGTATCTTCTTTTTCCAGGACATATCCTCTTTTTAACCTCGTGTCCTGGAAAAGAACTTTAATGTCCTCCTTTTCCCTGTGAGTGGGCCCCTGCAGGCAGCACAGAACTGTCTTGTAATTAATGTTATATATAATAAATTATAAGTAATAGAGTTTTGAATTTAAGAAGTAATATTGTTTTATGATTTTGCCCTAAGTGTTTAAATTAACCACATGAAATCAATACATGAATGTTCATAGCTTTTAATGTGTCATGTCCTACATTTTTCTTCGAATTCCTATATTTTGGGGTGCCTGATCCTCTTTTTGCCTTTATGACATCTGGTCACCCTCCCCTGTCCACCAGTCTGCTGCCAGAGGAATTCATCTCACCTGGCCTCATGGATGTTGCCCTGCCTAGGACGGCAACAGCCTCTGAGACATTTTGCTTCTGGGTACCTTAGCAGTGGCCCTTTGCTTTCCTGACAGGTTGAGACATTGCTGGAACACTTCTTTGAAAAGTGTAAAACGGAAAGGAGGGGTGAAAGCAACATTCCATTCGTAGGTTTTGGCGTGCTTGCGAGTGAGAACGTGGTCCAAGTGGTGAACTTTCTCCTCCAGCATCCTTTCAGGTATCTATTTATTTAAAGCATTTCTCCCTCACTGTTAGTATTTATAAAAAGCCACCCAAAGCAGCTATAGGGGATTTCAGCTTGTACTGCCTTGGATGGCCCATTGGGGATCTATGGGGCTTACAGTAGTGCCTAAGGGCCCAATCCTATCCAACTTTCCAGCACTGGTGTAGCCACAATGCAGCCCCAAGTTAAGGGAACAAATGTTCCCATACCTTGAGGAGGCCTTTGTGACTGCGTCCCCACCACAGCATGCAGCGCATGCCCTGTTTGCACGGCTGCACCAGTACTGGAAAGTTGGATAGGATTGGGCCCTAAGTATCATGTCTCTGCACCCAGGACAAACTTAAAGCAGGGTTCCCCACCACCCTCTCTGCCTGCCTACCAGAATGAAGAATACTCTCTGTTCTGGAGCATCTCTACAGGTGTCCGGTCACATCTAGTTCATGGTTTAGTTTCCTAATATTTCAAACTTGATTTGTATTAGGAGCCAGAAATTGTAGCCTTGTATGCACATAGACCAGCGTTCCTCAATGTTCATCCCACACTGTACATGATCCACCTATTGCATGATCCACCTATTGGAAGTACCAGCAGAAGTGATTGCCAGTTACTTCTGGGTTGAGAGGCCAGATGCCACATGACAAACACCAATCAGGAAGAGGCTCAGGGTGAACAGGAGGGCTTTTTAGAGTAGGTGAAAAGCCTGCTGCTCACTGAGCCAAGCCTCCTACTGAAGTTGGTCACATCAGTTCATTTGTCTTGCTGCCAGAAGCAGATGCCTGGGGGTCCCACAAGTACCATCAGACACAACCTCAAGTATCGCTGGTGGTGCACATAGCATTGGTTGAGAAACACAGACATAGGGCGCAATCCTCACCTCTTATGTCAGTACTTTCCAGCACTGGCATAGCGGTGCCAATGGAACATGTGCTGCAACCTGCAGTTGGGTGTCACTCATGGAGGCCTCCTCAAAGTAAGGGAATGTTTGTTCCCTTACCTCGGAGCTGCATGGCCCTTAGTGCTGGAAAGCACTGACATAAGGGGTTAGCATTGCACCCATAGGCTCATTATGTATGTGCATGCTTCTGTGCCTGGCTGAGATTTATTGGCAGTTCTGTGGGCACTGGAGACCTGTACAGACATTTTATTTTATTTTATTTTTATTGCTTAAACAGAACCCCCCCAAAAATAGCATTACATGGATACATGCTTATGAGTTCCATACTTAAAAAAAAAGGGGGGGGGGAAATGTATATTTATACACACACACATATACAAAGTATCTGCATATCAACACTTCATGCAGCTTAGGTTATTATAGCAAGTAATGGCCTCCAGATATCCTCAAATATATACAGTGGCGTAGCTAGGTCACTTGACACCTGGGGCCCATAAATTTTTGTCTCCTCATGCAACATAATTATTTAATTTTTAATTAATTATATTAATTCTTTCACATTTTTATACCACCCTTCCTCTAAGCAGCTCAGGATGGTGTGTGTGGTTCCTCCCTTTATTTTGTCCTCACAACAACCCTGTGAGGTAGGTGAGACTGAGAGATAGTAATAGTCATGACATGAAGTGAATAATAATAATGGCCAGAAAATTAATGCAGTGAATATTTCCCCACAAGCAATAGATGAAATTCTGCATCAAATGGTCTCATGATGGTAGTATTCCTAACATGATGGCATTATTCCTAAAAGCCACGCTTTCCAGAATTTTGGTCACTAGTGTGTCAACCCCCCCTCCCCCAGATGTCTTATTGGCCTGTTTTGAATTAAGGCAGTGGTTCTCTCATGTTTAACACTGGGACCCACTTTTTAGAATGACAATATCCGGGACCCACCGGAAGTGATGTCAGGAAAAATTCCTGGTCCTGATCAGTAAGTTGATGTAAAAATTGCCCTATCAGTCCAGCTACTCCATCAAAAAGATTCCCTATTGTCCCCAAAATGCCCAGCTCACAATATTGAAATACCCACAAGGCCCAAATGCTCTGACTAAAAGCCCCTCTCTGACCCTTGTCCAAGAATGATACCAGCCAGCATCTAATATCCCTCTCAGAAAACAAGCTGGCTGCAGTATGGGCCCCAAGGATGAACAGAAAGCCATAAACAATGGCAAGAAACAAATCAGGATGAAAGGGTTAGGGTAAAAGGGATGTTGATAGTGTACCAGATCCTCTGTAATGGATAGGTCTGTAAACAAAGTGTTGTTGCGCGTCGAATTGCCCTTCTCAAATCAACATCCTGAACTGATAAGAAATGCCAAATGTTGTTCTTTTGCCTGTTGGTCTGTTAATTTTCCCATGGATGTTCTCCTCTCTTTGAGTGCTCTTGTACCCCTCCCCTATCTAGAATACCCTATAAAACCTGCATCATTGTAGTTTTTTGGGGTCCTCCACCTGTGTGTGTGGGGGTCTCGTTTGCAAACGAGTAAACGTTTACTTTTGTCAGAAGTCCTCTGAATTCTCCTGTCTGTTGTTTGCCGCTCCAAAAATCCGAACTAACAGTGTGCCCATTTGGCATCACTATTAATCTTTAAAGTTGGATTCACTGTGCAGGCATAACTCATTGACTGCCATATGTTCTGCATCATGTATGGGAAAGCCCCTAGCTCAGTGATAAGGCACGCGCTTTGTACATAGAATGACTTGGGTTCAATCCCTGGCATCTGCTGGTAGGGCTGGAAAGCGGGTTTGACCCCTCTCTGAAACTCTGAAGAGCCATCGCCAGTCAGAATAGGCAATGCTAAGTGAGATGGTATCAGGCAGTTTTGCACTCTCTCTGGGATTCCAGTGTTCATGATTATTACAGTTCTTCTTGCTGAGTTACTGCTCCCTGTGGGTACATCTGACATGTAGGAATGCCAGAAGAAAGTAAGGAATCCTGGGGCTTGTAGTTTGCCAAAGAGCATGCTACATAGGGCGGCACCAAGGCTGACTCCAGGTTGGAGGGGGCCATCAGTAAGGTAGGCAGATGTTGCCACACCTGGTCCAAGGGACCTAACTGTCTGTTTTTCAATTCACAGCGCTTGTCAGGAGCACTGGCCGGTGGTGTTTGCCTTTGCAGATACAACCCTGCTCCTTGAAGCCCTGCTGTATGAGATGCGGGGAAAGCCAGAAGAGCAGACAAGTGTGGTAAGAGCTGTGCTGCGGAACTGTGTCACGATTCCCTTCTCCCGGTAGCGTATGAGTATATCCTGCAGTTTCACGCAAGGAGAGAGAAGCCACGGGAGTTGGTACTGAGGGCAAAATCTACACACCAAAATTCACCCTGAAGAATATCAACTTCTTCAATATCAATGAATGTTAATATCCACAACAATCCAGAATATGATTTCAGGGTTTGAACCACAAGTGTGAATGACTGTCCCTTGTGCATGATGTGCTCTCCTTTTGTCAGGAAGGAAGGAGAGAATTGATTTCTGTTGGAGGGACTGAGAGGCTTAGTCAGCTCCTTGTGCTCTTGAACTGGTATACTCTAGCACAGGGATTTTCAACCAGTGCGCCATGGCACATTGGTGTGCTGCTAGTGGTTCACAGGGGTGCTGCAGGAGTTTGGGAGAGGGTCATTTATCAGTAGGGTCATTGGGGTGTGCAAACCCCCCACCTGTAGTGCAATGTGCCTTGTTAATTGTCCAAAAATCGATGGTGCGCCTTGACAATTTGAGCACCTTGTCAGTGTACCGTGAAATGAAAAGGGCTGAAAATCTCTGCTGTTGCTGACATCTTTGCAATGTAGCTCTCCATCCAATGCTGGGTTGTTGGCAGAGACAAAACCCCAAAAGATGCATTTTGCAGGAAAGCCGAGATCGGCAGCTTTGTATGAGACTTGAGTTCAAGACTCAGACATCAGTTACTTTAAGGAACATGCATGTGAGTTTGAGAGGGTGGAAGTGAATCCCATAGCTAGTCTGTCTAGCTCCATGGCCTTTTGAGGGGAAGGGGGAGAGAGAGCAGGAAGGAAGTAAAGCCTGAGGATTGTCCTCTAGGTATGCTTTACCAGAAGATAGAAAAGATAGAGAGAACACATTATCCCACTACCATTATCCGCCTAGCCTTATGACCTCCCTGCTGGTACAGCTACAAGAGTACCACTTTGTTGCAAACTCCAATATGGGAGACCTGCCAAGAGACAATATGTAGTGCTCACTGGAAGTGATAGATTTTTGAACTGTGGCTGAGTGAGAGACAAACCCATCTGACCCCATGGGGATGCCCTTATCTTCAAGTCCTAGTGAAATGAGTGGAGGCTGTGAAAGAAAAAGATGCAGGATCCATTCCTATCACTGGGGATTGTGCAGGAAACCTTCTGCCCAGCTGAGTTCATGAACAGGAAGGGGGTCATTTGTATTTTTCACCCTCGGTCAGGATTGGGCCAACCCTGCCTCAGCTGGAGTTTGGGTTGGTGAGGAAGTGAGGGGAAGGGGGTGGAGGACGAGCCCAGTCCCCGGCAGGTACCAGGCAGATTGCAGTGGAGGACTCCCCCTGCCGATGAGAGAGATGAGCAGGTGCATACACACAGGATCTCACCCTCTGCTGCATGGCATTCTGGTCCGGGACAAAGAAGAAGCGGTAAAAGCACCGGGCATCTCTTTTTCCTTGTCTCCTAGCAACATGCCACCCAAGCCATGAGGAGCTTTCTCTGTGCTGCTGCAAGCAAAGAAAGGGTGCAAGAGCAGTTTCCCAAGCTGCTTGTGACATTGCTGGGGCAAATCTCGGTCTCCTTGAAGGACGGCAACAATGTGAGGTAAGTTGTCTCTGCAAGAGATCTTTTGGGTTTTGGTGCTAGCTTTTGGATTGACCATGCCAGGTATTGAATCTGGAACATGGTGCTTGCAAGGCATGGAGGCTAGACTCAGCCATGGCCACTTGCCCAGCATGTGACCCTTTTTTCCTCTTGGACCGCAGTGGCCAAACTCACTACTGCCACACACAGGAAAAGCAGTTCCTGTTTGGACTACATCTTTCCGTTCCACCCAGGCGCCATGTGTAATCCTCCATGATTGGGGGACGCTCTGGGCAGTCACATCTGCTGCCTGGCGTCCCAGAAGGCCACGTGACAGGACATTCAGGCACATGCGACTGCCCAGAGCATCTCTGTCTCCTAATCGTGGAGGACCACATGCAGCGCCCAGGCTGAACGGTAAGGTCTGCTCACCGGGCGCACAGATTTGTTGGAATCCCGGATTTGGCACCCAGGCCGGGGTTCCCTTGGACATGCGCTCATCTGGGAAATTGACCTTACAATCTCACACTCTCAAAATAAGAAGAATATTACTCCTGAGCCAGGAACTTGTTCCATTTCTGACTTAAATGAAACTCTTGGATTCTATAGAAGTGGGACCCTTAGTCACACTCCTGGTGTATCTGTGGCAGTGACCCTCCTGGTCTTACTTCTTTTATCTTGCTTGCAGAGAGCCCCTGGAAACACTCCAGCTTCTCTCTAACATTGTGAGAACCGTGACAGAGGAAACCGAGTGCTGGGATCAGCTAAGCAGTCCTCAATGTTTTAGTGAGGGTTTGTCCAGCTTAGTAAGGTAGGAGGAAGACTGCTGGGTTTCTCAAAGAGTGTCAGATAGCTGAAGTTGTGGGATGTGAATGTGCATCATTTGTCTTCCACTGACATCTTTAATGCCTCTTTTCTTTTTTCTTTTCTTTTTTTTTTGCATGGTCCTGTTACCTATTCCAGGATTCTCCTCTCCAGCGCACACTCCTTGGTCCCTGGCATCATTGAGTTCCTTCTGGACATCTTTGGGGCTGAAGAGCATGCATGGCTCTATGAAACAGCAGTGATGCTCTACCACAAGGTGAGGGGTACTGCAGTAGTTGAGAGGCTTCATTAGTGGCGATGCACTCCGCAGCCTTTCCCTGGATAGGATTACGCCAGTGGTTCCCAAACTGTGAGTTGTGGCTTCCCAGAGAGCCATGAAAACCAGCTAGGGAAGCCACAGAATCTTTGTGAAAAACCTGCCTCTCTAGAATTGTAGCCTTAATGGAGAGCCACGGCCAATGGCCCAGTAGATCAAGAGAGCCATCAGTCGAAAAAGTTTGGGAACCACTGGATTAGGCCATGTAACTGCTATGGAAACCAATGGTCCTAAAGATTGTTTGGCATGTGGATGGCAAATTATGTGCACCATTACAGGGCATCAAATGATCAGTTAGAGTCTACTTGTGTTTACAGAGGGGTGTGTGAATTTTATACCCTCTGGGCTGGCTTTGCCCTGAATCTCTGACCTCAAGGTCAGGGAGACAAGGCATGTGAATGACTTGGAATTCAATCTTTGAGTCTTTGCTTCAGCTTGCAGAAGAGACTGTGATAGATGTTTCTGGGTGTGTCCAGGCAACTCTATGCTCTAAACTTCTATCCATTTCCTGTTCAGTTCAACTGATGCAGTTCCTTCCAGCAAATCTTGGGAATTGTGATGGCACTGCCAATGCAAGAGTTTTCTGGCTCCGCTCACAGAAATAAAGTTCCCAGGATGCTCTGAGGAGAGGAAATGGATTTTCATCAAATTTAAACCAGTGATATAGCTGTGCCCTCTGCATCTGTATGTGGTGGATAAAGCCATGAACACTCATCTGCAAAGAGCTCAACAAGGTGAACCAAAGTGTTCATCCCAATTAATTTGCTTCTGTTGTCCTTCTTGGGCTTTCAGTTGCTCCTGAACCGTGTGAAAGAACTTGGAAACATCTTGACGAAGGACTCTCTCCTTCAGTGGCTGGATCATGGGAAACTTGGGGTTCGGAAGCTCAGCCTCAGTGGACTTTCGTCCCTGATATTTGAATCTGATTTGGTAAGTCATACTCGAAAGACGGGGATAATAAAAATGTAACTCCTCAGATAGTTGGCCGTCACATGCACAGATTCCATTCTTGCATATCCACAGGGACTTTGACAGAAGATTGCTGGGATGGGTGTACTCCTCTCTGCACCTATCAGGTGGTGGGAACTTTGTAATAAAAGAAGCTGCACCCATGATAGTTCAGTTCCTCTTTATATGTGCATTTGCTGATGTTCGAGGGGCAGAATTGCTACCTACTTCTAGTTATCTGACTCTGTTCTCATTACCTGTGAATATTGTGCTGGTGCACTGGGATGGGGGCAGTGCAGCTAAGAGCAGGCAGGCAGGTGGGGGCAAGAGAGGTTGCATGAGGAGGAGGAGAAGAGACAGTGGCCTCCTCGTGAGCAGAAGGCAGTGTTGGTGCTCTGCAGGGCTGAGAGGAAGAGACAATATACAGTATATGGCCAACAGTATATGGAAGGAATGGGCGTAATTGCATCCAGTCAGTTTTTTAGAAAGTTGTCTACTTTAGGTCAGTTTTGGATACCAAAGGGACTTTGGGATTGGCCCATGGAGAATGGTTGGGCACACTTGTGTCCACTTCCTGACTTGCCCTGCCATCTTGGGCACTGTCTTGGGGACTTGCTGCTGAACCTTCAGAATGGCGATGATGAGAGGCCAATGGAAGTCTACCTGAGGACTGCTCTGGGGCAAGCCTAGGTAAGGAGCCAAGAGTCAGGTTGAGGACGAGGACAGGTGAAGCTACCCCCTTCCCACTGCTGAACTAGGAGGCTTGTTGTTGGGTCAGCAACCTTGAACTAGTCAAGGGACAGCCAGCACAGAGGCGAAAGCATCAGATGTTGATGAGCCTTCGCTATCACCTAACCCCATAGACATCAGGTTCATAAAGTGCATAGAGTATATGTTGAAGAGGTTTCCCTGGAACCAAACCCCATGTTTCCCATAGGCTGAATGA
Source organism: Tiliqua scincoides (assembly GCF_035046505.1). NCBI lineage: Eukaryota > Metazoa > Chordata > Lepidosauria > Squamata > Scincidae > Tiliqua > Tiliqua scincoides. The sequence goes on along the minus strand of NC_089830.1, from coordinate 11,275,844 downwards.
TTCAGTATCTGCTAACACGGTATCCACTCGATTTTCCAGGAACCTACCCTAGAGGATAACAAGAACTGACTGTATATATTTAAATGAGCCACCTCTTTTGTTTTAGATGAAGAGCCCCTGGTGCATACAGCTGGCTCTCTTCAATCAGCTGGGCATGAGAAAGCCAGAAGCCCTCCCCAAAATTTTGGATGTGTTAGAGAGCACCTTGTCCTCTATCACAGGGGAGGAAGAAACCAGCTACATCAGAATGTTGTCTGCAACCTACTCTGCTCTTGTTGACCATGTGAGTGTTTTAGATTGTCATGTCAGACACTGTACACGTGACCCATGGAGTTCCTTGGTACTGGGCACGCTATCAAGAGTGTGTGTGCTAAATTCAGGAGAAGAGACATGGGCTCCTCATCCTTGGAGCCACAGACAATGAAGGGCTAAAACCAGAAACAACATTTCTGTTGCACATTGTCACCAGTGATTTAGTGTTGGGAGAATTAGAACAGATATAAGAAAATATTTATTTCTTTATTTGTCCACCCACCCACCCAGCCACCCAGTAACTATAATTATTCTTTGTAACTCCTTACCACAGGATGTGGTGATGGCATCTGGCTTAGATACCTTGAAAAAGGGATTGGACAGATGTATGGAGGAAGAGTCCATCACAGGTTACAAACCATGATTGGTGTGTGCAACCTCCTGCTTTTAGAAGCAGGCTACCTCAGAATGCCAAGTGCAAGGGAGTGGCACCAGCATGCAGTCTTGTGTGCTCCCTGAGGTATCTGGTGGGCCTGTGAAATACAGGAAATTGGACGAGATGGGCCTTTGGCCTGATCCAGCAGGGCTCTTCTTATGTTCTTATGAGATTAGAAACCTGGCAAGTATCAACCTCTGGTGACTCTTCCTACTTGTTTCCTATTTGCAGGAGGAAGCAAGCGTCCGTGCCCTAGTGATAAAGCACTTGTGGTTGCTTCGGAGCCGGAAGGGGAAACAGTGGCTCCCACATACAACAGAAGCAGCCATTTCTGAAATGGTGAACATTCTTGTTCATCTCCAGGATAAGAGTGAGGTGGTGGAGGTGAGTGGCCACCTGCGTGACTTACATTAGCAGGAGAGAGGAATCACCTCCAAGAGCAGGGACCAAGACTCTTGTTGCCGGGGGTGACCTGCCATTGACTGTTCTGGGAAATTCTCCCATGTTGTAGCTCAACTCTTGCTTGCTGTGCCCGTGGGGGAAGGATGATGCTAAGGATAGGCAGGGCAGGCCCAAGACCTCCTAAGGCAGCATGCCAAATATTGTCCCCCTTTAACTGATGATGTGCCAGTCTCTATTCCTCCCCTTCCCCATGTTCTTCTTCAACTCTCTCGTCCCCTCCAGCTTTCTCTTCCTCTGCTCTTCTCTATCCCTTCTTCCCTTTCCAATGCAGGGAGTGGGAAGAGGAGGAGGAGGAGCAGTGGAGGTAGGCAGGCAGGTAGAGATGGGCAGCCCCACCAATCTGCGTTAGCTGGCCTCATGAATGGGCTGGCCCTGCTCAAGGGTTTCATGTACATGTTGGCTTCGCAAGACTGTAGCTAAGTGAATTGGAGGACTGATTGATGGATTGTCTTCTTAATGATCTTAGATCACAAAGGTCAGCAAGGCTGTTTTTAAATCACCTGAGCCAAAAAACTTTTTTAAATTTTTTTTAAAAATTGATTTGCTATAGTACGTTTTTTTGCCATCCACTTAAGTGCTTGGAATGGAACCCACGCGAATAATGAGGCTCTACCTGTAGATCTAGCGCATGTTTTCCAGCTCAAAGCTGACATGAAACAAACCTGTTTCCAGTCCACTCAAAATATCTGAGAAATAACCAGTTTCCACTGTATTACTCTTTTCTTGCAAGCTAGCTAGCTGAATGCTTGAATATTTTAGTATTCCTATGTACGTACATTTGTACTCTGACCTTCCTCTAAGGATCACACAATGGTAGCCGAAGATCTAGACATTTGCCCAGCATGCTTCAGTCCTAAATAGCTCTTTGATTAACCTCTCAAGGCCTTGTGTCTTGCTGGCACATCAGGGAGAAGGCGCCCCAACTAGGGGTGATAGGGTCCTGCTGCAGACGTAGACATAGGGTAGCTTACAGCCTGATGCTATGCGGCCGCTATGCTGATTGCTCAGGGCTGCCTGCGCTTTGTCTGCTGATTCCAATGTGCCATCATGTTGGAGAGGTTAACTGTGGGGGGAGGGGGGTGAGATGGTTGGCCACCTTCAGTCTCAAAAGACTATGGTATAAGCTTACAGCAGCCGGTATTCCCAGGCGGTCTCCCATCCAAGTACTAACCAGGCCTGAGCCTGCTTAGCTTCCGAGATCAGACGAATTTGGGCATGTGCAGGGTAACAGACCTCTGAAAGACTTACCTGCATGGTTCAGCTGCTGCATAAGACTCCTGTGCAGGGCTATACCAGCTACTCCATGGACTCCTATGAGCTACACAAGCTACGTTGCCAGGTTTGGAGCCACTGGGGGCATGTACAGCTCAGGAAGGGATTTTGGGATTGGTGTCTCCTGACTTTATCTATCCCACCTTGCTTCCCTCCCCCCTTTTTCAACCTCTCTGCTGGTGAGGTTGTGGCCAGGGACTTTCTTCAACCTGCTGGTGGTGGGGCATGGCTTTCTGGTGTACTGCTGTGCTTGTGTCAGTGCAGCACCTGTCAGGCTTCTGCACTGGTGGGGCTGCCTGTGTGCTGGTGTGTGTGACAGTATGCTGGTGTTTCCCCTGGCTAGGATTGTTTCCTGAGGTTTCCATAAGAAGCCTTCCATAAGAAAGACTTCTCCAGTGCAAAGGACACCTTAGGACAGGGGTCTCCAAACTTTTTGGCCAGAGGGCCACATCAAATATCTGGCACAGTATTGAGGGTCGGAACAAAAATGTAAATATAACATTTATATAAATAAATCAGAGATGGAACTTAGATGAGCGAATAAATAATGAATGGGCTCATTCATTCAACCTCTCCGGCCCTTCAGACCAGACGCAACCCTCCAGACGCAACCAGAGCACTGTTCCAGTCATGTTCCACCAAGTGGGCCAGAGGCTTTCAGGGAACAAGAGGCTGGTCATGTGCCAGATAGAGGTTTTCCATGGGCCACATACGGCTCCCGGGCCAGGGTTTGGAGACCCCTGCCTTAGGATATGAACTTTTTTGACTCCATGTGCTGCAGGAAGCAATGGCCTATCTCAGAGTGCTGGTCCCAAGAGTGAGGAGGTACGTGAAATCCCAAAGCCATGACCTTCACTTCGTGCTCTACCATGTTGCCAAACATTTGGTAAGTCTCTGTTGCTGCCTTCCCAGGGTACAACTTTAAATCCCACCTGTTCGTTAAGAATAGAGTAGAACTACTTACAAAGCTTTATCTTACTGAGCTTTATCTCAACAAAACTCATACAGGTATAATATCATTAGCTGAGGATTTTTCACCTTCAATTTTATTTCAGTGTGATGAGAATGGTCCTTTAAATTAAAGGAAAAACATCCTTTAACAATAGCCTCACTTACCATTGTAATCTCTCTCCAAGGGCTTAGAGAGGCTTCACTCCCAGGCAAGCAACCCCTCCCTTCCCCCTGGAGCACTGAAAAGAATGCAAAGGGAAGTGATTATTGCCTCCCTCTTTGCATTCTTTCCCTGTGCTTCAGGTGAAGGGAAGTGTCACTGCCTAGGAGTGAGGCCTTTCTAAGCACCTGGAGAGAGAGAGAGAGAGAGAGAGAGAGAGATTGTCTGCTTTCTGCTACTGCTCTCCCTCACAATGTTAAGTGAAGCTGTTTTTAAACCACTGAGAAAAGGGACATTGTTTTTTAAATGGATTTCATTTAGCATGATTTTTGGCATCCGCAGGGGTTCTCAGAACAGATCCCTCATGGATGCCAAGACTCAACCTGTATAAATTTTCTCATATACCGTGGGGAATTTCCACATCACACTATATAGTAGTATGATGTTCGTTGTCCCATAGTCCTCTAGTGAAATTCATAGATGAGCATGGATTTGAACCCAGGTCTGCTTAGTCTACATCCAACTTCGTGGGTTTCACTAGTTTATTTGTGATAGAAGGGTGGTAGGATCAGTACAGAGTGTTCCCTTTGCACAAACATGCCTGATGCCAGTTCTCATTGTTATTTTCTGCAAGACCAAGACCTACAGCCCAGATCTCATTAGGGGTGCTGCCCTGAGCTGTGTGTTCCATCCTTGTGTGAAGGAGGCAGCAATATTCAAGGTGGCAGCTTGCTTTGTGGGTAAGTCAAGGAGCATCCCTCACTTCAGTGCTGAACATCAGCCTCCACCCGTTTCTCTAATCCAATAAGCAGTGTGACTGTTTCAAAGACACCCCCTCTTTTTCACCTGGCAGATCCTCCCAAACTGCAGAGCACCCCTGAAAACCATCCTAATTGTTGGAGACTATTTTTGCTTGTTTGTATTTTGGCAAAAGTGTATTTTGGCTTAAAAAACATTAGGTCAGCATTTGGCTGTGCGAGAAGTTGTGATATCTGGGTGACTGAACAGAGAAGTCCCTTTGATTCAACAGGTCTCTTGGTGCAGAAACTAGAACCCAGTGCCAGGAACAGGGGACCACTGGCTTCTCTACAAGAATAGTTTATACAAGTGGTTCCCAAACTGTGGGTCAGGTCCCACTGGTTGGTTGTGACCTGAATTTTGGTGGGTTTTATGTAGGAACATAAATTGGGTCATTTCCCCTTAAGGGGAGTGACCTAGTAATGGATGCCCTGGCAGTGCCACAGTAAACCAAAAGTCACTCCAATCTGAAGATTGGAGTGAAATGAAGCTTGGGGGAGACCCGCAGAGGGAGCTGCAGGCCTCTCGGACCCTCTCCAAGGCTGGCAGACCCCCTCAGGTAGGCAAGTCTCTCGGTGCCTGCGGTGCCACTATCACTGCGGCGCCACTGGGGCACATCCCCTCTCTCAGTCCCTGCCACTTACAAGCAGTTCTTGGACTCCCAGCGAGTTTAAGAACCGCTGAGCTATTTCCTCAAGCACTGAGGCTATTCAAAAATCAGATACTGTAGTTACATATTACCCTACAAAGAGCCCAACTGCTGCAGTTTGCAAGCACGTGTAAATATAGGGAGATAAATGTTTCAGGGTCTTTTTCTGGTTATTATCCCTTATAAATAAATAGATTTTTCTTTCTAGACCTCTTTTTTTAAAGTCTGGTAAACCTAAGTGGGTCCTGATAGAGTATCGTTTAAAAAGTGGGTCCTGATGCTTAAAAGATGCCCCTTGTTTATTACCTCTCGGTACAGTATATGTGCCCCACAGGGAGAACACTGGTCTCAGTTCACAACCTCCTAAGGCAGTGGCTCTCAAACTACTAGCACCAGGACCTCCTTTTTAGAATGAGAATCTGTCAGGACCCACCGGAAATGATGTTATGAAGTGACATCATCAAGCAGGAAAATCTTTCTTTCTTTCTTTATTTTAATAAATGCAAATACAAAAAAATTAAAAAGAATAAAGATATTACAAGTTGTATGGCAAGTGTGGAGATCTCAAACTACATTTCTTTGTTCTACTACTACAAAATCATGCAAAAAAGTTAGTCATCACATCTTACACAATCTACACTTATTTAAAATGTACATTTTCAACACAAAAAGAAAAATGAGAAAAACATACAAGTTAAATCCCCTATCTACTCATCAAATCCATAGATTATTTGACCCATTCTCCCTTCAATGCGCAGGAAGTCCATGAATGGCTTCCAATTGTCCATAAAAGTTTTTACTGACTTATCTTTAAGAAGTATTGTAAGTTTCTCCATTTCTGTCAAATCCAATACCTTTAGCCAGCGTTCTTCCACTACAGGTATCTCTGGAACTTTCCAGTATTTGGCATACGATATTCTTGCAGCAGTTGTCATCTATAAAAACATAGTTTCATAGTCTTTCTGAATTGAATCATCCAATATTCCCAACAAAAAAGTGTCTTGTTTCATCTGTAAATTTACCTTAAATGTCAACTGCATTTGCTGGTGTATCAAAGTCCAATATTTTTTTTTTGCTTTTGTACAAGTCCACCACATATGGTAGAACGTTCCTTCTTGTCTTTTACACTTCCAACATCTATTTGGTATATTAATACATTTTTGCCAGTTTACCTGGAGTCAGACACCATCTATACATCATTTTATAAAAGTTCTCTAAGATTTGCATTCAATAAGCAGGAAACCTTTTCACAATCGTAGGCTACAATCCTACCCGTGCTTATCCAGAACTCCCATTTACTGTGTTACATTCTAGCCTGTAAAAAGTACAAGTTTGTCGCATTTCCCCAAATGGAAGCAACAAGTCTAATACAGTAAAAAGAAAATATTGAAATGATATGGGGAGCCACCTGAAATTGGCTCGCGGTTCACCTTGTGGGTCCTGACCCACAGTTTGAGAAACACTGAACTAGGGAGGTATCTGGCAGTCCTAGGTGCTGTCTTGACAGTCCAAGAATCAACATTCCATCTATTGTCGATGGCAACACCATGAAGGAAGTCCCAAAAGGCATCCCCTGAGCACTGAAGCTGTCCTTCAAGATGGGTCTCTCCAGAGGTCTCATGGCACTTTACAACCACTTCAGAGCACTCCCTCATAAGCTAATACTGATTCAGGTTGGTTTTCCAAGAGTAACTTCCTATTTATTCCACTGTCTCTCTAGGACACCTGGCTCATATTAATGGGAGCTTCCTAAGAAGAGAAGATTTTCCTGCCTACTTCACGTGTAAGTGAGGAGTGCAGCTTTGCCCTTTCATAAACTCCCCATATTTTTTAAGGATTTTGTGGTCCAAGTTCATCCAGGAGGGAGCAGGTTCATCACTGGTCTCTGATAATCTCATTACATGACTGTTTTAACTTCCAGAAGAAAAGGAACCCACTAGATTTTGGGGCTCTCTGTTCACCAAGGAGGGAGGGTCCCCAAGGTAGCTCCTTCTGACTCAGCTCCCTAGGTGGCAGAGAAAGCTATCATTTTTTCCCAGTTAATCCCAAACGGACCAATAGGAAGAATAGAGTGGACAGCAAGAGATCAAGGGCCGTCACTAACTGCTAGGCTATTAACCCTTCTCTTTCATCACAATTTACATTCAAATCCACATTTTTTAGGGGGAGGGGAACAAAAACAGTGCACAATTATTGTGTACCTTGGTACCTGTTGATTTTGTTTTGCTTTTCTGTTGACCTTCTTGGGGGGGGGGTTGTTTAAACCATGTTTTATTTATTGTATTTTGATATATTTTTATGTTCATTGTAATTTGTTTTTTTCTGGAATTTTAATTTGTGATTGTGACCCACCCTGGACTTCCTGTTGTTCTGGAGAAGGGCAGGATATAAATCTATTGAAAAAATAAATAAAAATTACGTGAAGTTGTCTTTTTCTGCCCACTCATAAGGCACAGTTAGATAGAGAGGTCAAAAAGCAGAGAGGGCAGTGGTGGCTTGGGATGGACTGAGGAAGTTGGAAAGAAAAGGGGATTTCCCGTGCATGGAGATAGGCACAAACAAATAAGAGAACAAAACAGACTTTGTAGTTAAAAGAAGAAAAAGGTCCAGCAGGCATCTCTGATTGATTGGCCTTCTCTCTCACCCATTCAGGTCTTGAAAGCAGGGATGTAAATGAGGAAGGCAAAGTGGTTGGTGCTGCCACCAAGACCCTCTTACACCGGGTCTTCAGCGAGCACAGCAAAAAAGGCTTCCAGGGACTTATGTCCCACTGTGCCAGGCTGTGTTCGCCAACAGGAAAGCACCCACCGGAATACTGCAGGGAAGATCTGGTGAGTACAGTATGTGCTTTGAATTCGCAATCAGTCAAATACCTGCAGAATCATGACCATGGCTGATGTGGAAGTAGAAACCAGATTTAGGCCCTGGGATTCAGCAGTGTCGGAATGAGTGTTCTGGTGTCACTAGGTGCTTTCTGGCTGTCACAGAAGGTAGCATGCCCTGGTCCCTGCAAGCAGCTGGCTCCGCACACCTGCCTGCACCCAGTGGCGTAGCTGGAGGGGGGGCAGAGCACTCAGCTGGCAGGGAGCCTCAGCGTGGAGGGCAAGTGGCCCCTCCCTTCGGAGCCATTCCCATATGGTTCCGTTTTGCTCCCCCTGCCGGGAATGGCTCCGAAGGGAGGGACCACTTGCCCCCCGCCAGACTGGCTGCGCCATTCCCCTCCAGCTACGCCACTGCCTCCACCAGTCACCCACGGGCATTTGTTCAAGTGGTGGGTGGCAGGTGGGTGGAATGAGGCAGCAACAAGGCAGGAAGGAGGGTGGATTGGGACCAGGAAGGTGGGCAGGTTTGGCAGTGGAGGTTTCTGCCGAATCCTACCCCCCTTCCCAGCC